>NC_048547.1:11074793-11770592 GCF_902806685.2 Maniola hyperantus | reverse complement strand
CAAGTGGAAATTTTTATTTGTAGCAATCGTGCCAAAGGAGGGCAGCATTGACTATAATATAGACCTAAGAATAAGGAATCAAGAATGACAAATGGAAGGTGGCAATACTGACGTAAACAATGGATCGTATTCCGGTGACAAAAGCTGGTCCCAGTAAGAACCAACAAACGAATTGGAAAACGGCTGACGAAGCGTCTGAAAAATGACGAACAATAATAGTCTGGTAAAACCTGATTCGATAATCCCGATGCGAGTGGACGGTGATCTTCAGTATGAACTTCAGCAACTGATCGGGTCGCGATGGTGACAAGAGGGAGTCTAGTTAATTTGATGGAAAACAAGCAGACTAATTCGGGGTCGGCAAGTGGAAAGGGTGTATCCTTTTTATTAATAATAATAGATTTATCTACAGAATAGAGGTACAGAAGTAGATATCATGGTTGGAAATCACTTTACCTGTTCTAGCAGATACTCACTAATGTTCAAGGGTTACTTAAATTCAAATTAAAGTTCTTATAATTGACGTATTCCGTAATGATATATTAATTATGTCTTGCTGAATTCGGTACGTAGTAGCTAGAAGTTGTATAGACCCTTTAAAGTAGATCTAAAATGACATGCTGATTGTAAATGCTAAATATCGGTTCATGTTAATGTACATCTTCGCAGTCACTCATTGTATTACGTTGATGTTTGGTGGAAACAGCACAGTAAAGAGCAAATTCTTAAATACTATTTCAAGTAACATCTATTCCAATAGACTATATAAGCAGTTCGCGCACGAAGGCTTGCTTACTTCACTCGCTAGGTATTAATGTATGGATCGCTGATATGTTATTAAAGCGTATAAGTACACCAATGTATCACGAAATAATTTCCTACATCTTTGTCATTCATTTGTTACACACTGACACGAGACAAGCAACGGTGACCGATGCGGCAATTCACGGCTCAGCATGACGCTGGGTTGGTGCAGCGTTTGGTGCTGTTTGTCCTCAATCACCGTGTTCAAGTTAACCATATTATCATAAGAGGACGAGGGTCTCTGGCATCGTTCGTCCTTACGCGCTCAAGAATGTACAAGAATGGAAGTTTCCAGAAATCAGATTTTATTGTATGTTACATCAATTAAGTCTATAGTGCCATGAAGGACTCGTTGCTTGCGAGACAATAAAATGGGGCAACAAAACGCCGTCTGTTGCGCTCTCTATCGCACTTACGGGGCTTATGGTAGACACAGTTATGCATGCATCTGCCCCTAGTGCAAGGATGATATGGGGCATCACAGGTAACGAGTTTATAATAATACAATAATACCTTGGCTAACATCATTGTGACTTATTTTGTTATATTAATAATAGTATTTGTTGTGCTACAATCGAGATACAGTCAGAGGCAGTCGTCTCAGTTATTTGAAAATATAGGATTACATTTTACACATTGTAGATCTCATAGTGATCTGTACTGTGTGTATCATTATCAATTAGTGGATTCATGTTTCTTTAAATTTCTGGAATAATATGATTATTGGGGTCTCCTTAGAATACATTGTGGTTTGTTTCGATCTTAGTACTTATTAATAATAACAACTACATTTAACCATATTATTTATCTTGACTTCGTAGACATAGGTTCAATATTCAATAACTCAATTTGATAGGTAATTATCTTTTATTGTTATTCAAGTAGAGTACAAAATATGGTCACATAATATCTGTGCCGACATCTCTGCCTTTCTGGTCTGCAAAATTATTTTACAATCATTATTCATATACTTACCGATATTGCTTAGTATAATACTACATATATGCAATTAAAGATTGGCATATTGTTTTCTTATTATTTGTTTTACGTTACATACTTATATTGTAATATATATATATATTTTTTTTTTTTTTTTTTTTTTTTTTTTTCAACGGTGTCAATCAGTAGGTACCACTTGAGAATAATTAAATGTCAATTCACGATAGTCAAATTGGTAATGCATGAAACACTACAAAGACATTATAATCAAGGTCAACTCATATCAAATATTCATCAATTGTATGAGAACATTGGATTATAAGATATTCTTTTAATTTATTTTTAAGTTTAAAGAAATTATGAAGTCTACAGAAGTAGTTAGGTTCATTAGTATATTGTAAAACTTTGTGATTAATTTTGTATAAAGTGTTAGTAATGGTCAATGGGATCCAACAACTCTTACCATATCTCTTAAAATGTATATACTAGTGAAAATATTGTAATTTGTGTTGCATTAGAGCATTATGTAGGATTAGAATTCATGTCATTACAGTGGTAAGAAGGAAAGGGCAAACAAACTTACTTTAATTGAAAACTGATAGTGACATTGTTTAAAATCATAGAGTACTTAGCACTCAGAATTCAAGTTGGTGATAATTCACTATCCTTCTTTTCTTTCCTCGTTGTTGTTTTGTTTAAGGTTGATTATATTTTATTCGCTTTAAATGCAAATTACCAAAGATGTTTTATAATTCTCATAATTAGTATTGCCACATTTGCCATGCAAATATTTATTCACGTATTACTAAATACAAATGCAAACTTGAAGAATATGTAGTTCAGAATAATATTTAAAAATAAAATTATTGATTTCACTATAATTTCCTTGTATTAAGTATTAACATAAATTGTGTTGATTTCAATATTTGATTATACTATTGTGAATTGGTTGTATACGTATATCACTAACAATAACTAGATCATACAATTTTCTTAATATCAAGCTTAATCAGAATGACTTATAGTATTTACTATTTACTTATCTCAGTGTGATTTGTTGTGTATTTATAAGAATTAGACTTAAAGATGTTGATTGCAATGTACATAATGATTATTGATACCAGTATTTTGTAGGTCTCATTGGCACTTGTTTTGTGCACTTGTTAAATCTAACAATGTTAGCTTTGATCTGTTAGAGGAATTATTATACTAATCATATTAATTATAATATAGGACTGTTAAGGTATTCTATGTTGCTCCTATTGAGTTATGGGTATGAGGGCATTACCCTCGGTTGGAAGGCCGAGTGGTCAGATATGAGGACATATCTGGAGCAGGATGGACGACTGTAGGCAACACAGAAAACCTGCCATCTGTCACCCGTGAGTGGAGGTGTGACAGTGGTAGCGGCGTCGGACGGACGCAGCGAGAGTAAAAGATCGACGATATAAAAGTAATTAAGCGAGATATAAGTACTAGGTGATTAATTAAGCTAGATATAAACTAAGTGGATGTTACAAGTGTACCTGAATATAAGACTGTGGACATCGGAACTGCGTTTGATTCATATTAGGTTCATCCCAAGACTAATAAACCCGGATTGGAGGTTAAGTTGTTTATACTTTGCACGAAAAAAAATCCAGTCAAGTGCGAATCAGGCTCGCGCAACGAGGGTTCCGTACTACAGTCGTATTTTTTCGACATATTGTACGATAATTCAAAAACTATGACGCATAAAAATGAATAAAAATCTGTTTTAGAATACACAGGCGAAGACCGTTCATATGATACCACACTTGATATAGTTGTCTTACTTCGAAAATTGAAAATACTAATTACTAAATTCATGACCACAATTATTATTTTTTGTGTGATGTAACCACAAATTCACGGTTCAGATTTTTCTCCGAATGTCTGCTATAAGACCTACCTGCCTGCCAAATTTCATGATTCTAGATCAACGGGAAGTACCCTGTAGGTTTCTTGACAGACCGGCAGACAGACACACAACAAAGTGATCCTATAAGGGTCCCGTTTTTCCTTTTGAGGTACGGAACCCTAAAAATAGTTCACCGATTATTATTTTGCTCGTGAATCGTGAATCATGACTGTCTAATCCTTTTGTGAGTTTAGAATCTGGTACGATTTGCGCACCATTTCGGAGAGATGTCTGACTTGCCAGCAATGTCTGATTGCAGCCACGCGCTAGTCTATAAATTAAAATAAAAGAGTGTGCTCTGCTCAGGAACTTTTCGATCTTGTTCCTCCTTCGGCTTTTAAACACCGTACCACAAGACGTCGACGACATTCCATCTAGTGTGCAAGAAACGTTTTGCTCTATCATTCCTCATTTACTCGTAGGTAGGTATATGCATGGCTAGGTTTGGAATATTCTTTCGCGCAGAGGCGTCTCTAGCCCTTGTGGCGCCCGTGTGCAACCAGTACCCTGGCGCCCTCTAGTCTAGTAGGAGCAGGGTCAAAATGGAATACTAACAGATATATTTTCAAACGGAAATTCAGATGCAAATGGTGCAATTTTAAATGATGATTTTAAATGATGACGGCGTCGGCCATAACCCGAGCGCAGGGTCTTTGAGAGCGCCGGCATCGACGCATCTTTGGAGGTGTCGCAAATTAGAGGGCGCTCGGCGCCCCCTTACACCCGGCGCCCGTGTGCGCCGCACACCCTGCACCATAGGTAAAGACGCCTCTTCTTTCGCGATCTGTGTTTCCTACCAAATATAATCTTTAGAACAAGAGCAATCTTAGGCCACATCATCACTTTCCACCAAGCGTGATTGATTACTGATTACTATTATTTCTTATCATTATTGATTGATCAAGCGTGCGCCTCACTACCTGACTACCCATATCATCACTGCCCATGTTATAAATGCTAAAGTGTGTTTGTTTGTTGGTTATTGGTTTGTTGGTTTGTCCTTCAATCACGTTGCAACGAAGCAACGGGTCGACGAGATGTTTTGCAAAGGTTTATGCTTAATTTCACCAAGCAAACTAATCATGGTTTAGTTAACATTCTTTGTATCACTCTTTTTTGAAAATCGCGAATGTCATCTGCCAAAAAGGGATATAAAATAACACCTGTTATCTTGCTTGCTTGTTGTGTTGCTGGTATCTACTAATTCAGAAACCAACGCAACTTGCAGCGCAACATCCTGTACAAAGTTTCAACTTAATCGTATGAAAGATGCATAGATAGGTAACGAACAGGCAAGTTTTAACTTGTACGTAAGAAGACGTATTTTAGAACATAAATAGCTTTGACAATTAGCCGGATCTTGTACTCGTATATGGTGTTTTTCTCTTAAGTTTCCTTTTAGGCTTAACAGCCAATTAAATCCTTATAAAGGGTGGTCACGACAGTACTACTTACCCACCATATTATAGGTTGATTCACATGAGTTTGTTGTCATGTGTTTACTCCCGCCAGCGGGACCCAATTACTAAGCCTCCACTTCCGTCATCTGTCTGTCGGTCTGTCTATCAACGGGCTGTATATTATCTTGTATACTTACGATGGTATGAAACCATTCGTGTGCGAGTTCAACTCGCAGTTTTTTTCAACCTATGTGTTAGCAACACCAACAAATCTTTATCTGTAACGTATGTCAGTCAGTCAGCTAGACATTAATTTTCACTCTCTTGCATTCGGACCGCTGCAATGTAAACACGTTTACTGCGTTTTCCATAATAATTACAGTGTGTGCCACAAGTCATTTTCGTGGTTTTATTCTTACGAAGCACCTAATTGAACCTGTACCTAACACTCCATCACTATGGACTACTTAAAGTCACATTTCAGTAGGTATATCTCGTTATGATTTTATATGTTTTACCCATAGAGATTATTAATTATTATGGTTTCACCCAAGCCTTGTAGGTGTCCCACAAGCTATAATAATCTCAAATTAATCATTATTAAGGTCATCAATCCAGCGGGTTGGAGGTCCCACACTGCGCTTGCTGATACGCGGTCTCCACTCCAGAATACGTCTGCCTGCGGTCATCGGTTCTGCGGCAGACGTGACCTGCCCACTGCCACTTCAGCTGGATAATTCGTTGAACTACATACGTCGATCACTCTGGTTCTCCTAAGGATTTTATCGTTAGGGATTTTGATTTTTGTCCCTCATTATTAATCATTATTAACGTTGTTCTTCAAGCAATTCAGAGAATCCGTTTATGTATCTTTAGGACGTGAGTTCAAACTTTCAATAGATGCCTGACCTCACTAATATTCCGAGGTTGGCTCGAGTAAGGAATTTGTGAATTGAATAGACATATGAATTTCTCTCTGGGGAATTGCTGGAGGTTTTATGGGTACATATTTGGGCAAAATTCAAATACTTAGGTAGACAACAAAACTTTATTCCAAATTCCAATTCACACCAAAATTGGAAAAGTTCGGGAGCGAAAAGAGATCAATATGGTAGATATTTGGCGCGGGTTACCCCAGTCCCGAACCACGTCATAAGCAGACATACCACAGCATACCTAGTGTCTATGCCTCGTCAAAAAGCTTGCATCCTAGAGACGAAGATTAGCAAAATTTTACACAACTACCCAAAAAAGGAGTGTACTGTTTTCAGGGCGTCATCATCATCATGATCAACCCATCACCGGCACACTACAGAGCCCGGGTCTCCTCTCAGAGTGAGAAGGGTTTTGGCCATAGTCTACCACGCTGGCCATGGTACGCTGGCGGATTGGTAGACTTCACACACCTTTGAGGACATTATGGAGAACTCTCAGGCATGCAAGTTTCCTCACGATGATTTCCTTCACCGTTAAAGCAAGTGATATTTAATTAATTAAAACGCACATAACTCCGAAAAGTTAGAGGTGCGTGCCCGGGATCGAACCCCCGACCTCCGATTAGAAGGCGGACGTTCTAACCGCTAGGCTATCACAGGGCGTATGTAAGTGAAATTCTTTATTCCACCATAACTGTCTGAATAGATTTGGATGTTTGGATGGATCCTTAGGGACAATGACTGAATTTTTTTGGAAAAGATCACTATGACACCATTTTCGAATGTGAAAAAGTCTTTTTAGTTCGTTTTATGGATTTCTTTATTATATTTTCGCGTTTCTTTTTTGTACCTCAGAATACATTCTGTATTCTGAGTTTTGTACTATCTTATCATTATGGTCATCAGTACTATCACACATACACACACACACTTACAGTCTTTGTTTTTGCTAGCGTTTTAATTAAACCCTGTATAGAAATGAAATGAAAAATTATTGCATTGTAATTTCAGTTGAAAATTTGGAGTTGGAGTCAAGACGCAGTGACGCGTATCGTAAGACTCGCGCCATTTATCTAGACCGAGCGAAAACTTCGAAACGGCGTCAATGGCGGCATAAGTCCGTATCACCGACTCCCATCCGACAGTAGTTGCTTCAATTATTGAGCGGATGTATCAAATAAGGGCCCTTAACATTCAATGGCGAATATGTACAATGAAAAGCACTTACGTTGATATCAGGATATGGATCAAAAAATCTTTGTCATTCAAATTCGCTTTATTTCATCGAATTTCATGTATTCATTCATCATTTTAAACGCGCCCTGGTCTGAGCAGAGTGCACACCAAACTCAGACGGGTATATTTTTTTTACTATCACCATTTCACAATATCACTTCAAACTTATTAAAACTGTTAAAGCAACTCATTTCCGAGCTTTTATTAACTAGCTTTTTGTTAAGAACGAATGCAATTGATTTGAAACTAACTCGATGAGCTAGAGGGGGCATATAAGAAAATGTTCTTATGGCTTCTATTCGAGCATTTTGTGCTGGGTTCTATAATCTACCCGACGACAACGCGCTCGCTCTTTTACAATTTCTATAATAATACCAATTCTGATTTCTGTTATTCAAATCCTAGCCTGATGCCGATTCAACACATTAGCTTATCATAATAGTCGTACATTCTGCTGAATATACGCCAATGTCTTTATTATACATGCCAGGTGGGCCATATCTAATGTTCGTTTTGCATAAGTTAGCCATAGTGGCTCTAATAGTGGCCTGTAATAGCAATAAATCTTCACCCTCCAGCCAATAAGTTAACGCGATTCTTGCGTCAATTACCTAACTTTTATTTCACTAATAGGAACACAGTATCCCAGAAAGGAGATCCGTAACCTAGATTCGCTACATTACTGAGTTTGGGTGGGTCATAGCTCAAAACGACGAATTTAACTTTTTTTCTTTCTACTAACTCTTTTTCTTTCTTTTTAATAATCGTCAATTTAAGTCAGTCTGTCGTCACTTAACTATACCTCCAACTAACTATAGCAAGACAAATTTCGCTTCGCTAAAAAATTGTGTATTACATAATGTATTTCTTTGCCAAAAATAAAGAAGAATATTTGAAAAGAACCTCCAAATTGTTTTTCCTTGGTTGTTGAGTTCCGATGGATCACAATATGACCTTCTAGACCGTTAACAGTGGAAACGGTGCCAGAGTAAAGATTTAGAGAAAATCCCGCGGATTCGACAAATGTGCGAAAAATTCTTAACTCCACGAGAACGAAATCAAGGGTAAGATTTATTATAACGACTAGCTTTTTAGAAGCTTTATTGGAATGGAAAATGACTTCAAATAATGTAAAGGTGTGATTATTTTTGTGATACTTACTTGGACAATTATTTTTCAAGTTCTGTGATACTAACAATATATGCGTAGGCAGTCTATTGACAATATTTTACGACCCTACCTATATCAAAGTCGCTATCGGCAAATTGATTTAGAAGTTAATAAAACTGCCATAAAATAGATTAGCTGTTTATGTGGCTCATGTAGGGCGCACGGTAGGCTGTGTGGTGCCATGTTTTAATTTCACTAATAGACTTCTTTGAATGTTCACTTGTACCTAGTATACTATCATCACTGTCGTCAACCGACAGACGTCCAGTCCTAGACATCATATTTTCTCTTAGGGACTTCCACACGCAAAGATCTTGCGCCGCCGCCATCCAGCAGCGGTGCCCTATGGGGTGCCCAGAGCGCGTAGTTCAAAGCTCAAAGCCAAAACTTCTCTTCTGTACCCGTAGTATAAGATTTTACGTCTCACCAAACGTTGCTAGAATTCGAGAGTCGAAGCACTTCCGCGTTATAGTAAACTGGATCTTAATTGCCTTGTTTTAAAGCTCAAGTTTGTCTACACATCTACAGCCAGCGCTCCAAGCGGAAACATTGCGAAATTAAAATCAGTGGCATTGAATTTTTGACTACAATTCAAGGCTTTTTAGGTCCATTTTACTTTGATGTTATTGTGTTTCGACTCTCGAATTCTAGCTACCTACGTTTGGTGAGACGTAAAATCTTATACTACGGGTATTGTCTAATGAGTTTCCAGACCCATCTTACAGTGCTTAAATACGTAAAAATCGATCAAGTGCGATTCAGACTCGCACAGGAAGGGTTCCGTACCATCGTACAAGATATAACACTTTTTTATTTCTTAAATTTTATGGCGGCAATTTTAACTTTTTAGTATTTGTTGTTATAGCGACCGTAGAAATACACATTTTGTGAAAATTTCAGGTTTTACATATTATAGTTCACGAGATACAGCCTGCTGACAGACAGACAGACAGACGGACTAACGGACGGACAGCGGAGTCTTAGTAATATTCCCGTTGGCACCCTTCGCCATAAGTTGTAAAAATACACACTTAATTTATCAAATAGAAACAGACTCACAAAATAAAATAAAATAAAAATAAATAAAATAAGATTCATTCTCAGTGTAAATAATTTATCTTGGGTTTTGCTATGTTGTTACATTGAGATAATTCTCATCAAGAAGTTTATAGGGAAAACGTCATAATTAATCTTATTCTCCGACAGTACCTTAATTGTTTAGTCATCACAAATAAGATGAATTCTGAAACAAATTCAGAGTAAAGTGTCACAGTCGTAAAGAAAATGAAGGAAATTTTACTGCAAAGACTTTAAGCGGACAAGGAGGGAGGAGAGGTACTAAAAGCCGGCGGTTTTAATACAAAAACGCTTAACTCTGATTCGCCTTTCAGAAGTTATTCCTAAGTTAATCTGTGTTTGTTTACTGCAGCCACTTTGATATCACAAGCGATATGATTTTTCTTTGCATATTTTATGTTATTTGAAACCAATGATGCCCGCGACTTCGGTCGCGTGGATTTAGTTAGGTTTATGAAAAATTCCGTGAGAAACTTTTGTTGTTCTGGGATAAAAAGAACCCAATGTCTACTTACTACCTACTACGTAGGTATTACAGGATGCAAGCTATCTCTACACCAAAATAGATGTAGCCCGCGACTTCATCCAATTGGATTTAGGTTTTTAAAAATCATCGTGTGTTTGGTACAGAAATAGTTATATAGGTAGGAGTATCTTAATGTACTTATCCTTGAGAGTGGAGACGGAAATAGACTACTTTCTATTCAGGTCTTCTAATATTATGACTTTTCTAATAGCTATTAGCTTGTGATAAGCTATACTGCCTTTACCGATTTATGGATTAGGTATAATAAATAAATAAATAAAAATCTTTTTTATTCGAATAAACTTTTACAAGTACTTTTGAATAGTCGGATGCATCTACCACTGGTTCGTAATGCCTTTCCTACCGAGAAGAACCAGCAAGAAACTCGGCAAAACAATGTAACTACAGTACCATCAACGCAATTCTACACAAATATTTACGATATCCTTTTATCCTAACCATAACCCGGTTGGGGCTAAATTGATTTAGAACTTAATAACGGCCCGCTATAAAATAAATCAACAGCTTAAAGATGTAATACGTGCTAACATTGTAATTTACGAACACTCACCACTCATATTATTATTAAAGTCTAATAGGCTTAAATATTAAGGCTTTTTGCACACACAACACTAGATAAATAGAATATTTTAAGCAGGTAAACATGATAAGTTGCAACTCCATGGCCTATAAATGGTGTTTATTATTCAACAGGAACGGCTTTCCCAATTTCTCATTCAGTTAAATTAGACTTTATTAGAACTCAATTAGATAAAACTTACTCGATTTTCAACATTGACTTTTTCAATATATTCCGTAAAATTGAGGAGATTTTATTTGCTGGCAGCCTTTGCTCTACAACTACGCCACCCTGTCAATGCCATTCAAGTGCCAAAAGAGCCTTGTCGTACTGTAATGATGATGAGACTATAGAGTATAGAGGGACCGAATAAAAAGTCGACATTATAGCTATCTTCGCTTCTATAGTAATACAAAACAATAGTAACACCCAAGTGCGCTTCATTACGTACTAGTACCTAAGTATCAAGGTACCTAGCAATTTCCAAATTAATCTTGGAAATGGAGAGGTGGCTTTAAATAGAGAAGCTTTTCGTATGATGACCTCCAAACTTTTTTTCGAAGAACGCACGCGATGATGATGATAAAAATGAATTTCCAAACGGGAAGGTTTTAGGCCATAGTCCGCTACGCTGACCCAGTGCGGATTGGCAGACTTCACACACCATTGAGGAAATTATGGAGAATGTTCAGGCATGCAGGTTCCAAACGCCTCTATCTCGTGGAACTGCAATTTCTCCTTACACAAAGGAAAATTCCGAAATAAATCAAGTGTATTTGAAACAACGTCAAATTACCTACGTCATATAAACTTCGCGAAGCTGAAAGAGTCACGTTTACAACTTTGAACATAATCCATTTCGATCTGCAAACTTTTCCAACTTGCGATTATTATAAAGTTATTTCTATATTATATTGTATTAACTTATTAGTTATTGTGTATAACTTGTATTATTTACAATTGCCAGTAGGTACCCATGATGGACTATGATCAAGCTGCGTTTTTCCTTTTGAGGTACGGAACCCTTTTTAGGGTTCCGTACCTCAAAAGGAAAAAAGGAACCCTTACAGGATCACTCCGTTGGTCTGTCGGTCTGTCTGTCAAGAAAACCTATCACGTACTTCCCGTCGCCGTTGACCTAGAATCATGAAATTTGGCAGATAGATAGGTCTTGTAGTAAAGGAAAAAATCTGAAAACTGTGAATTTGTGGTTACATCATTAAAAAAAGTGTTCATGACAAATAATTAGTATTTTGAATTTTCAAAATAAGATAACTATACCAAGTGGGATGGATATCATATAAAACGGCTTTACCTGTATATTCTAAAACAGATTTATATTTATTTTTATGCATAATAGTTTTTGATTTATCGTGTAAAATGTAGAAAAAATACTCGAGTACGGAATCCTCGGTGCGCGAGTCTGACTCACACTGGGCCGGTTTTTTTTAATAAAAATAGTGAAAAAACGAGCAGACGGGTCACCTAATGAAAAGTGATGAACATTTGCAGTACCAGAGGAACCGCCAATGCGTTGCCGGCTTTTTAAAATTTTTACAAATGATGCAGCAACAGTGGTCCCCAGGTTAACGGACCCAATGGCCACAGGTATTAAAAAACCTTCTCATTCTAAGAAGAGAACCATGGTTCAGTAGAGGGCCAGCGATGGGTTGAAATGATAATGATGATTTTGCTTATAGGTATAAAGAGCACAAATATCAACAGGATACTAAGAAAAACCCCTAGATAAACTAGGACATCTAGCGTGTTTGCGATATTCACCTTAGTAGTGATACATTCGATGTGTTCCCGCGAGATATCGTGAATAAATATTATGGTACGGATTCAAGTTTATAGCTTAACTGAGTAAATATCACACGGACGTCATAAAACGTCTTTGATCGTCGTACAAAGTTGCAGCGCTAATAAATATTGAAATCGAATTTTTGCAGATCTATGTAGGTACCTACCTATATTCTTATAGACGTGTGGGACGACCTCCAACTCGCTGGACTAACGACCTTAGCTAGCGGCTAGAAGGTAGCGAGAAGTGGGTCGATGAGGAAGGCGGAGGATCGGGTGTGGTGGCGCGCTCTTGGGAAGGCCCACGTCCAGCAGTGGACGCAAACAGGCTGATTGATATTCTTATAGTCCGTACAAAATGACTCCTCACGCGCCATTTTTAAAACTCTATGGATCACATCATCAATCTCTATGGGTACCATGTCAAAAGTACGGGGTTCACCTTTAAAATAAATAAGAACTAATCGTACTTTTAACGTTAAAATGGCGCGTGAGGAGTTGAATTTTTACAAACAAACACATACATAATACAAACTTTCGCCTTTATAATATGTGATGATAGAATGGTGAAATTTTTCCTAAGTCGCCTAAGATATAAATATCACTTAGTGATACGGACTCGCACGTACCGGGAATATTTGCGGCCACAAATATTTGATTTATTCCAATACATGATTTATTTGTTCTGCCAGTGCCTTTTAATATATTTCTTTAGTCTGAGAGCTGGCCCCTCGATATGACATTCCAAATTTTATTACGCGTGGAACGCAATATTGATCTCTTTGTTCACAAAAATGTAGTTGATTTTTAGTAAATAATATAAATAATAAATTATTAGTTTTTAGGGTTCCGTACCTACCTCAAAAGGAAAAAGGAACCCTTATAGGATCACTTTGTTGTCTGTCTGTCTGTCGGTCTGTCAAGAAACCTACAGGGTACTTCCCGTTGACCTAGAATCATGAAATTTGGCAGGTAGGTAGATCTTATAGCTGACATTTGGGGAAAAATCTGAAAACCGTGAATTTGTGGATACATCACACAAAAAAAATTAAATTGTGGTCATGAACTAATAATTAGTATTAGTAGTATTAGTATTAGTAAAAAATACGACTGTAGTAGGTACGGAACCCTCGTTGCGCGAGCCTGACTCGCACTTGGCCGGTTTTTATAATATAGTTTTGACTAAGCGAATACCTATTCAAATACGGTTCGTACATCGATGCGTTCGCAACTTTGTTTTATACAATAGAAGAAAATTAAGCGGTGTGCCACGGTTAATACTTTGGCCTCCAACGGTCCGGAGTTCGATCCCGGGCACGCGCCTATAACTTTTTGAAGTGCGTTTAAAGCAGTTAAATACATTTACTTTAAAGTGAAGGAAAACTAAGTGAGGTAACCTGCTTGCCTGAGAATTCTCCATTATGTTCTCGAATATTTGTCTGCAAATTCACACTTGGTCAGCGTGCTACCTTTCTCATTCTTTGGCTGCGGTTACACCTGTAAGTTTATTCACGTAAACAGCTTACGAAATTATTTGACAACTTACTAATGTTGTATAGAAGCAGGCGTTACTTTGCGGAAGTCCATGATATACAATGAACCAAAAGCTTAATTTGCTGTAATCCGCTGAAACAGGTCGAATCTGCAAAAATAAATATTTGCAATTATGCATTGTAAGGTCTACATATCATGAGATCTGAGGATGTTCCGGTGTCGGGGCGAAACGTGCGTCGAGTGTATTTAGAATTTGTGTGGTGCTGCGTGGTGGTGTTGAGTATTGCTTGCCTGGTGCCTGCTTTTTCCTGCATGTTTAGCAGTGGGAGGGCGGGCGGTGCATTCGCAAGCTGCATGTTGCACCATACAGATTTGACCTGTTTCAGCGGATTATAGCAAATTAAGCTTTTGGTTCATTGTATACTTACTAATGTAACATTTGTCGTAAGTTAATCATGCAAGCTACTTACATGTTTATCCGTGTCCTTAGATTATACCGGTGCTTCGGTAATTTGGGTAGAGATGATGATAATGATGAGGTACATTTATACATAACTAGATGATGCCCGCGACTTTGTCCGCGTGGATTTAGGTTTTTGAAAATTCCGTGGGAACTCTTTAATTTTCCGGGATAAAGTAGCCTATGTCCTTCCCCGGGATGTAAGTTAACTCTACTAAATAAATTATATATATACTAAATAAATAATAAACTAAATTTCATCAAAAATGGTTGAACTGTTGGGCCGTGAAAAGATAGACAGACAGACAGACATATATTCGCATTTATAATATTAGTATGGAAATATGGATATACCTTACTATAATAATACAATTAAACTATAAGTGAAATGTCTCAGGAACATTTGAATGACCTTTTACTTGCCCTTTTCAGCTAGAATTAGGAGCTTGTATGGGCCCATAAACGATATCAACTAGACAGCAGGCTCTAAACAAACTAATAAACTGAAAGTACGTCTAAACTTTAACTCATAATATGAGTTAAAATTACCATGATCTATGCTAACCCTACACTGTAATCTGCTTTTCACTGGTGTTAGATAGTTAGATACTTTGAAAACTAATAATAGCTTAGGCACTAATATTATTACTGTTATCACTTTGCAAGTCTGTTTTGTGATAACTTTGCACTAATATTATTATTGTTATCACTTTACAAGTCTGTTTTGTGAAACTTTGCACTAATATTATTACTGTTATCACTTTACAAGTCTGTTTTGTGATAACTTTGCACTAATATTATTAGGTACTGTTATCACTTTACAAGTCTGTTTTGTGATAACTTTGCACTAATATTATTAGGTACTGTTATCACTTTACAAGTCTGTTTTGTGATAACTTTGCACTAATATTATTAGGTACTGTTATCACTTTACAAGTCTGTTTTGTGATAACTTTGCACTAACATTATTGCTGTTATCCTGCCAACAGATCACTATCAAAAATTTTAATTAAAGTTTCGCTTACTTTTAAATCGCCGTGTGCTAACACGAAGCTATCCTGCAATCGCGTGAGATGAAGGAAGTAAAGTAATTAAACTGTCTCACAAATTGAAGAGAGCACTAATGTAGAGGTAGACTTTAATTGCCGGTTCAAACACTCCCGACCTCAATAATGTGTGGTTTCCGTTCAATGTACTTTTACTAGCTATACGCTGTTTTCAAAGTAAATGGGCTTTTCCATTACTTAAAAAACCGGTCAAGTGCGAGTCGGACTCGCACACGAAGGGTTCCGTACTTCAAAGGATAACACTTTTTTTTTAAATTTTGAAATTGTTAATTATTATCGGCGATAGAAACACATAGGAACCCTAAAAATGCGAAAAAAAAATCGCGTTTTTTTGTGGTACATCATGTCAGTAATGACCAACTAGAGATAACCAACTTTTAACTAATAAAATGAAAATGTGTGGCACAATTTAAGAAATAAAGGGTTTTCTTTCTTTCTTTGTACCTACATTAAAAAAAGATTTGACTTTCAAAAAGATTTTTTACATTTTTATTTAGAGTTGTTCGTAAAACATACGTCAAGAACGTAGATATGTATATTGTTCAATACATTTCTTGGTGTGGCAATTGGCCTCAAATCGGCTCTCACGTGCGCCAAATTACTTTACCAATATCACGTAGCATCGAAAATGTTAGATCTGAAGAAAAAAGTGAAAATATTGAGCTTATACGTAAAAGGAAATATGTTTAATATTACACATAATCTCTTTGTCTGTCTGTCTGTCATAGTCGTTTTATTCGTATATTAAGGCAATCCATCGCCGTTCTACTATTGAGCACAATAATAGTCCCCTCTGAGAATGAGAAGGGTTTATTCTTCACACACTTTTTGAGAACATTCTGGAGAACTCTCAGGCATACACTCACCTCACAATGTTTTCCTTCACCGTTAAAGCAAGTGATATCTAATTGTTTAAAACGCACATAAGTCCGAAAGTCCGAAAGTAACTTTTTGACGACCTCCCTGGCGCAGTGGTAAATTCTGTGGTCTTATTAGTGGGAGGTCCCGGGTTCGATTCCATGGCAGGGATTTGGAATTTTATAATTTCTATATTTCAGGTCTGGTGGGAGCCCTCGGCCGTGGCTAGTTACCACCCTACCGGCAAAGCCGTGCCGCCAAGCAATTTAGCGTTCCGGTACGATGCCGTGTAGAAACCAAAGGTGTATGGGTTTAATAAAAACTGCCATACTCCTCCCAGGTTAGCCCGCTCCCACCTTAGACTGCATCGTCACTTACTATCAGGTGAGATTGCAGTCAAGGGCTAACTTTTACTTATCTGAATAAAAAAAAAAAGGTTAGTTAGGGTAGACAACCCTATAGTCTTCATATAATAATAGAAATGAGTAAGTATATTTTATTGGCTTGATGTTACAGCTCACACGAATTCAACCGTAAAATTCGTTTTTACATCGAAAGTTTATCGACGGATATCGTCTATAATTTCAATGCAAGCGTATTTTGGGTGAACACTAAATAATAAGCTACTGTTTCACATTTTACGTAGATACACAGGGATATCCTGCGTCCAGAATTAAAACAAATCAAACAAACACAGCTGCGGTTTCTTACTGAATATATCAAATCGACAAGCTTCTGTCGCGTCACGTCTCACGACACGCAATACCTACTCTATCCGCTGAATAGTAGTAGTACAGTGTCTGTTACGTAAACAGTACCCGTATTATGAATGCGAAAGTGTGTGTGTTTGTTGGTTTGTTTTTTTGTTGGTTTGTTGGTTTATCCTTCAATCACGTCGCAACGGTGCAACGGATT
This sequence comes from Maniola hyperantus, assembly GCF_902806685.2. NCBI lineage: Eukaryota > Metazoa > Arthropoda > Insecta > Lepidoptera > Nymphalidae > Maniola > Maniola hyperantus. The sequence continues at coordinate 11,753,389 of NC_048547.1, read as the reverse complement.
GACGTGTTTTTTTGCATGGGTATAGATCATAAAGACTTGGAGAATGACATAGGCTACTTTTTATCCCGGAAAATCAAAGATTTCCCACAGGATTTTAAAAATACCTAAATCCACGCGGACGAAGTCGCGTGCGTCAGCTAGTCCCAAATAAAAATGATAGAGACAAAAATCTCAGTGTGAGTTTACATTTTGAATCACCAACAAATCACAAACATGTTTTCAAAAAACACTCGAAATTATTTTCATAAACGTTCGAATTTTAATTAGAAAACACACTTAGTTTCGTTTGTGATTGATCGGTGTATAAAAATGGTTAACGCCCATTGTGTTTTTTGTCTCTATCATTTAGATATGGGATAACGTAAGAGACAGAGCGTTATACAAACTTCTTTCTATAACTGTAAAGATAGTACCTATAGCATAATGCTCCGCGTTGCGCACAGGTTGCTGATGATGATGATGATGATGATGGCTCCGCATTCTTGCCCCTTAGCACAAAGTAGGTAAATACCTATTGTAGTGAATTGAACCAAGGTCCTACAATTAGTTTAGTTTTTAATTTATTCTGATAGTTCCCAAATGGATCCAAAGTTATTATGTTGTATGCATAATAAAATAGATTCTCGCAAAGCAATCAAAATGATATTAACTTTCAATGACACAAAATGGAGTCGTCTCCGTTGAACACTATCAACTTTCAACTAAATGCTTAGTTTTCTAGACTCGACCTAGAATTTACATCATTATCATCATTTGACTACTAGTCAAAACAGTAACTTTTTATCAAACGTCAAAGCGCGCACTTACTCGTAGTATGCGGTATTCTATGAAATACATACTGGAATGTAACGTCACATCATAATGACGTACTTTTTTAGTTTACCCGATAATTTATAATTGTTATTACACTTAAAACTAACAAACGTGGATTTTACGAATTTTGGAACACTCTGTATTTAATAATCACTGGCGAAAAAAATATGTTTGATGTAGTCAAATACCAAATTCTAAGCAGCTGAATAAATTGTTACCAAAACCAGACAAGTAGAGTTACCAAATAGAACCATAACTTTAAATAAAAAAATGAAGAAGTTTTCTCTCAATATGACGTGTACTTATTTCTTTTTAAAAGCTTTTTTTATATTAATTTCGTCGAAATTGTTAACTGATTTTTCAGCTACTTCCAATTTTACAGTAACATGATTGTTTGGACGACAATAAATAAATTTCGTCTTTAGCATCTACTTAGAGTATACCTACGGAATATGCCCGCCTGAAGTCAAAATACAAGTAGGTACGGTAAGTAAATACAAGAAGTCCGTTTTTTGAAACTTGATAGGTGCTTTTACTTTAGTCAAATGGCCATCTGACTTCCACAATAAGTAATTAAAGAAAATCCTAATTGCTGCAATTTTCAGTCGATCGTTGACGGTCTTAATTACACTTTTTCATTGTATATTTTGCTCTTTAAGCGCTGTGAATTGCGAGAAGAGAAAAATTGCTGCTGAAGATAGGAATAATAGTGAAAGGGAAACCAGAACGCGGCATTGCTGACCTATAAAAGAAATACACTTATCGTTCACGAAAAAAATTACAAGTACAATAAGGAAAAGGACCGTATATCAGAGTTCACACAATATGGGCCACTTTCTTTTGCCGGCCAACAAAACAACCCTATTTTAGGCTTATCTTAAAATTAATAAGTAAGTGATCTATACTATACTATACAATACTAATAATTATTAGTAGGTAAATAGTTTATAGTTAATAGAAAGTAGTATTAATTATTATTAGTAGATGAAATCGCTAGTTACTACCCATATTATAAATGCGAAAGTGTGTTTGTTTGTTGGTTTGTCCTTTAATCACGGGGCAATGGAACAACGGATCGACGCTTTTTTTGGCATCGGTATAGTTTAAAGAGAGTGACATAGGCTACTTTTTATACCGGAAAATCAAAGATTTTTAAAAACAATTCCACGCCGACGAAGTCGCGGGGGGTTGATTTTCCTCAATAAAAAGTAGCCTATATGTCACTCTCCAGGCCTTTACCCACTACCCTTGTAAAAAATTACGTCGATTCGTTGCTCTGTTTCGACATTATTTTATAATTTTTATAGTGTTTTACCTACACTTCAAGGAAATTTCTAAACAATTTTACTGTACTCAGTACTGTTCCGGCATGATTGAAGGACAAACCAACAACTCAATAAATCAAGAAACAACCACACTTTCGCAATTAAGTGCGTTACAAGCGTTATAGTCAATAACGTTTAATAAATAACCGACTGACGTGTGTGTAAGTGCATTTACAAATTGCCTTTGTGAATGACAAATGACATTAAATGAATCCATCATATATCACCTGCTACCTGCTACATGTTGAGCCTACTCATACCCTGGTCAAACACAACGCGTGAAGGCAGCGATACCAAAGCGGCTTCCAGACATTGTAGTATAGTTTATGACGCGAATGAGCTGACTGAGCTTTTAGTTAGGTACCTACAAGATGCTATGCTGTATTGGTACATTGATAATATTGTAACTTTCCATAATTAAAAACAACAACTGCTGAGTTTCTTGTCAGTTTTTTTCTCAGAAACTGTGTTCTGAATCTGTGCATGTGGTCGCGTCACAGACGTAGCTGCTGCTACCGTGACGACGGTTTTTGTAGTGTTTCGTCCCCGAAGGGTGTCAACGGGAACCTAATACTAAGCCTCCGCTGTCCGTCCGTCTGCCCATTCGTCTGTCTGCCTATCTGTCAGCGGGCTGCATCTCATGAACCGTAATAAGTAGAAAGTTAAAATGTTTGCCGCAATTACAAAAAATAAGGAAAATTTCAAAATGGCCGCCATGCAAATTCAAAAATATTTAAAAGTGATATTTATTTCTTGTGCGATGTTAAGTACGGGACCCTTCGTACGCGAGTCCGAATCACACTTAATCAGTTTTTTATAAGCGTAAGGTCTATCTACTCGTGCGCGTAAGGTCGTCTTTCGAGCTGCAGTCGTCCATATTTCACTGACGACGCGCGTTGAGTTTAACCAGGGTTTTAAGCGATTACCCGCATGATTTAATGTTTTAGTATTTATTTGGAGTGGCTGTAATAAATAATTCATTTCCACAAAAAGAGATTTAATGAAATGGTCAAAATGGTAAATTACGTAAATACATTCATTGATTTTTCACCCGAATCAAGTACGCGCGTGGATTTCTGATTTGTTCCTAGCCTAGCTAGCCCTATATCATATATGGCCTAAGTACTTAATATAAATCAATATAATATCTGAACTGTATCGATAAGTTACTTAGCAACGTTTTTGTAGCAAAAAATATGTTATTTTTAAACAAATAATAAAAAGTTGCTGAGTAACATATCGACAGATTAGAGGTAGACTGATAATAATTAATTTCGGGCGAGGCAATAATCTACCAGTTGAACGATTGGGCTTGATCGCATGTCATAAGCTGCCACGTAATAATACCGTTTTTCCAAAATAATTTCCCTAAAGGTGAAGAAGTAATCAAATTACCTGCTCTTTAATAAACGTCACGCAAACATGTAATTATCTGAAAATAAACGTTACCTTACGTTAATTTATTCTTATATGGTAGACTACCTTTGACTGGATACTTTTATCAACGATTTTCTATGGCTATGTCACTCTGCCAGCAAGTCTTTAACTGTATCCATACAAAATCCATATAGAGCCTCAATAGCTCAACCGGTAAAGGGGTGGACTGAAAACCGAAAGGTCGACGGTTCAAACCCCGCCCGTTGCACTATTGTCGTACCTACTCCTAGCACAAGCCTGACGCTTAGTTGGAGAGGAAAGGGGAATATTAGTAATTTAACATGGCTAATACTCTTTTAAAAAAATAAAAATAAAATCACGTCAATCCGTTGCTCCGTTGCCCCTCAATTAAATACAAACTAACATATACTTCCGCATTTATATCTAACTTAACCTACCTAGCGATAATACATTTTGTGTGCGATTTCGTCCGCATGGATTTGGATTTTGAAAGAAGTACCTACCTAGCTGCCGGCTTTTCTCAGAAGAATCTGCTTTCCGTGCGTGGTAGTCTTAGCTCTTGACTTGACTGATCATAAGAGCCACGAGTTGCCCTATTCATACTAATATTATAAATGCGAAAGTGTGTCTGTCTGTCTGCCTGTCTGCTAGGTTTTCACGGCCCAACCGTTTAACCGATTTTGATGAAATTTGGTACAGATTTAGCTTATATCCCGGGGAAGGACATAGGCTACTTTTTATCCCGGAAAATTAAAGAGTTCCCACGGGATTTTAAAATCAGTAAATCCACGCGGGCGAAGTCGCGGGCATCATCTAGTATCAATCCATACTAATATTATAAATGCGAAAGTGTGTCTGTCTGTCTGCTTGCTTTTCACGGCCCAACCGTTCAACCGATTTTGATGAAATTTGGTACAGAGTTAGCTTACATCCCGGGGAAGGACATAGACTACTTTTTATCCCGGAAAATTAAGGAGTTCCCACGGGATTTTTAAAAACCTATATCCACGCGGACGAAGTCGCGCGCATCCTCTAGTATCAAATAAAGATTGAATTTGAAAACTTTCCCCTCGTTAATCATTAAAATCCCACGCGTTTGCCTCTAGTCTAATGGGGATAATATTGTAATGCATTTTGTTGTCGACGCTTCGCCATAATGGCGGCTCGGCTCTGACATCCGCAATTACTCTTATTGATGCCACTTTAGCTTTGCCTTTTCACTTTATGGTTTACTATACAACGTTAGTTTTAGTATACGCTAAAACCAAAAGACGTATCGATTTGTTTAACACAATTTCAAAAATATTTAATGAAAACTTACAAAGATATAAGCTTGTTCTGTTGAGTCATTGTCCCGCAAAAACATGGTCACCCCAAGCAAGCGACTATGAGCGAACGAGATGGTTAGCGTTGATCGTGCGCGCTCCCGCTTGCGCGGCTCGAATCAGCTGGTGCCTGCGGTCATTCAACTAGGTGTCCAAACTTGCAGGATTTTAAAGTATTTTTTGGTCAAAATATAACCCGTTGTAAAAATGATTGCAGTTGATTCTGTTACTGATTCTGAACAAACTACTTTCAGGTTTTGCGTATACTAAAACTGTATAATGCGCGTGACTTTTATCCCCGTGGATTTTTAAAAACTCCGAGAGAACTATTTGATTTTTGGAATAAGTATTAGCCTGTATTCGTCTTCGGGATGCAAGCTATCTCTGTACCACATTTCGTCCAAATAGGTTTAACGAATGAACTGTGAAAAGGTAAACAGGTCAGTCCCTTTACCGCATCGGTGCAATGTCCGGTCTTAATTTATTGGATACTAGATGATGCCTGCGACTTCGTCCGCGTGGATTTAGGTTTTTAAAAATCCCATGGGAACTATTTGATTTTCCGGCATAAAACGTAGCCCTTCCCCGAGATGAACGGGGAGATGAAGAGATCGATTGAACGGATGGGCCGTGAAAAGCTAGCAGACAGACAGACAGACACACTTTCGCATTTATAATATTAGTATGGATTTATAATAATATTAGTATATATATTATGATTTGTATAGTAATTAGATAAGGCTAGCTTATTAAGTTTTACTGTAATACCTAATCTATTGAGTTTCATTCTGTACATACATACATAAGTGAAAAAAAAAAGCATGCATATGGATAATATTTTGAAGAGTGTGTTCAGGAACTTCACAACCTTGTTCCTTTACATTCATGACCGTGTCAAACTTCCTATTTTTTTTTTTTTTTTTTTTTACGGCCCTGGATAACATCAAACTACCTAGGACCTGTGGTGCCTGTGATATACAGCACAGTTTTTATATAAGTAAGTAAACCTTTTCCTTCTCTTTATTTTCTTTCTACGAGTAGGTATATTATCTCTTATGGTGTCGGATTAATAAACTAAATAAGGTTTTACAATCAACTTTTAAGGGTACTCCGAGATGATAAAAGGACGTCGCGGAATTAATTCAGTGTCCTTGGAGGACCTATTACTGGACGGAATAATGAGACGTATGTGGGTATAAAGGGTCCCAAGGGAATTAGGTAAGGATTTATGACGTCATGGATTTGTTTGGCGATATAATATATTTTACCCAAGTAATGATTTTTACGGGTTGTTATTCTAAGGATTTTTAACTAACCGATCGAAGCGAGGTCTCTAAATAATTCCACGCGACTTCGTTCGTGGAATTAGGTTTTTTAAAATCCCGTGAGAATTCATTGATTTTCCGGGATAAAAAGTCTATAGCCTATGTCACTCTCCAGGTCTTTATCTAAACCCATGCAAAAAATCACGTCGATCCGTTGCACCGTTGCGACGTGATTGAAGGACAAACCAACAAACAAACACACTTTCGCATTTATAATAAAGGTACTGAGTGGGTGAATTTACACGTTGTTCGTCCATCTGTTTGTCTTTTTCCATTCTATGAAATACCACTATGTGACGTCACAATAATTTGACGCCATTTTTTAGTCTAATCGATTATTTAAAATGGTTATCACAAGGTTATCACACATAAAACTAACAAAGGACGTGAATTTTACGTATTTTGGAAGACCCTCTATTTAATAATCAATGAGAAAGAATTTATTTTTGACATAGTCAAATACCTACCATATTCATCATAGTCAAAATAGGGGCTTATTTAGCATTGCATAAAGGTTGAATATCTAAATATATACAAGGATTGACTGACTGACTGATCTATTAACGCACAGCTCAAACTACTGGACGGATCGGGCTGAAATTTGGCATGCAGATAGCTATTATAACGTAGGCATCCGCTAAGAAAGGATTTTTGTTGAAAATTCAAACCCTAAGGGGGTGAAATAGGGGTTTAAAATTTGTGTAGTCCACGCGGACGAAGTCGCGAGCATAAGCTAGTGACACATAATAATATGTCGTTTGAATCGTCCTCTAAAAAAGTCCCTGTCTTGGCTAATAACTTCAGTGTAAGTTTGCTTGGGGCCGGCACTGAGCTACAAAAACCGTCCCCATCTGCTTGCATCAAATATTTACACTTCATTAGGTACGTCGATTGACCATCAAGACAGTTTACAGCGCAGTTTAATCAAAAATAACCGTTTTGGACCTTTTATGCGTTATTGAGCAAAGAAATTGTGTCCGCCTTCGACATTTAGGTCAAAAACATAAAATGAAAAAAGGTCACCTTCTTTCCATGTTTTAATTATGATGTTAGGTACTTACTAGCTGTTGCTCTCAGATCTATCTGCGTGGAGGTTTTTAGGGTTCCGTACCTCAAAAGGAAAAACGGAACCCGTATAGGATCACTTCGTTGTCTGGCTGTCTGTGTGTCTGTCTGTCAAGAAACCTACGGGGTAGTTTCCGTTGACCTAGAATCATGAAAGGAAGGAAGGTAGGTCTTATAGCAGACATGAGGTTGTCTCGGGATAATAATGCGGTGTGGGTTCCCAGATCCTTCACCACCCGTAAAATCTACTCCACATAAAATGTGCCTATTTTCCTACCTAGTTTGTTTGAGCCATAAATAGCTATAAGATGAATGTGTTAATGTGATCCAATAAATAAAAGACGTGTTTATGTGTACAGTTTTAGATTCGACAATTCCTTACAAAGGAGATAAAATTGCTTATGAAGGCTAGGGTCTCACTTCAATCAAACGAACCACTGGGCCGAAATACTGATTAGGTCTCTATCGATAAAATTTACTGTTCGCACCCATAGTTGTTGGTATAACAACAATTATCTATCTATCCGGGTTATTTGTGTTGAAAGAAGAAAGAAGAAAGAAAAAAATTGCATTTATTTGTTGTTGGTGTCACAGATAAAAACAAAGTACAAATGTAACATTTTCATCTGTGACACAACCCCAAATGGGTGTACAGCTCAGCAAAATATCCTAGGTTTTAGAATTTGACACCCTAGGTTTTAGATTTTTCACATAAACACAAAGTATGACGCGTAAAATTTTACTCCTCATGCGCCATTTTAACTTTATGCAGATAGCTATTATGACGTAGACATCCGCTAAGAAAGCATTTTTGAAAATTCAACCTCTAAGGGGGTGAAATAGGGGTTTGAAATTTGTGAAGTCCACGAGGACGAAGTCGCGAGCATAAGCTAGTCATCATCATCATCATGATCAACTTATCGCCGGCTCACTACAGAGTACGGGTCTCCTCTCATAGTGAGAAGGGTCTTGGCCATAGTCTACCACGCTGGCCAAGTGCGGATTGGCAGACTTCACACACCTTTGAGAACATTATGGAGAACTCTCAGGCATGCAGGTTTTACTGCAACAAGTTAGAGGTGCGTGCAGCGTGCCTGGGATCGAACCCGGGTCCCCTTGACTGCAATTATGGTAATATTATTATGGGCCCATAAAAATCTTGATGCTGCAGGATTACTGCCGACGATGTTTTCTTTCACCGTTAAAGCAAGTGATATTTTAATTACTTAAAAAAGCACGTAACTCCGAAAAGTTAGAGGTGCGTGCCCGGGATCGAACCCCGTACCTCCGATTGGAAGGCGGACGTCCTTACCACGAGGCTCAGCATAAGCTAGTAAAAACTGATAAAGAGAAATCAAAACAAACACGGCTGTGGTTAATTGCAGCAATTCGTAATGCGACTCTTGAAACGATACCATTCTTCTATTTCGATATGGTGCCCTAGATTTTATATTATGGCCCAATTAACCCGCGATTGTTACGATAAAGATCATCCAACAAGTTACGCCTAATCTACCAAGCGTGAGAATATTCCGCAGCGCGCACCCTCCATACAAACGTAGTTTTGGTTTTCAAGGGTTCTCTTTTGAATCTTAATCAATAGGGTATTGGACTGTAGTAAGTGGTAGTAACATTACGTGATTTTTTTGTACACAGTACAGCGGTAGTTTATGGGGCTAGAATTCATTATTAAAAGGGAATAATTTTTAAAAACCGTGATTTTTATTGATTTGTAAATAATTAATTATTAACGCCACGCTGTATGAAAAGCGATTAATAGCGTCACATAGCGTAAATTCTAATAAGAATTTTTTTACATAAAAAATCTTTTCCCGCAGAAACTACTAAGTATATTCTTATGTTAGTTTTTTTTAACTTGACAGTCCAAGACCCTATTAAGAGATTAGAAGAAAAGAATGTTCCTTCTCTGTAGTAAAGATAATGATTTCCTCATTTCCCTAAGATCGTTATCACTAAGAGGAGTTTATTCGTAGCTCACTCCAAACAAACGTAATTTGTTTCTCATTTGCTAATCAACAAAAATGCTGTAAGTAGACACGCTCTGGAAAATAAACTGTGCTGCCCTTTTCAAGATTTCCGTGATTTTTTTAGCCATGTTAATTATGACCAATATTCCCCTTTCCCCTCCAACTAAGCGTAAAGCTTGTACTAGGAGTAGGTACGACAATAGTGCAAGGGTGGGGTTTGAACCTGTGACCTTTTGGAATTCAGTGCGCTCCTTAACTGTTGAGCTATTGGGGCTATAAATTGTGTAGTTTCAAAGTTACACAGGCTCAAAAATTTGTATGTACCTAATCCATTGACTTGTGTAACCAAACTACGTTTGTGTGGAGTGCGCTACGAATCCTCTTAATGATAACGGCAATCTTTATGTGGACATTTAGGAAAATGAGAAAATCATTATCTTTACCACAGAGGAGGAACATTATTCTTCTAATCTCTTCAATGTTATCTCGTAAATGCTATCTAGTCGTGTATAATTATTCTCGTAGCTATTGTAACAACACTCTTAGAACTCAGAACTTTACAAGATACAGTTCTAAAACTTTTTTTAATTAATCCTAATAATATTATAAGTGAAAGTGTGGAAGTGTGGATTCATAATATGAAAAGTATTTGAGAAACAAAACTAAAACTTCACTTAAAATTTATTTTCAGCGAAGATTATTGTTTTGTTTGCAATATCGAACAAACTGATTTACGTAATATTAATTTCTGAAGGATTGTCTGAGCCTACAATAACGAAGCTCTACACAAATTTGCTTAGAAAATATCAGCTATTTATAGAAAAGGGCTTATTAGACTAAAAATAATCTTAGTTCAAAGTTGTTATAGACCCTAGACAGAGAGAAAATAAGTCTACTTATCACTAATTTATTCCATGACAAGTTAAAAGTAACTATACAAAGTTTTTCTAATCTTTGCGTTTCTTGTTTTTTTTAAATGAAATGAAATGCAATGAAATAAATGAAATCAAATAGTTTATTAATATGAATATATGGGACATATAGGGGGACATGAAGAGAGCCTCCCCGCGTGGTGCTTAGTTTAATACCAATTACAAGCACCCGGCGTCCCCGGAAGCAGCACTACATAAACCAAACCAGTAGGCTGACCAATCTCTTCACCACGATGGCCACCTGTAAGAACCAAGCTCGCTGTAAACGGCCCTTATTAGGGCCAGCCTTGACAGTGCTCTCTATTAACATCGAGGGCTTCTCCTCAGACAAAGCAACTTTACTTGCTGAGCTGTGCCATGTAAATAAATATGACGTAGTATGCGTACAAGAGACGCATCGAGGCCCAGATAATCCGCGGCCAGAAATACCCAACATGACGCGCATCATCGAGCGACCACACCACAAGTACGGCAGCGCAATTTATACCCGACAAACCCTGACATACAAATTATTTTGACAAAGTAGGTAGTAGCTACATTTTGGTAAGTAGGTACTCACGAGAACAAAGCAAATCTGCAGGCCAAACTCGACTGTTCTCTCATATCAGAGAGCCCAAACCTACTATCATCAAACCACACACATGTGCATTTAAAGCTTGTAAAAATACGATTGGTGACTGGTCTTTATGCTACCTTTTCACCTAAGCGGAGTGGAGAGAAGATGTAGTCGACCAATCAGATTCGTAATAAAAAATATCAGTTGATTGAACACATCAGCTCCTCTCCTTTCCGCTTAGGTGGAAATGCAACCTTCGACACCAGTAAAGTTGTGAAACCATTTTGCGGGTCACTGCACGCTCTAATATTAATACATCTCTCTGTCCTCTATTTGTCGATCTGGACCACTGAGCTGAATAATAAGAAAAGAATAAGATCTAAAAAGGATTTCCGAAAAATCATAATATAGTTATCTAACTGGTTTTGACATGCTTACGTACCACCTACAAGAACAAATTACACTTTTTTTACAGCGAGCGAGGCGGAGCTAGGCAAATATTAACCAATAGAATTGCATAAAACTCCCGCTCCGCTTCAGTGGACAAGGATTTGCGGACTAGTTTAAAATATCATATTTTTTAAAGCGGAGCGAGGTAGCGAAGCGGATATTTAGCTAAAATGACTCGTTGTGTGTTCGCAACTCCGCTCCACATTACTTTTTCGCTCCGCTCCGCTACCTAGCTCTGCGTCTATGAACAGATACAGTCCGCAACTCCGCTCCGCTCTTTAGTAGCCTTAAACTACGATTTTTTGTCAGTATACAATTGAAGGAATTCATTAAGCTCTGCCGTTAATAAATCTCAGGAGTTGGAAACTTCAGGCTAGACTTAGTAGATATTATGAAAGGCTGTGACAGACGAAGTTGCTGTGAAACATATAAACATTCAATGGCATAACTCATAACTGTCGTAATATTCCGTCTGCGGTAAACTTTGTTTTTCATTAATGTTTGATCGTCGTGGTGGCTGGTTTTACATCTTCTGGGCTTTCAAACTAAAGCTCAAGGCTTATTGCGGCTGTGCCGAAGCGCAATAAAGCGCATTGACGCGTCTTTTCTTTAAAAAATATTAATATTTTAAAGTAAACTAAACTTGAATACCACTACGTACGTAATGCACATATTTGTGTGGAGTAATTTCCCTGTAAAAGCACGCGTCAACGCGCGCTACCACGTGTCTTTTCATTTTATTACAATGTAGGCTTGCGCTTGACGACAATCATGCTTGATGGAATGCAATGATGTAGTCTAGGTTAGAGCATACTTGCCTAGCAGATTATATATTATTATATTTACTCTACAATATCATCCTACCTACTTTATTCAAAGTAGGTAAGTACCTACATCAATAAAATTATTCGATCGAGAGAATCGGGGTAATATGAACCGGGAAGGGAACGCCTTCCCGGTTTCCATCTGGACCTGTCGCGTACTGTAATGATAATGTAAGTTGAGTAGGTATATCTTAGAAAAATCTATTTTTTTAAAGATAGTCTCAACTTAAAAGCATAAAAATACTTAGGTATTAATATTTTTTTAAGAAAAGACGCGTCACTGCGCTTCTGCACTGCCGCAATAAGCCTTGAGCTTTAGTTTAAAATCCCAGAAAAATAAATAATATAACATGAGCCGTACTTGCAGATAACAGCTAAATAGAAGCTATGCTTATTGGTAACATAATATACCTAGACAGACATGACATAAACAGACGCATCAAATCAAAGCCGTACCTTTTAGCATTGAACCAAGGGTCACCTTTAATGTACGGAGTCTAATAAAACAGAAGGCCATTTACTTGATAGACTGAAGCTATAAAAGCCATGTAATGCTTGACTATTGATTAAACACAAGTAATAACGTATTACCTAGATAGACTTTATTACAGACAGACCGCAGACGTCGAATTACGGAGAGTTGCTTCACGCAAGTTTTTAAATTAAAGTTTATTTTACTTGGAATGATATCAGAATTGACACGTCGCGTCGCTGTGCTTCGCTTAACACCAATGCGATTGGAGTCTTTGACCTCGGAATTATTAATATTGTAAAATTAATGAATATATTTTTTTTAACCAAAATAATCAAAATAATATAATTTATTCAAAATAGGAAATACATTTTCTATGGCATAAACTTAAATCTAAAAAAAACAACATAAAATTATAACTCAAATAAATTAAATTAAATCTAAAACCTCATCGAGACTACCGCAGCGAGGCATTGTATGCCCAAGATGATGGCAGCATTACCTCTTTGGATGGCCAAACTTGGTCTTTGATCAAGGTAGCTTTTTTAATAGAAATAATATTTGTATGTCGGTTCGTTACCTGTACGGTCGAGTTTTAAACTTTAGGGTGTCTGTCTGGCAGGGTTCTTAATCCATAAATTCTTAAATTATGCCGCAAACTGAAAACCACCGCTGAGCATTGTGAGCGGTGCTCGGCTATGCTGAGTTTGCGACCTATTGTATATTGTTAGTTTTTAGTTTAGATATATCTAATATTTAATCATAATAATTGTATTCATCTAACTAAAAGATACTAATCTAAAAGTGAACATCTTAAAAATTTACTTAAACAAAACTAAAACAAAAACTAAAACTAAAACCTTAAAAAATATAATATTATAATTAAAATATATTATTAAAAGGAGTCCCTTTCGGCAAGGTTCCGAAGATACTGGCAGCGTTCCTCCTTTGAATTGCTAGGCTAATTCTTTGTCCGAGGTAGCTGCCAGCTCTTCGTTCTGCTGTGATGTCGATATTAGATAAAAACATTGTTCATACTACTAGCAATAATGAAACAACAAGAATTCGGCGACACTTTGTTCTGGTGTTAAAGAATACGATTTCTTTGTTACCTTACCATTTCCATTAATCTTACCTATTTAGCATTTTGTGATTCGCCCCTCATTGCCTGGTAATGTGTTCGGCATCGCATGATGTTGCTGACGTCATTCATATTTTATTACACCCGTGGTGAGGTTGACACGAATTCGTACCAATGTTGATCGCATATTAAACAGGCAACTGAACAGTCAAAGTTCAGTCAGAAAATCCTAGTTTACCCCAGCCACACGTACCTATACCTACCTATTTCGTCTACCGTTACTATCGTTTTACCTTAGCCTGTACTCTGTACTATTATGTATTCTGTGGTTTAAATTCATCATATTTTTAATTATTTTGATTACGACTTTTCTAAAGCTACGGCCACACCTGCGCGTCATGAATGCGGGAAGCTGGACGCGAAGCGTGAGTCTTCACGGCGCGAATTCATAGGTGACCATCTACGCGACTGTTGTAGTCGCGTAGATGTGCATGGTGTCATTAAGCCTGCCACGCGGCTAATTTGGATGATGCTATATTTAGAGTTCTGTACCCGTAGTACAAGATTTTACGTCTCACCAAACCAAACCAAATTCGAGAGTCGAAATACTTCCGCTTTACAGTAAACTGGATCTTAAATGCCTTGTTTTAAAGCTCAAGTTTGTCTACACTTCTACAGCCAGCGCTCCAAGCGGAAACATTGCGAAATTAAAATCAGTGGCATTGAATATTTGACTTCAATTCAAGGCTGTTTAGGTCCATTTTACTGTAACGCGGAAGTATTTCGACTCTCGAATTTGGTTTGGTTTGGTGAGACGTAAAATCTTGTACTACGGGTACTGTGGTAAACGACGTAACGTGATTTTAGTGTGCGAACAGCATAAGCCTCCGATACTTAAATTCCTCGACATTTACTACTAGCATTACGAATATATTTATTACTTTCCACCCATAATACATTGCGTCGCATTGATCGGATGGATGCCCAAGTTATACAATACAGTTGGCTTATTTCTTGATTCGGATTTTATTTTAATAACACTGATTTTAAATGCAAACTACTTATTAGCTCTTGGAGCGATCACACACTCATCCGATCCACTTGGATCGGATCGCAAACTCGGATATTGCTTACGCACTAATGGAAATGTCCGCCCCTGGTTGCCCCTAGTCCAAAGGTGACCATCAGGCTGGCAGCATTGCCACGATGAATGGTGATGTTTGGACCAGGTAGAGCCCAGAGTGCGAATCGCATTCCATTTTCCTTGCGCTAAAAGGGTTTTTTTTTATTCTGACTTGATTTTATTGATAAATGCACTTGTAAAAAGCATTCTAGTGAATGTGATTCATCCAGTAAATGATCACATGACATAAGAATTTGGAGAACAACAATATAAACTTTTGTCTAAAACGTAAAAGTTCCCTAACATTAGAATAGACTTTTTGACAGACATAAATCTATTCACAGTCAGTCGTAAAAAAACATGGAAAACAAAAAACAACGACTAATATGAGTATCATCTAGACGTGCCGACTAGTCGGTTGCACACACATTCCTATTAGTAGGTACAAAATAAACTGAAAATAAAGTAAAATAAAGTTTTCAGATTCTTCCCTTAGTCTCAAAACAGATTTGTGACAGATTTCGAATACCGCTAAGCATAAATGTTTTTTTTTCGTTTGGCATATTCAGATTCACATAACTGACAAAACTCGGCTAGGTACAGTACGCGGCGGAAAGTAATGTGTATCGACCTTTAAAATGTCATTTCGACTTCGTAGAGCGTTGTCATGGTTGTCTCTGTCACTCAGACGTTTTGTCGGTCTCGATGATAGGGACAACGCTCTACAAATCTGCTATCTCC
This sequence comes from Maniola hyperantus, assembly GCF_902806685.2. NCBI lineage: Eukaryota > Metazoa > Arthropoda > Insecta > Lepidoptera > Nymphalidae > Maniola > Maniola hyperantus. The sequence continues at coordinate 11,737,971 of NC_048547.1, read as the reverse complement.
TTCTAAATGTCGATGTACATTACTTCCTGCTGCGTACTGTACTTATACGTAATGCGCCTTTCTCGAATATCTGAAGGGACAAATCAAGGGAACTTTCCATTAATTTTCCTACTCCGGGCTGACTGGTTTCGAACTTTCCGAACTTTGGTATGGTGGTTTTGTTGAATGATGTAACATAAATATTATGTAGATAATTAATCTAGCCTTACTTACCTACTTGAAAGAATTGTGGTTTGCAGAGATATTTTTGACGAAAGGTGATTTAGGACAGACTCACATGACAAAGGAGTAAGTACTGGTAGCTTATTCTCCATATTAATTACCTGAATATTAGTAAAGAGCCCTTGTCACCTCTATTCTAGCACTCATTGAGCTAACGTTATGGATTATACAAGGTAACGGAAAGAGACCTGGGTGATTGCAGACGTTAGTTCCTTGGGAACGGGGCCGGCCCTAATCTGAGATACGTGATACATCCCTGATTAGGGCCCGTCAATCGCACATTGACCCCGCGAAAAAGTGTGAAGCTTTTTTTATAAGTTTTGCACTCCCGGTCTTGAGACCGGGAGTTGGAAAACTCATAGTACCTAAGCTCATTCAAAGCTGTTTTATACTAAAGCAACAACATGCGATAATACGGCATGCTCACGATACTAGGTTTCAAATTATTGTATCATGCGGCCCGTGCGGCCCAATAGCACATATCTACTCGTGTGCCAATAGCATGCTGTAAAGTCGCAACTATGTTACTCTGGCGTAAAGTACTAAATAAATAGTAGATACCGTGTAACCCGTTACAAAATTTTCAAAATAGGATAATTGGCACGAAATTATCAATAAAACTTTCAATAAACGTGCTTACGCTTTACGTGTAAAAACAAATTCGCCGCCGAAACTTATTAGCTGGTTCCAAACCAAACGCGCAGCCTCGCGATGGAAATGCTTTGAGCGAGCATAGTATTTTTCTTGCATGTCAGGTGAAACTTTAAACTTCCTCTAGTTTTATGGAAAGCGGTAACTAAAAAATATATACTTGTCAAAGATATTATAAAAGTCCAGCGGGGTGATTCGTTAACTCAGTGATCAACACTAAATGATAGCCACCTAACTGAATGTTCTCTTGTGTTATGACGCGTAGTTATCCGTGCAGCAGTACAGACTGCATGAATGCTGGCGCAGTGTTTACGCACTCGAAGGTGTCTTTGAGCATGCATAATTAAACTTGGCGGCCCCGTTACCTAGGTTGTATTTTGGTACAGTATCCGGCAGGAAATATTGTACATCGACTATTAGAAAGAGGTTTCGCCTTCGTAGTGCGTTGTCTCTATCACTCATACCTATGTGACGTTTTGTCGGTCTCAAGGACCGAGACAACGCTCTACGAAACCGCTATCTATCTCTTTCTAAAGTTCGATGTACATTATTTCCTGTCGTGTGCTGTAGTAGTTTTGAACAGTAGGTTGTAAATGATGATCGATATGCGATGTGTGCGATACAGACATAAGTTTGTTGCTTCATGTGGACCCTGCTATTAATATTTGCCGTACCTATGAGCCTGCTGGAACTTTGTTCATAATTTCGAGGTCTAATGAAGCCTCGCCAGTGTCCCGGGGGCTTTCCAACAAAATTTAGTAAGAGAGAGCTTAAAGGGGCTTTGTGAGGGCATAAATTTTTTTGGCAGGGATATTACAACAAAACCATTCATTTTTACACTATTATTAAGTATCTAAAAAATCATATAAGTACCTACTTAAGTAAGTAATAATACCTCAATAGCTCAACCGGTAAAGGAGTGGACTGAAAACCGAAAGGTCGACGGTTCAAACCCCGCCCGTTGCACTATTGTCGTACCTACTCCTAGCACAAGCCTGACGCTTAGTTGGAGAGGAAAGGGGAATATTAGTCATTTAACATGGCTAATATTCTTTTTATATTTAAAAAAAAGTATATCTTTTGTTTATGTTTAAGTTTTTATTATTATTATTATTATTTATTATTAAGTTTATGGTGGACCAAAGCATTAAGGATCTAGCATACTGAACCCTGTAAACATTACACTTCTTTTTGGGCAGTCGTGTAAAAAATAGCAATTGGTAGTCGAGATGGCAATCGGGTATGAGGTGGGGGGACGTCCCGCTCACTCACACTTCACCCGCGCTCGCCCGCACCGGGTTAGCGCGATTGCCATCTCGATTTGTCGCGTACTAAGCCTACACGTGGCGTTGATATTATGATGTTTCTTTATTCGTAGTGTATTTTGAAAACAAAACAAACTCTAATAACATTGTTCAGTTAAAGCAAATTAAAATTGATTGCATATTTAAAAACAATAAACTTTTTCTGTTTTCGCCTAAAAAAATGTATGGTAGGTGATTAAAAATAGTGTAGGTATAGTCGGTCAATTTCTTATTTTATGTAAGTAATAATTTTTTTTAAGAATATTGACCCCTCCTACTAAGCATCAAGTGCTAGGAGTATGTACGACAATAGTGCAACGGGTGGGGTTCGAACCGTCGACCTTTCGGATTTAAGTCCGTTGAGCTATTAAGGTTATAAATTTTCTTGTACTAACCTATTTACCAATCTTACTACTAACTTAATCCGATTATATATTGTATAAACACAGTTAAGTACGATCTCAACTCAAGCATAATGTTAGGATGTAGTTTGACGCAATGTTTGCCCTAAACTTGAGAGGTTGAGTATCTATTACTTAAGATGTTCAGAGTCCTCGAAATACCGCAACCCACTACAAAAGTTTTGTTTAGGCCTACCAAATACAAGGCTTATTACAATTTTGAACGTCTCGATAACGTTAAACGATTTTAGATCAATATCTGAAATCGATCAACGTTATCGAAACTGGAGATGATACGGAGGTTCGATTCCGATTCCGAAAGTTCGGCACTTTTGGTCTGTCTGTCGGTCTGTCAAGAAACCTACAGGTTACTTCCCGTTGACCTAGAATCATGAAATTTGGCCTTTTAGCAGACATTCGGGAAAAAATCTGAAAACCTTGAATTTGTGGTTACATCACACAAAAAAAATTGTGGTCATGAACTAATAATTACTATTTTCAATTTACGAAGTTAGATAACTATATCAAGTGTGGTATCATATGAAAGGTCTTCACCTGTACATTCTAAAACAGATTTTTATTTATTTTTATGTATGATAGTTTTTGAATTATCGTGCAAAATGTCGAAAAAATACGACTGTAGTACGGAACCCTCATTGCGCGAGCCTGACTCGCACTTGGCCGGTTTTATTATCAACACCGGTACACTTACCTGTATTATTTTTTGAACTGATGACAGCTGATAAAACAATGTGTGTAATTTTATTTTCTTAAACCTGTCCTTAACACATCTCTCTTCTTCCTCCGCCTCCGATTCCGGTTCCGCTTCCGGTTTCGGTTCCGAAAAACCATATTAAAAACTTCGCTTCCGAATTCGGTTCCGATGTAACCACTTCCGTCACATCCCTGATTGAAACCATAGAACGCCAATGTAGCAGTCCAGCAATGGACGCATACAGGCTGATGGCTTGGATTGGATTAGATTGGTCCTTTGTCAAGTTCAACGAAATTAATACGCTGGCCCTTTATAAAGTTCTACGAAATTAATATGCGAAAATAGTATAATTAGCTGTACTAATGTATGAGCAGGCATCACGTGCATTAATCAATTTAATTAACCCATATAAAGTACAAACCATTATCGAAGGTTATCGACGTCCAATTGATTGTGCTAATAGTTGGTACACTTCTCTGTTGATATACAATTATTATTATAACATTAGAATTAGGTACCATAGGAACTGGGTTTTTGCTGCATTAGAATAAGCAATGCATTAGAGCTGGCACCCTTAAACTTTAAAGTTTAAGGGCGTCTGGCAGGGGGTTGCCACGACACTAAGTGTCTGGCAATGCATGACGTGATTTCTAATTATATTCCGAAGAAAATATAAAAAAATAGACTTTATAATTTAACGTAATATTTCTTACACCTTTGTTACCTGTTATGTCCCAAAGCTACCATGATCTAAACTTCATAGGCGCTGATTGTTCCTCCCTGTGTTGGGGACAATACGCAGAGAAACGTTCAGCTTTTTTTAAAATAACGACGGTCTGGCACTCGCGAGCTCTCTCTCTAAAAGGTGTGTGAAATTTGTTTGTTAGACTATGACCTAAGCCCTTCTCATTCTAAGGGGATAGCCGTTTTCAGTAGTGAGCCGGCTATGGGTTGATGATGATGATGATGATGATGATGATACAGGGGGTTAATTACGTAGGAAAATGTGTCCCGTTAGAGTGTAGAGAGTCCCTAGAGAGAAAGGTCAGAATATTTAAACTTAATTTTGCTCCAATCCATATTGAACAGATAAAGAGTTCAACGAACCTTTAAACCAAGAAGTTAACGGACCGTTAATAAAACATTAAAATAAAGAGGAAATTGATTTTCACACAAATAAATAAAAATACGAATAATTTTGGCTTATTTTTATGCACTCTTGTTTGATTAAATTCTCGGTTGGATAAATCTGAGTTTCAAAATAGTCATATTTTTTTGTATTATAAATGCGAAAGTGTGTCTGTCTGTCTGTCTGTCTGCTAGCCTTTCATGGCCCATCCGTTCAATCGATTTTGACGAAATTTGGTACAGCGATAGCTTGCACCCCGGGGAAGGACATAGACTACTCTTTATCCCGACTGGGAAAATCACACAGTTCCCACGGGTTTTTAAAAACCTAAATCCACGCAGACGAAGTCGCAGGCATCTAGTTAAATATATTTCAAATTTCAATACTCAGTTACAAACATACCGATTGATAAAAATTATAAAAAGATGATTATTGCATAAAAAATGTAAAAACTTTATTTCAGTAGGGCTCCCATACGAAACGGGGGGCTTTAAAGTGGAGATTGAATTCGACGCTCTAAGTTGAAAACAGTTACATATTAGAAATTAAAAATTGTGTATTATTTCAGTTATGTTTTGTACTTGAACAACAACTTCTAAAATTAGATAAATTCACCGCCACCATTCACAATGGCAACTTTACAATAATGTTAATAAATGGCGCTGTTGCAAAATTCTACTGAACTGATTTTGAAAATTCTTTCACCAGCATATATGCTGGTGAAAGAATAAGAAAAAGAATAAGAGATATAGCTTATGTCACTCAGGAATAATGTAACTTTATAAAGTTACATTATTCCTGAGTGACATAAGCTATATCTCATTTCCAATAATAATCTTTAGCCTACTAATCGCAACAGAATTCTAAATCATTAACATACACAAATTTCGTCCGTTATATCGACTGTCTTTGATAGTCAATTTAGGAAAGAAAACCTGAATATTAAGATTATGTATGAAAGTCAGAACTAAGCAAACATTTGACCCGTCACATTTTGATGAGGGTCATAGTGCGCCTATAACCCAGTGTCATGATCATGAAGTTTTAGATTTAGGCGAGCGGTCCGAAGGATGTTATTGGGAGCTCCGTAACCATAACCGATACAGTCCAATAAAATAATAAAACCTCTGCTACCAATATCTAAGCTTTTTTATTGTACCTTACTGTCGTATATCCGAAAAAAAGAAACGAAACCGTAAACGAATATATACTAATATAATAAAGATGGGAGTTTGTAAGTTTTTTTGTAGACAGTAATCTCTAGAACTGCTGAACCGATTTTAAAAATTCTTTTACCATCAGAAAGCTACGTTTTTCCTGAGTGACATAGGCATAGGACATGACAAAGGACATAGTATTTTATCTTCAAAAGAATTAGAGATCCCTATGAAAATGTTAATAAGCTACCCATGCGAAACCGGGGCGGGTTGCCAGTCCGATATAAATGTTCCGAAATAAACGATCTAAGATAGAGCCCCTACCTTCGCACCGTTTATCCAGCGTAGACGTTCATCGAACACTCTACCACTTTCGTTAAACTGTGACTCTACGTTCGACGAAAGCCTACGCTCGATAACGCGCGGCGGGACTACGCGAAGCTAGCGAATAGCGCTGCGTAGTCGCTAATCGCTGAGTTTTCGTTGCGCACGTTATCGTTTTAGTATTTTCTTTTACAAAATACAAGCCTCAATAGGAGCGGACTGAAATCCGAAAGGTCGACGGGTTCAAACCCCACCCGTTGCACTAAATTGGAATTTTTGTCGAGAGAACTCTATCGTTAGCAAAATATTATTAAGTGACTATGAAAATTTGTCATTTGACGAACGCCTACGCTAGATAAACGCTATCTAAGTAGTATAAATAGGCCCTAAAATATAAATGGACCTGAAAAAATCTCTTTTTCTCTTCTCTGGATAAATAAATTATTTCGCGGGAAGCGGTAAAGAGTTTTAAAAGCAAAGTTTAAATCTAAAGTAAGTACTTATTTTTATTTTTAACTGAGTAAGTACAAAGTGTTTCGTGAGCAGAATCAGATAACAGGTTGCACAATATCTCGAAGGAACTTAGTATACTTAACCAGCTTCTCATTAGTTTTGCTTCCGAGTACCGTAGTTCTCCTTTAAGCTAAGAGTCAAGATTAACGGTCTGAGTCTTGAACTTTACACTTTTAGAAAAAAGTTTTATTAGGTACTTTAATCATAGAGAAACAGACATTATAGGAAAATTTAGAGGTCTAAAAACGCTACTAATTTATGATTACAAAGACGTTTCAGCGTGGAATTAATAAATATTTTTAAATAAGTAGGTATTCATAATTTCGACGCTGGTTAAAAATACAAAGAACCCCACTTTTTTGGACGTAGGTAATATATTTATATTAGGTACATCTGTCATACTGCATTTATTCCTATAAGTTGTAGCCATAGATTAATTATTGGTCTCGCTCCGCTCTAAGTTGTAGCCTGTCACCCGGACCATAATATAAAGTATAAACGAATCGAATTCATCAAAATCAGCTCATTATTTTTGGCGTTACGGTGGAACACGCATAGATATTTACATAAATAGACTGCTAAATTCATAACACTTCATTTGGCTTTGCCGTAGTCGGGCAAAAATGGTAAGTACATCCATACTAATATTATGCGAAAGTGTGTCTGTCTGTCTGCTAGCTTTTCACGGCCCAACAGTTTAACCGATTTTGATAAAATTTGGTACAGAGCTAGCTTACATCCCGGGGAAGGACATAGGCTACTATTCTGGAAAATTAAAGAGTTCCCACGGGATTCAAAACCCTACATCCACGCGGACGAAGTCGCGGGCATCATCTAGTGCAAATATAATACAAACATAACAAATGAAAAAGACATTGTACCCAAGCGCCCCTGAAAGCTCGTTAGGGCGACGCGTTCGGCTTGTTGTGTTGGTTATTATTACTATCACTAAGATGATAACATCTAATGATAATCGTTAGCCTTATGTTGGGTTGCCTTAACCGAAAATTGTGTGTACCTACCCTACTTTTGCCGTTAACGGTTAACCACAAGCCTTCCGCAAAAGCGTCAGTATTTAGTAGTAGGAATACACAAGAAACTTGCCACCGTAGTTAGACAGCTACAGTTTTTTTAATTCAAATACTGTTAGCCATTGACTGCAATCTCAGTGGTAAGTGATGATGCAATCTAAGATGGAAGCAGGCTAACCTGGAAGGGTATGGCAGTTTTATTAAACCCATACCCTTTGGTTTCTACACGGCAGCGTACCGGAACGCTAAATCGCTTGGCAGTACGGCTTTGCCGGTTCGGTAGTAGGTAACTAGTCACGGCCGAAGCCTTCCACCAGACCAGACCAGAAATTTAGAAATCATAAAATTCCAAACCACTGGCGGGAATCGAACCGGGACCTCCCACTAATAAGACTACAGCGCTTTACCACTGCACCATGGAGGTCGTCAAAGTACAGTGTGACGATCGCGTCGACGTCATTTTGACGTCATTTGACGTATATTTAAGTAAAATATACTATCAGCTCGAAACTTCAGTCTAGTGCTGACGTCACTAAAATGGCGGCCTCGCGCATTAGCAATTTGCGGGACTCATAATACTGTCATAACCGCATACGCCACAAGCGAGTTAACTTGAACGAGCTCCACATAGTAATTAGTAATATCTTTGCTGGCAGACTTAAATTTTATCGTCAATGCATAAAATTTTTGCAAACTACTTAAAACTTCAATCAAAATATGTTAATTTCTTCATCAGTGTGACTTTATGTTTGTTTTAGTAGTCAACTACGGCAAAATTAGAAAGCAGCGTAACAACGTAGTAGTCCATGATACAATTTTTTTTTGTATCAAAATACAAAAAATAATTTGGTTGACTTTTTAACCAAATCCGCCGGCTAGCTGACTTTAGCGACTTTCAATTATTAAGTACTTACTAGCTGATGCCCACGACTTCGTCCGCGTGGAATTAGGTTTTAAAAATCCCGTGGGAACTCTGATTTTCCGGGATAAAAAGTAGCCTGTGTCACTGTCCAGGTCTTTATCTATACCCATACGAAAAATCACGTCAATCCGTTGCACCGTTACGACGTGATTGAAGGAAAAACCAACAAACCAACAAACAAACACAGGAGAATTATTATGACCTTAATTTATAATACCTACCTATTTTGACGATCTCCCTGACGTAGTGGTAAGCGATGTGGTTTTATCAGTGAGAGAGCCCGGGTTCGATTCCCGGTAGAGGAAATTTGGAATTTTGTAAGGTCTGTTGGGAGGCTTCGACCGTGGCTAGTTACATAGTAAAGCTGTGCCGCCAGGAGATTTAGAGTTCCGGTACGATATGCCGTTTATAACCCAAAGGAGTTGGGTTAAATAAAAACCGCCCTACCCTTTCCAGGTTAGCCCGCTTCCATCTTAGACTGCATCATCACTTACCACCAGGTGAAATTGCAGTCAAGGGCTAACTTGTATCTGAGAAAAGAAATTGTTGTTATGTTAGATTTTAACGCGTTATTTTTGTAAATGTTTGATTATGTTTATTTATTGTGTTGGATCAGCAAATAAATCTATTCTATTCTATTCTTCAATTTAAAAACCAATGAGAAACCAGAAACGCAAGAATATAAAACTACTACAATATGGTTATTGTCTTTTTCTACACTTCCACGTTCCTGGCAGTACACGATTGTATGGGGGATATTATTAATAATCGGAATAAAACAAACTTGAAGCAATGGTCTTTTGTTTCCCATTCAAAGAGTCAAGGAGCTCAAGGGGCCTCACTCGAGGCACCTGACCCATTTTACTTTACATTTCTCCTCACTTCTCTCAAACTAGGTGTGAGATTGTTGTTTCTAATCCCGTGCATCTAGACAACTAGGCATATTGTTTTATCCAACGTAGAGAATCAAACTCATATAGCGTCAAAAAAATAGAGCCTCGATAGCTCAACTGTTTACCACTGCGCCAGGGAGGTCATCAAATGCCCTCGAAGACTAAAGGAGACCCTACAGTTATCACATTAAAAATAATCATTAAAATTGGATTACCCTGTAAAGAAGAACAAAAGTTTATAGCGCACTAAATGGTTGTGTGATCATAAATAAAGACAACATACTTACGAGTTACGCGACTTGAGAATCTTCTATTTTTTTTTATAAAAACCGGCCAAGTGCGAGTCAGACTCGCGCACTGAGGGTTCCGTTTTACAGTCGTATTTTATCGACATTTGGCACGATAAATCAGAAACTATTATACCCAAAAATAAACAAAAATCTGTTTTTGAATGTACAAGTAAAGCCCTTTCATATGATACCCCACTTGGTATATTAATATTACTTTGAAAGTTGAAAATAGCAATATTTGTTCATGAACACATTTTAATTTTTTTCTTGTGATGTAACTTCAAATTCACGGTTTTTAGATTTTTCCCCTCATGTCTGCTATAAGACCTACCTACCTGCCAAATTTCATGATTCTAGGTCAACGGGAAGTACCCTGTAGGTTTCTTGACAGACCGACAGACAGACAGACAGCAAAGTGATCCTATAAGGGTTCCGTTTTTCCTTTTGAGGTACGGAACCCTAAAAATGGCGAGCAAATGAGCATGCGGGTCACCGTGGGCGGGTTAAGTGATTACCTCCGCCCATAAACATTCGCAGTAGGTACCTACCAGAGTAACCACCAATGCGTTACCGCATCAGCTTTCTGGATTTTGTTGTAATTTTTTAGGGTTCCGTACCAAAACTGTGACAACGGGACACTATTAGTGCGCTATTAGTATGCTGTACAAATTAGTACATTACAATTACATTTTTGTATACGGTTTAGATTCTACAGGGGTGACAAGCTCACTTTGTGACCGAATCCCTATAAATAAATTTGATTAAAAAAAACTCATGAATCGTAATAGCTATAGAGATTTGATTTTTTACAGTGTGTAAGTGTATTTCTGCTGCCGCTATGACAACAAATTAATAATGTAGGTAAATGTCCGCTATGCAAATTATAACAATTAAAAAGTACATTAGTGTTATACCTTGTACGGGATCTTTTGTGTGCGCACTCGCACTTGACTAGTTTTGTTTTCCTTGATAAAATCATATTTCGTCAAAATAACGTCTTTTTATTAAATTAGCCAAACACACGTTGAAACCAAATATCTAAATTGTTTTATGTTTTGTGGGCGTATAATATTTGATGGAAACAATCTACACTAATATTATAAAGAGGAAAACTTTGTTTGTTTGTTTGTTTGTTTGTTTGTTTGTTTGTTTGTACTGAATAGGCTCAAAAACTACTGGACCTATTTTAAAAATTCTTTCACCATTCGAAAGCTACATTATCCACGAGTAACATAGGCTATATTTTATTTTGGAAAAAATAGGGTTCCGTAAGATATTTGGGTTTTTCGGACACAAGGTGTAAAAAATCAACCAGAAAAGTTACTTATTTTGCGTACGCTGCCTAAACTATAAAAGATAGAACCATAAAATGTTCTAATTAATTGTAGATCTTATAAATATCTACAAAAAAGTCCGCGACACACTATACCCATCTATGTCGAGTGAGGCACAGCAACCATTTTTTTATTTAAAAATCTTGAATTTTTTTTGGACTACATTTAAACGCGTTTATTTTACTCATGCTATTAATCCTTATCAAAATAAATGATTTCATCACTAAGAACAGTTTATGGAGATAATATTTGGTCTTTGAATGATTAAAATTGGACGTTTGGTTTTGAAGTTATGGCGAAAACACTATAATATATATATAACACAACAACAACAACAAACAAAGTTTTCCTCTTTATATTATTATATATAATATATATATATATATATATATATATATATAATAATATAAAGAGGAAAACTTTGTTTGTTTGTTTGTTTGTTTGTTTGTTTGTTTGTACTGAATAGGCTCAAAAACTACTGGACCGATTTTAAAAATTCTTTCACCATTCGAAAGCTACATTATCCACGAGTAACATAGGCTATATTTTATTTTGGAAAAAAATAGGGTTCCGTAAGATATTTGGGTTTTTCGGACACAAGGTGTAAAAAATCAACCAGAAAAGTTACTTATTTTGCGTACGCTGCCTAAACTATAAAAGATAGAACCATAAAATGTTTTAATTAATTGTAGATCTTATAAATATCTACAAAAAAGTCCGCGACACACTATACCCATCTATGTCGAGTGAGGCACAGCAACCATTTTTTATTTAAAAATCTTGAATTTTTTTTGGACTACATTTAAACGCGTTTATTTTACTCATGCTATTAATCCTTATCAAAATTAATGATTTCATCACTAAGAACAGTTTATGGAGATAATATTTGGTCTTTGAATGATTAAAATTGGACGTTTGGTTTTGAAGTTATGGCGAAATTAAAATATTACGATTTCTGCTGCACGGCCCGTTGTCTACACTAATATTATAAAGAGGAAAACTTTGTTTGTTTGTTGTTTGTTTGTTTGTTTGTTTGTTTGTACTGAATAGGCTCAAAAACTACTGGACCGATTTTAAAAATTCTTTCACCATTCGAAAGCTACATTATCCACGAGTAACATAGGCTATATTTTATTTTGGAAAAAAATAGGGTTCCGTAAGATATTTGGGTTTTTCGGACACAAGGTGTAAAAAATCAACCAGAAAAGTTACTTATTTTGCGTACGCTGCCTAAACTATAAAAGATAGAACCATAAAATGTTCTAATTAATTGTAGATCTTATAAATATCTACAAAAAAGTCCGCGACACACTATACCCATCTATGTCGAGTGAGGCACAGCAACCATTTTTTTATTTAAAAATCTTGAAATTTTTTTGGACTACATTTAAACGCGTTTATTTTACTCATGCTATTAATCCTTATCAAAATAAATGATTTCATCACTAAGAACAGTTTATGGAGATAATATTTGGTCTTTGAATGATTAAAATTGGACGTTTGGTTTTGAAGTTATGGCGAAATTAAAATATTACGATTTCTGCTGCACGGCCCGTTGTATTATATAAAGAGGTAATGTCGTTAAGTTTGTTTGTAGGGGGTAATCTTTAGAACTACTGAACCGATTTTAAAAATTCTTTCACCAGTAGAAAGCTACATTATTCCTGAGTGACATAGGCTATACGGGATCTTTAAAAACCTAAATCTACGCGGGCGAAGCCGCGGGGATCAGCTAGTATTATATAAAGAGGTAAAGTCGTTAAGTTTGTTTGTAGGGGGTAATCTTTAGAACTACTGAACCGATTTTAAAAATTCTTTCACCAGTAGAAAGCTACATTATTCCTGAGTGACATAGGCTATACGGGATCTTTAAAAACCTAAATCTACGCGGGCGAAGCCGCGGGGATCAGCTAGTAATTTATATATCGTTACAGCTCACATCGGCGAAAATATAAATCCGCTTTATTCCCTATCCTGTGAGAATTTCAAAAATTCCAGTAACGGCCACTGGCCACGGCCGAACCCTTCCACCAAACAACAAACTAAAAATATTCAAAAGTGAAACCACTTAATAAGCAATTACAAACCAAGTGTAAGTAGATTTAGTTGACTATGTTACAGCGTATACCTAACTCGGATCCAGCTCGCTAAATGGTTGATACAAAACTTTGTTGGTTATACGTTCACTTTCCTGTTAGCACGTGACAGTCCCGGTTATTATCACTAACTTAATTTTAAGTTTATAATCGTCGTGTTTCTGTACATGATCAAATCAGAAGTGCCGCCAAAGGATCAAGGCCGTAAGTGATATTTAATTACTTAATAAGACGGACGTCTTAACCACTATAGGCTATCATGGATCTTGCTGCGAGTTGATGATGGAAAAGATGCTGCTACCTTTTTGTCTGGTGGGAGGCTTCGGCCGTGGCTAGTTACCACCCTACCGACAAAGCCCCCAAGCCATTTAGCGTTCCGGTACGATGCCGTGTAGAAACCAAAGGGGCATGGGTTTATTAAAAAAACTGCCATACCCCTTCCAGGTTAGTCCGCTTCGATCTTAGACTGCATCGTCACTTACCACCAGGTGAGATTGCAGTCAAGGGCTAACTTGTATCTGAATTTAAAAAAAAAAACCTCCACTCAGCCGTGCATAAGACGACGTATTTTTTTAGAATTATTTTATTATCAGTAGAACAATAAACAGATTTGATCGCATGAAGGTTATCAGTTTAAAATTTTTTTTTCAGTTTAAAAACAGATTTTCGTAAAATAGTTGAGCGTTAACAACGATCACACACGTGTCGTAAACAAACCTCAATGGGCTTAGTACGAGTTTCGACTTTAATGTCTGAGTACAATCGACCTGAAGATGACCTGAAGCAATTTTTGAGGCACGGTTTTGTCGAAATTAAAATGGGAAATAATGAATATTGTACTATGGATTTTCTTTTCAGTGTTTTGTGCGTTAAAATACCTACCATTTTCTTTAATGGTGAAGGAAAACATCGTAAGGAAAACTGCATGTTTGAGAATTCTCCATAATGTTCTCAATGAATGGTGTGTGAGGACTGAAAATTCGCACTATGCCAGCGTGGTGAACTATGGCCTAAGCCCTTCTCATTCTTAGAGGAGACCCATTCTCAGTAGGTTGTAGGCCGGCGATAGGTTGGCATGATGATGAATGAATATACAACTTAAAAACAAGAGGGCTCAGGTTCATTTTACTTTGATGTCATACTGATTCGATACTCGAAATTTATCCACGTCGTCGAGATGTGCAAATTCATGCTATGGGTACAGAGCTTAATTTATGGGCATTCGGAAATCATGCACCAAATTAGCTAATGTTTGGATTATCACGAGAACGGTTATATGGTATGTGTAAACAGAATAGAATTTATTCACATACTAGCTGATGCCCGCGACCGCGTGGAATTAGGTTTTTCCAAAATCCCGTGGGAACTCTTTGATTTTCCGGGATAATAGATAGGGATAGCCTATGTCCTTCCCTGGGATGTAAGCTAACTTTGTACCAAATTTCTTCGAAATCGGTTAAACTGTTGGGCCGTGAAAAGCTAGCAGACAGACAGACATACTTTCGCATTTATAAAATTAGTATGGATTATGTTTATGTTTCTTTAGCCAGGAACAAAACTGAGTGGAGAATCGCGATGAAATTACGCTAAAACTGTATTATTTTGTAACTTCTTCCTGCGACTTGTCCGCCTGAATTTAGGTTTTTACCATCCCGTTGGAGTTTCTTAAAATCTTTTCGTAGGTAATAGAAAGAACCTAGCAGTTTGAGACACACCTATGTTGATCTAGAATCTAGATGATGCCTGCGACTGTAGTCTGCGTGGACTTGGTTTCCAAAACTCTTTGATTTTACGTAATAAAAAGAAGCCTTGTTTATACAATATCGCTTCAAGGAATATATAAATCTCAAGTTGAATTGAAAACTGATGAACAACTTTCGCTGCAACTTTTCTTCCCGGCCGATTTCTTGAAAGCTTTAAAATCCGGCCTTCATAAACTCGTCCGCTTTGATATTCCGAGCAGTTTCAATCACAATATCCATCTCATGAAATTTTAATTTTAAAAAATCGGTCAAGTGCGAGTTGCACTCGCACACGCAGAATTCCGCATCATCGTACAAGAAACATATTTTTTTTTAATGTAATCACAAATTCACTAGTTTTTAGAATCTTCCCTTTCCTACTCGTGATATAAGACATTGCTACCTTCCAAAACTTCAAGATCAAGATTCAAGACCCTAGGTCAACGGGAAATACCATAGGATATAGGTTTTAATTCCCTTGGCGGTTTTGACAGACATGTCAGACAGACAGACAACGAAGTGATCCTAAAAGGGTAATAATCCTTTTTCTCTGCGGATACGGAACCTTGAAAAAACCAGACTTGATTTTAAAAAGCAAAACTTTGCTTTTATTTTACCTGTTAAAAATAAACATCTTATCTCAACAATTTTTCTTACCGCAAAAATTTTGAATGTTTTAAAAAGCGACCTTTTGAAAACTCGGAAAACCTTTACACTGAGAGCCTTAGATTATTTTTGTGGAAGTATTCAACATGTCGAAATTTTTTTAGCACCACATCTGACGCAGGATACATTGTGACAGACTCCGAAGTGAGGCGAAGCCACTTATCTAAAATATTATCATCAACATCATCAAAGCGCTACACGCTGGGTCGGCCTTGGCTTGGTCAAGCAAACATCTCCATTGGAGGCGATCATATGCACCTTACTTCCCAAACCTCCAAAACCCTCATGTCTCCCTGCACTCCGTCAATCCATCAACCTCTACGTCTTCCTCGGCTTCGATGGCCCTCTGAACTGTCTAGCAACTTTTCAGCGTTCTTTTGCTTTGCATACGTTGCCATGGCCATGGTATTGTTGATTTAATGGTTTGAATAGTTATGAATGCGCAAAAACCATTATCTCATAGTATCACCGAATATCCTTCTTAAAACCTTTAGTTTTTTCGTTAAACTGTGATAAAAATGAATGAAAAAGCACATATATACCCAAACTTTCTCGCAGCATTTTCCACATCTCTGATTTTCTGAAAGCATTAAAAGGCGGCCTTCACAAAATCGGAAGGTTTCCCTCTTCCAAATTTCGTATGCAGTATTCATTTCGCGACATTTAAAATACGCTGTCAAGTCTTGCAGAATTGAGACTTACAAGTTTAATGGTAAATGCCGACAGATGATACATCATAACATCAGCGAAGCACTTTTGGTAAAGAATAAAATAATATTATAGAAAAAAACGGTGATAGCTTAGTGGATAAAATGTCAGTCTGCTATACGGGGGCTCAAAAATTCAATCTTGGGCACGCACCTCTAACTTTTCGGAGCAATGTAGGTACGTTTTAAGAAAATATTAAATGGGAAACGGTGAAGAAAACCTGCTTGCCTACAAGATCTCTGTTCTCTCTGATCTGATCTGTTCTCAAAGGTGTGTGATGTCTGGAAATCCGCACTTGGCCAGCGTGGTGATCTATGTGACCTAAAGTACTGCTGTCAGCAACAAGATTTATTTCACTCTGACGTTATTGTGTCTCGATAGTCCAGACGTTGGTGAGTTGTAAAAGCTCATACTAAGCACACAGGTGTTTGCGACAAATCGAAATTGCAATCGGGGTATGAGGCGAAGGGGTACGCTTCGCACACCCGCACGTCAACCCGCGCGTCATCTCGCACCGGGCTGTGCGGGCGGCCCCACCCCGATTGGCGTGTCAACCTGTCGCAATCTATAACATCGTGCATCGTCGACACGTATTATCGACAATCGTTATTTATTTAAATTGAAATGGTTAGATTATAAATTCAACATAGATTATAAATTCAACATCATTCTTCCCGTTAAATGTTAAGCCGGAAAACGTGTAGCAAATCCAGAGGCCTAAACATAGTAACTTCCTATTGTTAATTTTTAATTTAATTTAGAGGCTTATTAATTCCGCCTTAATTGTAATACCAGCCAACATGTGCCAAAACAGTCTCGTTAGTGTAAAATAATGCCAGATGGAGAGCAATACCTATACTTGTTCCACTTTAAGGAATCTCACGCACCAGTCCCTAGACCATGATTAAAGAGCTGCGTGGATTTGGCTTGCAACTCGCTCCGGCAATGCGCAGGACTTTTATACATTTCATAATATTATGTTTCATCATAATATCTTTGAAATGATTTTAACCGCAGTTTCTTGCTGGTTCTTGCTCGGTAGGAAAAACATTTCAAACCAGGTGGTAGACACATTTAACGATACACAAGTACTTGTAAAGGTTTATTTAAAATATAAAAATATTCTATTCTATTCTATTGGACGCAAGCTAGACGTAACTAGCGCGCTTAGGCCAATTTAGAAACATATAGAAGAGCTGCTACACGCGTAGACCTGCTACAATTTTTTAATCGCAGTTTACGGTTATTTGTTTGTATCTCAAGAGTAGTCGTGCGAAACCGGGGCAAATCGGCTAGTTTTAACTATAAATATAAAACTCACGGTCCGTATATACTCCGCTAATTGACCTTACAAATTTTACCGCTGGGTAGAGTGAGGTTGAGTATGTATTTAATTTTTATATATAAAATTGTATATAAAATAAATTAACTTAGATTCTAGGAATTGAATAAAAATATATAGGTACTTAAATAAATAAAAAAGTTTGTATTGTAGATGCGTACCTTCGTGCTAAGTATGTGTTTATAATTCTGATTCTATCGTCAATAAAATTATTCGTATCGTATCAAAACTTTTGCGTGAGCAGTAAACTGAAAATAACTTCTCAAAAGGTCTTAAGCCGGCAATTTCAGGCTGCCGCGATCGTTTGTAATATTTCAACTGTGCGCTGAACTTACCTTGCGGCACTACAGTCACTCACTGCAAAGGTACGAGTAGTTTAAAGAACCACATCATGCCATATCTTAATGTAGGTCGAGAGGTTTTGTTCTTTCACAAAAGTTACACCGCACACGCGCTGAAAAACTCGTCTCAAATTACAAGTTCCAACATTATACTTATATTTAAAATGTTACGATACAAAGTTCACTTTTTAGTCATGCAATTTTAATACAATTTACAACATTGCATTTATCACTTCCTATTATTAAACTTTCGCACACTCATTTTCAATTATAACATGAAACATATTTTTTGCTCTACTTTTTTCTGTGTTCAGTGTAACGTTGTGTTGTGCCTGAAACTAAATTAATCATCTGCGGTTATATCTCCGTCGATTTATTTAACAGTTTATAAATTTCGCGACAGCGGGATAACTTTGCAATGCCGGCGAGTAGCGCGTCGAGCGATGTTAGTTAGCGTAGCGCCAGAGTGACACTGTTGACCCGCCAGCGGCGCTCTCCCATAGCGATTTGAGTTCAGAACAAGGATTCGCGCAAACCTATTTCAAGTACAAGTTCAATGCGCATATTTGGCTAACTTTTTATATTGGATTAGATGACGTCCGCGACTTTGTCAGCGTGGATCTAGTTTAAAAATCCCGTGGGAACTCTTTGATTTTTCCGGGATAAAAAGTAGTCTATATTCCACCTCGGGGGCAAGCTATCACTGTACCCGACAAATTTTTTTAAAATGGATTGGCTGTGAAAAACTAGCAGACAGACAGACACACAGATACATTTTCGTATTTATCATATTAGTGTAGATTAAAATATAGGTACGTTAGATCAATCGAGGAGCTGTCGTACAACGGTGTATTTTGGACTCAATTTTAGCGCAGACTGTTTTGGTCGGAAATGAGTTCAAGTTTGTATCAGTGATCGAAATCACGAACTTTGGACTCAACGTTTTGATTGGAAATGAGTTTTTCTTGAGGGGGTCAATATGGGCATCTGAAGAAAATTGAAATAATTATCACTAAGTATACCTACTTATTTAACTATACTTATAACTAACATGGGTACCTTCAAGTCAAGAGTGAATAGGCATCTTCTAGGCAAGTGCGCTCCATCCTAGGCTGCATCATCACTTGCCACTCTGGTCTGATTGCAGCCAAGCGCTAGTTAAAAATAAATAAATAAAAACTCAATATGGCTTACTACAAAATTGGTTTCAAAGTTTCAATAAACGAATTTTGACAAAGATATTCAAATTCAATATTCATACTATATTATTTTAGAATTTCCACCGTAGACACGGGTATTTAAGCGGGTAATAATCGAATTTCTTCATAATTTTTTTCATAATTAATTGAAAATATCACAATAGAATTTAAAGCCAGTCTTATCTAATTAGGTACAATACAAATCATGCCCGTGTGTAATGGTGCCAAAAATACTAGCTGCATTTCCACGCTGGACAGCTAGGCTGATCGAATGCGCAAAAAATGAGCCAGCCCTTCTGTCACCAGATGAGCATTTTAATATTTAAATAATTTCAATTTGGCATTGAAATTATTCATAATTTTTGATTTATAAGGGCTATTAGACCTATTATGTTAATATTTTATATTATTTTAATTATTAACTTAAGGATACCTAATTAAAATATCGCTCACTCTGAATTAATTTGAATAGGTTTCAATAAATTATATTTTATTAGAATCGTTAGAACTTATTAAACACCCACTAAGTTTATTTACGAATTGATTAGGTTTCACCATTTTCATAAAGGTAAAGATTGTAATTTTTTTTAATTTACTAGAAAGTTGTTTTAAAATGTTGCATGTCGTAAGTTGAATTTTTGGCCATACGGTCAAAGCATAGATGTATTATGCTTTGAATAATATGAACTAAGAGTCAGCATCTACCAGACCTTCGTTATTTTAAAAGCTAAAAGTTTCTCTGCGTTTTGTCCCCAGCACAGGGAGGAACGACCAGCGACTATGAAGCTTGGATCATGATGGTTTTGGGACATAACAGGTAATAAAGATGTAAAACTCTTACTTCAATGTATAAAAGTCTATTTTTTTTTCTTCGGAATAGTAGGTACTCAGGAATAGTACTATTAGAAATCACGTCATGCATTACCAGTGTTGTGGCAACCAGACGGTCTGGCAAGGGGTTGCCACGACAGTAACGGTGGTTACGCACTCATCCGCTCCGAGTCCGTGAAAATATACGTTCCTATTTGTTTTGTATGGTAGCTTATGACATAATATGTCGTAAATATTTGTTATATCCATATTTTCACAGAATCGGATGAGTGCGTGATCGCTGTTAGTGTCGTGATAATATAACATTTATCGCATTTTTATATTATCAAAATAAATAAATAAATAAATAAATAAAAGTTTATTCAGCTCACAAAACAAGAAAATACAAAAAAAAAAAGCAAAACATACAAACCAAATGTTACAAATTAAAAAAATTTAAACTAGGTAAGCTTAAAACTACGAGCTCGACAGTACTAAAAAGAAAAATGATGTCTTGTTTGAGCTGAAAAGGCTACTACCTCAGCATGATGCTGCAGTATTTGACTACTGCAGCGCTGATTTTCAGGCAGAGCCCTAGTGTCACGACCCGACAACGAAAGTGTTCTCTATAATATAAAAATCAACTAAAATTAAAAATAAAAAACTTCATTATTAGTAGAGTAATAAATATGATATATATATATACATATCGGGTATTACATATATACTTAAACACATGTAAACTTATACACATACAAAGTGTAGGTACGACATGTTTTTGATGTATGGAATGCCATTATTCTGTTTGTGTAGACTACCTGCAGGGAACTAAAAAATCTTTTGGTTGACCACTTGACCACCATAATATAGAATAAGTAGTATATTATAATATGACATAGTGTAGTATAGTCAGAGATAAGTATCGTGTGTTGTAGTGCGTGTAAGATCTGGAATAGTCGTTTAACCCTGTGATTTTTGGCTTTCTAAAACATATTTTTTTAAAGTTTTTTTAAAAGAAATTGTAGATTTTAGCATTCTGATGGGGGGTGGGAGATCATTCCAGATCTTACAGGCTGCGTGTTTAAATGTACCTCGAAATGCAGCAGTTTTATGCCTTGCCATAGCGATTCGGGGTACAGCCCTCACAGTCCTCACACTATATTTACTTCTTTCAGGTACCCATTTTATTTTACCGTGCAAATAAGCTGGTTTTCCTGTAGAAATGATGCCAAAGAACAAAGTGGCTAAGTGGAGCTTACGCCGCGATTCCATATTTAGCATGTTTGCGTTATTGATATGTGGGCTGACATGTGATCGAGGCGCTATGGAGAAACAAAATCTTGCACAGGCGTTCAAAACAAAAAGGTTCTCGTAATCATTTCAGTTAAAGTAAACCCAAACTTTGTAAATTAAATTAATTGATATTTGATTAATTCCACAATTAATGTGGCAAAACAAACCTCAAACCACGTTTGAGGTTTGTTTTGCCACGTATATACATACATACAAAGATAAGGTTACCGCTTGAATACGTAAAACGTTACTGTAGAGATAATCTAAAAATAATCTACAGTACCCGTAGTATAAGATTTTACATCTCACCAAACGTTGCTAGAATTCGAGAATCGAAACACAATAACATCAAAGTAAAATGGACCTAAAGAGCATTGAATTGAAGTCAAAAATTCAATGCCACTGATTTTAATCTCGCAAGGTTTCCGCTTGGAGCGCTGGCTGTAGATGTGTAGACAAACTTGAGCTTTAAAACAAGGCACTTAAGATCCAGTTTACTATAACGCAGAAGTGTTTCGACTCTCGAATTCTAGCAACGTTTCGTGTGACGTAAAATCTTATACTACGGGTACAGGTTCCGGTTTAATACGTTAACGCGCGTAGGCATCTACGTAGCGTAGCAGAATCTTGAATTTTATACCTACTTATTCAGTACAATTTCTAAAAATTCTTTCTAGTCTACGTTAGAGAGAGAACCCACATGCATAATTGCACAAGTTCCAGCTATTTGAGCCGTTAACTTTTTATGTCAGTCAGTCAGTTTCTCTTTTTTATTTTATTACTAAATGATTACCGCGACTTCGTCCACGTGGACTTAGGTTCTTAAAAAACCCGTCGGAACTCTTTAATTTTCCGGGACAAAAAGTAGCCTATGTCACTCTTCAGGTATTTTAATCTACACTAATCTACACTATATAATATATATATTATATTATATATATAATATATATATTTTTTATAATATATATATATATATATATATATATATATATATATATATATATATATATATATATATATATTATATATATATATAATATTATAAAGAGGAAAACTTTGTTTGTTTGTTTGTTTGTTTGTTTGTTTGTTTGTTTGTTTGTACTGAATAGGCTCAAAAACTACTGGACCGATTTTAAAAATTCTTTCACCATTCGAAAGCTACATTATCCACGAGTAACATAGGCTATATTTTATTTTGGAAAAAAATAGGGTTCCGTAAGATATTTGGACACAAGGTGTAAAAAATCAACCAGAAAAGTTACTTATTTTGCGTACGCTGCCTAAACTATAAAAGATAGAACCATAAAATGTTCTAATTAATTGTAGATCTTATAAATATCTACAAAAAAGTCCGCGACACACTATACCCATCTATGTCGAGTGAGGCACAGCAACCATTTTTTTATTTAAAAATCTTGAAATTTTTTTTGGACTACATTTAAACGCGTTTATTTTACTCATGCTATTAATCCTTATCAAAATAAATGATTTCATCACTAAGAACAGTTTATGGAGATAATATTTGGTCTTTGAATGATTAAAATTGGACGTTTGGTTTTGAAGTTATGGCGAAATTAAAATATTACGATTTCTGCTGCACGGCCCGTTGTATTATATAAAGAGGTAATGTCGTTAAGTTTGTTTGTAGGGGGTAATCTTTAGAACTACTGAACCGATTTTAAAAATTCTTTCACCAGTAGAAAGCTACATTATTCCTGAGTGACATAGGCTATACGGGATCTTTAAAAACCTAAATCTACGCGGGCGAAGTATTATATAAAGAGGTAATGTCGTTAAGTTTGTTTGTAGGGGGTAATCTTTAGAACTACTGAACCGATTTTAAAAATTCTTTCACCAGTAGAAAGCTACATTATTCCTGAGTGACATAGGCTATACGGGATCTTTAAAAACCTAAATCTACGCGGGCGAAGCCGCGGGGATCAGCTATAATATATATAGCTGCTCGTGCTGATTCACTGATTTACTGACTGACTCACTCATTGATCACCTCTCCTGAACATTTTTGTATGAAACAATTTTTTTTTACTGATATATTCGTATAGAAGACAAAAATTTATTCGGAACAAAAATAAGGAGAGAGCTGATGATTGAGTATTTCGGAGACGGGTGAAGAGCACGCTTAAGGTATTATAAGAAGTAAGATAGGTGGGGGATTCTCGAGCAAATGTCATTCGAAACGTCATCCAATTGCCAATGAGCTGAAAAAAAAATCAAAATGGCGAAAAAAAGATGGCCGCCATACAAACTTCGTCGGTGTCTATCTCGGAGAGTATAAAAGATGGAAGAGTAGTTTCTTCGCAAAAGATGATCAGGATCCAAAGGTCTACTCGATGAATAGAAAAAAATTCAAGATGGCGGAATTTACTTTTTCCATAGAAAATGCATGGCGAATAAAGTCCACATTTTGAAAAACCAACGCTGCATGCTCGCGGACCACTTCAGTGGTCCGCGCACCGACGCACCCTACTAGTTTATAACTATACCTACCTAAATATGCCTTAGCTAAAGTAAGGTTCTTGCGGTACATACTAACTTCAGCGATGTGGGAGAATTCCGTCGCGTGTTTCCGCGTACATGTATACATACCTAGCGTTAGCCTGATTTATGTGACGGGGATGCCAGAGTAAAGGCATGTATTATTATAATATACTTATTACCACGATAGCGTTTTAATAGAAGACGTACGACTCTTTATGATGAACATTTTTAACCCACTTCAAAAAAGGAGGAGGTTCTCAATTCGTCGGAATCTTTTTTTTTAAATGTATGTTCCCCCATTACTCGAAGACGCTTGGACCGATTTTGAAAACTCTTTTTTTTATAAAATAAGAATATCTTATCTTCTTAGATAAGTACAAACATTTGAAGGTATTTATAATTTTTATGATAGTGTTTTTTCCTATACTTCAAGGAAATTTCTAAATAATTTTAAATAAGTAGGTGCATATCAAAAATTGTGGAACCGGTGTGATTCGACCCTGCGCCTCTTGGGATCGCGCGCATCGACGCTCTAAAATAAATATAGTATAAAAGCAATAATATATCATTTCTCGTTCAAAGAGCTGCATTGTAATATGGGTCTTTGAAAGTAATTTCGATAACTGCAAAGTGTCACTACTAGATGGCATTAACAGTCGCTTCAGTACTGAGTGAATATAGATATCACACATTTCGTCACTGGCAGCAAGCGAACCGTGACTTAGCGGTCAGAGCGTCGGGCGCGATCCCAGGAGACGCAGCAGGTTCGAATCCTGCCGTTTCCGCAATTTTTGATATGTTTTTAAAAGTGTAGACCGTACCTACTTACCAATTATATTAATTTTCTGGCCTATACTAGTACTATTATATTATACTAGCTGCCCTGGCGAACTTCGTTCCGCCTAACAGTCGATTCAAATTTTTTAAATTTTTCTCTCCGTAAGAACATCCTCGTACTTCAAGGAATATTATAAAAAAAGAATTAGCGAAATCATTTCAGCGGTTCTCGAGATTTACGATGAGCAACACATTTAGTGATTCATTTTTATATTATAGAGAAGATTCTGTGCCTATACAGTCAAAACAAAATCAAGAGCGTCGGTTTTTAAGTAAAATCTCATCACTCTAGTTTGTGAGTGTGAATTTCACGGAGTAGAATTTTAATCATAGGATAATGAACAGCGCCCCTAGAGAACCCATTCTAAAGTAACTATGCAAATTAGCATAAAGCCTATTCCAATAACGAGCTTTGTGTAATGTGTACATCACACTCTCGCTCTCCGCAAGTCTCAGTGAGATTGTTCAGGCCCGTGTATAGTAGGTATTAGGTAGGTAGGTAGACCCAAAAACCGGCTTTACTCACGTATTTAGTCGACTATTGCTCGGGCGAGACTAGTTGGGCTAACGTGGACTAAATACGTGAGTATAGCCGGTTTCTCCTACAATATGAATGATGGAAATCACTAACAATAGTTTAAACGCTAGGACACTTCAATATCATCATCAACCGATAGATGTCCACTGCTGGACATTTCTTCCAGAGACTTCCAACAACTTGCGCACCTGAATCCAGCGGCTCCCTGCGAGTCGTTTGATCTCGTTTGTCCACCTAGTGGAGGTAGCTGGCAGTCGCCAACACTGCCGTAGGAAAACTTAAATGAACCCAAGGGGAATAACGAAACTTTTCACCAGTCACCACGCGAATATTTTCATAATGAGTCTGTACCCTAAATTGTTGGTACCTATAAAGAAATTGGAAACAAATTGCGCAACCTTAATAACATATTATCGTGCAAAGAATGTTTAGATTTCACATAGAAAACTCAATTTTTGCAATTTAATAGCCATCAACTTTGAACACGAAGGCGCAAGAACACAATAAGGGGGAGTTTGTTTCATACAACAAAATATACTTATATAATGTGATTTTAATGTTGTCAACGACAAAGTTATTTTCTTTACGTTCAATGAGATTATTATTTTTGTTTATATACGAGTATGAATAGCGAATAAATGAGTTGGCGTCAATGAGCTGCGTGCCTTTGAAGAATTTGTTTATCCGCCTTTTGAATAAGTCCTTATCAAAAATCAGTGGAACACCGCAGAAAGGACGACCTCTATGGTCCAGTGGTCAACATGATTTATAGTAGCCGGACGGAAATATTGTACATCGATCTTTAGAAAGACATTTCGGCTTCGGCTTGTCTCTGTCACTCATACCTGTGACGTTTTATCGGTCCACTATCTCTTTCTAAAGGTCGGTGTACAATATTTCTTGCCTACTGTGTATTTTCTACTCGTGGTGAGGTGGAGTATTCCACTTGGTGTCAGTTGATCCAGTGACATGAACCGCGTACAAGCCAAACTTACAATCCGAAGTGGTTTCCCCATTAAATTGAGGAATTTGACGCCCTAATTGATGCGTAAGAACACTTTGTTTAAAGTTATTCCAATATTCGTTCACAGCGTCGGAATTAATTCGATGTATTAGGCTCGAGGCACATTATAAACCTTTCACATTTTTAGTATCTTTTCAACAAAGAAACAATTTTTCCGCAGGTGCAGTCCATAAGAGATTTCTGGACTGCACCTATCTGCCTTGTGCTTTAGCTTACCTTCATTAATTTCAGCTTAATCCAAATCGGATTTAACTTTCACAAATTGTTACCTAGTTTCAGCTTCTAACTATGAATTTAATAAATGATTAAAATCTAACTAGTAGCTCGTGTAATAACAATATCTCTGTACCAAATTTTATTTGTTAGGTAAATGTATGAGAGACTAAAGATAACAAACAGACAAACTTCCGCATTTACAATATTAGTGTGGATTATAACTACCTACGATTTAAAACTTAAATCCACTCAGATGTAAAATAACAATTGAAGAAAAATCAATCAATCAATCAGCCTAGTTTGCGTCTACTGCTGGACATATAGGCCTTCCCAAGAGCGCGCCACCACACACGATCTCTGCCTTCCTCATCCACCCACTTCCCGCTACCTTCTTAAAGTCGTCAGTCCAGCGGGTTTGAGTTCGTCCCACCCTGCACTTGCCGATACGCGGTCTCCACTCCAGAACACGTCTGCCCCAGCGGCCATCGGTTCTGCGGCAGACGTGGCCTGCCCACTGCCACTTCAGCTGGATAATTCGTTAATTAATTGAAGAAAAATACAGTCATATGGTGTAATTATAACGCTAGCAAAAACTTAGCGCTATTATTGTACTACCTAAACATAATCTAAAACCAATAACCATTTGCCTTATACTTACTTCTAGTTTTAGTGATCTTGTATTTTTCAAACCCGCAATGTATAGCGTGCAAAACTCGGGGTCAATGAGCCCGCCTACTGGGCACCTATCTACGCAACGTTCGTCGACCTCTAGACTCAGTTAGTATTATTATTTGCATACACTGCCAACTTTTCTAAAAATACAGGTTTTTAAATTATTTTTCAAGTTTTGTTTTGTATTGTATTGGGGCTGATTCTCTTGTACACAATCTCTAAACTAACCTAAATTAACAGGCCTAAATCTAGTGCTATCCTTTTCCACAAGCAACATTATGACAGGGATAGCAATAGATTTAGATGTGTCATTTTAGTTTATTTTAGATGTTGTGTACAAGAGAATCGGCCCCATTGTATCTTATCAGTAATCATCAGTACTATCACTTGTCTTCGTTTTTCAAAGCGCTCTAATTACGCCCTAAATATTAAATCCCCTTCCACTTCAAAATTTGAGTTTGTGACAAGGGTTCGAAATAGAAATTAAGTGAAAGGATATTTTAATTCTTGAATTTCGCTGAGCTGTACCAGCCTTTGTTTATCACGAACAACGAATAGGCGGTCGATGGATTATTGTAAGTAATAAGGAGTTTATAATCTGTTAAGTGGTTTTCTTGTTAGACCTGCTTAACACAATAACCTCTTTCGTTGGAATAGTTCCTAAGTGTAGCTCATTGAAGTATTTAGTTCCTAAATGTTATGTAGGTACATACTTAATACTAAGTTAACTGTTGCGTAAGCGGTGATCGTCCGCCTTCTTTTCGAGAGTTTGAGGGTTCGATCCCGGGCACGCACCTCTAACTTTTCGAACTTATGTGCGTTTTTAAAACGATTAAATAAGTATCACTTGCTTTAACGGTGAAGAAAAACATCAAGAGGAAAACCTGAATGCGTGAGAGTTCTTCATGTTCTCAAAGCTGTGTGAAGTCTGCCTTGAGCCAGCGTGGCAGACTATGGCCTAAACCCTTCTCACTCTGAGAGGACACCCGTGCTCAGTAGTGGACCGGTAATGGATTGTTCATGATGATGTTAGCTGTTAAACTGATTCTGCAGCGGACAACAACAAACAACAACACGGAACGGACACGGACGGAACAAGACAAAATCATGTAAGTACTTAGGTATACAGTAGAAACTCGATTATCCGGCCCTCGGTTGTACGGATTCGCGATTATCCGGACTACCAACCGAAAATTGTTCGGCCAAGTGCAAGTCAGACTCGCGCACAGAGGGTTCCATAATTGGGTATTTTTTCCGCCATTTTGTACGATAAATCAAAAACTATTATGCATAAAAATAAATAAAAATCTGTTTTAGACTGTGCAGGCAAAGCCCTTTCATATGATATCCCACTTGGTATAGTTATCTTACTTTGAAAATTGAAAATAGTCAACAATTAGTCTGGTTAATCGAGTTTCCACTGTATAATAATATTTTCGTAATAATAGTTGAGTACATAAAACAAGCAAATACAGTACGTACAATATTTGCAATTACTTGTTTCCTGTTACCGAGAAAATGAAATCAAAACCTATTGCTTGGTATGTGAACAAAGGCAACCCCGCAAAGTTGCCGTATGAAAATTTAACCTTAATTTTCTTACCAGATTGAACCCCTAAGGTGATTTGTGACGAGGCACGAGAGCCCTTGGGAAAACCCGAAGAGCTGTTTGATCTTCTTCTAAATATTATATGTATATACAAGGTAAATGTTACTGACTGATCTATCAACGCACATCTCAAAGTACTTACTGGACGAATCGGGCTAAAATTTGGCATGCTGAAAGCTATTATGACGTAGACATCCTCTAAGAAAGGATTTTTGAAAATTCAACCTCATAAAGGGGTAAAATAGGGGTTTGAAATTTGTTTGTTTCACGCGGACGAAGTCGTGGGTTTACACCCACTTATGAGCTTATGCTAGTATAATATAAGTTTTTTGATGTGGTTTTTCTGTTCTGCGTGTGATTAAATGAGTTACTGACATAAATTCAATGTTTTTTAGTGTTGGAACTATAGTAAGTGATGATAAGTGTAGGCTCTGTCAAGAGGACGCGGAAACGCCCATACACATTTAGGGGATAGTCTTGTTTGCTGATGATACATCACTTTTATTTAAAATCAATCGATACTTAACAACTTTTGATGAAGTAAACAATTCTTTCACCAAGGTAGTACAGTGGTTCGAAGCTAATAACCTGCTTCTCAACGGGAAAAAGACAAAGTGTATTAAATTCACTTTACCAAATGTTAAGCAGGTGAAAACCACTGTGCAACTTAATAATGAGGAATTAGATTTAGTGGATACCGCTATTTTTCTTGGAATAACGTTAGATGCAAAACTTCAATGGGGCTCTCATATAATAACTTATCGAACAGACTTAGTTCTGCCGCATATGCGGTAAAAAAGATTCGCCAGTTGACAGACATAGAAACTGCGAGACTAGTATATTTTAGATACTTTCACAGTATTATGTCATATGGTATATTATTATGGGGTAATGCTGCTGATATTAATTCTATTTTTGTGCTGCAGAAAAGGGCTGTTCGAGCCATATACAGTATGGGGCCACGAGAGTCGCTGAGAACTAAATTTAGGGAAGTTAAAATTATGACAGTGCATAATCAATATATTTTTGAAAATTTACTGTACGTACATAAAAACATAAATAAATTTTAAAAAAAAGTGACTGTCATAATATAAATACTAGAAATAAAAATAAACTTGTAATGCCCGCCTCTAGGCTCAGTTAAGTTAGCAATTCATTTGCTCGTAATTCCATGCGTTTCTATAATATGCTTCCAGAAGACATATTGGAGATGTCTCTCAACAAGTTCAAAGTTTTCATAAAACGTAAACTAATTGAAAAATCCTATTACAATGTAAAGGATTATTTAAATGATAAGCAAGCTTGGGAATGAGTTGCTTAACGACTTTGTGATAGTTCTAATAAGTTTCAATAATTTTGTAAAGTGGTGATAATAAAAAGAATACCCGGCTGAGTTTGTTGTGGGCTCTTCTCAGACCTGGGCGCGTTTGGAACCCTCGTAGGTTTAGTTTTAAGTTTGCGTAATAATTATCACCACTATATCTTACAAATCTAACACCATACCAGACCATCAATACGAGTAATTTATTACCTATTTTGAATAAATCATTTGACTTTGACTTTGACATTATCTGTCGGTGTCCGGCGCTTATGCATGAACGTGGTCTTCACCTGGAGAAGCACGTACTGCGCCCGGACGAGCCGAAAGTTGTCTCGGCCAGGCTGCTGCCGTTCCCGGGCGGCAATCAGTATTGGACGAGAACTGTAAAATGGGGGCGATCACAAGGGATCGGCAACGGCCGTCGTAATACAGGGTCTGAATAGCCCTGCACAGCCGCCAAACATCAAGAAGATCGTGAATGATATCAATGTACAAACCACTGGGTCTAATAACTTGAGATATTGCACGATTTCCTAGACCTAGTAGACTCGCTCTAAAAAGAATTTCCGGAATTTCCACCCGACGAACCTCAGAATCCCTTCCCAATATCCCTACCCATATTATTAAAACGCGAATGTGTGTTTGTTTGTTGGTTTGTCCTTCAATCACGTTATCTAATGCCTCCTCAGTCAACAATCTACACCTACCTACCTATATTCTTTCATATTTAGGCGTATACCTACCTACGTACGTACCTACTACCCGTACTTACATAAAACTTTTAATTCAACAGTTCTACGTCTACGTCATAATAGCTATCTGCACGCCATATTTCAGTAGTTTGTGTGCGTTGATAGATCAGTCAGTCAGTCAGTCAATCAGTTTTGCCCTTTATATATATAGATACTCACGTATCTAGTATCTGCGAATTTACACATTCCTTAGGTATACCTACCTAAGTCCTACCTTATTTTTTTTTTGCTTCACTTTTGCTACGCCTGGGATTCTACCACTGTACCGGTTTGCAAAATATTACATTCTACTAAAAAGAGCTGGCTCAGCAGATACTCTTTTCAAAAGAAATTATATAGAGGTATAATTAATTATTACTTAGATATGTACTTTAATAATTAAAAAAAAATCCGCAATCAAATATTATAAGTACCACTTACTGAGATTTTTGTCTTGAATAAACAAAACAACATCTCATTAACAAAGATCACAGTGAAGCTACGTGCGTAGAATACGAATGTATTTTCTAAGAGCAAATTTTCATCAATTTCAGCTTTTCGGTGTCTCAATCGAATATCGAATTACGTTGTTAAAACTCTTGTTCGTTAATTTATTTACTAATTAAGTTATTTAACACCCTTTAGGAGATTCTTCGCAGTCTAAAGACCAGTTGCATGACAGACGGCTAAAATTACATTATGGTTACCGTTAATCTTTGATCGTCAATTAAAAAAAAATGGGTTGTAAGTGTGCTTAGTATGACTTTTTACATCTCACCAACGTTGACAGAAGAGCGTTGAAACACAATAACGTCAGAATAAAATGGACCTAAAGGTAGGTACTTGATTTAAAATTAAAGACCCAATAATTTCTTCACAAAGTTTCAGTATGGACGAACTTGAGCTTTAAAACAAGGCTGTTGAGGTCCAATTTGATTTAGCGTAGTGCATCAACGTTGGTAAGATGTAAAATCTTATAATCTAAGGCTGAAGTAAGGGTTTGTTAACTTTTCACCAACATTTTAACATTTAATCTTGGAGACATAAAAACTGACACTTTTTATTGGTGGTCAAAGTTTAACCGCAACTATAACGTAACCGTTACCGCCTATCATGACACTAGGCCTCATAGGTAAACGTGCTTAGCTAATTTTGTAATTATTAGTTACAAGCTACCTAGCCTTGAATATTGATGTTAATTTCAAAGTCAGAGCACGCCTACTTCACGCCTACATACTAACGTTTATTCTTTATTGACATCTGAAAGTTGGCTGAAAGATAATTGCCATAAATATTAATTTTATAAATGCGAAAGTGTGTCTGTCTGTCTCCTAGCCTTGCACGGCCCATCCATTCAACTGATATTGACGAAATTTAGTACAGAGATAGATAGCTTACACCCAGGGGAAACATATAGGCTACTTTTTATTCCGGAAAATCAAAAAGTTCCCATGGGATTTTTATGAACCTAAATCCACGTGGTCGAAGTCGCGGGTGCTAGATTTTCATCAGAAGATAGAGATATTTTTTTATTCATTACGATCACACCTGATGGGAAGTGATGATGTGGCCTATGATGGGACGCGTTTGCCAAGAAGGTGCCTATTCACTCTTGTTTTAAAGATACCCGGATTAGAATTGGCAGGAAACACTGATCTAGGAAGAGTGTTCCAGACCCTAGCCATGCATACCTATAACGAATGATGACGCAAAGCGTTTCGTACGCGAAGATGGAATGTTGACGACATAGGGGTGGAAACTT
The DNA here is from genome assembly GCF_902806685.2 of Maniola hyperantus. NCBI lineage: Eukaryota > Metazoa > Arthropoda > Insecta > Lepidoptera > Nymphalidae > Maniola > Maniola hyperantus. The sequence goes on along the minus strand of NC_048547.1, from coordinate 11,705,679 downwards.
GCCCGGTGTCTTGCGGTACGGTGGTAGAAAGGTGAGGGAGGGACAAGATCGAACAGCTCCTGAGCACACTCTCCGAAATATATCCTGTAAAACACCGATGGGCCGGCAACTTTTCTGCGGTGATTAAAGAAAAAAAGAGAAGAAGAAATTAAATTTGCAAAATAAATAGCAACTCTATCCATTATATCTTAGAAAGGCATCATCTAGTAAAACATAATATCAAATTGTCTGCTAGAGATCGCTAAAAGTAAAGTAGAATGGTCTTGGCCAGCTGCAGCGTGGTAGACTATGGCCAAACCTTTCTCATTCTAAGAGTAGATCCGTGCTGGCGATGGGATGATTATGATGAGGATGATGTATCTAAAAAATAGATTAGAGAAGTACCTCAGTATAGGCTTTCAATTTCAATTTATTTATTTTCACAAAAATGAATATTTACAATTTCATAAGTTAACTAGTTTATGCTCGCGACTTCGTCCGCGTGTACCTACTACACAAATTTCAATCCCCTATTTTACCCCCTTGCATTTTCAAAAATCCTTTCTTAGCGGATGCCTACGTCACAATAGCTACTGCATGCCAAATTTCAGCCCGATCCATCTAGAGCTGTGCGTTGGTAGATCAGTCAGTCGCCTTCGCCTTTTATATATACTTTTTTAAGAAGACTCTTATTAACTCTTATTATGCTAGTCTAAACCTCAGAGCCTCAATAACCGGTACCGGAACCGGTAAAGGACTGAAAACCGAAAGGTGGACGGTTCAAACCCCGCCGGTTGCACTATTGTCGTACCTACTCCTAGCACAACACAAGCCTGACGCTTAGTTGGAGAGGAAAGGGGAATATTAGTCATTTAACATGGCTAATATTTTTATATAAAAAAAACTGTGATTCTTTAATCTTTAATCATATTGGACAAAGGAGTGCTTAGACACTCGTACTAAGGTAACTTGAGTTACGAGTGTTGTCAAAAAGAAGAGAAGTATAGTTATAGGATTTATCCTCCTTCAGTCTTTGTATTTCAGATTTGTTTTTATTTATTTTCCTTGTGGTTGGACAAACAAAGAATATTCTATTCATCTACAGCACAAGGACACTCTTGCCTATAAAACGGTGAAATAGCCTTTTTCCCAAAATAGTTTCAATATAGGCAGATATAAATTGTACTACTTTGTCATTGTTTTGCCCACGCATATAGATACGAATCTTGTTAGATTCGTTGGAAAATTCCTAAATTACGATTTCAGTATACACCCACCATTACTACTTATAATATTATTATTCGCTGGTATACTATGACTTTTTTATGACTTATGACGCGCCCGCACACCCGCACAGCCCTCGCTAACCCGGTACCGCGGGCGAGTACGTTGTGCGGGGCGTCGTCCCCCGCCTCATCTCCCGATTACCATCTCGACCCGTCGCGGACTACACAAGTGCTTTTAAATAGTCAAAAGAATCTACCACAGGTTCGGGGTGCCCTTTCTACCAAGAAAACCAGTAAGAAATTCGGCGATTGCTCTTTGAGAGCAACCTCTACTATTTTTAGGGTTCCGTACCAAAATGGTAAAAAGGAACCCCTTCCATAAGAGTGCGATTAAGTCCGTCCGTTCGTCTGTCATAAGTATGCAATTATTGAACTATTAATGAAATAATAAAACAAATATTATTTAAATTGCAAACCCAAAAGGAGTTAAAATGGGGGGGGTGTCGAAATTTTGAAGTGGGGCTACAAGATCTAGTGAGATGAGACAAGCTTATGAAAGACCTATTTAAAAGAAAAAGATACCTATTTAAACGATTTTTGAGATAGATAATTTCCGATTCAGAGAACCTTTTCATAAACAAATAACCTGCCAAGTGCGAGTCAGACTCGCGCACTGAGGGTTACGTATTTGGGTATTTTTTTGACATTTTGCATAAAAATAAATAAAAATCTGTTTGAGAATATACTTTCATATAAATGATACTATTAGTAGGATAGTTATTATACTTTGAAAATACTAATTATGTTATGTTCGTTAACACATTTTTTTTTGTGTGATGTAACCATAAATCAAATGGTTTTCGGATTTATTCCTTTAGTTGTGCTATAAAACCTACCTGCCTGCCAAATTTCATGATTCTAGGTCAAGTTCATGGTTCTAGGTTTTCGTGACAGACACGACAGACAGACGGACAGGCAGATAAATTCCTTTTTAGGCACGGAACCCTAAAAAGTTCTGAAAAGTAAAATTACTTACTTTAAGTACTTTTTCTTTTTTAGTTACTGATTTCATTCGGAGTTTTTATTTTATTTTGGTAATAGACGGCTTGGCTTCCTCTCAAGCGAAATATTTTCCTGTGAAATTCAAAACTTCTCAATGCCTTTTGTAATAATGCTGCGAAATCTGAGATTTTTTATATTATTCTTCTTAGTTCTATAAGATATTCCCTCTCAATAGAGTTTAATTGTGAAATCAAATCATTTGGCTCCTATACAAAGTTTTTGGCGATTTTTCCATTCATTGAATTTCATGGTGCTATAAATGAATTTATTTTTGTTCAAATCAGAATATTTTAATGTTTTATTGGTAGACTAGCTTATGCTCGCGACTTCGTCCGCGTGGATTAGACAAATCTCAAACCCCTATTTCACCCCCTTAGGGGTTGAATTTTCAAAAATCCTTTCTTAGCGAATGCCTATGACTTAATAGCTATCTGCATGCTAAATTTCAGCCCGATCCGTCCAGTAGTTTGAGCTGTGCGTTGATAAATCAGTCAGTCAGTCACCTTTACCTTTTATATATTTATAGATTTATATAAGGTGAGTATTTAAATGTCCATGGTTTTTTGGGAATTTTTCTTTTTTAAGGTTCCTTACCTCATACTGAAACCCCTTTTAAGATCACTTTGTTGTCCATCCGTCCGTGTGTCAAGGTCCTTTTTCTCAGAAACAGCTGCAGTGAGGTATCAAATTGAAAAAAGGTACCTATTAGTTCTTGTACAATAGTACGGAACCCTTCGTCTGCGAGTCCGGTTCGCACTAGACCGGTGTTTTGTGCAATTGTATAAAAAGGTCCCAGCTCAGCAAAATGCTGCATGCCGTTGTACAAATACAAAAGCATCGCTGATTTCAACAGCGACTTTCAAGTAGCGCCACGGAATTCGTAGCTGAGCTTATGTCTACTGTAGATTACTTCTACACATACGTCCACGTCTAGGGTTGCCAGGTCACCAAACCTAATAGCCGGACAGACCAGCCAGTTTGGCCGGACATTTGGGTAGAAAGGCCGGACACCCTACATTATTGAGGATTTTGTGTCTTAGTATTAATAGGTACGACAAAAAAATTGTACTTATGTAAAATCAAGCTTTTTTTATTATTGTCATAAATCTTGTTGTCGGGCGGCATTGCCACCTACGGGAGCGACCGGCAGTCGACTCGCCTGCGCTCGGCCACGCTCGTTTGCGAAATGTAAAAAGCCTAACAAAAGCCGAACAAGCCGGACACCGTTTATTTTGGCCGGACACGCAATCAAAAAGCCTACCTATGTCCGGCTTTATCCGGACGCCTGGCAACCCTATCCACGTCAGATACTACCACAAACAACAAATATTCGCACAGCACTCACCTCTGCACCAGGAAGATCATCGTGTAAACACAATGCGTCAGTTGAACTAGAAATTCTACTAAAATTGTGTACAATGGTGTTATACGGTATCTCGCTTTGTGTGAATGCGGTTTAGATAAAGGGTCGACCTTTCCTATCCTTTTTTCCTGACCCAAAGTAAGCCTACAAAGTTTACGACATCCTACCTCTTGATATCGCCTACCCTTAAATGTTGAACGTTTGCTGTTGTGCCTACATCCGTATGTGCGTTCTTTTTTTTTAGGGTTCCGTACCTCAAAAGAAAAAACGGAACCCTCATTCTAAAACATAAATTTATTTATTATTAGGCATAAAAGTTTTTGATTTATCGTGTAAAATGTCAATAAAATACGATTGTAGTACGGAACCATCAGTGCACGAGTCTGACTCGAACTTGGTCGGTTTTTTTTGGTCAAAGATTACTTATTGTTCCATAAAAAAATATATTAACCTTCCAGGCTATCTTACAAAGTATTTGAAGATTAATTACTTAACGTTTTTTTTTATTTCAATTATTTAATTCCTTAAAATTGAGAGTCTTGCGGAGGCCAAGTTGGCTTGGAGTGCGTCTTGTCCTGGTAAAGATTATCCTATTGCTGTGGAATGTCAGACCTTTGGGACAAACCGCGTGTTATCTTGACACACGCGGACCTAGTAGCGCAGTGTACCTCGGCTACGGATAAAGCCCGAATTTTGGCGGTATCCGAAAAGGAGTCGGGCCACTGGCTACACGCTCTGCCATCTCATAGCTTGGGGACGATTCTCGACTAGACAACGCTTCGTGTGGCCGTTTGCCTACGCTTGGGAATCAAGGTATGTGAGCCTCATTATTGCCCTTGCGGCAGCCACGTGGATCGGTTTGGTCACCATGGACTCAGTTGTATTCGGAGTGCAGGCCGCTTATATCGACATGGTGCTATTAATGATATAGTCCGTCGCGCTCTGGCCACTGCCTCCATCCCAGCTCAGCTAGAACCTTCCGGCTTGTTCAGGGATGACGGCAAGAGGCCAGATGGGATGACTATAGTACCATGGTCGATGGGGCGTGCGCTGGTGTGGGATGCGACCTGCGTCGACACGTTGGCAGCGTCCCATTTATCGGGCACGTGCCAAAAAGCGGCTGCAGCAGCCGAGTCAGCTCAAGAGCTTAAGCGCCGTAAATACTCAGTCATTAGTAAGGAATATGTATTTGCGGCGCTTGCGTTTGAGACTCTGGGCCCATGGTCATCGGACACAAAAGCTTTTATAAACGTCGTGTCCCAAAAGCTGATCCACGCGTCTGGTGACCCAAGAGCTGGTGCTTTTTTCGCTCAACGGTTGAGCCTTGCCGTTCAGCGAGGTAATAGCGCCAGTGTTTTGGGCACAATGATCATAAATGACCATTTGGACGGCGTATATTTTTTGTAAAAATGTAACATGTACTTTTAAATATTATGTTTTAGTCATTGATAGTTTTTTACAAGTAATAGTTTGTACAAACAATAATCTTTTTGAAAGTTATGATTGCTTAAAATCAACAAAGCAATATTTTATCCGTGATCTCGGGGAAATTCACTAGCCGCCAAATATTTAACTAACTTTATTGTATGTAACAGATTTTATGAACATGAAGTGATAATAATGTCGTCTGCGGATGACACGATAAAATATCGCTCGCAATCAATGTCAACTCCGGATGTACTCGTAACTTAGTTGGCTCTGTTCCAAAATGTATGATCGACATTACTGAGCCTCTTGTGTGTAAACAAGTACTTCCATTAAGTGTACATACTTACTTACATACTAGCTTTTAGTTTTAGTGCCTTAACTGAATAGCGCGGCACGTCGCGTGCTGCAGGCCGCGCGTTTTTTTATACGAGGCGAACAAAGAAAGATCGAAAAAGCGAAAAGATCAAAGTGCTAGTTCGCCGTCGGAAAAATAGTGAAATATAAATAGTAAATACTAGATAGACATTCCACATTCTTAGAACGTCTTACAAAGGGTACTTCTGGTTTCGGTATCGTTTATTAAGTTATCCATAATGTTCGCAAAAGTGTGTAAAGTCTGCCAATCCGCACTTGGTCAGCGTGGTAGACTATGACCAAATCCTAAGAGGAGACCCTTGCTCACTAGTCAGCCGGCGATGGGTTGATCATGAAGATGATGTTCGACTGACTGAAACGCACCTCCAACTCTTTCGAAGATATATAATATGTGTTTGCGATGAATGAAAACATCGTGAGGAAACCTGCATGCAAGAGTTCTCCATAATGTTTTCAAAGGTGTGTGAAGTCTGCCAATCCGCACTGGGACAGCGTGACAGACTATGGCCTAAGCCCTTCTCATTTTGAGAGGATATCCGTACTCCGTTCCGCTCCGTGAGTAGTTGACCGATGATGGGTTGATCTTGACGATTTGTCTATTGAATAGGTACCTACTAGGTAGGCCTTCGTGCAAGCCGAGCCGGGTCAACTAGTCATACAATAAAATAGTAAATAAATGGAATTCCTTCGAACATACTCGTAATAGATATTCGTAGGTATGTGATTCACGATAAACATAAATTATATTTTCTCGGTATAATATCTGCAAATGAAATACAGATTATTATTTCACAGTGCGGGTATTACATGTTGTATATTAACGTGTCAGATTCGTATGTTACCACTATGTTACCGTTTGGATCTCAGCCAAATTTCTAATAAATATTTGGTGGGAGACAATCTTTTCCAAATTATTCTATGCCTACGTTATTCTTGCAAAGAGAGGTGAAAAATTGGCTGACATATGGGTGAATACTCTCATAGGTATGTATTAAACTGCCATAGCGGTAAGACAAATGATGAAAGATCATTAATTATCATCAGACCTGATATAAGTAGGTACTACGAGTGGAAACGCCCTACTATACTTGGAGTTTCTCTATGTGATCAAATCAGAAATGAGGAGATACGTAGAAGAACTAGAGTAACCGACATAGCTCAAAGGGTTGCGACTTGCGAAGCTGAAGTGGCAATGGGCAGGGCATATAGTTCGGAAAACCGATAGACGTTGGGGTCTCAAGGTGCTGGAATGGCAACCTCGCAGCGAAAGGCAAAGCATTGGAAGTCCCCTCACTGGACGGACGACATCAGTCGAGTCGCAGGAAGTCCCTACAAGAGACCTATATCCAGCAGCGAACGTCTATCGATTGATGATGATGATGACTAAGGAAAACTAAAGTACCTACCTACTTACAGCACTACAGTGCTAACAAGCACTGCTTAATTTTCTACTCAGCTAGGTATAAAGTCTGCAAGAACTGTTCAAACTACAACGTTGGCAATTTAGTTATCTATCGGCAACTATAAATAGTTTGTTAGCGTATCTTTCAAAAGTAATTTATTCAGCGCTAGCATGAAAGCACTTGAAAAATCCAATAACGCTTTTAGTGGCAATAGACACATGGTGTAAACACAATTATATTGTTATTTGTGCATGTTGCATACGCCACTATGAAATTGTATTGGCTGCATAAAAATAAATGTGTACCAAACTAACAATGGTCGTCAATAATTACTCTACATTAATAGTTTTTGGGTACATAACTAGAGTGTACTTACTTCTCGTTTTGGTTTTAACTATCTCCGTCGCACAGTGGTGAACTCTGAACGCTGTGGTCTTATACGAGGGAGGTCCCAGGTTCTAATATCATATCCTCTATGTGCGTAGAGCTAGACGATGCAATGGACAAGTTGTAGTTGCTGGCACGACGCCAGTTGTTAGTCAAATAGCACAACTCACTCCGATGAAGTCATTTGTGGGAAGGAGTGTAATATTTTTTATAATAAAATTCCACAATCAATTTTAGACTTGCCTTTACACAAGTTTAAAAGTCTATTAAAAGTATGCTCCTAAAAAAAGCATATTATACAATCGAAGACTATGTAAATGGCGATGATAATGTATCACATTTTTAAATAAGTAGAGGGGGAATAGGAAATAGGGAGTTAAGGAGAAATTCGAGGGAGGTCTTTGCCCAATCGTGGGAAAAATGGGGATAGGCCGGATATTGGTACGATTTTAGATCTTAGAGCTCCATCAGTCCTGGATGTAGCTCTTAAGCTCTGATGAATCATTGAATTATTCCGGACACACCTTAATTAGTTCCTGATACATTAGTCTCTGATTTGAATTTTTATGGCACATTAGGTACAAGACAAAATTTTAATGAACATTCATTTATGAATTAAAAAACAGGTCAAGTGCGAGTCAGACTTGCAAACGAACGGTTTCATAGTCATACTAACGTAGGAGACAATTACCTATATGTATTTTTTAATTTGTATGGCGGCCATTTTGAAATTTGTATTATTTTGTTGTTATAGTGCAAATAGAAATACACACTCTGTGAATATTTCATGTCTCTACCTTTTACGGTTTATGAGATTCATCCCACTGACAGATAGACAGACAGACACACGGACGGGCCAACGAACAGATAGCGGAGGCTTAGTAAAAGGATCTAGTTGGCACCCTTCGGGTACGGATCTCTAAAAATACCGGCTCCTTTGTAGAGTGACTAATAATACCTAAGTAAAATAAATAACTAAGCAGCTTATTCCTGAATGCATAAAATATCTTATTTAAAAATCTTCTCAAATAAAATATCTTATAAAGGAAGCAAAAGTAAGTGCAAAATATTTTCTTGACAGCTTATAAGATCTAACAGTGTTGAAAGAAATGGCATATTCATAAAAATTCTAACTTGAACAATTTAGTAGGTAGGTACTGAAGCAAAAATCTTTTCATCGAGATCAAAGACATCTTATAAGTAGTTATTCTAGATGCCTTTAGAATTCATTATCTTTTATTAACCGAGTTCCAAAAAGGAGGAGGTTCTCAATTCGGTCGGTTTTTTTCGACTTTTTTTTATGTATGAAGGTACAATGTACATCGATTTTTTCCAGGTTTCCAGGAATGAAGTCGGGCGATTATAGAAGAAACTAAAAATCAAAGCGTGTAAGCTCATACGTGAAGACATAGGCTACTTTTTACCCTGGAAAATCAAAGAGTTCCCACGGAATTTTTGAAAACCTAAATCCACGCGGATGAAATCGGGAGCATCGGCTAGTATTCCAATAATTAAAGATGAAACATCGCAATATTACATTAAAGATAACATTAAAATAACGGTTTTTATAGTCTTTATAAGAACACGGACGCGGGCGGCGGATATCAAACAACACGAGAAAAAGATTTAATTACAGAAATATTTTATTTATGTCCCAAAGTGCATAGATATTATTTGTTAGAAATAAAACATCCTATCAATTTCCTTCTGTTTTATCGAGGCTTTCTAATATTCCACTTTAATCAATATTTTCCTAATCCCTTTCAATTTATTGTACAGTAAAAAAACATATGAAAGCTTTTACCGTAAAGATCTAAGTCTATAAAGTTTATTTTATTCGGCACACTTCGACCATGTCTATAAAAAGCTGAAGGTTTTGCGCAAACGTAGAAACTATTTGTTGCCAACTTACCATCCAGGAAAATACCTACTGATTCGCTAACTCAGTGTCTAACACTAAATGATAGATATATTTTTTATCCATTGACGGTTTTTTAACAAACATTATTTTAATATCACTCAATGAAGCAGTAATGTAGAACCAACCAATGCAACGTCCAATGAGCTCGGTGGCTATCATTCAGTCTAAGGTGAGATCTATACAATGCACTCTGGCTTTGCTTAGACTTGACTTAAGACAGAGTTAAAACGAGACAGAGCTATATCTCTCACATAAATCTGTCTCGTTTTAACTCAAACTTAAGTCTGAGCAAAGACAAAGTGCGCTGTATAAATTTCAGCCTAGGACACTGAGTTAGTGAATCACCCCGCTGGAAACCGTAGTTGCAGTGACCAGTAGACCTTAGTATAAGACTAGATCTCGTTAACGTTGATAGAATTCGAGCGGAGAAATTATACTTTAATGGTTCTCAACTGCTCTTGTTTCAAAGATAAATTTCGTTCATACTGATAGAGTAGTCAGTCATTCAACTTTTCCTTTTATATATTTAGATTCGCACTGCGATGCTGCGTCAAGCAATGCCAGAAGATGGCGACATAAAGCGCTCACACATCAATCGATGGTAATTGTTTTAAACCAAGAACCTTTACGTTACGATATGTCCAATGGTAGCTATCGGCGAATGCAGTTACTGTAACCGGACACAAAACCACGGTCTCCTAATGGTGTCAGATGGTGTCGTGTCAATAAGTGTCTACATTAGTGAACCGCCTTACAAGCCGAAGTGTCGTGGTCGGTAAAATAATACGGCGCCTCACCTTGACAGTGGCCGGCTAATCCTTTATGAGGGTTTTATATACCCGTGTTTTACGCTAAGAAGATAAAGAAGTTTTTTCACCTTTTCACGTCTATAAACCACTAATAAAACTGGGCCCTAATTTTTACATTAACGGTCCAGAAATTTTAGTCTATTAGGGCGTGTTCATGTGGAAGGGGCGGGCGAGGGACCGTGATTTTTTGCTTAGAACCCCATGAAAGTTATACGTAAACACTCACATCATCATCATCTCATCACATACAACTTTTTGCAACAACTGAAATGTTCGAAACAAATGATTTTCTCTGTCTAGAGGTAGTCTGAACTTAGAAGAGAACTAACAGTTTACTATCAAAATGTGATCAAGTCAAGTCTGATCATGAAGATGGCCACGGGATAGGTCGAACAATCAATAGGAACGATTTTTATGAAAATTTTAGGGTTAAGAAAATTTTCCGTTGTGCTCATATTTTTGTTTCTTCGGCTAATATTCAACTTATTATAGATTTTTGTACGTTATTAGATAGCTGAGAATGTGTAGAAGTTTTGGAGATAATCTGCAGGCCAAGAACTTCTGTGATTTTTTGAAGAAAAATAGCATTCTGATTTAAAAAACGAAAATTACAAAAAAAATTGATATCTCTTCTGATGGGCAGGGCACATAGTTCGTAAAAGTAAAACCGATAGACGTTGGGGTCTCAAGGTGATGGAATGGCGCAGCGTTGGAAGACCCCCCCACTAGGTGGAAAGACGACATCAGACGAGTCGCAGGGAGCTGGATTCAGGCGACGCAAGGCCGTGGCATGTGGAAGTCCCTACAAGAGACCTATGTCCAGCAGTGGACGTCTATCGGTTGATGGTGATGATGATTATGATGATGATATCTCTTAACCTTAAGGCACTTAAGTAGGGATATCTACTCATGTCATTTAAGGTATATAATACTGAATCATAATATGTTTCGCAATAAAACCCCAATTTCAAAGGTAGCAAAACAAACATAATATAAGAATTTCATATTCTACTGAATATAGAAATCTGTCATTACATATTTTGTTATTGTTGTTGTTATCCCATCCGCATCTTAATAAAAGGTAATCCATGCATTATTTATTTACTAGTACATGACATGAAGGGTGAGATATTGAATTTTTCACGGAAATGTACGTAACACGTGACTTTACTTTGTAGTTGATATTTCTTTTTGCGAGGGTATATAAATATAATTATACCTCTAAGAAGTCCGAAATTCCACATACCTACGTACACGACCGGTCGAGATGAACATCGGGTTATTAGACGGGTGACTCCCCGCACACCTGCACGTCACCCGCGCTATCCCGCGCTGGAATAGCGCGGGGGTTGTGCGGGTGTGCGGGGCGTTCTCACTATGACTGCTATGTCGACTTGTCGCGAACTATACCTACAGTATAATGCGGGAAAACTAATCAGAGCTTATTTGATGATGCAGCCTAAGATGGAGCGCGCTTGCCTACAAGATGCCTATTCACTCTTGACTTGAAGGTACCTACCCATATTAAAATTATTGGGGGGTAAAACTGATGCCACTCTAGCGGTTCGAATTAGAAAGGAGGAGGCAAATCGTTTCGTACCTACGTGGAACGGGTGTACGATAGTAATCTTAATCCATACTATAATATTATAAATGCGAAAGTTTGTCTGTCTGTCTGTCTGTCTGCTAGCTTTTCACGGCTCAACCGTTCAACCGATTTTGACTTAATTTGGTACAGAGATAGCTTGCAGCGGGGAAGGACATAGGCTATTTTTTATACCAGAAAAACAAAGAGTTCCCACGGGATTTTTAAAAACTAAATCCACGCGGACGAAGTCGCGGGCATTCTCTAGTCTGTAATATAAAGAGGTAAAGTTTGTAAGTTACCCCCTACAAACGTAGGGGGTAATCTCTGGAACTACTAAACCGATTATGAAAATTTTTTCACCAGTGTTATCGCACTTGTAATTACCGCCTTTTGACGGACGGACGCCGGACGTCACGTGATCTGTTGCGTCGACATCTTGAGTCGACTGTATATATACGGGTGGTTGATGGTTTTAAAGCTAGTCTCGTTCCGACGCGAGACTCGACCGACTATTAAATAAATGCTTTTGTGTTTAGGTTGCCATTTTGATTGAGTGGTTGCAATAGCAATTGTGCCCTATTATCAAGTTAATATTGTAGTTAGGTTTAATATAAAAGGTAAAACTCTCGATAAGCCTATTCGCGTCGTGATTTTTAACTTCACTTCTGGTATGTTTATACCAGTAGAATATTATTCGTGGAGTGACACAGGTTATATTTTTTAGGGTTCCGTACCTCAAAAGGAAAAACGGAACCCTTATAGGATCACTTTGTTGTCTGTCTGTCGGTGTGTCAAGAAACCTACAGGGTAGCTACTTCCCGTTGACCTAGAATCATGAAATTTGGCAGGTAGGTAGGTATTATAGCAGACATTCGGAGAAAATCTAAAAACCGTGAATTTGTTGTTACATTACACAAAAAAAATTGTGGTTATGAAATAATAATTACCTACCTAATATTTTCGATTTTCGAAGTAAGGCAACTTTATCAAGTGGGGTATCATATGAAAAGTCTTCACCTGTGCATTCTAAAAAAGATTTTTAATTATTTTTATGCATTATCGTTATATGTTTTTGAATTATCGTGCAAAATGTTGAAAATTACGACTGTAGTACGGAACACTCGTTGCGCGAGCTTGAGTCGCACTTGGCCGGTTTTTTTATTATTATTAGAGATCGCTACGAAAATTATGCGAAGCCGGGATGGATCGCTAGTAAAACTAATAAAACGACAAATTTAACTATAGTCAGTGCCATGTGTAATCTCAAACCGTGTTACCCGTGACGTTGACACCCCTATCCGTCTTCTGTCTGCGACTCTGGCAAGATTGATGAGCTACCCTGCAAACCAAGTAATAGTTTCTTCAGTGTCAGGAGCACTGACCCCCCTCTGTTTGACGTCACTTTTCTACTTTGTAGGTTTACTTGTACAGACCCGAAAGATCGCTTCTTATTTTAAAACTAGCTTATGCCCGCAACTTCGTCCACGTAGACGGTAGACTACACAATATTCTAACCCCTGTTTTACCCCCTTATGGGTTAAATTTTCAAAAACCCTTTCTCAGCGGACCAAACTACAAAGCTATAGTATAATATTGTAAGCGGTGATAGCCCAGTGGTTAAGTCGACCTGAAAACCGTGAATTTAGGGTAACATCACACAAAAAAAACTACCTAATAAGTATTTACAATTTTCGAAGTAAGATAACTATCAGTGGCGAAGGGTGAAAATCTGATAAAGGGAAGCCGGAAACGTACTTACCTAAAAGAATATCAGCTGTTCGATTTTTGTTTTCAAAACTTAATTTAGAAAAATTACTATCGTTACGTAACAAGAAATCTGTTAAACAACAATCTATGTGAATTAAGGCCATTTCTGATTTTGGCTTACCAAACTGAATCAAAATTACCGTGAACTTACCACTTATAAGTTATTAATCACATCCCCAATTTATTATATCAAAATAAAACACCACTAACAACTTAAACAAACAAGCATGGCCGCTTCACAAAAACAAATGTATCAATATCAAATCACCCTTCAAAATACAAAATACTCAAAATAGTAGCATGTACCTGTTAAAACAATAGTATTAATATAATTTTTAATTTGGAGGTATTATAGGGTAACTCGGATCCAACCGAGTTATTTACGTCAAATTTGTCTGACCTGTCAGAGTTCCAAATTCGTATTCGCTACTGGGCCAGACTAAATTGGTGTGCTCTTTATTAGTCGACCGTAGAGCGAGACAGACCTAGTTCGTTCCTTTCGCTTTCGCTAGGGAAATGAAAGAGATAAATACTAAGCAAAAATCTAACTAGGGAATCCGATATTTTACGGCTTGTATGCTTGGACGATCTAACCTTGTATGGTGTAGGACTGTAGGTGTATGTTACTTACATTAGCTGTTATGTTTTTAACTTAAATTAGTACTTAATAACAACAAAAAAAAATAGCATTTGTGACGATCGAACCTTTGTATTTACGAATGTATTACGGAATTTATGTGAATAGTACCTACTTACGCTATATTATGCCAATTCTTAAAGGGAAGCCGATAGGAATCGTGTTATATTGACTCTTCGCCGCTGATAACTATATCAAGTGGAGTATCATATGAAAGGGCTTTACTTGCGCATTCTAAAACAGATTTTTATTTTAGCGTTTAAACTACCGTGAGTTATTTCCATTATAAATACTATCTGTCCTGTGTGTCTGTCTGTGTCAAAACCGCGGCGCGTGCGCGGACGGACTCCCTTGAAAAAGGACCCCGTATGGGTTCGAAACTAGTCGGGCTAACGTCAACTACACACGTGAGTAAAGCCGGGACAGATAGATTTTTATTTATTTTTATGCATAAATGTAATACTAGTATTGTACTCAGCTCAGCTCAATCCGCATCAATTGTATACTGACTGAATCTAATAATAAGGTAATCACACTTTCATTCAACAAAAATTTCCCTTTGAGCATGCTATTCAAAAGCAGCTCTATACTCATTCCTTTTGTAAGAACGAGTCATGTACATACAAAATTTTAATTAAGAAGACAGTAAGTACTCGTAGATCTTAATTCAGGAAAGCTAGGCTCGATGTTGAAGCGCCTCTTCTGCTGAAGTGCAGCGCTGCTGTGAGATGTTCAATTAATTCTGCCTCTCATTATCTTGTTTGATATTCCTTTGTTTGGGAAGATTTCATTGAAGATTTTTCGAAGTGATTTTTCACTCAAGTATAAAATACAGGTAGCTGTACGATATGAAATTAAGATGCTAAAATTAGGTACCTATGCACAGCTTTCTTGCGCAGTGCTGGAGAAGCGTAGAGCCAAACTTGTATCGCTAGCTCGCTATCTGTATTTAAAAAACTGGCCAAGTGCGAGTCAGGCTCGCGCAATGAGGGTTCCGTACTACAGTCGTATTTTTTCGTCATTTTGCACGCTAATTCAAAAACTATGATGCATAAAAATAAATAAAAATCTGTTTTCGAATGTACAGGTGAAGACCTTTCATATGATACCCCACTTGATATAGTCACTCACTTCGAAAGTTGAAAATACTAATTATTAGTTCATGACCACAATTTAATTTTTTTTGTGTGATCTAACCCTAAATTCACGGTTTTCAGATTTTTCCCCAAATGTCAGCTATAAGATCTACCTACCTGCCAAATTTCATGAATCTAGGTCAACGGGAAGTACCCTGTAGGTTTCTTGATAGACAGACGGACAGACAGACAGACAGACAGACAGACAGACAGACAGACAGATAACAAAGTGTTCCTATAAGGGTTCCTTTTTTCCTTTTGAGGTACGGAACCCTAAAAAGCGTAACCTGACCTGACCTAAATTGTCATGATTCATTCATTCATCAACCCATTGCCGCCAACTACCTACTTACTGAGCAAGAGTCTCCTCTCAGAATGAGAAGAGTTTGGTCATAGTCTACCACGCTGGCCCAGTACGGATTGGCAGACTTCACATACCATTGAAAAGATTATAAAGAACTCTCAGGCATGCAGGTTTCCGCACGATGCCTTAAAGCAAGAAATAATTATTTTAATTGCTTAGATTAGCATAATATTAATTGTTGAATTTTGATAAAGCTTGACTTGATGTAATGATCAATTGGGTCAGATTACAGAGGGTAAGTTTAATTGAATTCCAATACCAATAGGCTTTGAAACATTAACAGAGCCAATTTATTTAATCCCGTATCCCCTCGAGGATTTATTGATTTTATTCCATTGACTTTATTAATTGAATTCGTTTTTCAACAACTTGTTGTTGAAAAACGAATTCAACTGCTACTTGTAGCAGCTCTGCCGAAAACGCCATTTAACAAAATATTAAAAAATATTTTGTGTAATATTTTTATATTACTAGATAATGCCCGTGACTTCGTTCACATAAAATCTGTGGGAACTCTTTGATTTTCCGGGATAAAAAGTGGCTGAAGTATGGTCCTTCGCTGGGATGCAAGCTACTCGTATATCAATGTTGCAAATTTCGTCAAAATCGAAGTCATGTCACTCTCACTCTAATTCTATGTCTTTAACTACGAGTATACCAAGAATCACGTCGATCCGTTGCTCTGTTGCGACGTGATTGAAGTACAAACCAACAAACAAACATACTTTTGCATTTATAATATATGGGTAGTGATATGGGTTAGTGAAGTATTCTACATGCAATTTCAGGTAATTCAAGTCAAAGTATAGAAGCTTTTTATGGTTTCAATAACTACGATATAAAATTTTCAGACAATGTGTTTAGGAACCGACACTTTACCGAATTTAACCTTCGTCACCATTGTAATCCGTTTACGTTAGATAAAAATTAAATTTTCAACATTCTTAGGGGCTTTAATGCAATATTAATAAAATGAAGATAAATTAGGAATATTTTGCTCATTTTATAATAGGTATACTAGATGACCTTTAGATGACACGTGTGACGTCATCCGCGTGGAAATGGCTCTTTAAAAATCTCATGGGTTCTCTTTGATTCCCCGAGATAAAAAGTAGATGTCAGTCTCCGTCTTTAACTATGTACATATATATATCCATGCAAAAAATCACGTCTGTCCGTTGCTCTGTTGCGATGTGATTGAAGGATAAACCAATAAAACAATAAACCAACAAACAAAAACATTTTCACATAATATTATGTTGTACCTATTATTAGTAATGGGTAGTAATGTTTCGAGAAATCTAATATACTTAGCTAATATGACGAACAAAAACAATGTGATACTATAATTAGGGCCCATAAGTTAAGTAGGTAAATACCGTACGGAAACTAAAAAAACCGGCCAAGTGCGAGTCAGACTCGCGCACTGAGGGGTCTGTACCTACTACAATCGTATTTTATCGACATTTTGCACGATAAATCAAAAACTATTGTGCCTAAAAATAAATAAAAATCTGTTTTAGAATGTACAGGTAAATCCCTTTCATATGATACCTCACTTGGTATAGGAATCTTACTTTGAAAGTTGAAAATAGCAATATTTGTTTATGAACACAATTTAATTTTTTTCTTGTGATATACTTAACCACAAATTCACTGTTTTCAGATTTTTACTTTCTGGTCTACATTGAGTGTTACTCGACTCTTACCTCGAGCATCAACTACTTAAATGCATTTTATTCAAACTTTATTTTATCTCTGTACGTTGGGCATCGTTCCAAGTGAAAAGAGAATTGTAAATGGCAGCGGATTCGTCTTTTCAGCACTTTCGGGTTTTGACGGAATATATAGTTGTGAAATGTGAAGTTTTAGTATTCATCCTACTTAATATTATAAATGTGAAAGTGTGGATGTTTGGATGTTTGGATGTTTGTTACTCAATCACGCAAAAACTACTGGACGGATTTGGCTGAAATTTGGAATGGAGATAGATTATACTCTGGATTGAGACATAGGCTACTTTTTGTCCCGGAAAATCAAAGAGTCCCCGTGGGATTTTGAAAAACGTAAATTCACGCGGACGAAGTAGACGAAATAAACGAAGAACTTTTTGACCTGGTTCCTTCCTCACCTTTCTGCTATCGTATAAATATACAAAATTTCAAAATTATTTAATGAAAACTTACGAAGTTATAAGCTCGTTGTGTTGAGTCGTTGTCCCGCAAAAACATGGTCACCCCGAGCAAGCGCCTGCGAGCGAACGGGACGGCTAGCGTCAATCGTGCGCGCTCCCGCTTGCGCGGCTCGAATCAGCTGGTGCATGCGGTCATTCAACTAAGTAGATGTTCAAACTAAGTAGGTGTTCAAACTTGCAGGATATTAAAGTATTTTTTGGTTAAAACATAACCCGTTGTATAATTACGAAAAAACAATGTTTCTTAATAACGAAGAGCAGTCGTAATTCCAAAGGTTCGAGAGGTACCTAGTAGGTAATAAACAACATAGCATAACTTCTCTGAGCGGTGAACCATCAAAAATGAAATTCAGATTAAAACATCAACTAAATAAACATCCATTTCGTTTATGTAAATAATTTTAATACTGTTTACGTTCACAGAAATCACTGCATACGTCCGGCATCTCTCTAACAAAATACTCGAGTTTTCCGGCAATGGAGTACCATAAGGCGCGTCGCTCACACACTCAAGAGTCGAGACGACGTCGAAGCTAGGGCGCACAAGCGGCGCGCCGCGTCTAGGTTTTCTATAGAAATAAATATCGGTGCGCTCATCATGTGCAGTCGCGGCACGGGCGAGGTACAGGTGCGGCGGGGGCGAGGTGCAGGCGCAGCGGGGTCGAGGTGCAGGCGCGGCGGGGGCGCTATATGCGCCGCCACATTTTGAATGATTTGAAATTAAAAGGAAGCATAGCCGGTCGCGCCTCGACTGCTGCAAAGACTACGCCTCGACCGTGCCGCGACGACGCGCGACGCCGCGACGCCGCGCGCGCCGCCGCGACGCCGCCTCGACTTAGCAGTGAGCGACGCGCCTAAGGCATACAACCGTGCAAGTTCAGGGTCGAGATTGATCAAACACCAGCCCTGCACTGAGCCGCGCGTTTTCAAGTTATATAACTCAAACTAGCCACGCACCTCGGCTACGCACGAGTGTAATGTAGATACTAAGTACTATCAGTATGGTTATTTCAAAAGAATAAGACAGCTTTTTTGATGAAAGCTCTCAGTCGACTTCTTTTTCTTCTTCCGACATCTTGAACAATTAAAGTCATATTACCTATAAAAACCTTCTTCTAGAATCACTAACTATCTATTGATGAAAACTGCATTCAAATCCGTTTCGTAGTTTAATAGATCTACATAAGCGTACATAGGGACAGACGACGGGAAACGACTTTGTTTAGATAGAACTAATTTTTTAACAAAAATACATATAGGAGAATATTTCGACATGTCCAAATGAATTCAGGTTTGCTTGAAATTACATATATTTTTTAAATAAAATATTTAAAAAATAGATACGTAATGCTTATATGACTTTATCCGCGTGGATAAGTTTTTAAAATTCCGTAGAAACTGTTTTATTTTCCAGGATGTACTCGTAAATTATCCTAAGTCCGTTTAGCACGCACGCTATTTCTATAACCTACCCATGATGATCTATTCAGAGGTTGAGACGTAAAAAGTTGGCAGACAGACAAACAGCTCTACACGACTACACTCTACCATTCATAATACGTACCTATAATATTAGTAAACATGGAAATGAGTATGGAATGGGTAGATGGAAGTACAATATAGGTTACAAATGCAAACTTGCTGTTCTTGAAAATTAGGTTTTTTTTCTTTAATTTTATGATACCTATAAAATAAAACAAATTGATAATATATGTATCTTCAACCATTAATGAAACAGAATAAACTAATAATAAAATATATTTTATTATCTTGTTTTTTTCATGCGACCCCACTCATCTGCCTTTAGGAACGCGGAAGAGTTAGATTTTATTGCTGGCTTGACATTCACAAAAAAATACCTAATAGGCTCCAGGCTCCCTATAAGAAAGGGTTATTTTCACCTTAATTTAACGTCAATAAAACATCAATATTAAAATCTATATTAGTACATTAACATATGGTAGTAAATTATTGCACGGTGGCGGCTATAGGTACTCCGTGCAATATTATATCCTACTTCGACTTTATTATAGGTAGCTCATGTGACCTTCACCTAAACCCACGTAATGCTTATCCGTGACTTAAAAAGTACTACTTCGTTTTTGTACGGTATAAAAATGAACTGCCTTAAGTCACGGATAAGGTACTTTAAGTCCGGGTTTATGTTATGCAGTGCAGTTAAAGTTTTATTTGTTCCTAAATCATCATCATCATCATCTGAACCATCGGTTTCTCACTACTGAGTACGGGTCTCTATGGCATAATAAGTTGTGTTTAAATTTCAAGATAGTAGGTATAATAACAATAAAACGCTTGTATTAAATTATACAATAACTTTATAAAGCTTATAGAAGTAATAACAGAAAATAAACATTTCATAAAGTTATAACAATGAGTAGCCATAAGGGCCAATGTACACAAAGCACTGAATCGCCGCTACATTGAGTCCACTTGGTATGTTGTCAATATACGACAGGACAAGAAATTTTATAATTTCTAAAATTGCGTGGATTATAGGTTCTCTCTGGTATAACTACAATGCATTACTCCATGTTCATTGGCTCTCACTTATTAAAAAGAATTAAACTATTATCCCCTTTGGTAAATGAGCACCTTCAGGCAGGAAACCACGTTCGTCAGCTGTGTAATCTACTCTGTACTTGATACCATCATCACCGACGTATTCAAAGAATCCCCTCGCTCTCATACCTTCACGCTCGTTATCTATCTTTTCGATCCTACCGGCTTCTTCGGCGAGGATTTTGTTCTCAGTTTCATAGAGGTAGTGGTAACCGTCAGGTTGTTGTTCCTTTTCGAAACGGATAATACCGTATCTGTAGTCGTAGGTGTTCACTTTGGGATCAACTGGATAGTAGATAGGTTTGGGCTGGATGTAGATTGGGGTAGAGCTGACGTATTGCGGAGTGGAGGAAACGATTATGACAGGTCTAGCGGTAGTGACGGGAGCAGCGGTAGAGACGGGAACTGAAATAGTGACTGGTTCAGCGGTAGTGACAGGTGCGGGGGTAGTGACAGGTACTGCCGTAGTGACTGGTACTGCATCGGTGACTGGTACTGCGGTGGTGACTGGCACTGCGGTGATCACTGGTACGCTAAACAAAATATTATTTTGTGTGAAAGAGTATATTATTTTACGTATGGAAAACAGGCTTGTCCAGCATTCCTGCCAGATATTTTTTATTCCATCTTAGCCTACATCTACAACTATCCTACAATCCGTCTCAGTCCGGGGGTAGATACTACTTACATACATCAATAATAACTCAATCTACCTTTGTATGGACAAACATTTAAAAGACTAAATAGTACTTAATAAAAAATCAGCTAACATGATCGTGTACCATATTATTTTAAATAGTGCTCTTAAATGTATTACTGAGCATTTTAAATGACGACATTATTTTGTTGAAGAATCTCTATTACCTACTCTTTTTACCTGAACCTGAATATGTTTTCCACTAGGTACATACCTAGGTTCCCTTACGCCGATGTAGCCACTGCCGGGGCCTCCTGGGCCTCCTGGACCTCCCTTGTCTGAGGAACCGGTGTAGAAACCTCCAGCACCGCCGCGGTCTCCACGGTCACCGCTGAAAACATTGTAAAAAAATAGAGAGATGATATTTGACACAATATCGTCAGTCATCGGGTGCGACCGCTTGTGCTTGTTTTACTGTCCCTATGGAACGCACATGACGTTAATGGTTTCTCAACCATTAACATCATGTGCGTTTCGTTAACGTTTCGTTAGAAATTAAATTAATAATACCTAAATATTGTGAGATAGATTTGCGCTTGACGATAATCATGTTTAATAAATAGCAATGGTGATGTCTTGGTTAGAGCGCGCTTGTCTAAAAGATGCCTATTCACTATTGTTTTGAAGATATTTTTAGGTTATACGTGGCAGTGGTAACCTGTGATAGCCTAGTGGTTAGGACGTCCGCTTTCTAATCGGAGGTCGGGGGTTCGATCCCGGACACGCACCTCTAACTGTTCGGAGTTATGTGAGTTTTAATTAATTAAAAATCACTTGCTTTAACGGTGAAAGAAAACATCTTCTCTATAATTTTCACAAAGGTGTGTGAAGTCTACCAATCCGCACATGGCCAGCGTGTTAATAGCCTATGGCCAAAGCCCTTCACACTCTGAGAGGAAACCCGTGCTCTGTGAGCCGGCGATGGGCGATCATGATGATGATGATGATGACGTGGCGTGAACACGAACGCTGGAGGAGAATTCCACACCTTACCGGTTCATCAGAAACGTTGAGCAAACGTTTCATACGAGTAAATTGGATGTCGACTATATAAGGATGCCAACGTCCACGGTTTTTCGCTATTCCACTACCAAGAAGACTTCAAAGTTCACACTTACTCGTAAAGTCCAGAGCCATCAGGGATCCAACGTCCAGATGAGTCGTATTTGCCAGGGTTGTATTTACCAGGGTCGTATTTACCCGCATTGTAACGACCGGCGTCGTATTTTGTGGGGTCGTATTTACCAGGGTCGTAACGACCTGATGCGTCAACATTGGCGGGCCTAGTGATAAGGCCGCCCAAACTTTTGTAGTCGTATGGATCGTATTTGACGGTTGTAGGCCTTATTGTTGTGGGGTTGGTGAAATAGAAGGAAAGTGGGGTTGGCTGCCTGAAACAAAAAGAACATAACCTGTAGGATGCATAGTGGGAGATTATAAAAATTGTATCCCCCATAACAAGGCCCTATAGGGCCTATAGGCCTTAGTTATAAATACGCTGATCATTATCTAGATGAGGAAATTCCGGATATTGGAGTCTACCCGAGTGGTTAACGCTTCGGGTACCGGCTGGCCGTACCTGTAACCTGAACTTAATCTAAGAAGCCAAAAAAACATGAGTTATTTTAAATACTAACGGCTCTTCATCGGCGGCAAAAGCAACCGCTGCTAAGGCAGCGACCTGGAACGAAACATAGTCAAAGTTAAGATCAAACAAAAAGTTATCTATTTATCGAAGTTTCTAAAGATCTTGACGAAATTTGGCGCATTTCTATTTTAAATAATTAAGTATTTCTTTTTATCCAGAAAAATCTGGAGTCGCACGGGATTGTGAGAAAAACTAAACCCACGCGGTCATTACGGTTATAGTCGTGGGTATTGGACAGTCTGAACTCATATTATAAAGAGGTAAAATATTCTAAATAATATCTGATAATAAGATCTGATCTGGGACAGATATTATTTAGAATGGAAATCACTCACGGTAGTTTAAACGCTAAAATAGGTAAAATATTTTATGAGTTTGTGTGATTGTAGGGGTAATCTCTGGAAATAAAGACCCGATTCTGAAAATAATCCTTTGACTGATGATTTGATTATCAACAAGTGCTAAAGGATGGGCTATAAATTATCGCAAAAAAGTGCAGTTTATCACGCGGATAAAGTTGCGGACAAAAGCTAGTTTGCTATAAAATAAAGACACCATCCAAGTTTTCAATGACAGAATCCCCTTAAAGCTTAGCTTAAAAAAAATAATTAACACTTAATACTTTTTACGATACGATACGATATATTTGGTTTTATAATCTCTCTCCGTAAAATAATGTTAAGTATCTAATTAAATTTTATATCTTCGAAAACTTCACTGGCTAACACTTTTTTCATTATATTTTTTTAATTTTTAACTTTCATTATTTAACTTTATTTATTTAACTTTAGCATATATACAAATATATAAATTAATACATACCAGGAAAAGAGACCGCATTGTGTATGTATTTCTATAGCTAATTCTAATTTAATGACCACTTTTCAAGATGAACACCTATATATACCATCCTCATCTTCAACTGAATATGTATCATTACCTGCTCTCATTTTTAATATAATATAATATAATATATTATTATATATATATTAGAGGTCAGCGCTTCTCAAACAAGTTGATATAGCTCTACTTTAGGTTGAAAATAGGAAAGTATAATATTAGAAATCTCTGATTAGTGTTAATTTTAAAAGCAGGTATGTATTTTATATAATTTGGACGGTGCATATTTTTTTGTAAAATATATAAATTTTTAGTGATGAGTTTTTTTAATTTAAATACTTATTTACCTTTTGATCCCCCCAGAAAAATCCCCAAATCGAATTTTAAAATAAATTTTAACTTACCTAATCGCGTTTATTTCAAAATTCCTTCAGCGAAAATCGCATGCCGGTAAGTCGTAATTTCCGCAACGCTTCCTCTTTCCTTTTCGCGAATGCTCTTAAGATTTAAACAACATTTTATATACTTACCTACTTGTGACCCGCCCCGACTACGCACGTGTAGCTTAAGAAGAATTATTTCACTATGCATTATATTTGTGTATCTTTAACTATCTAAGTATACGCAGTGCGCGCCACGGAAGCTTTCAAGGTGGGACATTTTTTCAGGCTTAATCCACCAAACGCTTATTTTCACAAAATGTTCATAAATTACAGCCTATATACCCGCTTAAATACCCCACTTTCTTTTGGTGAACACCGTATAAAAATCGGTACTTCTAAGATTATCTATATGTATAACAAAATCGAAAGGGGGACACTTAAGATATGAAAAATTATTATTAATGTTAATGAATACTAGGTACGCATAAACGCATGTACTTTTACATTCATTGCTTCGGCAGGGTACATGGCACGTACCCACCTGTACGCAAGTTGAATTCCAAGTCGAAAACGCATTGTACGCACGTAGTTAGACCAATTAAGAAGAACGTAACGTCATTTTGACGTCAGGAGAAATAAAAATATACATCAGCTCGAAACTTTAGTCTAGTGCTGACGTCACTAAAATGGCGGCCACGCGCATTAGCAATTTGAGGGACTTATAACACAAAAAATTTCATTTGAGTTGATGCTCTTTCTCCAAAAATGAAAAACAACGAAACTATCCTAGCACATAAAAGCCACACAAAATTATATTTTCATGTGTTTTTGTAGCTTTTAGTGAAAACAAAGGGAGACAAGCAAAAGCGGATTTCTTTTATAAATCCGTAGCCAGTTTGCATTTGAATCATCGCTGTTTATTTTCTTCGTAAAAGCATTTAGATAAAACATAGAGATTGTTTTTATAAATGTTTCATTTATTACAAGCTTGTAGCTAACCTGCATGGTTGCACTTGTTGCAATGACTCCTTGTAGGATCGACTCGCACAGGAACCTTTCTGTAAATTCTAACTCGTATAACTTTAAGAAATTGTTAAAGTTAAGGATAAGGGAAGGGATGCCATGATACTAAGTGTCTGGCAATGCATGATGTGATTTCTAACACCCAAGAAAATATATTAAAAAAAACACTTTATACTTTGATGTAAGATTTAATACACTTTTGTTACCTGTAATCTACCAAAGCCACCATGATCCAAACTTCATAGTCGCTGATCGTTCCTCCCTGTGCTGGGGACAAAACGCAGAAAAACTTTCAGCTTTTATAAACTAACGAAGGTTTAACCCTCGCAGGCTCTTAATCCATTATTGAAGTTCTTCTCTACAAAGTTTGAGAAACTTAAGCAAATAAATAAATATAAATGAACCTACCTAATATGCACCGACCGGATAGATGAAATGATTTAAATATTCTTTACTAGCCGTAAGCAAGGACAATATTAAATTATCGAAATGTTAATTCATGTTAATAAACCAAATTACGTTAATTTTATATCGAATTGATCTATATTTTTAGGATATTTTCTGTTATAATTAATCAAAATAATACAAATATTTATAAGGCGGTCTCTCTTATTATAAAAGGAACTTATTAATATAAATATATAACTTATTAATTTATTGATATATCATCAGGAAAGTCCGAAAAGTCATTCGTAGGAATGAGGATGATCCATCATCAAGTACAGAATGAGTATAGATAGTTATCAAATAGAAATAGATTTTTTGATTTCAAATAAACTTTTACAAGTGCTTTTTTTCCTTCCGGGACAAAAATATTCCATATCCAAGCTATCCATGTGTCAAATCGGTTCAACGGATGGACCGTGAAAGGCTAGCAGACAGGCAGACCTATAGACAGATAAACTTTCACATTTAGTAGAGAGCGGGTGATGGACAAAAAGAACAAGCAAGCAAACTGATAAAATCCGTCGTATACTTTTCGGCACGGAGCACTGTTTAAACACCTGCCCTGTGATTGGCGAACAAAGAAAGAAGAATTCAACATCCAATTTTGCGCAATTTCATTTTAGAACCTTCACAAATGTGTCTCCTGTAACTGCTACCTATAAAATGTGTTCCAATTTCCAACCACGGAGATTGGGCAAAAACAAAAAGTATTAATTAATGCAGTGCACAGCACAATAATGTGTGCGCAAACACAGCTCATGAATTCTCCATTCCCTTACTTTCAATGGGACGTGATAGATTTCTTCTACGTCAATAGGACTACAGAGACATAAAAGATTCCTCCTACATCAATGGATGGGACGGCAATCCGACATGTTCGGAGAAATCAGGGCGCAGAACCAACGCGTGGCGTGCTGTTTGAGTGCACGGAAGTGTAACATCCAGTAGTTTTTGCGTCAAAGAGTAACAAACACACACACACATGCATACAAACTTTCACCTTTATAATATTAGTGAGATATCAACCAATAAGAATAGCAGTACCTATCTTGCTGGTCGAATGCGGAAAAGCTAAAAGCTGCATCAATCATTGATTCAATCTTAATGGTTGTAATTGGCAGAATTAATAGTGAGAGAGTGTGTGCTCAAACACAGCTCATGAATTCTCTATTCCCTTAGGTACTCTAATAGTTCAATGGGACGTGGTAGATTCCTCCTACGTCAATAGGACCACAGAGTCATAAAAGATTCCTCCTAAATCAATAGATGGGATGGCAATTCGACATGTTCGGAGAACCAATCCCAGGTGATTTACTTTATTTATCTAATTGTGTAGAGATCAGATACATAATTATACTTATTACAGTCAGCTAAAATTATAATGTGATTTTGATGTAGTTACGGGTGTGTTTGCTAGGAGTATGTGTTTACGGTGTTTCATATTTTATTGTAAGAGGCAATAAACCAAATGTGACATTTACAGACTCAACCACAGTCATAGAAACTACACTTTCCTGTTTCATTTCTAGATGTGTTACCAAAAAAACAGAATAAAATGGAATGAAAAATCATATTTTCCGTAGACTTAACTAGTCAACATTATTAGTACCTAAAGCGGTAATTTTACTACTACTTATTGTAAATGTTGACTAGTTAGGTTAGACCATGATTCAATGCAATAAAATTCTTCTGTGGGCTGTGATAGGTACCTACCTACTGAAGGAAGTATAAAAATGCCGTAATCATGTGTATTTTGAATTCGGTAATTGTTATAACTTATAAATATTTACATTATAGTCGTTAGAAAAATTTTATAATATAAATCTGAACAGATGGTCGACACGACGATCGAAGGTCGGTCGGGGCTTAGATGATATAATTTTTCTACATCATCATCATCATCATCATGATCAACCCATCACCGGCTGGCTCACTGCAGAGCGCGGGTCTCCTCTCAGAGTGAGAATGGTTTTGGCCATAGTCTACCACGCTGGCCATGTGCGGATTGGAAGACTTCACACACCTCTTACTCCTATTTCATATATTTTGTAAACTTGAAAACACACAGGCTCCAAGTGTCGCAGGTCACCATTTAGTAGCTAAAATAAATAAAACCGGAGACACCTATTAATAAAATTCTCATATTATAATTTAATGTGTGATAAAGATCACATAGTCTCACTAATTGACCCATTGGTGAACCGGTAGCACATGTTAATGACGTCATCAACTAACAACATAAGTGATAAGGAGTAAATAAACTGCTGGATAAAAGGAGAACATGAAATCTATGAGTAAAATCATTAAAAATAATTATACTATAGATGGCGATAGATTTATACTACTAATTATTTAATCAACAGATATGTAGGTAATTTATCACCGTCATCATCAAAACCCATTGCTGTTCTGCTGTTGAGCACTCGGACTCTCTCCTCGGAATGAGAAGGCTTAGGCAGTGTTTCCATATATTATGTAAATCGAGAATTACCGTGTTCAAGGGTTAAAATTACGGTGTTTCTAGATTAAATTACGGTGGATTAGCTAAAAGAATACCGTGTAAATTACCGTGTCATTTTTAAAAGAAAAAACGTCACGAATTAGCTTTTTAATCACCTATTAATATTATTCTGAATCTGACTCCCCTAGCATAGCAATATCTTTTTCATATACGGATTTATTCATATTATTAATATTTTGTTAAATCTCATTAGTTTTACATTTTACTCCTTCCTAATTGCTTGAATAAGGACGAAAATAGATTGCTGAGATTTCGAGAGCAAGAGAAATGTTGATATTACGAAATATGTTTAGGTGACTGAGATTCGTACTCGTATTACGCAGTATAATATTATGAATTTTTAACGTGATTTTGTATTACGGTGACACGGTCAAGGTAATGACCATATTACCTTGACGGTAGATTAGGGCTGAATTACGGTGCATCTACGGTAATTACCGTGTACATGGAAACACTGCCGCTTAGGCCATATTCCTTCAGACGGACGTAGTGCCGTGCCGATGACTGACTTCACACACTTTTGATAATATTGAAATTACGGAAAACTCTCAGGTACCTAAGTATGTAGGTTTCTTCACGATGTTTTTCTTAACTATTATCAAGGAAGTGATATTAAATTTCTTAATACGCACATAGCTCCGAAACACGCTGCTGATGAAATGATTTTGATATTAATTATTTATTTTTTACTTGATGATGCCTGCGACTTCGACCGCGTGGATTTAGGTTTTTAAAAATCAAAAGGATTTTAAAAATCCCGTGGGACCTCTTTTTTCCCGGATAAAAGTAGCCTATGTCGTTCCCCAGGATGTAAGCTAACTCTGTACCAAATTTCATCAAAATTGGTTAAACTCTTAAGATACATCTCAAGAAGCATACAGACACACTTTCGCATTTATAATATTAAGTATGGATCTTATATCTTTTTTTTCCATAACAAATACAGGTTCATAGGATAGCCCCGAAACTCTGGTTAGCTTAATAAAATAACAGAGGAATTCTTGTTTAAAAAATTATTTTCAGATATTAGAAAAAATATGAAAACATAAATTCTGCCGAATGAAATTTCGGTTATATGCACAGTTCTACTTAGTTAATTATCTAGTAAAAGTTTCTTATCACTAAGTACCTAGTAGTGACGAAGTATAGTATGCGGCAGAAAACCTTTAGCCTCCTAAAGCGGATAGCTAGATAGCGGAATGCGGATTTTGTCTTACTGTCTCTGTCGTGAGACCGACAAAACGCCATTTAGGTATGAGAGGCAGAGACAACGCTCTACAAAGCCGAAATGTCATTCTAAAGACCGATGTACATTATTTTCTGCCGCGTACTGTACAATACCTACAGCAGCGACAATTAATGGCCTATCGACAGTGGCGTGCACAGGGTTTGAAGCCAGGGTAGGCATTAGTTAGGTAGGAACCTGTTTACTGGCAGGTCATAATGAAAAATATTGTGATAATGAAAAAAAAAAAAAAAAAAATGATAAATAGCTTACAACTGGGGTAAGCAGTGCATTTATGCCTCCATGACCTGCACGCTACTGCCTATCGATGGTGTTAACCAAAGTATAAACCATGCTTTGGTTCACCTCCAACCCTGGATTAAGTCATTTACGGTAATTAACACATCCGGCCTCTTAATTTTATTAGCTCACTAACTGTTTAATTAACGGCTATTAAATATTTTATCTTTTCTTCCGATACCGTATCAAAGCAACAAAAATAGTTTATTTGACCTTTTAAACATGCTAGGCTAAGTAATAGGTGATAATGGAGTTTTTGAAAAAAACAAGAAATTTCAATGAATTGTTTTTTTATTAAGTTTGTTGTATATTTCGTATACTTATTTCGTTGTTTGTATTCAGTTGAAAAACTGTTGGATCCTATTCTGAAAATTCTTTCAGACTTATTTTTTACGAAGTCGCGAGCAGTGATAAACTGTAACTCAGGTTTAAGATGTTCGAAGATAGAGGACTATCTTCGAACATCTTAAACCTGACGGTACTTCCTTTTCGATAGAACAAAAATGGTCAAAATAAAGTGAGGTGTGAAAATTAAAACCGGCCAAGTGCGAGTCAGGCTCGCGCAATGAGGGTTCCGTACTACATTCGTAATTTTTCGACATTTTGCAGGATAATTCAAAAACTATGATACATAAAAATAAGTAAAAATCTTTTTTAGAATGCACAGGTGAAGCCTTTCATATGATACCCCATTTGACATACATAGTTATCTTAGTTAGAAAATTGAAAATACTAATTATTAGTTCACGACCACAATTTAAATTTTTTTGTGTAATGTAACCACAAATTCACGATTTTCAGATTTTTCCCCAAATGTCAGCTACAAGATCTACCTACCTGCCAAATTTCATGATTCTAGGTCAACGGGAAGTACCCTGTAGGTTTCTTGACAGACCGACAGACAGATAGACAGACAGACAGACAACAAAGTGATCCTATAAGGGTTCCGTTTTTTCTTTTGAGGTACGGAACCCTAAAAATATTAAAATATCCGTCGAATTGATAAACTCATCCATTTTCGAAGTCTGTCGTGCCGCGCTCCCTAGTTTTGAATATTGCATGTATTTAAACGAGTGAAAATAAATTCAAATTTTAGGTTTGAAGAAAACTGATTTTGAAATATCGAAATACTAAAATGTGCGAAACTTGAGAGCGAATAGAAATAGTGAAGACGGTGATTTCAAAATATACTGCGACGGATCAATGTTTAAATTACTATACGAAAAAACTATTTTTGCGATAATTGTATAGCATATTCAAAATTTTGCAATATTTTTTTTCAAGATTAGGTACTACGTATCAACTGAAACAATAATGTTTCAAATACCATGTTGGGCAATGAACCAAGGATTCGCAGAAATAACTGAAACAAGGTTATGCAATAGTTAAATAGTGTACTACAGTCAACAACACATCAAAATGTCGCTACATTTAAACTAAGTTAGGAATATTACCTAATAGAACCTAAGTGCCCGACCGCTCACACACCCGAATACTCCCAAATGCTCCCGAACACAGCACAGCACGACGATATCGCGTCAGCGCCCCGCCCCCTTAAATTTGTACCTTACAAACTAACTAATAAAATCCTAAAACAGAAAAACATAATCTCAAATAATGTTACAATTTACCTTACAATACCGCAGCATAAAAAAGTAACCCAAATGGTATTTTTAAAATACTTTATGTATTAAATCAAACCAGCCCCCCAATTGTGTAAGAATAACCATTTCATGGCTATCGCAATCGTCAAGAATTCTGCCCTTTGATTGGCTGTGAAAAAATGTAAACAGCGAATCAACCAATCAAAGGGCAGAATTTCTTGACAATTGCGATAGCCATGAAATGGTTATTCTTACACAATTGGGGGGCAGTTATGCAGTTAGGTTTTTACTTGTACGTTTTTGCCCACTTAGTATTTTTTTCGCACGTTTTAGTTCTTAATTCAGTCACTTGAAATATTGGTTACAAGATTCGATTAATCATTTCCACACTTGATTTAGCTCATTTTACTCATTTCTTGTACGTCCTTAGATTATCGCCAGATATGTTAATATTTCGCAAACACATTTGAACACCACTCGTTTTAATATTAATTCCGCACATTAAATTATATCCCTTTGAATATAAACCAACTAAACTCAATGAAAGGTCGACGCAAAATTCCAGAAATTAATTTAGGTATGTGTCTGTGCCGTCTGTGGTTTACAAACTTTCGAGCCTGTGTAACTTTTTTTTACGGAAATTTGGCAATAGGTAGGTACTAGGTACGTTTGTTTTTAAAACGTGTAAGTAATAGTGTAAAAAATTTCATTGAGTTTCGTGTTAATAAGAACCAATCAAGACTCAAGAGTGCTGATCGCGATCAGCGCGCTTAGAAAACTTTTCTTAAAATTACATACAAATTACATAAAGTCATCAGATCTTCTAATGACCTTTCAAGTGATTAATTGATTATACTCAACAATTAAGTGCAAGTGACGGCTACCAATTAATCATTATTTACATAGATTAGCATACGGAGGCGATCGGAGTTTAATAAATATTTATTTATATCAAATATTATGCAACTTCGATAATTCTACTTAAAATAATGCGAGGGATCAAATAATAATACTAAATAATAATATTGCACACCCTGCCCTGACTTCGCACGGGTGGAATTTTTGGATTTTTTTCTGTGAGGGCTAATACAAGAGCTAATATTATCTATAGTTATAATATAATAATATTTTTGGTGCCGGTGCCAATTAGCTTATTAACTGCGCGAATCGTCTATAGATAGGTAGGTACTTCATATTTTTATGAGACTCCACAAGGCACCTCATCAGCGCCGACCCCAAGAAAAAAAATATTGTTATAGAACTATATTATTAACTCTTGTATACATAATGTTATATTCGGTAATAAATTAAATTATTTTTTAATTTTTAATGTTTGTGGTAAGTAGGTACCTACTGAAGTCGGTTTTTTTTTTGTAAAAGGAAATTATTTAACAATTTTTAGTGACCCCGTGTGTTAAAATCTATCAATTTACTCTAATCCGTTGAGGAATTCCATTATCTATCTTCGAATACGTCCATATCTCGAAGATGTCCCTAAGATTTTATATGGGACCCACCTTGGAAAAATACCCCTTCTAACAAAAAAAAATTCAAAATCGGTCCAAGCCTTCCAAGTCTTCGAATAATCGGGGAACATACAAAAATTAGAAAAATAAAAAATAAACATTCCGACGAATTGAGAACTTCCTCTTTTTTTAAGTCGGTTAAAAAGTATTCTGTGATTTCTATTCTAACATAAGTAATTTATACAGGCAGGTAATATTATTATTACGCAAGACAGAATTATGTATCTAAGACCAGCCTATACCCGCGAGTTCGCGTGGATTTAGGTCTATAAAAATCCCGTGGGAACTCTTTGATTTGCTGGGATAAAAAGCCTATGCCATTCTGCTACCTATACATATGCAAAAAATCACGTCCATCCGTTTCTCCGTTGCGACGTGACTAAAGGGAAAACCACTAAACCAACAAACAAACACACTTTCGCATTTATAATAATATGAGTAGTGATTCAAATTTAACCAATAAACCATTCCTTCCTATGTAAATAGTGACTTTTAGTGTGACATTACAGGGTCAAGCAAGTAGTAAAGCTGTTATAAAATGAATTGAGCCGGACCTACCTGCATCACTCACTGTCTGTGGCTAGTCTCTCGTCTTTACTCTATCTTCTCCATAAGAATTCATTTTAACGTACTTACCTGGTATAATTTTCTTTATAGTACAAGATGGATAACTCGTCGGTCAAATAGTATGATTATAGCCAAGAAATATTATGAACTGGATGATGCCCTCGACTTCGTCCACGTGGGTTTAGGTTTTTAAAAAATCCCGTGGGAGCTATTTGATTTTCCGGGATAAAAAGCAGATCTGTGATGCAAGCTATCACCAAATTTCGTTAAAATCGGTTGAACAGATGAGCTAGCTGAAAAGCTAGCAGGCCGACAGACATGAACATTTGCAGCACCAGAGAAACTGCCGATGCGTTGCCGGCCTTTCAGGAATTTGTTGGTCCGCCCCTTGAATAACCCCATGTTGTAATCTAGTGGGAATACCGCCGATGGGAGTTGATTCCACGGTTTGCATGTGCGTGGAAAGAAGGATCTGGCACAGGTTGAATTGCACCAGAGAGGCAGTAACCTAGGTAGTGAGGGTGAAGTTGCTTTACGGTGGCGCACGGTGCGGTTGTAGAAAAAGGAGGGCGAAATGATGATTGGCCATTGGAATTGGGAATGGCCATTGGAGATAATTAAATTCATTTATTTATTGATTTACAAAATATAATTCAAACAGTAAATTTCATTTAGGCCAACTTTTTCATCTTATCTTAAAGATACCGGATTCTAAAAGCAGATTCTACTATAAATGAGGATCCATACCTAGCTGAGTTACTGAGTGGCTCAGGAGTGGCGGGGGTGTATGCGTGGACTGCACTATTTTATGTATTCTAATACGCCAATTTACCTAAATGGCATTAGACGTTAACCGTCAAGTATGACCACTCAGTTCAACGCGTTGTTTACTGGCGGAAATTATCGCGTTGATTAAGGCATTGTTTTCTACGTGACATTGGTGAAGTGCATTGTGCTCGGTGTGGCACTACTGAAAGCCATAAAGCAAAAAAAGAAGAAGGCATTGTTGGGCATTGACGTTATTTTAATGTAGTCGCAGACGTTAGTACAGAGTCGAATACTTAAGTTCATCGGTCATGTCTCCCGGCGTGATTGAGTGTCTTATAGTGCAGGGCAAGGTGGAGGGTACCAGAGAGCGAGGAAGGTAACCTACGCGATGGACCGACCAAATTAAGTCCGCTGCGGGCAATCCCGTGCACGAATGTACCCGACTATCGGCCAGCAGGGAGAAGTGGCGAATGTTCGTGAGGCGTAACATCTGCCCCCAAAAACGTCACTTTGTGATTACCACGACCACTCTGTCAAGAGTGTTACGACGAACAAGTCGCAGCATGTAATGTTATCAAGCTGTACTTGTCGCTCGGTTTGCGCGGCGCAGAACGGTTCAGCTTTATCCACGTACAGACCTGCGAGGTAGTGCTTGCAGGTATGGAATAAGAGCCGGCAAGAAACTCAACAGTTTCTTACTGTAAGTAATATAAAATTTAACAAATATTACTACATCAATGCAACCAATCATAGGGCTTCCCTGTAAGGATAAAATACATCATTTTAGCGAATTAATATGTCGAACTGAGTTTCAAAGAAAATCATGAATAATTCAGAATCTCCGTACGGTCTCAGCCATAAATCGCGGAAAGGTCATCCGGGCGCGCTCCTACCATTATCACTTGGTTACATAATATTACACTCACAGTTGCCTATGATTTTGTCGGTATTTAATTAAATCTCTATCCATCATTGCCTATATTATAAATGCTAAAGTGTGCTTGTTTGTCGCTTTGTTGGTTCGATGGTTAGTCCTTCAAACAACTGCAAACACTTCGCAGCGGAGCAACTGATCGATGTGAGTTTTTGCATGGATATAGTGAAAACCTGGAGAGTGACATAGTAAGACGCAAATTTTTACTCTGGGTAATGTAAGTAGTCGAAATTGCTGACTTCAGCTAGTTAGTAATACCTACCTATATGATGTGCAATTTTCATCCTATGATGCAGCTGCAGACTAATCCTAGAGGCTTGACATGAAGCTCTATACAGAGCGCGACGGTGACTGTATGCGACTGTACGGGTCCTAAGTTTTCCCCTGGATTTAGGTCATTCGAATACTTTGAAGAATAAAGTTTGCAAAACGTCAAACATCAAAGAAATTAAATAACCGACGTAGGTAGCTCTCGAGGCTAGCACGTTGAAGTGGCAGTGGACTATTCACGTTTGTCGAAGGACCGAGGCCATTTGAGGTCAAAATATTATAGAGACCGCGTCTTGGCAAATGAAGTGTAGGACGCCAGCCAAGTGCAGATAGGTCGGCAACGATAGTAGGAGTACTCATCGTCGTATTTTTTCGACATTTTGCACGATAAATCAAAAACTATTAAGTATGCATCAAAATAACTAAAAATCTGTTTTAGAATTCACAGGTAAAGCCGTTTCATATATGATACCCCACTTGGTACCCATAGTAATTTTATTTTTAAAGTTGAAAATGCTAATAATTTTTTCACGAACACATTTTAATTTATTTTTTGTGATGTAACCACAAATTCACGGTTTTCAGATTTTCCCCATTATGTCTGCTGTAAGACGTACCTAATTGCCAAATTTCATGATTCTAAGTCAACGGGAAGTAGGTACCCTGTAAGTTTCATGACAGACACGACAGACAGACAGACAACAAAGTGATCCTATAAGGGTTTCTTTTTTCCTTTTAAGGTACGGAACCGTAAAAAGGCCAACTATCCAACAGTATATGCATATTGGCTGATGATGATGATGATGATAATTAATATACCTAAGTAGATAAATTTTATAACAGAGGAAGGAATTACTTTTTCTTTTTCTTTTATTTATCCAGAAATATGAATCACTTACTTAATTAAGCAAATGGGCCAAAAAGCTGTGTCTAAACGAAAATGTAAGGATTTTTCATATGTTAGTGCTTTATAATATTAATGATGAGAGCATAGAGTTGTCATTTGATAGAGCACCAATTATCCGCGAAATAGACTCAACCTGATTGGTGTAGGTACAGTACAAAGTCCACCACTACTCATACTATTTATCATTCAGTAAATCAAAGCAATAAAACAAACTTGTTATTTGACGTCTTATTTATATGGTCTGCTACTCTATAGTTTAAGCTGCAACTCAGTGACTGAGGTCGAATATTTTATTCAAATAAAATAAATGAGGCATCTTGTAACGTATGGCCGCACAATGAAACCAACCCTAAAAGGTCATTCATCAAAAGTAAACCTCGTTAAAATAATATTTTAGACGTAATAAAAGCAACTTTACTCTGTACCTACCTACAGCTTTTATGCATTGGTAATTACTTATTATAAGTTTCATTAAAATATAGATACTTATTACAAACTAGCTGGTGCCAACGACATCGTTCGCGTGGATATAGACTTTTGAAAATCCCGTGAGAACTCTTTAATGTTCCGGGATAGAATGGCACTCTCCAGGTAAAACATCAGTAGGGCGATTGTCTAAAACCTGCATCAATCATTATTACAATCTCAATTGTTCTGATTGGCTGAATTTGTGCGATTCTTGTTGCAACAATGCATTGTAGCCAATATTGAGCGAGCATTAACCAATCAGAAATGATTGCGATCGTGACATTGTAGCTGTCAAACAACCGCGGTAGGGGCCACTGGTCAATCCGTTGCTCCGTTGCGGCGTGATTGAAGGATAAATCAATAAAACAACAATACAACAAACACACTCACTTACGCATTTAATATAGGTAATAGGCCAGTGATAGTGATTTTGTTTCATTATTTTACAAATATAAGCAAGCTTCAAAATCAAAATCTTCAACTACGCAAATCTGGAACTACTGAACCGATTTTGAAAATTCTTTCATCAGTAATAAAAGCTTCATTATTATGTCTGTATGTCTGTCTGTTCGATACCTTTTCCCGGCCCATCCGTTTAACCGAATTTGACGGGCACAAAGCTCGCATCCCAGAAACGGTTATAGGCCGCAAAAACATCTTAAGACACAGGCTTCTTTTTAGTACCTAAACTAAACTCTATTCCGTAAGCTTAGAATAATAACGCCGAATACGCCAACACAGCTTTGGCAGGATGTACGTAAACTTATTATAATATAATTTTGCAGGAAAACTAATAAACTACAATACGTGCAAAATGAAGACAGGAAATCAGAAAATTGGAACCAAGGACACAGATTAAATAGTTATACCTACGTAACAGAGACGCCAAATAATATTACCTAAGCTATATACCTACTCGTGTCTTACAATGACCCAAACTCCGAACACCAATTTAAAAAAAATTGTGTATGTTAAAAATTAAAATCATTACAGTATCGATTTTATATAGTGGTGATCAATCAAGACCACTTTTATCCCGTGAACTTTTTTCCACGGGATAAAAGTCAAGTTCGTACAGAAGTTCCCACCAGACCAGTTTTCAAACTAAACCTGCCAAAAAATTGAACCCAAAAACATCCCAACCATGGCATATATTTAAAAAGAGCAACCACCGATATTCTTGCTGGTTCTTTTCGGTAAGAACGTCATTCCGAACCAGTGGAGGTAAATTATTACTTTGACGATTCAAAAGCACTTGTAAAATCGGTACCCTTATTATTAATGAGAAAGTGTGTTTGTTTGTTAGTTTGTTGGTTTGTCTTTCAATCACGTCGCAACGGTGCAATGGATTGATGTGATTTTTGCATGGCTAAAGGATAAAGACCAGCCCCCCAATTGTGTAAGAATAACCATTTCATGGCTATCGCAATCGTCAAGAATTCTGCCCTTTGATTGGCTGTGAAAAAATGTAAACAGCGAATCAACCAATCAAAGGGCAGAATTTCTTGACGATTGCGATAGCCATGAAATGGTTATTCTTACACAATTGGGGGGCTGGAGAGTGACATAGGCTACTTTTTATCACGGAAAATCAATTAGTTCCCACGGGAATTTTTTAAAAACCTAATTCCACGCTAATGAAGTCGTGGGCATCAGCTAGTTTTATTGCAATTAAAGTACTCGTTATATTCTTTTCTATTCTATGCAATCATTAAATCACCGTGCCAGGAAGTCAATTAGGCCCTCAGTTAGTTTTCCAGGATTTCTATTGCTCTTTCGACGAAAAGATTCAAATTGAAAAGCGCGTAGTCGTTAGATAGAAGTGCATTGAAGAGCTTTCTCGGAACGTTTATTCACTAGAGTATTTTGAAAGATGTTGCGTCTTTGAACTTCTCTTGAAGCACAAATTATTATTTATTCCCCATTCAACAAGTCTCTACAGAAAATAGATTACTTTAGGAATCGCAACATTATGATATCCTATAATAATTATTATCTAATGATTTATGTACCTACCTAAAGATGCTGGAAGCTGTGATAGCCTAGTGGTTAGGACGTCCGTCTCCTAATCGGAGGGCGGGAGTTCGATACCCGGCACGCACCTCTAATTCTTCGGAGTTATAATATGTGCGTTTCAAGTAATTAAATATCACTTTCTTTAACGGTGAAGGAAAACATCGTGAAGAAACCTGCATGCCTGAGAGGTCTCCATAATGTTCTCAAAGGTGTGTGAAGTCTGCTAATCCGCACTTGGCCAGCGTGGTACACAATGGCTGAAACTCTTCTCACTCGTAGAGGAGATCCGTGCTCTGTAGTGAGCCGTCAATGGGTTGATCATGATGATTATGATGGTCCACTGCCTAACGATTTAGGACCCGTGCATACACAAGCAGTGAAAACAACTACTTGACAACAAAACAACCTTGACACGGTTGTAAGTTTGATCTTTTTAAAATACATTCCAAAAACTGGTAAAAATAAGTAATTCTAAAAAAAAGAATTTAAGTATTAAAAAATTAAAATATTTCCCGTACCGGGAATCGAACCCGAGCCTCCTGGGTGAAAGCCAGGTATCCTAGCCACTAGACCATACGGGAGATATATGTTGCTACGAAATTGTCATACGTGCTATTTATAGTCATGTTTCTAATAGTATTTTTATTTTTTATGGCCAGTGGCCAGTTTGTACGTTGACGGTACCTACTATATCAAAAACCTACACGGAAGTCTCAACAAAAACTGTACAAAGTTTCAACTCAATAGGATAAACGATGGCGACGTGCGACCGCACAGACAGACTGACAAGATCAGTTTACAATTTACATGTGCTCTAAGATCTACCGACCTGCCAGATTTCATGATTCTTGACGGACAGACAGACAACAAAGTGATTCTATAATTGAGGTACCAAAACCCACTAAAAATTAAATAAAAATAGATAGGTAAGTAGGTACTTATCCACCACCTACCTAGTATCTTTTTGCTTGGTTCACAATATTTTCAGTCATTCTCAGTTATTCAATGGTAGATTCCAGATAATATCATGAAGTAGGTAGGTATATTATTATGTATCTTAGAAAATCATTTTATTTTTAGAAACGTGTAGGTATAATGTTCTGTATGCTTTGACGTTCAGTAAATAGATTTTATTATTATTTACTCTAGTCTAGAGACTACCGGGAATCCATAAGTTGTTTGATAAGTGCAAATAAGGGTACCTAATTGATTTATTTCCCGGTATATTACCGGGAACCAGCCGGGGACAATATTGAACATTGAAAATCAATTAGAAGATAAAAGGAAATCTCAATCTCATTTCATTGCATATGGCCGTTATCCTCATTAAACTTAAATAAAATCATTAATTGAGAATGTCTCTACCTACCTATTTTCAAAAAATATTGAACGTCATTACTCATTATCAAAACCCGTTTCATATAGAGATGCCTTCCAGGTGTTTCACAACAACAATCCCAAAACACGAACAGACAACATAATAAATCTCATTAATTAATCGACAAAATGAGGGTACGAAGCTAAGTGCCGAAGGCACTTTTTGTTTTACCAACCTATTCTATTTTGTTAAATATTAGAATTGAATATAATTATATTTTTATTTAAATACTAGCTTATGCTCGCGACTTCGTCCGCGTGGACTACATACATTTTAAACCCCTATTTTACCCCTTAGAGGTTGAATTTTCAAAAATCCTTTCTTAGTGGACGCCTACGTCATAATAGCTATCTGCATGCCAAATTTCAGCCCGATCCGTCCAGTAGTTTGAGCTGAGCGTTGATAGATCAGTCAGTCAGTCAGTCCCCTTTTCCTTTTATATATTACTAGCTGATCCCCGCGGCTTCGCCCGCGTAGATTTAGGTTTTGAAAGATCCCGTATAGCCTATGTCACTCAGGAATAATGTAGCTTTCTACTGGTGAAAGAATTTTTAAAATTGGTTCAGTAGTTCCAAAGATTACCCCCTACAAACAAACTTAACGACATTACCTCTTTATATAATAGTATAGATATAGATATAGATAGATTTAGATAAACTTTTACAAGTGATTTTGATGTAAGTACTTACACTGCCCTCTTATAGCAACTGGCAGTGGCGGTAGATATCCGAAAAAAATAGCTACTATTGAGTTATTTACATTCTACGTAGTAAGATGTTATTAAACAAATTACCGTATCTTACCTAAGTACCTATAACATGACCAAAACTCCTAAGAATATATTTTTGCATAATATCTTGATTTTCCCCAATTTATACTAAGCAATTTGGCAGTAGCTAATATTGCTAATATTATAAAGATGTAAAGTTTAGATGTACTTACCTATTAGGTAATTTCCGGAACTACTTAACTATACTTTAA
This sequence comes from Maniola hyperantus, assembly GCF_902806685.2. Classification (NCBI taxonomy): domain Eukaryota; kingdom Metazoa; phylum Arthropoda; class Insecta; order Lepidoptera; family Nymphalidae; genus Maniola; species Maniola hyperantus. The sequence continues at coordinate 11,664,957 of NC_048547.1, read as the reverse complement.
TATGAGGATTGTGAAAATTCTTTCGCCGATAAATAGTTACATTATCTGAGAGTGCTTTAGGCTAGTATAAACTATAATGATTACTTAATTATACAAATATACTCTGAACTACACAACAAGCTCTGCTGCGTTTATGCACCCTCTAATTCTTCATCTATCTCCGCCACCGCTCCAAATTTTTCGTAAGTCCGTTTAGTCGCACGGTAGCGCGCTCCAGGTCACCCATACCGCGCACTTTGGCTGCGCTCAACGCGCTGCTGAAGGAGTCCCCTCGCTGTGACATATTTGCTGACAAATGGGCTGACCTCATGGGTCAGATCTTGCACTTTAGTGAAAATTTATAATTTTGCTTTTTAAAATTTATAATTTTTGTATGTATGTTTATGTTGGTTTGTACTCGTAGTTTAATTAGTGTAATTGGCTTTATGGCCGTTTTAATTAAATAATAAATAAATAAATAAATAAATAATAAATAAAATTATGTACCTATCGCGGAAGATGTGAGAAAAACCAGTCATTTATAAAATATACATAGGCATATGTAACTACCCGGTGGCATCATAGTCAGAGGTCAAATTCATCATAAGATAAGAGATTAATCCAGGACAGGGAGCGTAATGGAGCGTATTATAACGAAATTCAACAGAGAAAAAAAATCGCAAGTAATTCTGCTTTGCTCGGGTTGACTTGATTTATGTTCCCTGATACCGCGAATTATGCCGTTAATCGACTCGTTACCATCGGATTTCGTAAAAAAGAATGTCTGACTCGATGATGGTCGATGACTGCCACAATGACTGCTATCCTTTGAAAAGATAAGACAGTTTCCGTCATTAGTCATCATACGTCTCTTCAGTCTTCTCTATCTTTAGTACCCTACGTATACGTAGTAGTACTTCCAAATTCTTTGTTAGTACCTAAACTGTACTTATGAAAAACTTGTTCTTATGAACTAAGACCTTCGTTATTTTATAAAAGCTGTATTGTCCCCAACACTGGGTGGAATGATCAGCGACTATGAAGTTTGGATCATGGTGGCTTTGGGAGAGAACAGGTAACAATAACAACGGTGTAAAAAATCTTACGTGAAGTAACAGTGTGTAATCTAAATATATAAAAGGAAAAGGTGACTGACTGACTGATCTATCAACGCACAGCTCAAACTACTGGACGGATCGGGCTGAAATTTGGCATGCTATATGATAGTTATTATGACGTAGGCATCCGCTAAGAAAGGATTTTTGAAAATTTGACCCTTAAGGGGGGGAAATAGGGGTTTGAAATTTGTGTAGTCCACGCGGACGAAGTCGCGAGCATAAGCTAGTTTTTTTATATTTTCTTCGGATTAGTAGGTAGAAAGAAATCACGTCATGGATTGCCAGACAAAAATCAGTGGGCGTTATTGCAAACAAACATGTCTTAAAAAACATTCGAAATTCAATTAGAAAACATACTTTCGTTTGTAATTGGTTGGTGACTACAATATACAAAATAAAGTAGGTGTGTAGGTAATTTTTTTAATATATGTAGGCTCGCCGCCATTTAATTGTAAAGACTTTGCTCATTGAACATCGCGTCATCGTCCCCACCGTCATTGTGAGATTATAAAATGAGATGAGCAGGGTGTCTCGAGACATTATTCGTTTGGCTTTGGCCAGAGTCGCTTCTCAGTGGATACTATGTGTGTCGTACTGTAGGTTTTATTATTATCATTGTCGTTGTGACCTAATGTGGTTTCAGTTGTTTGAGGTTATACTACTAGGTTGTGAAAGGTTGCTGTGAGTGTGTTTTGGCGATCTAGACAGGTTGTTTATCGGGTGAGTCCTTTTGTATCGTTCCAATTTGTATTCGACAAACGTGATTGTTGTAGTTGATGTTAATTGAACTAATTGTGGTGTGCTAGGTTAGCTGGTTGGTCTGGGGCCGGTATGGGGACATGGTGGAGCCGGTCGCTAGGTAGGGTTAGGTTTAGCTACGTTACGTTACGCTAGTGGTTTTCACGTGTGATAAGTGAGTATTAAAATGATTGTAATTGAAATTACTACCTTCTGATGTCGGCCATCCCCCTTGTTCTCCGACATCAGAAGTGGGATACACGATCTATGCCCACATTTTTGAAAATTATTCACACACTAGCTTCGATTTAAAAAAAAGGGGTTGTCTAAAAGGCGAGGTGGCCATTTAGATGATAAAAGGCGAGGTGGCCATTTAGATGATAAAAGGCGAGGTGGCCATTTAGATGATAAACGGCGAGGTGGCTGTTTTGATGAGAAAAAGTTATGCGGAAAGTGTTCAATGACGATTAGTAGTTAGTCAGGATGGGCGAGCGGTAAAATGATTTTGTGGTTATGGTTTTGTCCTCACATACTTTGTAATACTTGGCGTACGAGGACGTACGCATGTCAGAATGGCCGTGTAGGCTCGCCGCCATTTAATTGTAAAGACTTTGTTCATTGAACATCGCGTCATCGTCCCCACCGTCATTGTGAGATTATAAAATGAGATGCGCAGTGTGTCTCGAGACATTATTCGTTTGGCTTTGGCCAGAGTCGCTTCTCAGTGGATACTATGTGTGTCGTACTGTAGGTTTTATTATTATCATTGTCGTTGTGACCTAATGTAGTTTCAGTTGTTTGAGGTTATACTACTAGGTTGTGAAAGGTTGCTGTGAGTGTGTTTTGGCGATCTAGACAGGTTGTTTATCGGGTGAGTCCTTTTGTATCGTTCCAATTTGTATTCGACAAACGTGATTGTTGTAGTTGATGTTAATTGAACTAATTGTGGTGTGCTAGGTTAGCTGGTTGGTCTGGGGCCGGTATGGGGACATGGTGGAGCCGGTCGCTAGGTAGGGTTAGGTTTAGCTACGTTACGTTACGCTAGTGGTTTTCACGTGTGATAAGTGAGTATTAAAATGATTGTAATTGAAATTACTACCTTCTGATGTCGGCCATCCCCCTTGTTCTCCGACATATATATAATTTATTGCTTATCTCTAGAAAATAAATCTCAGTGTACCTACCTACTGCTGTCTGCAAATGTCCCTGAAAAGTACCAATTAAGGACGAAATTTCAGTCTGGACCGTTTTTACGAGCCAAATGGGGCAACTTGAACTAAAACATTATGCCTGAATGTTCCTGAAACATTCACATACATAAAATTTGAATCTTAAGGCCCTCCGTATATATCACTAGGGACATATTGAACACCGTCAGAGACCTTTCAGTAGACATGAACATTAATATTAATGGAATTTTATCTGAATACCTACATTATTTATTTATCAGTGTTATCAGCCAAGTCTTAAGGTGTGCAAAGATAGCATTGCCCGGTCAGTCTCGACTTTGCGCAGATGCTGTATTACACGACTGCCCAAAAATGAAGTGTAATGTTTTCAGGGTTCATGTCATGTATGTACCTATAATAGGTATAAGTCCCGCAAATTGCTCCTGCGCCGGAACCATGTCTCATTAACATCTAAATGACGTAATTTTGACGTCAGCCGAAATAAAAATATACCATCAGTCTAGAAACTTCAGAACTACAGTGCAGAAACTTCAGTCTAGTGCTGACGTCACTAAAATGGCGGCCACGCGCATTAGCAATTTGCGGGACTTATATATATGCCTAAAATAAAAGTCAATTTTATTATTATTTACTTGTTTAATGGGTAGTTCTAGTTGGTATGGGGCTCATTCCAGTACGGTGGACCGACGATTGAAGATTTTCTATTGTCGATGGCGAGAAGTGGCTGATTGAAGAAAGCTGAAAAACGGGTATGGTGGTGCTCATCAAGGAAGCCCAATGTCCAACAGTAGGCTTCCTCAGGCTGACGAAATGACGACGATCCTTATTAGTTTGAGTGCAAATATCTTTATCCGGTTCCTATTGTCGATGGCGAGAAGTGGCTGATTGAAGAAAGCTGAGAAACGGGTATGGTGGTGCTCATCAAGGAAGCCCAATGTCCAACAGTAGGCTTCCTCAGGCTGACGAAATGACGACGATCCTTATTAGTTTGAGTGCAAATATCTTTATCCGGTTCCTATTGTCGATGGCGAGAAGTGGCTGATTGAAGAAAGCTGAAAAACGGGTATGGTGGTGCTCATCAAGGAAGCCCAATGTCCAACAGTAGGCTTCCTCGGGCTGACGAAATGACGACGATCCTTATTAGTTTGAGTGCAAATATCTTTATCCGGTTCCTATTGTCGATGGCGAGAAGTGGCTGATTGAAGAAAGCTGAGAAACGGGTATGGTGGTGCTTATCAAGTAAGCCCAATGTCCAACAGTAGGCTTCCTCAGGCTGACGAAATGACGACGATCCTTATTAGTTTGAGTGCAAAATATCTTTATCCGGTTGGCGTAAGGTCAGGCCGCTGAATTTAACATTCAACCCTTCCCTCTGAGGCGTGCAGCACAAGGGTCCTACGAAGTACTTCTCTGCTACCGGAAAGTGACCCAACCTCAGTAGAGTCCAAGTAATGCCGTCCGTGGAATACTTGACACAGACCACGGCTCCCACTTTGGTCAAACGTAGCCAAAACTTCTTCGGGTTTCCAGGGTATACTCCTGCGAAATTAAATAAAAACTCTTAGGTTCGACACATACCTACGGACTAAAGCGGCCGACGCGACGCGACGCGACGACGAGGGGGGCCGAAGCGTCGCGACTCGCGGGCCTCTACCATAATACCTATGCCAAATACCATTAGTCACTACCCATATTATAAATGTTAGAGTGTGTTTATTTGTTGGTTTATACTTCAATCACGTCGCATCGGCGTTACTGATCGACGTGATTTTTGCAAAAGTATAGTTAATGACCTGGAAAATGGCATAGGCTACTTTTTATCCCGGAAAATCAATAGTTCCCACGGGATTTTTAAAAAACTTAAGTCTACGCTAATCAATTCAACTAGTCTATTACTAACATTATAAATGCGAAAGTGTGTTTGTTGGTTTGACCTTCCTTCACGCCCTACTTAGCAACCAATAGACTTGATTTTTGGCATAGAGATAGTTTAAAGGATGGCTACTTTTTATCCCGGGAACAGGTGTGCATTGCGTAGTACATAATCGTAATACAATAGGTACTTTATTGTTAAGTATTTCACCACTCGACCTCCAACCCGCTGGACTGACGACCTTAAGAAGATAGCGGGAAGTGGGTGGATGAGGAAGGCGGAGGATCGTGTGTGGTGGCGTGCTCTTGGGAAGGCCTATGTCCAGCAGTGGACGCAAACAGGCTGATTGATTGATTGATTGATTGATTTCACCACTGGTTTTCATGATTAAAATTATAATATGGTTGCAGCTTTCAGTTCAATTACGAGTACCTAGGCATCATTAATTCACAAAAGTTTTCAGCTTCCTAAACTTTTCTCGAGCAATCAGTTTTGCGCCTCGTGGAATTGATACAATGATAAAGTGTTTCTATAGATAAAATTGTCAAACTTTATCTTTTCGAGCTATCTATGTATATATTCTATACCAATATATAAAAGAAAAAGCTGACTGTCTGACTGACTGACGCACAGCTCAAACTACTGGACGGATCGGACTGAAAGGCATGCAGATATAGCTATTATGACGTAGACATCCGCTAAGAAAGGATTTTTAAAAATTCAACCCCTAAGGGGGTAAAATAGGGGTTTGAAATTTTGTGTAGTCCACACGGATGAAGTGGCGGAAATAAGCTAGTTCGAATATAAAATTTTATCTCGGTATGCGTTCGCACATCGTTCATCCGATTGAGTTGAAATTTTGTACAGTTGTCATTGACACTTGCGTGAAGATATCTTACCTAATAACATCAACGTTCAAAATTGGTACAGGGAAAAATCGGTACTAGATACCTAGTTAGCTTGCATCACGGAGTCGGAAATAGGCTACTTTTTATCCCGGAAAATCAAAGAGTTCTCACGGGATCTTTAAGAGCCTAACCACCAACGCGATCCAAAACCAAATCCTCGTGGACGAAGTTGCAGACATCATAATATCATCACCATGATCGACCCATTGCCGGCCCACTACTGAACCCGGGTCTCCTCTCAGATTGAGTAGGGTTTAGGCATTCGTTTGCCAGGCTGGCCTCGTGCAGACTTCACACTCCTTTGAGAACATTATGGAGAACCCTCAGGCATGCAAGTTTCCATACTATGTTTTCCTTAACCGTTAAAACAAGAGATATTTTTATTTTTCTAATTAAAAATAATATCAGCCATGTTAAATGACTAATATTCCCCTTTCCTCTCCAACTAAGCGTCAAGCTTGTGCTAGGAGTAGGTACGACAATAGTGCAACGGGCGGGGTTTGAACCGTCGACCTTTCGGTTTTCACTTTTCAGTCCATTCCTTTACCCGTTCAGCTATTGAGGCTAAATTTTAGCTATTGAGGCTATATTTAATTAAGTACCTACTTAAAACACACAGAACTCCGAAAAGTTAGAGGCGCGTGCCCTGGATCGAACCCTCGACCTCCCGAAAAATCCTAACCAGTGGTTAGTAACCACTAGCTAGACTATAACGCTCGCTTCTGGATATCATCTAGTTTTAAATATGGAAGTTATTTTTGATACCTGCGCCCCAATCAGAATTCTCGTTGGTGAGGACGCTCGAGATCATCGACTGTCCGTCGTTGTACTCCATGCCAGCTTTGAGCCAGTGCTTCTCGTCTACGTATAACATCAGGCCAGCCTGGTCGTACAGTGTCTCCAAATCTGCTTCTACGTAGATCTGAATAAAATAAACAAGAGAAACTTAACCAGCCTAAGCCCCTTTTATCTAAAAGGGGTAAGTCTGGTTTTAGCTTCTTAGGTTTACAATAGAATAGAATAAATTTTGATTGAAATAAACTTTTTTAATTGCTTTGATTAGTAAAATAGTTTACCAATGCATATTCAGTGCTGGCTTTACCTATATGGTGTAAGTTGTTCAGCGCACACCGTGCTAAAGGGGCGCCGAGCGCCGCGCCGCTCGTGATGTCTCCCACCTAGCTTGGGACTATCGGTTCTTCGAACTACGCACGAACTACGAGTAGGTACCATATACCTATTGCCAGTTCAGCTTTCGAAACCCTGCGCTATGTCAGTTATTCTGGCTCTTCAATGGATCTCCTCATTTCTGATTTGATGACAAAATGAAGCGGTGATAGCCTAGTGGTTAAGACGTCCGGCTTCTTTTTGGGAGGTCGGGGGTTCGATCCCTGGCATGCACCATTAACTTTTCGGAGTTATGTGCGTTTTTAAAACAGTCAAATATAACTTGCTTTAGCGGTGAAATGTGTGTGAAGTCTGCAAATCCACATTAGGCGTGACAGACTATTGCCTAAACCGTTCTCACTCTGAGAGGAGACCCTTGTTCGGTAGTGGGCCGGTAACGGGTTGATCATGATGATGATGATGAATAGAAAAACATAAATTACTTATGTACTTACCTCAAATGTAAAATCTTCCTTGAGCTCGACGCCATAAACATGGCCACTATTAAAATAAAAGTTATACCAGGTCCCTTGCCAGAAATCTGTTTTATTTTCAGTCCTTACTTCTAGCACGTCGTTGGTTAAACTCCATTGAGAGGGTTCGTTTAGCCATTTGAAATTGGAGAATTTTACGTTTTCGAAAGATGAAGACATCTGGCAAGCTGAAACTAAATAACATACTCTTTGCTAAATAAATTCAAATCCTTCAAATAGGTACTTGTCTTTATTTTTCACTAGCTTATTCTCGTGACTTCGTCCGCGTGGACTACACAAACTTCAAACCCTATTTTACCCCCTTATCGGTTGAATTTTCAAAAATCCTTTCTTAGCGGATGTCTACGTCGTAATAGCTATATGTGCATGCCAAATTTCAGCCCGTTTCGTCCAGTACTTTGAGCTGTGCGGTGATAGATCAGTCAGTCAGTCAGTCAGTCAGTCAGGCAGTCAGTCAGGCATTCAGTCAGTCGGTCAGGCAGTCCTTTTATATATATAGATTTAAGCCAACTTGTATTACCCACCGTTTCGGAAAGCAAATTCTACAGAAAAATTTTGGAACGACTTGGTAACCTTGATTTGATGCTGTTGAAACCAGAACCAAGACAGTTTCCACTGATAACTCCTCGAAGACTTACAACAGACATAATGAAATATCATTATTGGGTTCTAAGAATTTGTTTCAACGAGTACCTAGTTGGCCGATAGATGGGAGCCAAACGTCTCCACTCTCCATACTCAAAGAACTAAAACAACTGGTTGGTCCAAACGCGAATACTTAAATCTTTGGGCATATTACAAGGAGGAATGGTAGCGGTAGGTAGTATCGAACGACCTTGTGTGTTCTCCAAAGCCACCGTGATCCAAACTTCATAGCCGCTGATCGTTCCTCCCTGTGTTATTGATAATACGCAGAGAAACTTTAAGCTTTTATAAAATAACGAAGGTCGTGTGGTACAAGAATGAGAAGAAGATATGGACCAAGCCTGATGATCGAGCAGGCGGCATGCCCTTGTTACAACTAAGTTTGGATTTGTTGGACTTTGTAGATAGGTACGTCTAATGATGGATCACAATCAACTCTTCTTTTTATCAATCTTCAGTGTAAATAATTATAGAAAGAAAAGCCCTGACTTAGTGACTGATTTATCAACGCCCAGCCCAACTATTCCCTTTATAATATTGAAGACAAGAAATAAGATTTTTCGAAATTCCCAAGGGATAGGAAGTAAAGAGGATTAATGGTTGCCTTAGGTGGGTATAGTACGCGATAGGTCGAGATAGCAATTGAGGAGGGAACGCCCCGCACAACCGCACAGTCCCTGCGCTAACACAGTGCGGGTGACGTGCGAGTGTGCGGAGCGTCCCCCCGCCTCATACCCCGATTGCCATCTCGACCTGTCGCATACTATATAAGTATACTAACTTACCGACTCGTAGTAAGGTGAAAGCACAAAGGAGTGCTACCGATGAAAGGGAATTTGCTCTCATATTTAATTTATACGTATTGAATTCGTGATTTGTGACCGAGAACTGACAATGATTGTATCGAGTACTGTTGACCTGAGTACCTACTTAAAGATTAAAGTATGAATTGTGCATGATAAGTGCTAAGATAACAAATAGTTTTTTATATAACTAACACTAGGTTATTCCCGCGACTTCGTCCGCGTGGACTACACAAATTTGAAACTCCTATTTTATCCCGTTAGGGGTTAAATTTTCAAAAATCCTTTCTTAGCGGATGTCTACGTCATAATAGCTATCTGTATGCCAAATTTCTGCCCGATCCGTCCAATAGTTTGAGCTGTGCGTTAATAGTCAGTCAGCCAGTCAGCTTTTCCTTTTATTTAAATAGACTTCTTAATAACGTTATATACCTACTTTATTATATAAAATTTGGGATGGAATGAATAACTTGAAAAAATACTTATATTAAAGTTATTTTTTAACTTTGTCTATTTTGCAGTGGGTTTTCTTTTACGGTATTTAATGATTTTATAAAAATACGTTATTATTATCCGCACAAGGGGCTTGCTCTTCCAGTAAGACATCTCTAGACAAATTTTCTTGCCCGAACAATACGACACAATTCACAAACCAAACTAAATTCATTTAAACTTAGTTTGGCAGCCCGCACGCGACACCCGCACCACAAATACTCATTAACCGTGGTTCGCTCGCATTCGGGCTTCGCCGCAGTCGAGTGAAAACAATCATACGTAATTATTTCAGAATTTTATTAAAATTTTCACGCTCAATGGATTTATACCTAAGTAAAACTAATATAATTTTATCCATACTAATATTATAAATGCGAAAGTGTGTATGTCTGTCTGTCTGCTAGCTTTTCACGGCCAACAGTTTAACCGATATTGATGAAATTTGGTACAGAGTTAGCTTACATTCCAGGGAAGGACATAGGCTACTTTTTATCCCGAAAAATTAAAGAGTTCCCACGGGATTTTTAAAATACCTCAATCCACGCGTACGAAGTCGCGAGCATCATCTACTGTTGAATAAGTAGGTACAAAGAGATCTGGTTAGGTACGAGTACAATAGAGGAAAAAGCATTAAATTACATTTCTTTGTGCAAACAACTCTGATGTTATCTGGTTATGATGCTTCGTTTATCCCCGCCCTGTGCTATTAGGTAGTAAGTAATGGTCTTTTATCATTGGTACCAGTGTAGGGCTTTGTTTGACATAAGTAATACATTTACGACATACAAATTAATTTCATTCTAGCTTTACACATTTGAACAAATTGAATAGAATATTGCGTCCGTGTTTACAACAAGTGGACCTCAAATTTAGATTTTAGAACTTTTATTTAAAAAAACCAGGACAAATTCAGCGGAAAATCACTTGCGGAAATTCTCTTCGGCCTTTTCTCTGCAAAGGAAGGCACTTAGGTACCATTTCTATAGGTCCAAGACTTAGTTTAAAGTTTAAAGTTTTTCAGTTTAAAGGTGAAAGTAATTAAGAAAAAATCGACCCGACTGAATAAAAGCGCAAAAATCAATCGCAAAAAATAAATTCTTTTTTGCGATTGACGGCTAAACTATGCATCCTATCGAAAAAAATGTAAAAGCTGTAGATAATAAAAAAAATTAAACCTTTTTTACTAAACATTATCGACCATAACCTCAAAATTATCGAAAGAGCACCACTGAACACTGTCCTCACTCCTCCTCGCTCTCCCATTCGGGTGGCAGGGAGCTGGAGGATGAGGATCTACCTATGTAATTATGACATATTTTAGTGGAATTCCACAAGAGTTTTTTGCTAGTTTTACGCTTTAACAAAAAATGTGTGAAAGCGATTAGTCGAATGCAAAATTGCAACACCGATCAACACTCCTCGGCGCCAGTTGCAACTATTTCGACTGAAATGCAATATTAGCCGAAATTAGCCACGTACTCCTGCCGCTTCCATACGACATAATCTATACCCAAACGGTGGGCACAGCACAGATGATGCCTGTTTTAGCAAAGGAAAAGCCCTAAAGCCTAAAAACGACAGTCTTTAATGAGTGTGTCCTACCTGTAATGACGTATGGGCTATGGCGCTGAAACGTTGACGTTGACAGTTGGCCTAGTCTGAGGACCTTGGATGAATTGAGGACCTAGTCCACAGCATAAATAAAATTAATAGACTTGTCCACAAGTTCAAAGTCGCTCAGCGTGCTACGGAGTGGGCTATGTTGGGCGTTTCCCTGAGGGACAAAATACGCAAAATCCGTAACGTAACGTGCCCTACCGTTTCCGGCTTAAATTCACAGCTAAATAGGTATCAGCCGAAGGTAACTGAAAACTGAACATAAATCTGCTGAAAGTTTAATTACAGAACCTATATACCTACCTTATATAACAGTAATAAACAGCTATTGTTGTATGGCAAACCCTTGAGAAAACTAACGTCAAATAACATCAGCACTTAATTATTATAATAAGTAATTATACTCTTTGAACATCAGTTGGACTCCGACTCATTTATTGGGCTATCAATATTTTTATCGTTAAACCCATAGATAACCAGTAGATAACAGATTTTGTTATCTGCTGATTAATATAAAATACTACCGACTACGTGACTACGTATTAATATAGGATACTACATGGATACTACGCGCAGATGGCTCACGGGTCAAAAATACTCCCCACAGATTAATGTCCCATAAGATCTTCAAATCAGACACATACATTAGATTCATATACATCCCAGAGGGGTGTAGATATATGACTCCAATGCAAAAACAGAGCTAACACGTTGTGACCCTTTACCAATTGCGTAAAAAACGATTGTCTATCGTTTTTTTTTGTTAAAACATACATTCGTTTAATTATCTTACCAAGATTCCAAAAATATTGATTTTGAGGTTATTACGAAGCACCAAAAACGCGCGTAAAACACTTACTACTCGACCAAAGCCAACAAGGCACCTATTGTAGACTAGACTACCCGTATTAGTATAATTATTATCTATGGACTAGACCTTAGTCACGCGGGTTTCGATAGGGTTGGCAAAAATTAAAAATATACTTAACTACCTAGGTACCTATTAAAATGTTTATTAGTAAAATAATTAAAGTATGAATGGCAGTTCTTAAAAGTATTATTAAAGTATAAAAAGGAAGAGTTCGCTTGGTCGAGTTATATTTGAAAAAACATAATGTATGTGCGTTTGACACCTCGCGACGCCTTGTGCCTAGAGAAGGCCAGGGAGAATCAAGGACATTAAGTTGGCGTCTAGCGTGGTGATCTTCAGTAGGTAACGCTAGTATTGGTAGAAAAAATTAACTTTCGCATTTACCCCCAAGGCATCTTACTTGATTTGAACAGAAAATTATGTAGTTAAGTTTAGTAGGCCTAAAATATAATCAAAATTCAACTCTATGTTGAGTTAATGTCGAACTATGATTGTTGGATGATTGTTTGCCTTCTGTTGTTTATTGTAGATACGTCTGGGGTTTTATTCAAAATACTAGCTGACCCGGGCGAACTTCGTACCGCCTTAAAGTCGATTCACAGTCGATTCATTATTTTTTTATTTTTTCCACAGACAATTTTTGAGTAATGTTACCATCGTATAAATATTGAAAAATATACAATACTAACGTTACTCAATTGTTTTGCCTGCCCGGAACTCCTCCACTAACACTTAGACTTTATGGTATCGTATTAAAGTTCAAATTGACTTTTAAGTATTATTACGAATCTTTTGTATGGGAATATAGAAAAGTGTTGTTTTTAGATTTCAGGCAATTTTTTAAAATTTTCTCTCCGTGAGAACTATTCTCGTACTTCAAGGAATATTATAAAAAATAATTAGCGAAATCGGTTCAGCTGTTCTCGAGATTTGCGCTTAGCAACACATTCAGCGATTCATTTTTATATATAGAAAAAGAAGATTAGGTACCTATATATCCCACAGATTAGATTTTTATATTCTAAACCCATAACCCATTCCCGCCATAGTCCCGATTTTTCACGAGTCTCGACGCGTGATAACGTAATGCAGAGTCTACACTCTACAAGTTTCATAAAAAAGTCGGAGTCATTGGGCCAAACTTGATCCAAAGGAGGCCAACGTTGGTGGACTACTACAGCTACAGTCAAAACCGGAAGCCTTAAATCAATGGTTTGTCCATAGATAGCTAAATGACGTTTCTTTTTCTTCATAGTCTATTCTGTGGTGGATTCTATAAAATATTTATCTATGGTTCAATATGGCTGCTTGTTACGGCTGGAGTTCTTCGCGGCTATATTTTCTTCATTTCTATTTGTTGTAGCAGATTTTTATTTATGGAAATACATTGCCTTATAACAAATAATGTAAGTCAATGAGTGTAATATAAATTTTGGCGTAAGTATGCTGTTCATCAAATTATTTGCAGTATTTTCACGGATATCCTTGACGGTCTTCTGTGTGGCGATTCAACTCGAACTTTCGTGTTTTCATTATCCGGTATATTTACAGGTATACTGAAGATGCCAGTTAATTTATTATCGGAAACTAAAAGAGGTGTAGTGAAAACTAAATATTCGCTGTCACTCAAAAGAAATAATGCAGCTAAACTGAGCAAGCAGAATAATTCTGCGAGTTTAAAAAATTGCACTCGCCCAGAATCTAACGACAATAAAGAAAATAAACCCGCGAAAAGGCCTTTAAAAGGCACATATCACAATACATTACAAGCCGCTAAGAAATTAAAACCTCTGACAGACGTGGCTAAGCCCTCAGGTAAGGTTATTTGTCATCAAAACATTACCTTATTTATTAATATCTACTACAGTCAATAGAATATTATTGAAGCTATTAGTTGATGCTTTTGATTTAGTTTTTTGAGGAATCCTGCGGCAAATCTGATTTGAGGGGATAAAGATATATTATGTCCATCCCCAGAATATAAGGTTAGTTCAGCGGTTGAGCTGTGAAAAGTTAACAGATAGATATAGGCCTGTATGAAGAAACGTGAAGGCTTCTAGATATACTGTATTCACACCATAGATTCAATTTTTTTCCAAAACAGATTTTCTTTACTGAAAGTCATGTATTAGTACCAAATTTTGTTAAAGAATCAGTAATACTAACCACTGAATGTTTTATTTCTATATAGAATCATTAACAGAGTTCCAGCTGGTAGTTGAGTTGGCGCAAGGAAACTCTGCCATGTTGAATGGCCACCACGTGTCAGACAACCAGTATGGAGGGAGTACACAGTGGAAGGCTCCCATTGCCACTCTCTCCAACCTCGGGAATACTTGCTTTTTGAACAGTGTGCTTTATACTCTAAGGTTAGTGCTTAACTTTTTAAACAACAATATTGGCACCCATTCTAAGCACAATCTAATTTTAGAGTATTCGCACCCTCTTCTTACTATTGTAATATGAAAAGGACAGAAGCAGTTTGACATTTCTAAATTTAATTTTTAGATGGTAAAACCCGTGATTTTAGCACGCACTCGCGAACCTACTGTTTAAATTTGTATTGTGCACTAAAATTTAGAGTCTTTAAATGTGAAAGTCATGTTCCGTTCCTTTTTTAACATTAGTAAAAAGAAAAGGATGCAGATACTCTAAATTTAGTTTAGAGAGAGATTAGAGAATCGGGGCCATTATCTACTTATTTCATAATCTTAACTCATTGCTGACTCACTTCTGCATCAGAGCATGGATCTTCACTCAGAATAGAAAAGGGTGTAGGGTATAGTCCACCATGCTGGCCAAGTGTGAATTTGTAGACTACACCCACATTTGAGAACATTAATTAGGACAACTCGCAGACATGCAAGTTTCCTCATGATGTTTTCCTTTAATTTAGTTTAATTTGTACCAAAAACATTTACAATAAAGAGAAAAAGAGAGTAAAAGTGGACAGGGAAGCACTTATCTCTACCAGTGACCCTTGGCAGTGCGAGAGTTTGTAGAGGGAGTTGAATAGGTACAAACAGAAGACCTGTTTACCTGTCAGTTTAGAGATTGTGTTCAAGTCAGTTAGTCATTGTGCCTGCGAATTTGTCTCTGTGGATTTTGGTTTAATAAAAATCCCATGGAGACTGATTTTCTGGAATAAAAATTAAGCATATGGGCCATGAAAAGTGGGTCATTTATTATGTTAGCATGGATATGGATTACAACAGTGCTTGTAAAAGACAAAAGTTGTTATTCATATAACCATAAATTTAAATGATAAAAGTGATACAAATGATGATGAATCTCTTATCTGATTTTAAATGATATCACTCTGATAACAGTTATATTTCACAAAACATATCTACATTATGTACTCATGCTACACATCTGAATTTGCAATTATTCACCATGGGTTTTAAAGTTGTAACTTGTGGCCCTGTTATATACGTCAATAGACAAATCAATTTGTGGAAATGCCTGACACCTATATTGTATTTCTGGAAATGATGTGACGTCTGGGAAATTTATATTGCAAGTGTGCAAAATAGTAGATTATTTATAGCAGAGGTGCTATTTTTAATATCAAAAGACACCAGTAGTGCAATAGTTTTTCAATACAAGTTAATTCAATCAATTAAATGTGATTTCATGTAGAAGTAATCCATTATGTACAAAAATGAATCTACAGTATGCGGCCGAAAGTAATGCACATCAACCTTTAGAAGGAGATAGCAGATTTGTAGAGCGCTATCCCTGTTGTTGAGACTGACAAAACATCATATAGGTTATGAGTGACAGAGAACGCTCTACAAAGCCGAAATGTCATTCTAAAGGCTGATGTACATTACTTACGGCCGCGTACTGTACTTATAAATGTCACAGATAGATAATAACAGGGGAAGATACTTAATTGCATTTGTGCAATAACAGTCTAATTTACAGTTGTATGTGATGTAATCAGATCCACTTTACAAATGTATTGGATTTACATTCTCTTTCAGATATGCACCCCAGTTCGTCCACAACCTACACCACTTGGTGTCAGATCTCAGCAGGGTGGAGCAGAAGCTGGGCAGCATCAGGCTGAAGAGCTCCTCGCTGGGGCGCAGTGCGGCCGGGCTTGCGTCCTCCGGCACCAGGTCGTGGAGCAGCAAGGACCTGCTGGCGCTCGGACAGACAGACACCAGCGCGGCCAAAAGCAAGATACAGGTATACACAGATCTCAGCAGGGTGGAGCAGAAGCTGGGCAGCATGAGGCTGAAGAGCTCCTCGCTGGGGCGCAGTGCGGCCGGGATGGCGTCCTCCGGCACCAGGCTGAAGTGCTCTGGGTGAGGGTCTGACACTTGGACTATTTGAGAACCACCATGACCCAATCTGACCTACTCCTACATTTGAATATGCGACCCCCTCCCCCCCCCCCTCTCTGATACAGAAAATAGTTATTTTCTTGCACTCGCACTTGTCCAAGTTTTTTATATCATACTAATTTGCCCAGCTTGAAATCGTAATCATAACCATAACATTATTAACATATTTATTTGAAGAATTCTCTAAAGAGGCTACATTTAGCCAGTTTTAATTAAGCATTAGCATAATATTTTTTATGTTACTATTTCAATAAATTAATGGTACTGGAATATGTGATGGAAAAAATGTCAAGGCCAATACCTACTCATCTTAAGGAATTCAACACAGATATTAGATATTCACATTCTTAACATTTGGTATTATTAGTAGAGACCAGATTATATGCAACATAAAAAGCTTGTTATATGCATGCAAATATGCATGAAAAATGCTTGAAATATGCACAAAAATGCTTGAAATATGCACAAAAATGCTTGAAATTTGCACAAAAATTGGCAAAACACGTGAAATTAAATGACAAATTTTAGGATAATCCGGTCTCTAATTATTAGATATTTACATTGTTAACATTTAGTATGCATGACTAATCAATCAACACTAAAATCTACCGGTTGAGCATACTATAACCTACAAGTACAACAGCTCTGGGAAACAGGTAGTTCTGATTACATAATATATGTAACTCATATCGTTCTATCATATTCTTGTCTAGCAAACCAAGGAGATCGGAAAATCGCTTCTGTAAAAAAAGTAGACCTGAAAAAAAGACCTGTTAATCTATGGCAGCTATTTGATACTTTAAAATACCTCTGTTAAAGAGGAATGGCTGCCAAACAAAACAGCTGTTTAGTTTGGCGGCCTTTTAAATATTACTGCAGTAGCGCGATCATCTAAATATATAAAATAAAAAGGTGACTGACTGACTGACTGATCTAAGCTCAAACTACTAGATGGATTGGGCTGAAATTTGGTATGCAGATAGCTATTATGAATGATGTAGGCATCTGCTAAGATAAGATTTTTGAAAATTCAACTAATAAGGGTTTAAAATTTGTGTTGTCCACGCGAACGAAGTCGCGAGCATAAGTGGAATAGTGCAGCGGTGCGGGAGGGGTGACAGTTGTTACAAGTTGACCAATCACTGAGCTCTCGCGTCACGTCATCACACCCTTCCCGCACCGCTTCACTACCGCAGAACCTACTCAGCGTTATGTCGGTGTGTGGTGAAATAAGAGCCACCTTACAAGAAAAGATCTAAACAAAGTAAATATAATATGAAAATCTCAAGTGTTGACGAACATCATATCTGACAAACAGCACCGACGTCTAAGATAAATCTTGATGGATGTCGTGTGATCTATAATATACTAGCTGGTACCCGCGACTTGGTACGCGTGGATTTAGATTTTTAAAAATCCCGTGGGAACTCTTTGATTTTCCGAGATAAAAGTAGTCTATTTCACTCTGCTACGTTGCGACGTGATCGAAGGACAGTCCAACAAACAAACACATGGCTATTAATGATGGTCGCAAACCTATCTTAATTTTTTTTAAATTGTTGCAGATAGCAACCGAGAAACTCCACGAGACATACCTGAGCCTGCGCGCTGCGGAGAGCAAATGCCTTCACAGTGGCGCGGCCGACGCCACGCCAGAGCCTTACGCTGCGGATGCCTTCCTGGCGGCTCTAAGAGAAGTCAACGCCACATTCGAAGGTACTGTCAGTTTTAGCGTTTAAACTATCGTGACTGATTTCCAATATAAATCTCAACCGTGACGCATTGCTAGCTCAGTCCCTGTGAAAAAACCGGCCAAGTGCGAGTCAGGCTCGCGCAATGAGGGTTCCGTACTACAGTCGTATTTTTTCGACATTTTGCACGATAATTCAAAAACTATGATGCATAAAAATAAATAAAAATCTGTTTTACAATGTACAGGTGAAGACCTTTCATATGATACCCCACTTGATATAGTTACTCACTTCGAAAGTTGAAAATACTAATTATTAGTGCTTGACCACAATTTAATTTTTTTTTGTGATCTACCCCAAATTCACGGTTTTCAGATTTTTCCCCAAATGTCAGCTATAAGATGTACCTACCTGCCAAGTTTCATGATTCTAGGTCAACGGAAAGTACCCTGTAGGTTTCTTGACAGACAGACAACAAAGTGATCCTATAAGGGTTCCGTTTTTCCTTTTGAGGTACGGAACCCTAAAAAGACCCCTGATGCGTCTGAAACTAGTCGGGCATTCGTCGATTAACCACGTGAGTACAGTGGGGAGCATCGATTTTACATTCACAGTACCAAATTAGTTTTCCACTAAATTCGTGCGTTTCCAATGCAGCGGAGCGAAGTGAAGGCGTGTTTCGATCAATCAGATTATTCGGAGATGAGGTGATAAAATTATCGCGTTATCTAACAATAACCTGATTGGTTGAAATCAGACGGCCGTGCAGTCAGAGTCAGTCCCTGTGAAAAAGGACCCCAGATGGGTTCGAATCTTGTCCACTAAATACGTGAGTAAAGCCGGTTTCCCCTACATGTATTATGGAAATCACTCACGATAGTTGAAACGCACAATTCAGTTCAGATTATCTCATCTCTACGTATCAGCTTATATGGTACAAAATAATAAGTGTATCTCCAATTTTTATCAGATTGTCAAAAACTACTATCATGCTATGGATTTTGCCTATTATACGAAGTTTTTATGTAGGTAACTGTATAGATTTTATCATTACGTGACCTAAATCCGCATTTAAGTAATGCTTATTAAAGTAAGTAGTAGAATATGGACTACTTAAGTCACAAATAAGCGCTAAGCGGGTTTCGGTCACACATAATAAAACAATGATACTCATGACTTGAGCTAGTCTGAAGTTCACGGCGTATGACGCCCTCGTGGAATGGTCTACTCAAGTCACACGTGTACTTAGGATTGGACTGGTGTATAGATAAGCACTTGTAGGTAACTTTGACAGGTTTCATCTAACTTGTGGCATGCTTTAAGCGAGTGTTAGCATAGGCTTAGAACCACTTAGAGCATGTAACTCCGCTAATACGAAGCCTGTCGCCACGTGTTGAAAGCGTATTAGAGAATACGCGCAACCTATCTATAGATACAGATCCTATATCGATACTAATATTATAAAGAGGTAAAGTTTGTAAGTTTGTTTTAGGAAGTAATCTATGGACCGATTTTGAAAGTTCTCTCAGTCAGTCACTTTTATATATTTAGATTAGTCGTGACTTCGTCCGTCCATAGAAACTGTTTGATTTTCCGGAATAAAAAGTAGACCCTGGGATGCAAGCTTTTTTTATATACCTTTCATCATAATCTGTTGAATGAATGACTAATAAAAATGTAATGGGCACATTTTCGCATTTATAATAGTAGTGTGGTTATGTCGGCTAAAATCTAAGTATGTAAAAGGAAAAGGTGACTGACTAGCTGATCTATCAACGCACAGCTCAAACTACTGGATAGATCGGGCTGAAATTTGGCATGCAGATAGTTACCGTGACGTATACATCCGCTAAGAAAGTATTTTTAATAATTTCAAAGGGGTTAGAATAGGGGTTTGGAATTTGTGTAGTCCACGCGGACGAAGTAGTATATAATAATATGTAATTATTTGCAGGCAACCGTCAGCAAGACGCGCATGAGTTACTAGTTTGCATCCTAGACAGTATACGAGAAACGTGTCGAGCGCTGAGCGCGCGCGCCTCGAGGTTACAGCTGCAAGAAAATGGAGACAGGTACAGTACATTATGCATTATACAAATGCCCGAAGTTCATATTTGAGTAAGCCCTGGTAAGGGCTGGAAGGGGTTGCAGTAAATAAAAATCCAATCTATATCAAAAAGGTCTACGTAGAACTAATATGCCTAAAGTCTCTGGGCTGCCTATGCCTAAGGTTTCCGGGTTTTAATTAGATAGAGTGTTGTCTTGTGAGAGTCTTCTGTGTTAGCAAACAGACAAATATCACATACCAAATTAACTACATACATTTGATTTCAGTAACGGTATAGGTCGTCAACCAAACCTCGACGCGGACGGCGGCAAAACGCTGGGAAACCTGCGCAAGTCGTGGAAGAAGCGCAAAGAACTGAAGACCAACGACAAGCGCAACTCGCCCTCGGACGAGCGAGCGCCTTCGCCGGATCCCGAGAAAGACGAGCGGTCTCGGCCCGGCTGGGACTTTGTTGCGGATGACTTTGAAGGTACAGAATGTTCTATTTCACGAAGACCATTATGGCTATGTTTGTGTGAGTGCACACGTGCACATTGTTATAGTGTGCGTGGCGCTCAGTTTCGCCCGCGACGCGGTTTACGTTACTCACACAGTGAGGCGTTAATGATTATCGGTACACTCACTACTACAACCAAGACTGAACAGTCATCGTGAAATAGAACGTCTATAGCTAGTAATTACTAATATGAGGCTCACTTGGCAAGTCATGAACGAAATATAAATTCTCCTGCGTTTCCTGCTATTATTCGAAACGGATAAGGATATTTGGTTTGTTTCGTATGTAAATAATTAACTTCTCATTTGTTGTAGGCACGATGGTGGTACGGACGATGTGCCTCGAATGCGAGGCGGTGACGGAGAAGGCTCAGGCGGTGTGCGAGCTGTGCGTGCCCGTGGGCGACGACGACACGCCCGAGGAGCCCTTCCGCGCCGCGTGCCTCTCCAGCGAATACCTCCGCGACCAGAACAAGGTGAGATGTGTGGAGTGCGAGGCGGTGACGGAGAAGGCTCAGGCGGTGTGCGAGCTGTGCGTGCCCGTGGGCGACGACGACACGCCCGAGGAGCCCTTCCGCGCCGCGTGCCTCTCCAGCGAATACCTCCGCGACCAGAACAAGGTGAGATGTGTGGACGGAGAAGGCTCAGGCGGTGGGCGACGACAACTCGACCTATTTTTAATTTTAAGCGCAGACTTGGCCCTATATGCCAAGTTAGTCTTAGTTTTCGTTTTCTTTGGTTTTAGAAGTAACTGTAGTGAAACCATACCAAAAGTGTTCACTACTCATTTTTTCCGTTTCAGTATTGGTGCGAGCGCTGTCTCCGCTACAACGAAGCGCGGCGAAGCGTAGCGTACTCGCGCCTACCGCGCCTGCTGGTGCTGCAGCTGAAGCGCTTCAGCGGCGGCATGGAGAAGATCACCCGCCACGCGCCCACGCCGCTGCTCATGCCGTGCTTCTGCGAGCCCTGCGCGAGGCGCGCACCCGACCAGTCGCCCGCCCACAGGTAACTAAGAACTCTCATGTAAGTTTGATCTGAGATCGATTCCAGCCATAAAACAAAAATTCTACGAATTTATATCTTATTTATATTTGGTCACATATTCAATTTGCAGATACATCCTCTGGGCGGTAATTATGCACCTCGGCCAGACCCTCACCGGGGGCCACTACGTCGCGTACGCGCGAGACAGCTCACAAGCCGACACCAAGTGCGAGCGGGAGGGAGGAGGCGACGCGTCCGCCGCCAACAGCGGCTCCAGCTTCATGAGAACACTCTTCAACCGTCCCAGACCTTCGCCCGCAGGTGTGTACAAACCTTTATTATACTTGCCTCGGTATGACGGTACATGAGACAGCTCACAAGCCGACACCAAGTACGAGCGAGACGGAAGAGGCGATGCGTCTACCACTAACACTGGCTCCAGCTTCATGAGAATACTTTTCAACTGTCTGTGTGTACAGACTTTTATAATCCTTGTCTCGGTATAACAACTCGCAAGCCGACACCAAGTGCGAGCGAGAGGGAGGAGGTGATGTGCCGACCACCAACAGCAGCTCCGACTCCTCGGCTTCGCGGCTTATGAGAACACTCCAGAACCTTCTTACACACTAAGAACTACAAAGTGGTAGTACTACACCTAATTACTTGTACCTTCAGGTTGCACAGCAAACGAATGCTGCGTCCCTCGAACCAGGCCGGAAGCGTGCTGGCTCGCCTGCGACGACGACCTAGTCAAACCCATCTCCAACGAGGAGTTCGAAGACCTCCTCTCCGCCGAGCCCAAGATGCGCTCCGCGGCCACGCCCTACCTTCTGTTCTACGTCAAGAGTGAGGTGGGCTAGTGCCGGTGCGCCCACCCACTTGTAGCGGTGTGGCGAGCGGGAAACAAATGTATGGGGTTTAGCCGACTACAACAGGCGACTACATTTTTTTTAACCGACATCCGAAAAGGAGGTTCTCAATTCGGCTTTTTTTTTTAATCCGATTCAAGTTGGCCCTTGACTGCGATCTTACCTAGTGATGAGTGATAATGATGACTGGTAGTAAGATGAGAGTGGGTTAACTTGGAAGGAGTATGGCTGTTTTACTAAATTAAACCTTCGACCGGAAAGGGCGAATTCGCCTCGAATAGTTTCGCGCGTATGTTGCGTCAAGTAGTACGCAACACGAGCATTCATACTGCTCCATTTCCATTTGCCGCTCTTAAGGTGACGCAGTACGCCCGACCGAACCTGTTTGCTTTTCACTTGACATTGTATGAGAAAGGTGAGAGGCACGATGATTTTCACCGAAATCAAGGGTTTAGGTAAAGTATTTTTGAGAAAAAACTACTGAGTTTATGTTTGCAAATTAAGTTATTTCAACGGATGAATAAATAAACTATGTCTAATGTTAAATTTCTTTAGAATTTTCATACCCCTAATCTTATTTATTTACGCCTAAAGTTGTCATAAATTTAGTGTTAAAATCGGAATCTTTTGAGCCTCGTAACTTTAAAATCAATATAAATTTTTTCAATGTTTCATATATCAATAAACCTAGATAATGACGAGATTAATCGATATAATACTTAGTTTTGAGCGTACAGTATCAAGTAATGTAGTAATTACCCTACTACGTTTGTATGAAGAAAGCACTGTCCTGAGCCCCCTTAAGTTTGCGCGTTAACTGAACGCACCAAGGAATCTCTAGTAACTCGACTCGCCGCGTGATATACGCGCGAGCCGAGAGGCTGGCGAACTAAAGTCTGTTCGCTGACTTAGTGTCGCTACACCCGCAGGCACACTTAATATTTTGCTTTTATTATGTAATTTTTCACTTCGTTTGATAAATAAATGTTTACTATTCTAAAAATAACCGGTGAAGGAAAACATCGAGAGGAAACCTGCATGCCTGAGAGTTCTACGTAATGTTCTCAAAGGTGTGTGAAGTCTACCAATCCGCACATGACCAGCCTGGTAGACTATGGCCAAAACCCTTTTCACTCTGAGAGAAGACCCGTGCTCTGTAGTGAGCCGGCTATGGGTTGATCATGATGATGATGATGATTCTAAGAATAAAATAGAATACTACATTATTCTTATGGTTATTGTAATAAAATACGAATATCCATAC
The DNA here is from genome assembly GCF_902806685.2 of Maniola hyperantus. NCBI lineage: Eukaryota > Metazoa > Arthropoda > Insecta > Lepidoptera > Nymphalidae > Maniola > Maniola hyperantus. Next base: position 11,641,333 of record NC_048547.1, on the reverse strand, counting down.
TAATATTATAAATGCGAAAGTGTGGCTGTCTGTCTGTCTGCTAGCTTTTCACGGCTCAACCGTTCAACCGATTTTGACGAAATTTGGTACATAGGTAGCTTGCAACCCGGGGAAGGACATAGGCTACTTTTTATCCCGGAAAATTTAAGAGTTCCCACAGGATTTTTAAAAACCTAAATCCACGCGTACGAAGTCGCGGGCATCAGCTAGTAAATAATAAACACAAGTTGGGTAGCGACACTATGTTAGTGAACAGACTTTACTCGCGGTTTACGCGCGTATTATAAATTCGCGCGATGCTTTTGGACGCGGTGCATTGGCGCCCAGAAGCTTGCCATCGCGCATAATATGAATTCGCGCGAAACTCCCATCGGCGGTGTTCCCACTAGATTATAACATGGGGTTATTCAAGGGGCGGACCAACAAATTCCTAAAAGGCCGGCAACGCATCGGCGGCTCCTCTGGTGCTGCAAATGTTCATGGGCTGCGGTAATCACTTAACATCAGGTGACCCGCTTGCTCGTTTGCTCGCTATATTTATTTAAAAAAAACTATTCGCGGCGAACTCGCTCCTCCGTCACCCGGTCGGCTAATACTCTGCTTTGAACAAAAAAGTCTGTGTATATTATGTTTGTTGGTATATTACCAATAGTACGCCACCCCTCAACTCGTCAGTGATATAAGTGTTTCTGTAGCGCTGAATATATTTTAAATGATTTGTGTTGTATAGAGTTTATTTAGAATTTTTAAACTTTACTAAACATTTTAATTTTTGACGCTTTGAAAAGACAATTTATAGGACGCAATGGTACCAATTCTGTTGTGCGCGATCTCTAAACTAAATTGTCATTTTTAAAACTAATGATATCCTCTTCAGACGAAAGGCACTAAATTTAGACCTGTCAATTTAGTTTAAAGGTTGAGTAAAGTTGAGTAACAGAATTGGTACCAATGTACTAATAATCTAATATGTGGCAGCCTGAAGTGATATTATGAATGTAGCGAAAAATGTATTAAAAACTAGAGTATTACAAAGTCTATCAATATATTGTAAAGCATAAAGATATAGCAATATCACATATAACGCCTGTTAAAATCGGACAATATGAACTAAAATGTATGTAAGGGAAAAAATAATTTTTTGAAAAATTTGTACCTTCAATTTATCAATTGTTTAACGGAAATAAATATTAACCATTGTTAATTGCGGCAAATGTAGTGAAATGTACATTCTACCACTTTCTAATATAAATAACAAATGTGGCTAATTCCGTTGTACACAATCTCTAAACTAAAATAAAATGACACGTCTAAATCTATTGCTTTCCCTTTCAAAGTGTTGCTTGCGGAAAAGGATAGCACTAGATTTAGACCCGTTAATTTAGTTTAGTTTAGAGATTGTGTACAAGAGAATTAGCCCCATTATGGGCCTAATGTACTACACAATATAAGTCATACATAATATTATATGTATTATTATGTAATTCGGTCATACAAATATTTACAGTACGCGGCCGAAAGTAATGTACATCGACCTTTAGAATGACATTTCAGCTTTGTAAAGCGTTGTCTCTGTCACTCATACCTATATGACGTTTTGTCGGTCTCAACGACCGATACAGTGCTCTACAAATCTGCTATCTCCTTCTAAAGGGCGAGGCACATTACTTTCGGCCGCGTATTTTATAATTATACACGCAATAAAAGAAAAAACTATGATATTGATACCTAGTTAAAATTTTTAAAAAAATACTTACAGAAAATTTAGGGTGTTCGTTTTGTATATTCAATGTACCTAATTTGGAAGAGACAATGTCGCGGGTATAGGCTAGTTACAAAGATAATCTTGTTTAATATACTGTTGGAACGAATTTCATGACAAAATCTTACATAGTTATTTAGAAATAAGCACAACGTTTTTGTCTCGAAAACAATCCTTGGATCTTAATCACATCATTAGTTGCACAACTGCCACCTCGGTTGCGGGAAAACTGCATCAATCATTATTACAATCTCAATTGTTGTGATTGGCTGAATTTGCCACTCTTGTTGTAACAATGCATTGTAGCCAATAGTGAGCGAGCGTCAACCAATCAGAGGTGATTGGGATCGTGACGGTGATCTACGGCAATCGCGAAGATGGCCCCGAACTTGTGATTGATTTCGTCGCAACTATTTGTTGTTGGCTGAATTTATGGTACTCAAAGTCAAAGTCAAAGTCAAATAATTTATTCAAAATAGGTACAGTTCTTGCAATGCACGAAGGCGAGTGGCTCATGCTTGTGTTTAAGTCGTATCGGTATAAGTAACGTACACTGAATGTGTGCGTTTGCGAGCGCTTGCTCGCGACTGATTGGTGCGACGACATGCACGCACACTTACGCAATGCCCGTGTATCCGACGTAACCACAAGTAAAGTCCACTCGCCTTCGTGAATTGCAAGAACTGTAATAAATTACACTTTTTGATGGTCAGTTGTTGGATTTGTAAGATGATTTAGTGGTGATAATTTTTACGCGAACTTAAAACTAAAGTTACAAGGGTTCCAAATGTGCCCAGGTCTAAGAGCCCGCAAGAAACTCAGCCGGGTATTTTTTTTATTATCACCACTTTACAAAATCACTTAAACTTATTAGAACTATCATAAAGTTGTTATACTAACTAAAAAACTATCATAAAACTCTTGATTGAAACTCCAGATAGGCAAAGCTGTTGAACTGTCATGTAATTCCTTCAACATTATACAGACAGACTGACACACTTAATATAGCTTCTTTATTACTTGGCCTTAATCATTTATTACTGGAATAATAGTTCAAAGATAGAACAATATTGTGAATAAAAAAGTTAAGAGAAAATAATAATATAAAATACAGTATTACCACGAACGTTATAAGTGCACTTTGCCCTGTTAGAGAAATTTTAAACTAGAGAGAATAATTTGTATTATAAAATTTATTGTTACGACCTGTTATGTGACCTGATATAGCGACGTCCTCACCACTATGCCACTTTCTTCGTGGTAGCACTGTTTTGTTGAACACGAAAAATGTTCAATTTTTCACTTTGTTAACTACCCACATAAAATACCATCTCAATGAGAAAGTTTCCAGTCCTTCAAAGTCTCGTAAATGACGTTGTTCATGCCTTTCTAAGTTTCCTTAGAAGAAGGACGTAGATTATTTCTTAAATCGAACTTTCGTGCTAGTTTGCTTAACAAAAGCTGAGAGTAGTTTATTTAACACTAGATGATTCCCGCGCCTTCGTCCGCGTGGATTTAGATTTTTAAATCCCGCGGTAACTCAAATTTTCCGGGACAAAAAGAAGCCTATGTCCGTTCCCGGGATGTAAGCTATCTCTATACCAAATTTCTTGAAAGTCAATTGAACGGTTGGGCCGTGAAAAGCTAGCAGACAGACAGACACACTTTCGCATTTATAATATTAGTATGGATTTTTAGAAACCTGAATCACTGCCTAAATTACACTAATTGTATTTATAACCTCACCTGGTTTTGACACTATTATCCTAAATGATTCCCGCGACTTCGTTCACTTGGATTTAGGTTTTAGAAATCCCTGAGAACCTTTTAATTTTTCGGTATAAAAGATAAGCATCTTTTTCCTACCAAATGAAACATAAACGGAACAGCGCCATCTATGAGGCTTTTAAAGGACACGCCCTAGAAAGTTCCTTATTACTTAGAATTTCTTCTGTGAACCTTATCTTAAAATTAGGTGTCACAATTTTTTTTTTTTTTTTGATATTGTAAAACTCATATTTTTTGTTGTACTAACATAAATATCAGAACCACAACGATATTATATTGCTTGCTTGATATACATACGACTGCTTTCTTAATAATATTTTAACGATACAAATACGAATTTGCTATGGTTTTAGAACTTGCCTTTCCTACAAGCAACTATTTTTCTACTTGGTGACTGTTGAATGCTCATGTTTTCTTTTTAGATATTATTCTATGTCTCGAAATCTATTAAAACTAAGAAAAAAAATAACGCAATAAACCAAAATTAAGAACATTTCACGAACATTGAATCTTTCTTCAAATCCATGTCCCATCCCCTTTGTTATATAAATAAAGTAAAAATTAAGTAGGGAATGACGAGAAAAATATAATGAACACCATGAATATTTTTATTCAATCGTAGGTTACCTAGTCTGTATGTCTATTGAAACATTTTATTTGATCGTTTAATATTACGAAATTTTATTAATGCATTAAAACAGGACAATTAATTGCTTTACTAAATTATATTACACAAAAATAATTAAAAATCAATTAAAAAAATACTATTTTCATCTGTGGAAATACCTGTTTATTTAATAGAAAAATAAATTAGACATGTATATTCATTGAATATAATGTATACAGATTTAAATGTTATATAATGCCCATGAGAAAGTAAATGGCCACAGACTCCCCGTGGTACGTGCGCAACGTGGGCTACCAACTCCCGACAATAGCTTATTACTTCAAACAGAATTTCGCTACCTGCCAATTATGATTCTAGGTCAATAGAACGTACCCTATTAGTTATGATTCGTTTGACGGATCTTGGACAGACACGTCAGCCAGACAGACAACGAAGTGTCCTGTTTCCTTTTGAGGTACGGAACCCTAAAAATTAAATATCCACTGGCGGTGGCTGCTGGAGCAAGGGGGCGAGGAGCTTTTGTGCATCGGCCACCTACTAGCCTACAGGGAGGAAGCTATCCGCACTACCTGCCTACCTGCGGGTGATTCGCTAACTTAGTGATAATCACTCATTTGACATTGGTTTGTTCTACATTGCTGTTTCACTGAGAGTAATAAAAATATTTCGTAACAAACCTTCAATGAATTAAAAATAAATGTCAAACGAGTTTTTGATGGCTTTCATTCAGTGATGAGTTAGTGAGTTATCCCGCTGCCTGGTCCAAAGGTTGTAAATCGGCATACAGCCCAGGGCAACCAGGGGCGACGTTTTCAATTGACGTTATGTCGGAAAAATGATTTATGCTTTTAAATTATTTGTTTGGATTTATAATAATCAATTAAAAGACATTTGTATAGTCGGTACAAAATGACTTCTTACGCGCCAGGAACTAAAATCAGAAAATAAGGACTAAAATCGTTCTTTTGACATGGACACTAGTGACACAAAATTAAAATGGCGCGCGAGGAGTTAAATTACATATATGCGTTAGTTTTCTTTCTCACAAAATGTTTGTTTCTACTTTTAACTACTGTAAAAACTTTATTTCGTGGTGATTGCTTTTCTATTTATAAGCTGTATATTTTGTTGCGGTTGCCATTCCAAAAGCCTTTGAAAAAGGCAAAATTCTTGTCAGTAGTTATACTAATGAGTTGAAAATATACGGAAACTCACTTTTCATTGTAAATTTGATTGGAATAAATTTAATTTAATCATGCCTAATCTGTTTTATTTGTCAAGATTTTCTTTCTGACTAATAATAATATAATTATTTACCATTAAAACAACCGTTTTGGAAGGTTAGAACTTAGAACTAATTCCTAAACTATATAAAAATATGAGCAAGGCGAAATCGATATATGTGGTCGATATGGACTCGTGCAACACTATAACTATGACAGCGCGGGTGTGGCGGGCGTCCAAACCTGCCTCTTTCCATATGTAAAAAGTACTCTGTGCCTGCCTCAAACCCATAGATAATACACTATATACCCACGACTCACTTCATACTCTGATGACAGTTGACACAAGTTAAAATGGCGCGTGCGAACTAAAAATGTAAGTAGGTATGTATTATACCTATGTATATTGATCACAATCATTTAAAAAGCTTAAATCTACACTGACGTCACGGGTGTGAGCTATGTAGTAGATATACTTAAGTATTATTAAGTACTTCCGCGTCCCATCTTAGGCCACATCATCACTTCCCATCAGGTGTGATTGTGGTCAAGCGTACACCTATAATGAATAAAAAAAAAAAAAAACTTATTAATAATAATAATACCTACTTATTATCTCGGCTTAATCTTGAATATGTAGGTACTATATTTTTTTTAGTTTTTATTTTAATGAACACAGTTGCCTATTTGACCTTCAAAATTTTATTTTAAAAGGCAGGGTTTGTAAACCTTTTTAGATTTTACATTTACTCCTTGCGTATTCACTTAAATTGTTATTCGGCAAATACCTATTTTAATGATTGTCACTTTCTATTTAAAATATTTTTTATGCTAAAACATTAGGTAGGTACATTGATACATATTCTGATTTATATTTTAAGCGTTCCGTAGGTACTTTAAAAGGAAAAAAGGAACCCTTATAGGATCACTTCGTTGTCTGTCTATCTGTCTGTCTGTTTGTCCGTCGTGTCAGTCAAGAAAACATATAGGGTTGACCTAGAATCATGAATTTGGTACGTTGGTAGATCTTATAGCACAAGTTAAGGAATAAATCCGAAAACCGTGAATTTGTGGTTACATCACAATAAAATATATTTTAAATTTTCAAAGTAAAATAACTATATACCAAGTGGGGTACCTACCATATGAAAGGGCTTTACCTACACATTCTTAAACAGATTTTTATTTATTTTTATGCATTATGGTTTTTGATTCATCGTGCGAAATGTTGAAAAAAAATACCCGAACTTACAGAACCCCCGGTGCGCGAGCCTGGCTCGCTTTTGGGCGGTTTTTTTAAATAAACTAATTTTGAGAGTGCACTACCCTACTAACTATACAGTGGAAACAAAAATGACTAGGCATGTCAAAGAAATTCCTTACCATTATCACGATTTAACACAATCATAAAGATAAGTAAAAATAATCTTATACCTAAGTAAGTTATATTAACCGATCGGCTAAGGGTAAAGTTTATTGACAGCCGTAGAGATAAGAGTCGATGTTTTTATCTTCCGAAACGGTCAAATGAGACAATCTTCTAAAAGCTAGCTTGCTGTTGATAATAAAAGACGTGTCGATTAAAACAGGAAAAAAGTATATAAAATGAAGGCGGTTGAATCAAGAAATAGAATCTTAAAAGTGAGTAGTGTATTATTTGAATAGTGTTCTAATGCCTTTTGGTACGGTTTACGTATTTGTTAAGCAAAAAGATACCTAGTTTATTTATACAGTTTTACATTACATACCTACTTTTGTTACGAGGTATAAGTAGGTAGGTAAGTAAGTACCTATATGAAATCTTTCTTGTACATATACAACAGTAGGTGGGTACCTACACGTACAACCAGATGTTCCAGAACCAGATGATACAGAAATCGGAATCAAAGTTGATTATCAACTTAGGCAATGGTGTGTTGGCAAGGAAGCTTTTATTTAATTTGGCGATCAGATTATATTTGGCTCTACAAGTGCCTAAATTGTGAAAAATAATGATTATAAACTTATCAGTACTTACGTGAGAGATCATGCTAAAACAAAAATTCAATAGTTACCTACTTGAAATGCAAAATTACTTATCTGTTAAATTCACAATGTAGCTAGCGTAAAAATGACTGTCTCGTAGTGTGTACTTGTAACATTGCAATGACCTCTAAAACTCCGCCTTGACTTCATACTTGCTGTCAAACTATTTATACATTGACGTATAATTTTTGGACAAACTTTATTAACTTATTTTACTCGGTCGTGGCATCTGCTGAAATATAAATGGCATTTGTAAGTAATTAGATTCTAGTATAGTTTATGGATAAGAACCTTTAAAAGATGTTTTCATAATCATAAATAGGAAGCACCTTCTTAGGTTACATTGGAGTTAATATTTTCATGTTCCTACCTTTAACGCGCCGGTAATACATGAATAACTAACTATAATTTTATGAACTAAATTTTATACTCTCAAATAGTCAGATATTAGTTTAAACAAGTACCTACCTAGGGAGGTAGGATATTAAGATTCATACTCGTCTAGATTCTAAAATACCTAATAGGAAGCTAGAATTTTCTATAGGTAGGTACTTATTATCAAGGATGTAAGTTTACATCAAAATTGTCACGCCCATGCCTGCTCTACAATTAGTGAATTTTAGACAAATAATAATAATTATCTATCAGTTTTTCAAGTATTTAAAACATTAAATTCTAGGTAATGATTTAATCCTCAAATTATAAAACTATATTATTATCTACAATTTTTACTTCCCTCCTGTCTAATTAAAATCCTATATGAATAATACTACTATAATACCTAGTTGGTACTAAATAAATATAAATAAATAAATTATATACTTAATAAGTATATAAAAATAAACAAATAGTGTACCTATACCCAAACAATGGATACCTAGGTAACTAGTTATGGTTCAGTTGTTATTGGGACTGGGAAATGGGAATGGTTTTGATCATCGATGTACAATAATTGGTGGCGTGCGAGTCGTTTATATACAAAGAAGCATTTGTAAATTGAATTTTAACACATGCTGGACAGTTGAGTCTGTCTAATGAAAGCTAAGGGGAAAATGACGGCAAGTTTAAAAAATGGGGTTTATAAATTATATCCCTGGATTAACTGTAAACGGATTTGACACTTAATTTTTTAACATATGCTGATTGCTTACCATAATTCTTATTCTATGTTTAAGTAATCCCATGTTTTTACTTATGGAGGCTTCCATAGCAGAAAACATAATATTTAGGATTCTAAGCTGAAATAAGTAGGTACATCAATATAATACAGTCTTTTATATAAAAAATTGTTTATATTACATCTTTTATATTGATGTACCTACCTACCTACTACCTATGGCATCATTCAAAACTATATAAAACTAAAATTTCCAGATTTTTAAATAAGAACAACAACTGCAACTTACAAATCACACTCCTACTACTATAAATCACTGTCATAGATTTTATGAATAAAGTTTGTATAAAATATAAAAGACATTAAGTGCGGAGTAGGTACCTAATTTTATTATTTTAACATAATCAAGAACATCTACCTACTCAAACATCGAAACGAAAAGGCAGGTAGGTACATTATTAAGTACCTAGTTAATTGATTTATTATTACCTGAACTGAATTGAAAACAGCCATTAGCTGTTTTCTGCGCAGTATGGGACGACCTCCAGCCCGCTGGACCGATGACCTGAAGAAAGTGGAGGGGAGCTGGTGGATGAGGAAGGCTGAGTGTTTGGTGGCGCGCTCTTGGCCTATATCCAGCAGTGGACGCAAACAGGCTGATGGATTGGATTGGATTGGATTAGCTGTTTTCAATCAGTTCAGTTGTGATCATTGCTTTGCTTTCCTTGTAATGTGCCTTGTGATCTTTACTATAAACTAGCTATAGCCGGCATGAGTTGCAATGCCACGTAAAATAAAAAAACCCGGCGAAATGCGACCCAGTTGATACCTACAGAAATTTCCAAATCAGTTGAGTACTTTGTAACATCAGGATTGACGAGTTGGGACTTGGAGTTCAATGATGTATCAATTTTTTAAATATCATTTCACCAGGAACAGTTCCTGAACCCCTATGGTTTAGGAGTGTAGTATTGAAGAGTTGAGAGCGAGTTTAATCATAAAGCCGTTGCCTGGGTACCTAAAGCATTAATTCACTATGAATAGTTCAGAATTTGTCTATCTTAGGCGGGCAGTAACCTTACAGCATCAGGATTTAAGAGTTGTATCAAAAAAACACGGGTTCAATAGAGAATATCCTCCTTTTTAAAAGTCGGTTAAAAATATAACTCACCCAAACAGAAAGTCTAATTTAAAACGTAAAACACAGAACTTTCGCAAACATAAAAAGTTTTTTATTCATATAGATATCTAGATTTTCACTATACCAAAGTTTCATCACAATCTGATTAATGCGGGTTTAGCAATGTATAGAACACAAACAAACAAACATCGATTTTTATTTATATGTAGATGATATAAATTATAAATATCTACTTACTTTCTTTATTTCACTAATTAAGTAGGTACATTCCTTTTATTCACACCTTAGAATATAGGTAACACTGTTTCAATTACCAAATTCGTAACTGTAGAACTACTTCTATCGTATCTACTTCTACCAAACAAACACAAAAACCTTAAGAAGATATTTTAAAAAAATCATTTTAAGTGTACCAAATGTTGTTAACTGCTTGTATTGCTCTAAAATGGAAGCGGAAGTTAAAAACCAAAGAGTATATAATCACTACGTTTTATTAAAAACGACAAATGACAATTTTATTTCAAAAAAAAAATGGCGATCGTAAAAATGACAAAAAATAGCGGGAACTTTTAAGTTGCCGGAAAATCGTTAAAGGAAATAACTTGTAAACTTGAAAAATCACGGATGTGATAGTGACAGTACTCAGCAAAGACTCAGCAAGTATTGGCACAGTTTTGGCACCCTTTTAGATGTTTAAAATAGATATATGCTACCTACTTAATTATTTAGATTACCTAAGCATTTGTGAATGAAAACTGTCGAAAGTTGAAGCACTTAGTTAGTAACTAGAGATATTTACTGAAGGGGCTTTAATGCAAAAGGATTTGGTTGATGATTATTCGTAAAAAGTTAAATATTTGGGTGCTTTTGTACTCACCCTTGCGCGACGTCGTCGTCGCGTCGATGCGCGCGCCGACGTTTCTGATTCGGCATTCAATACGCAAGTCCGCGTTTGATTGCAGCCGAGAGAAGTTTTCAAAGGGCAGTTCAAGATCACTAACATCGCAGACTTTACCATTTTATTGTATTTTCAAAAAAAATATTCATAATCATCGTGTAAATATGGTTTTTCCTACAATCTACGATGGGAAAACTGAGGTAACGTTTTTCTATTTCCGTACTTTGCATAGAAACGTGTTATTTTGGACTAGATGATTAGTTTTACCGTGCAAACATTTTTACTTTGGCCAACACGTCGCGCCGGTCTGACTATTGAAAAGATCTCATTTTGCATATTTTCGTAGTAATAACACCTCGATTTTCTTTTGTTTTATTTTAACGCACCATGACAACCATAGTGGTTGAATGAAAGCTTATTGAGACGATTGAGACATAATTATTATAATACTAGCTGACCCGGCGAACTTCGTACCGCCTCAGTCGATTCTTTAGTTATTTTTTTTAATACTTACAATTTTTTAATTTTTCCCTCCGTAAGAACCATCCTCGTACTTCAAGGAATATTATAAAAAAAGAATTAGCGAATCGGTTCAGCTGTTCTCGAGATTTGCGATTAGCAACGATTCATTTTTATATATAGAGATTATGTTTATAAAATCATCAAAATTAAGTAAAAAATAAATATATTATGTGTAAATATATGTACTAGTTATATATATTTATGCTACTTAGGTATAGATAGATAGGTACTACCTACTTGACAACAGTTACCTACATACCTACTTATGATGTCATAACACTAAACATAATATGATATGGTTTACAGGCATTTAGCTCTTAGCAATCTATTCAGCTGTAAATAGAGTAAGATATTCAAAGCAGTTTTCATCCATAAGACAATACGATAAAGTTCAAAATTGCAATGCGCATTGTATTACACACGTAAGCAACATGTTTTATTTTGCACATGATATTGTTAGTGTTAGGTGTATCAGCTCTAATACCATTGTTTAAATACATAGAAAGATAAAGCTGAAGTGCATAAATTACTACCTACCTAATATTTTTTTTTTTATAATTTTTTAGTGTTTTACCTACACTTACCTAAAACACCTACGCTTACTTAAAATTATTTACCTACCTAATGTTTTATTTAGTTACCTACTTATTTTAATTTAAGTTTTAACATACAGTGGTCAAGTAGGTAGGTACTTAAGTAGATACCTAATTAGGTAATGCATAGAAATAATGGTAGGTAGTACATAATTACTGGAACAATAATATACTGATGACTTATAGTGAACTACCTAGGTATTTGCTACAATTATTGCATCCAATGCCAAATGTATTAGCACACCTGTTAGTTATTTGTACTGTAAACTCTATTCATAACATAAATAATATTTAAGTAAGGTAGGTACGCGGCAGGTCGAGATGACAATCGGGAAGGGAACGCCCCGCACACCCCCCTCGCTAACCCGATGCGGGCGATTGCCGGTGTGCGCGGTGTCCCCTCGCCTCATACCCCGATTGCCGTAGAAGTCGCGTACTATACCTATAGTTATAAACATTATTTTGTTCTTTAAAAACTACTAAGACTAAATAAAAAGATAGACAGCGCAATGCCAGACTATCCCAGTTATTCGATAATACACTGATTAATTTTTAACCGACTTCAAAAAAGGAGTAGGTTAGTTAGTTAGTTATACCTAAGTATTTTTTGAAAATGAGTGCAAAATATTTTTATTTACCGTGTAGTAATTAAGAATAGAGCTTTTAATCTATGGTTTTATATAGTTAACTTCTTACCTACTTCGTGACACTCTAAAGATACCTACCGATGGCTAGCTCTGTTCATTCAAATTCTGTTTAGCGGCCATTTTGGGTGGAAGTAACGTATGAACGTTACTTCCGCCCGGAAAAAGTTCTATGGTAAGTAGTTAGTACAAGATTATACATCATATCAACGTTAATAGAATACGAGCAACGAAATGTAATAACATCAGAGTAACAATAGACCTACTGTCCTTGAATTAAAGTCAAGGATTCAGTATTGCCGGTTTTAATTTCGCGATGTTTCTGCTTAGAGCGCTGGCGCTGGCTGTATATGTGGATGAACTTGAGCTTTATAACAAGGCCATTAAGGTCAACTTCACTTTGACGCTAAAGTGTTTTGACATTCGAATTATAAGATGTTAAATCTTAGGTACCAAAGAGTTACTCCAAGGAGCTCTCAAGCAATCTCTCGAGTCACGCTTAATATAAAGACGTTTTACTTCAATGATCTTATGTTTTATAGACGGGATCCGCAAACAAGCCAGCAATGCAGCTAGCAGCCGCCGACGCGGGGTCGCACCTGCAACATATGTGCTCACTGGACATCGAATCCAAGGCCTCCTATATCCGTCTTTCTGGCATCATCTGTACCATTGGTAAGTTCATCATACGAGGTGAACCAAATAAAATCAGCTTTCAACTCCTAGGGTTCATAGCACAATTCATCGCTCTAAAAGTCGACAACAGCGAAAGTAAAGTTTTTTTAAAGCACTTATTTGTGCAATAACCAAGAACTTTGTTTCAGGGCCCGCCTCCCGTGATGTAGGCATGCTAGAGAAGATGATGGAGACTGGCATGAACGTAGCGCGCATGAACTTCTCGCACGGCTCGCACGAGTACCACGCGGAGACCATCAAGAACTGTAGAGAGGCAGAGAAGAACTACAGTTCAAAACTCGGCATTCCATTCTCGCTGGCCATCGCATTAGATACCAAGGGACCAGAGATTAGAACTGGTCTTTTAGAGGGCGTAAGCATTTTTCTCTTCTCAGTCATGCACTCTTGACAGAGTCATGAGAGTGGTTGTCGCTGCTAATATAAATGCGATACCTGTTTCTCCATTTTCACGTCATCGTTTCACAGCCGAAAATGGAGTATAAATTGCAGGAACATTCTGCCACAGTAATTGTTGTCGTCATTGGTTTTAGGAAAGCAAAAACATAATGCATACTTAAATTCAGATCTAAAGTTGCGCAAAATGAGCCACTCCCAAGTCCGGCCTGAGCCAATATAGGCAAGGTCATGCCTGTCCTATATTGATCAACTGAAAGTAAACTTAGACGAATACTAAAACTTGGCTAACAGTTTCTAGTTCCTGTCAGATACAACAAACCAAATTTCTTGGTTGATTGGAGCAGTCCAGTGAGACAGAACCTGATAGATCGAACCTGCAAAACTAGAAAGAATGAGTACGTTAATGAAAACATCTTACCTTGATGGCATGTCGTATGTTTAACCCCTGTCCCGCCATAGTGAAGCAGAGGCATCCATTTATAGATCTTTGAGCAAACGGCGTTCACAATATTTCTTCTCGGTTTCAGCTTTGGCATACCTAGGTATTTAAATCTAAAATGTTTATAAACAGGGTGGCTCAGCAGAAGTTGAACTGAAGAAGGGGGAGACAATCAAGCTAACTACTGACCTAGCGTTCGCTGAGAAGGGAAACGTTAACGTCGTGTTTGTGGACTACAAGAACATCACTAATGTGGTGAAGCCTGGCAATCGTATATTCATCGACGATGGCCTTATCTCCATCATCTGCCAGTCTGTCACTTCTGACGGTCTGGTCTGCTCCATCGAGAATGGAGGTACATGATCTTTCATTCTATTCTACAATATTGTTGCTTCTATAAGTTCTAGCTGATGACGGACAACGATCCTTGAAGTTTTATATTGTTTTTAACTCTACCGTGACGGATTGTATTTTTATCATTAAGGTATGCTGGGCTCAAGGAAGGGTGTGAACTTGCCTGGACTGCCAGTGGATCTGCCTGCCGTTTCCGAAAAAGACAAGTCTGATTTACTTTTTGGTGTTGAACAAGGCGTGAGTATGAATTTATGAAAACTCCGCTTTTGCTTATAACTTTTTATGATACGTATAAATCGTACCTATACTTTTATGGGTTAGTTTTTGAACAAAATGTAAAAGAAACTTCATGCTATACTTATGGCTCTCATTTTAAAAATGTGGTCCTTTTAGCCAGATTGTAATATAGTTAAATATTCAGTAAGAGTAATAATAAGTATCTATAGGTAGGTAGTGCCAAAGTAGATGAAATGGTACCTAGTACCCATACAGTATACAACTCTCTAATGCTAATAAAAATAATGAATCATATCTGTTACATTAAATTATAATTGACATTGATATATGAGTAGGTACAATTACAACAAGCAAATACCTACTGATTAGCGATATCAACGCATGGTCGAGCTAGCGTGGGAGAGAAATACCAACCACGTGCTATCTTCATGTGCAGATATCAAATGTTTATTGCCAGTCTAAACAATGTCTTGACCACACTTATCTTGGACATAGTAACCGTTCACAACTATTATCTAATATACCTACACGATTGTTCATGACCTTGAGAAAAATTCCATGTTCCTAAATTACATACGTCTCATACCCATTCTTGCTTCATTACAAATAAGTTCCTACTTTATCTCAACTTCACGCAACCTTGTCTCCAGAACTCTTCTCCAATATTCACAAATTTATTCGCCTGGGGCGATTCAAGTGTGATTTCGAAAAAATCAATAGATTTTTTTTTTTAATTTTCAAAATCTAGTCAGTTTCCTAATTAGCTCACAAATATTTATTTATTGAACAAAATATGTTTTTCTAGGTGGATATGATCTTTGCCTCGTTCATCCGTAACGGCGCAGCACTAACAGAGATCCGCGGCATTCTCGGAGATAAGGGGAAGAACATCAAGATCATTTCCAAAATTGAAAACCACCAGGGCATGGTCAATCTTGATGAGATTATTGCGGTATGAATCCACAAAGCCCTTTTTTCATCGCTTAGAAATGCGTTTCCGCATCCCCCCCTGGAAGCCTGCCAGGCCAGCCAACTGGAGGAAAGGTATGTGGGACTCGCCAGCTAGAGGCGACCGGAATACCCACTAAAACCCAGCGGCGCTCTTGCGCGTCGCGTGGCGACTGGGTTACGGGAACACCGAAGCAGTCAACTGCGAACCAGCGACGTCCGCCGAGGTGCAAAATGATTTTTGGACCAATCTTTATCATCTGAACTTTTAAAAAATTAAATCAAGTTAAAACTTTTGATCGCTATTACATTTTACACTTGCTCTAATTTTTTGGACTTAACTTATTTACCAGATCATCATGAATGCGTATATCTCTATCCAGTCCGGCTGTACTTAAGTAGTTTGCGCTCGTGTGTAGGTATTTTCTATCTGTTAAGGCTCGTTACTGAGATGCGGATGCAGACGATTTAATAAATAATTGGGCCATATAACAATTTACAAGCAATGTATTGTGTTCAAACCCCGAATGAATACAATTTTTCGACTGAGATTACGATGTAATTAGAAGTAAACCCAACACAGATTTTAGACATACCTACACAGATGCCAAAAATTCTAAATTTCGAAATGTTATTAGAATTACATGGATTTAACAGCATTATCCTGTACTTATCTTCATCAAAACCCTTACCCAAAAAAAAATTAAGTCGTTTTAATTCCTAATCAAAACGTGAGAATATAAAATTTGTCTTTTGTCTCCAGGCATCTGACGGCATCATGGTCGCTCGCGGTGATTTGGGCATTGAGATCCCGCCAGAGAAAGTGTTCCTCGCCCAAAAGACAATGATTGCTCGGTGCAACAGGGTAACTATTTAACTTTTATAGAATAAAACTGAACTCCTCATTCATCCACCCATCCATCCATCAGTCTACGCGTACATTACCATAAGCTTTTTAGAGAAATTACTACTAACCCCCACCCATTTCCTGGTTCCACATCGACAACCTATAAATTTTCAACTTTTGGGAAATTGCCTTCTTTGTCATTGTAGAGTTGTTATAACGGACCAAAGCGCAAGCTTTGATGCGATTTGTAGGATTATCCTGATTACCCAAGATAAAAATTCCTTTCGCCATTTTCTCTCCAGATTCCAATCCAATTCATTCCGGGAGCTTCCAATCTCCAGTCTATATCGTAATATATAATAGACTAGAGGAATAATGACTAACCAATTCCGTAACAGGTGGGCAAGCCAGTAATTTGCGCCACACAAATGTTGGAGTCGATGGTAAAGAAACCGCGGCCAACCCGTGCCGAGACATCAGACGTTGCCAACGCGATCCTGGACGGAGCAGACTGTGTCATGTTGTCTGGTGAAACTGCCAAGGGAGACTACCCGTTGGAGTGTGTTCTGACTATGGCTAACATTTGCAAGGAGGCCGAGGCAGCTATCTGGCATAAACAGCTCTTCTTTGACCTCAGTTCTCAGGTATTTGAGCATAATAAAATGTATGTATTATAAACTATTATTTTCCAGTGTTGATCTTTGATTTTTCTGTAAACTAACATTTATTTTCCAAATAATATGTATCCGAAATTTTCAGGTTGCGTGAAAATTCTATTTCACTTTATTCAATCGGCTCTGAACTATGGTCACATTAGCTGAGATACTTACATTTTTTTTCTTTCAAAAAGCCATTCCCAGATATAATTTTCGGAAATGTTATTACAGGAACAACTGCCAATCGAGTCGGCGCATTCAGTAGCTATCGCGTCCGTAGAAGCATCCAGCAAGTGTATGGCGTCTGCCATAGTAGTGATCACGACGAGTGGCCGCTCCGCGCACCTACTCAGCAAGTACCGGCCGCGTTGCCCCATCATCGCCGTCACCCGCCAGCCGCAGACCGCGCGACAGGCGCACCTCTACCGCGGCGTGCTGCCCATCGTGTACCAGGGTGAGTTGACCTCGCTTCAATGATACCCATCATGGCAGGGTAAGGTGACCTTGGTCAGTACAGCGGCGCAGCCTATTAAATGCAATGCAAGTGGGTTGACCTTGGTCAGTGCTGCCTGTCAAAATGTCAGGCTAAGTTGACCTTGCTTAGTGCTGCCTGTCACATGGCAGGGTGCGCTGACCTTACTCAGTTGACTTTCATGCACTAGGGTGGATTAACCTTCCCCAGTGCTGCCTAGTGCCTGTCATATGCCAGAGTGAGTTGACCTTTCTCAGTGCAGCCTAACAAATGCCAGGGTGGGTTTACCTTGCTCAGAGCTGGCTTTCTTATTCCAGCTGGTGTCAACTTCGCTCAATGCTGCCTCATTTTCTCCTTGATTTATACCCGTCCTTCATAGCTAGTGAAATAATATGCTAAGTAGGTATATTGTTTCAAAGTCATTCAAGGGCATAGCAGGAACACTGTCTAATGTTATAGTTTGTTACACACAGAGTCGGTGGCCAGTGACTGGCTGAAGGATGTGGACAACCGCGTGCAGTACGGGCTGAAGTTCGGACGTGCGCGTGGCTTCATCAACACTGGCGACAACGTGGTCGTCGTCACCGGCTGGAGGCAGGGCTCCGGCTTCACCAACACCATGCGCGTTATGTAAGAATCTTATCACATGCCTATTTCTCTCTGCATGGTATTCCCCATTACTGAGGGTTGTGATCCTTTCCATCAAGGATCCTCCTGTGGACGATGTCGTGACATGTGCTTCGGCTAATTGCGACATGCAGCCCTTCGTGGATCTTGCTATCGAGAATAGTGTGGATTTTATCTGACCAATGTGGCCTAAATAATCGAGGATCCTTTGGAGATCCTCTGGATTTGATCAGACCAATGCGTCTTTACTGTCTGAAAAGAGCTGGTTGATAGCTTTTTTGTTATTTTATCACACCCTATGAACATTCTGACTCATACGTCTTGATACCTCCCGTTAATTTAAGTTACAAATGTTTATAATCTTACTAACGTAACAAAAGTGTGAGTGTAATTAGCGGGAGGGTCTTTAGCATTTGAAGACAGAAGAGGATCTTCAATATTTCAAATCTTTAGTATTCTTATGCGTAAAGCTGTGTTAACCTATCCTAATAAATGTAAAAAACAGTTGTTTGCTTATAATAGCATAACTTCTTATTTGCCTTTTTATATGGAAAATACAATGTGTTTTAATAATAATATTGAATTGTTTTTTTTTTCAGTCAAGTCGAATAAGATAAGAACAAGAAAAATGAAGAACAAGAACATTTCACGATAGTATTAGTGCAAAAAGCAGTGCTGAAAATGTTAGGAGATTAAAATAACACCTAGTCACTGCCAGTGATATATTTCTATTGTATAAATGTGTATCAGCTGTTAAGATATCTCAAAATTCTACATTTAGTCCCTACCTAGGATATTATTGTTCTATTTATTTATGCATAGGTATTGTTTAGTGTACGACGACGTGTAATTTTATATTTACACTGTAATGTGATTTGATTAAAATCTCAAAATAAAAGTTCAGTTGTCTTTTATTTGAAATGCCTTGCTCAAATATACAAAAATAATATAGTTACCTTGGTTACCTATAACCTTATAACCACTTATAACTAAATAGTCGTACTTTTGACATGTGAGTTGACCCATAGAGTTAAGATGGCGCGTGAAGACTCATTTCTTACGGACTATATTATTATCTCAGATCATTCTCAGATTATTATGGTAACTTGGTAACCAACACCAATAAAAACGAATACTTAATTTTTTTATAAACTAGTTGATTCACCCGGCATCGCTCGGATGAAATTTTAACATACCTACCTACCTATGGCTTTACCCATTACCTATAATATTATAACTACGTACATAATATTATATACCTAGCTGTTACTTCTGGATAATGTAGTTCTGATTTAGTAATTTCAGAGTTTTTCGATTACAAGCAAACAAACAAATCTAGATAACTAAATTGGTTGATATTAAATTTTGTCCGTTGGTCCGTCTAGTTTTATTTTCAGTCTGAGAAAAAGAACATAGCGTATCAAAAAAGCTTGCCAACTTACAGATATAAACTGCGGCACAACAAAATATTATTCGATAAAAATCGATATATGCATTAAAAATTAATATTATTAACCTATATTTTTGGGGTAAAAAAGTGCTGTTATTTCTAAACTTCTTTATGAAGTGCGTCATTTCAAATAATAAAAGATTTTTTTAGTAAAATAAAATTTATTAAAAAAAACTGTATTTTTGTTGCTGGCAGTTCGCATTTTGTGAACGTAGTGATTATATAGGTACTCTTTGTTGTGAACATCCACTTCCCACAGAGTAAATTGAATATAGGTACGTGCCACTTCCTTTCCTTTGTCTAGAAATGGCATGTTAGCCATCTTGAATAAAATTTAATTGGTAAAAAGTGACACTACAAATAAAAATTAAATGCAATCTTTCCTTCTGATCGTCTTCAATATTTAAACATAAATTATCGTGGTTAATTTTAACGTGGAGTTAACTTTAAAAAAAATCGTTTTAATATCATTCACATTAAAAAAAGATCACCAATAAAGCAAATCAGCTGTTATCCGTCAATCGATGTCAACAAAATTACATAATTTTGTTTGGAAAAACATTATTTTTGAGTGTCATTTTGGAAATTTCAAAACATGTCCATTAAATCCGATAGTTTATCAAAGAAAATTTAAAAGTAAATGTCTTCACAAATGCTTAAGGATTGGCGTAGGTATTTTTGTGTTCGTGTGTAGAATGTAGCCAATCGTTCTAGTCATGGATCGCAGCAATATAATCGAG
Organism: Maniola hyperantus; assembly: GCF_902806685.2. NCBI lineage: Eukaryota > Metazoa > Arthropoda > Insecta > Lepidoptera > Nymphalidae > Maniola > Maniola hyperantus. Next base: position 11,621,130 of record NC_048547.1, on the reverse strand, counting down.
TGTGCTGGCTTTTATTTTATACATAACTTTGATTCGGGAAATTTGGGTCATGTGGAACGGGTGCCCACGGAGTTTATTGGTAAGGCGACATTTTGTGACTGCCCTGTCATTGACAGGTCTTAATTCCTACAATGCGAACAATAATATTGATTTTACTGTTGCCTTTATCGTAGCTCCAACTATAAACCCAAAAACGAACGTAGCAGAAACTCCAGACTATGAGTTCAATTTGTGGACACGGCCGGACTGTGCCGGCACAGAGTTTGAAAATGGTAACCGCACTTGGTTCTACTTTGGTGTACAGGCTAGTGAGTCTAATGTACAGGTATGCAATTTAATAGTCAGTTTTGTAAACAAACATAAAAACTACTTGCTGTAAGCTATAAAGTTTAAAAAAATATTTTTGGTATAATAGGTGCGGTTGAATTTGATTAACCTGAATAAGCAGGGCAAAATGTACAACCAGGGCATGGCGCCTGTCACTCGCACCTTGCCTGGCAAGCCACAGTGGGAGAGGATAAGAGATCGTCCAGTACATTCAGTAAGTTGTATTGGAAATAAAAAATAATGTTTGTGTGCTTATTGTACCCATATACATGGTTTTTGATATCATAAAACTATTATATAATATGTTTAAACCATGTATGAGCTATAAAAGCCTAGTTACTAGGCTATCATAGCTCATAGTTAGTCTAACTACTAGGCGTTAAGATGTTCGCCTCCTAGGCAGATCTGAGTTTAAATCCCAAGCATGCACCTCTAATTTTTAAGCTTTTATATATCACTTGCTTTAACAGTGAAGGAAAACACTGTGAGGAAACTTGCATGCCTGCGAGTTCTCCATAATGCTCTCAAAGGTATGTGAAGTCTGCCATGTCTGCACTTGGCCAGTGCTATGACTATGGCCTAAATGCTTCTCATTCCGAATGGAGACCTGTGCTCAGGTATTGGGGATGGGTTAATCCTGATGATTATATTAGACCTCAGGCAGTCTTCAGTCAAAAGCCATTTTTTTTGAGGATTCAGATGTAATTGAGGATTTTTTTAAATAAAATGCATACTTGACCTGGCTACCTGATAGGTAGTGATACAGAGAAGCACAGCCTGTACACAAAATCCTTCAACGAATGTGCTAAAAGTCCTTTGAGTAATCGTAGGTCACACTGAGAAAAAAAATGTTTTATCCTATACTGAGACCAACTCTACAATCATAATCCTATTACCTACCATATAAAGGATAATTAAAATGATAAAAAAGCTTGGGAATGCGTTGCTTAACAGCTTTGTGATAGTTCTAATAGGTTTAAGTGATTTTGTAAAGTGGTGATAGTAAAAAGAATTTGATTTAAGGCAGAGTTTGTTGTGGGCTCTTCTGAGACTTAGGCACGTTTGGAACCTTCGTAGCTTTAGTTTTAAGTACGTAATTAATTATCACCACTATATCATCTTACACATTAACAATTGTCACCATCAGTAAGAGTAACATGTTACCTAATCTGAATAAATAATTTGACTTTGACTTTGACTAACTGACAACTGTGTGTTCTTTCAGACGGACGACAACACTTTCACGCTCACGTTTAGATACAGAACTGCAGAGAATCCCAAAGCAACAACATTCTTTGCATTCACATACCCCTTTTCATTTGCGGAGCTTCAAATCGCTCTGAACTCCATCGACTTGAAAATGTTGCCACTGCCAGCGCCACAGTCGGCCGACGACATTTACTACTGCCGAGAGTGTTTAGTATATTCTTTAGAAGGTGAGTAAGTAACTCAAGAAATAAGTTTCTGACTGTAAATTGTTAAATTACCGATTTCCATCGAATATATCGATGTCCATTTGTGTGAGTTCATGTCATTTCAATTATGATTATATACTAGATGATGTCCGACACTTCGTCCGCGTAGATTTGGCCGTTTAAAAATCCAGTTGGAACTCTGAATTTTCAGGTCTTTAGGTTCACATTTATTCAAGGAACTGTACCGTTCATAAGGAAGTATTAAAACACTAAAATATACGCGAAGTCGTCCTATTGTGTTAAAATGTAGGGCTCAGCTGTAATTTTTTTTTACAGAATATTAGCCATGTTAAATGACTAATATTCCTCTTTCTTCTCCAACTTAGCGTCAGGCTTGTTTTTGTAATTGTTTTTTTTTTGTTATTTCTAATAGAACTGGTTGATTGTAGGTAGACGAGTGGACCTGCTGACGATATCGTCACATCACGGCATCACAACAGAGAGGGAGGACAGATTGAAGAGTCTATTTCCCGACAAGCAAGATAGACCGTTTAAGTTTAATAACAAAAAGGTAATATTATTAGTAATAACTATCGCGTGCTATACATAACACGTGGCACCATTTGACAGCTAGTACAATGTGCTGTAGTACGCAATCGCCTCTGATTGGCTGACCCTATCTAATGTGTAATATACATAGTTACAACAGCTAAAAAAAAAAAAAAATTGCGATTAACACAATGTCACAACTTCCGTGCTAGTCCGGACATATGTATCGAACGTGAATATTGATAGTTTTTGTATAAAAAGGTGGCTTAATATGTATTATTCCACCTAAGTGAGATGTCATTAAAATTAGGCCCTTTTATATGATAGCGACTTACGTCATCAAAGCAAGTGAATTGCTTAAAATGCACATATCTCCCCAAAGAGGAGGACGACGTAACTAGGCTATTACCGCTTTTACATGACGCGTACTATTTCCCTTACCAGATTATCTTCGTATCAGCGCGCGTCCACCCATGAGAAACTCCGTCAAGCTTTGTATTCAATGGCTTCCTCAACTTGTTACTAGGAACGATCCTATCGCGATCCAGTTGCGGAAGCTGTACGTGTTCAAAATGATTCCCTTTCTGAACCCTGACGGGGTTGCGACGGATTCCTCGAATAGAAGGATGACTTAACTAGGCTATTACCGCTTTTACATATCGTTTGTCATGACGCGTACTTTCTCTTACCAGATCATCTTCATATCAGCGCGGGTCCACCCCGGAGAAACTCCGTCAAGCTTTGTATTCAACGGCTTCCTCAACTTATTACTGACTAGGAACGATCCTATCGCGATCCAGTTGCGGAAGCTGTACGTGTTCAAAATGATTCCCTTTCTGAACCCTGACGGGGTTGCGAGGGGTCACTATCGGACGGACACGAGGGGCGTGAACTTGAACAGGGTCTATTTAAACCCTTCTCTGGCCCACCATCCTACTGTGTACGCGTCGAGGGCTCTTATTAGGTAAGCTTAAATATATTAACTGACTACAAGTTGTTAGATAATGGCCATAACATTAATTACTTAACTTAACTAATATATTCAAATTAAAAGTTAATTAATTAATAATTTAAACTAAAACTGTTAACTAGTAACTTAACTTATATACTAACTAACTTATGTTAACTTAGTATAACGGTATTAATAAAGTTCTAGACATAGACTTTGCTTTTTTTTCTTCTTTATAGGTGGTAGGCAAAAGATAGTTTTGCTCGTTCTTCTACGTGTGTTTCTGCACTTTCATATTTTATTTTTATACTTAATTTAATGTTTTTGGTTTTATTGTTAATTTTGCTTTGTAGTCCTTTTTCGCCTATATATATGGGCCATGATTTGCCTCGTAGCGTGATACCTTACCTTATAGAAACTCCAATGTAACATTCCTGGAAACAGCTGATCCCGGAAATGAACTCGTAAAAACAATTATTTTAAAATACCTATTCGTGGGAGGAATCTTAATATTTTTTTCGGCTGTCGTTGTTCATTTATTTAAATGTTAGATGACACCCACGACCTCTACGTGCATTTTCGTTTTTTTTTAAATCCCGTCTGAACTCTTTGATTTTCCGGGACCAAAATGTCCTTCCCGGGATGCATGCTATCTCTGTACCAAAGTTCAAAATCGATTACACGGATGGACCGTGAAAACCTAGGCGACAAACAGACAAACTTTCGTATGATTATAATATTAGTATGGATTGAATAACTGCATGAACCAAAATGGAAGGTTTATTTTCCTTCAGATACTATCACTTTGGTCAAGAAAAAGAGGAAGACATGTGCGAGGAGAGCAAAAGTTTTACGTCGCGAAGTATTCAGAACATCAACGAAAGTGCCGAGGTACTGACATTTTGACTTTACGTCCTTTTGACACTCAATAATGTGCTAAGACTCATAAATGTTAATATTTAAGGCTAGAGTAAAGGACATATTCTTAATCGAGATAGATCTTGTACACTTCAACATTTTTTTTAAGGTATCTTTCGAGTATACTGTACAGTACGCGGCAGAAAGTAATATACATCTACCTTTAGAAGGAGATAGCCGATTTGTAGAGCATTGTATCTGTCGTTGAGACACAACGTCATATAGGTATGAGGGACACAGATAACGTTCTAGAAAGCCGAAATGTCATTCTAAAGGCCAATGTACAATGTACATACATTACTTTCTGCCGCGTAGTGTCACATACTTGCAGATAAACGCGCTTTAGACGGCATCTTGACTGCCCAGTCCTTCTAACACTATTTTTAGGGTTCCGTACCTCAAAAGGAAAAACGGTACCCTTATAGGATCACTTTGTTGTCTGTCTGTAAAGAAACCTACAGGGTACTTCACGTTGAACTAGAATCATGAAATTTGGCAGGTAGGTGGATCTTATAGCTGACATTTGGGGAAAAATCTGAAAACCGTGAATTTAAGGTTAGATGGCACAAAAAAAAATTAAATTGTGGTCATGAACTAATAATTAGTATTTTCAACTTTCGAAGTGAGTGACTATATCTAGTGGGGTATCATATGAAAGGTCTTCACCTGTACATTCTAAAACAGATTTTTATTTATTTTTATGCATCATAATTTTTGAATTATTGTGCAAAATGTCGAAAAAATACGACTGTAGTACGGAACCCTCATTGCGCGAGCCTGACTCGCACTTGGCTGGTTTTTTTTATTGCGTGACAGTATTGCGCTTGATGCGACAATCATGCATGAAAAAGCAATGATAAGGTCTAGGTCGGATCGCGCTTGCCTAGAAGATGCCTATTCAACCATGATTTGAAGGTATTAAGGATATTATATGTGGTAGGAAACACGGACACCGAAAGGCATTCCACACCTTAGCGTTCCGTATCAGAAACGTTGAATGGCGTCATAGCGGAATTCCGCAGGAAAAAATCTGGCCTAGAATCTCTAGATTTTTTTTATCTGCTCTTAGACACACTCGTTATGATTTTATTTCCCACAGTTGGTCGATACGAAAAAGAAGAAAAGCCTCGGTTCGCCGTCGTATAAGAGCGATTCGTTCAAGCAGAAGGAAAAGGCCAAAGCCGGGAACAAATCGTCCATCCTGAAGCAAGTGTCCGCGGACAGTTGCCGCGACGTGCAGTCGCTAAGCGGCGACGCGGCTAACCTGGCTGAACAGGTTAGTTATGATTGTCACCATCACGTTTTGGCGCAGTGCTGTAATATATTATGTATTTTAGCGTTTAAACTACCGTGAGTGATTTCCATTATAAATACTATCTGTCCCGGCTTACTCACGTGTGTAGTCGACGTTAGCCCGACTAGTTTCGAACCCATCCGGGGTCCTTTTTCAAGGGAGTCCGTCCGCGCACGCGCCGCGGTTTTGACTCCCTTGAAAAAGGACCCCGGATGGGTTCGAAACTAGTCGGGCTAACGTCGACTACACACGTGAGTAAGCCGGGACAGATAGTATTTATAATGTTATGTATTGTAGCTCGCAGATTTGCACGTTGAACAAAAGATGTTAAAAAGTCAAGTCAATCCATTCAAATCCTTTTGTCTGAGCTTCAAAAGCAGTCTGTGGCTTTGACTGTCCCGTTGACTATACGTAAAAAATCGATAAATCTTTTATTACCTACAGTTCTTGCAATTCACGAAGGCGAGTGGCACATGCTTGTGTTTAAGTCGTATCGGTATAAGTAACGTACACTGAATGTGTGCGTTTGCGAGCGCTTGCTCGCGACTGATTGGTGCGACGACATGCACGCACACTTACGCAATGCCCGCGTATCCGACGTAACCACAAGTAAAGTCCACTCGCCTTCGTGAATTGCAAGAACTGTAACAAGTTATTATCTCACACAGGTATACGACATGAAGTTGCAAGAGATGCCGTCCCAAACAAGCGATGTATCCTCAAACGTGGAAGAAACGGCGTCCCTTCTCAATGACAATGTGCTACGGTCCTGCTTAGGCTCCACCGTCCATCTCAGCACGAGTGAGGAGTTGAACATCCAAGGAAGTAACCCTCTGAAACCGTTGCGAGACACTTTGAAGAACAGCATCAGTTTACTGATGGAGTCCAGTTCTTCAGCTCTCGAGTAAGTGAAACTGCCAATCTAATCCATCATTATAAGAGCCATACTTTTGTATAAGAGTGCGTTACCAAACACGGTCTTGTGTGTGTCGTGATTATTTTAAGTTGTTCTCGTTTTTATCTTAATTAGGTTTTTATAAAAACTGCCATTCCCCTTCCAGGTTAGCCCGCTTCCATCTTAAACTGCATTATCACATAAGTCAGATTGCATTCAAGGGCTAATTTGTATCTGAATAAAAATAAAAAAATACCGTCACACACGGTCAAGATAACTTTTCTAAGATATATTGTTTTTTCCCCCATAGCTATGGCTTAGGCCGCTTAGGGCATATTGCGGGATAGTAGAAAACATTAGAGCTTACCAATATGCGCAGTAGTAGTGCATATTGAGAAGCTCCGAGATCTCATATAAACGCATCCACTGTTGGCTCGTGCCGAACGAAACGGTCCTCCGACTTCACGTGCTTCGCTCTGACGTACGGCTGCTTGTGGCACAGCAAGCTGCTAACTTCCCAGAGACCCAGATGGCTGGAACCCCCACTCCAGACTGCTCAAGATCTTGTAGCCCCACCGCATGGGATGTGTTGTACCTAGTGTTATAACTATCCAAACGAAATCTGTTATTGCCTTATTGGTTCTTACGGATTCTGATGGCGATTAAATAGAGTATTCGCATCTTTTTCTTACCAATGTAATAAGAAAAGGACAAACATATTTAATTTAATTTAAAACTGACAAACCTCTTCACTTGAGCAATTTAAAATTTTCGTCCGTTTTTTATAAATTTGAAAAAATAAAGATTGTGTTTGGTACAGCGAGAGCTCAGGACCGGAGCCTAAAAGCCCCACCAGCAAAGTGAAGATGGGGTGGTGTCGCGAGTGTCGCGCAGCAGTCGCGCGGCTCGAGGACACCATGCCCGGCATCACGAGCCTCGTGCCCGGCTACAGTGCTGCTATGGTAAGTGTGTAATATAACCTATGTATGTAGTATTATTTAAAACTAGGAAAGCCGCCCGCCTTCGCACGGATTATCTGACACGACTCGAGCGCTCTTTGTCCCTACCTCCTACATGAAACGCATAAACTTACAAATCTACCCTTTTCTTTATTTACTTACTTTCGGATCGATTTTTATGGCGGCCATTTTGAAATTTTTATTATTTGTTATAGCGGCAATAGAAATACACATTCTGTGAAAATTTCAACTTTCTACCTATTACGGTACACGAGATACAACCCGCTGACAGACAAATGTACGGACGGACGGATAGCGGAGGCTTAGTAATAGACCCGTTGGCACCCTTTGGGTATGGAACCCGAAAAATTAATCCCTTAATAATTAGTATCAATAGAGATTTTTAATTAATTTTTCTCAAAATAATGCAATCTCACTCAGATATGCCCCGAACCCTCCACTTATCACTCCATAGAAGAGTACAGAGACCATCAGAGGCAACAGGTTGACGTACAGGAAACTAAAGTAAGCTGAAGTTCCTTTCATCAAAAAATTTCTTTTTGAGGGTCAGGCTGGTCACGTGACCTGATACCTTCGGCAGAGAGTGAGAGAGTGCTCCTTCGAAGGCTTTGAACTATTATGAGAGAGAGAGAGGGAGATAAAGAAAATCCCTTTTTAAAAGGAGTTTACATGATAGAAAGAGAAGAGTTAACGAAATTTTAGACTGCAGCGCTGGCGAGCTGAATTGCACTTTATCACGTCGCAACAAGAGTCGCTATTTATTTCAAACTCCTTTCGGAGTGATCCTCCTGTACCTAGAAGGTACTATTAATTAGTACTCCGTGATTACAGTAACAATAAATTCAAATCAATGGTCGCCCTAACTTGTCAGTCTTATAAAAAAGAATAAATCAATTTTTAATTCGAACTGGTATTTACTTACCCTTATATCTATTAGTTAGATAATTAATATCCCCCTTAAGGAACTTCTCTACTGAAGTTGAATGGAGTGGCTATGTATTTTGCCGACTATCAGATGGTTGACAGATAAAGCTAATATATTACTTCATTTCTGTGTAATCTAGTTGATCTGCTAAACACCTCGCAACTCCACTTCACCTCAGTAGACAAGCACCCTGAAACTCTGGTCCACGATCAGCATTAGCTAAAGTTTAAAATGGGCTAATAAAAAGGAAGTTATTGAAGTAACTTTATGGTTATTATTCAATTGTTTCAGCTGAGCGATACGGAATACGATGAAAATGGTGACAACGTTTATTTCTGTACAAATTGCTTCAAGAGGTACATCATATCAGAAAATAATGAGGAAATCGTAAGTAGCATTGTTTGTGTTCATCTCAGAGGTCGAGTCACATTATGGGAGCACGTATGAGCGTTTCTTATATGGAATAGAAGGTTGTTTATTATCTTTGGCAGAAGCGAGATTCGCTACCAATGTGAATCGATCCTAAGAAGTGTGAGGTTATCCCGTGTTGTATTGTGAATGTGTGTCACAGCAGCTGTGCGTCGCGGCGGAGGCGACGTCGCGCGCGAGCGTGGGCGTGTCGGCCGGCGACGGCAGCGACGTGCGCGCGCCGCCAGCGACGCGCTCGCCCGCGCCCAGCCTCGGAGACTCCCTCATGCCGGTACCACACTCACTCACCTGCCACCTCACGTAGCAGTTAGCACACTCAGCAGCGGGGTCTTCTCAATCATCATCACTTACAGCAAAATCGGCGATTTATAGTCTGTTCACGAACATAGTGTCCATATACCCGCAGGCGAAGAAGTGGACGTCTATTGATTAACAATGGCGATATTTCTTTTTCCATAGCAACCATTCCCACCGAAGGACGAGAAGCTAAAGCCGGGCAAAGAAAAGCTGCCAAAGAAAAAGTCGCCGCCGCCCGCGCCCGTCGCCCTCCTGCCGCGCGCCCCGCACAAGGACATCGAGTCTGGACTATACTTATACATTGATCTACACGGACATGCATCTAAGAAAGGTTTGTCATTGCTTCATTTACTGGCTAGTGTCTCTGGCGACACTTTTTTTATTCCATTCCAAGTCACGACTACTCTGCCAGAAAACGAACTAAAAAGACTTTTTCACATTTAAGTGTGTAAGTATTCTATACTTCCTATTAATCTGTTCAGGCATTTAGAAGTTATGGTGGGATAAAAAAACTCACTAACCTGAAAACATAACTCTTTTTTTTGTGGAATTGTGTAAAAATTATAATTTTATGTGGGAACTTTTGACATTTTATTTAAAACCACAGTTTATCAAGTTCCATACTAAAATCCAGCATTTCGGAAATTTTACCGGAGCACAATGTGTTTTGATTTTCTGAAGTAATAGGCGGCAGTATGGTAGTTGAGATCTCTACCAAACTTTAAATGTGCAGGTATATTTATGTACGGCAACCACTTCGAAGACCTGGAGAGTTGCGTGGAGTGCATGCTGCTGCCGCGCATCATGTCGCTCAACAACCTGCACTTCCACTTCTCCTCCTGCAACTTCACCGAGAGGAACATGTACCTCAAGTATGTGCACTTGCCGACTCTTCTCAGTAGAATGTTCTTTCCGAACCAGTGGTAGAAACTTGAGACAAGATGAAATAAATTAATTTCATTGCACTGACAATCCACTTCATACGGATATATACGCGGTATACAACCGGCAGTTCTATAGATCATTTCTGAGGTTTTTCAGGGTGATAGTGAAAATTGCGTCCATTTTCAAAAACAAAATGGCTGACAGGTTTTTTAAAAGAAATTGACATGTCTTTTGTATATCTTTTAAGTTGTAAAATTGTAACTATAATAATAAAATCAGTTAATAATAAAAGTAGTAGTATCAAAAATTGAATTTTCATAATTAAAACCATTAACTATCGTTTTTACATCTATCGGCACTCTGAGCACAATTAACATTAGCATGTCAGTAACGCGGCCTTGAAGTTTTTATCCATCCCGAATCGCCCAACGCTCTAAGAAGTTTTCAGTTCAAAAATCTTGTTTCCAACAGGGACAGACGTGACGGCATGTCCCGAGAAGGCTCCGGCCGGGTCGCCGTGCTAAAAGCCACTGGTCTAGTGCGATCATACACCTTAGAGTGCAACTACAACACCGGGCGTCTGGTTAATGTGTTGCCACCCACTGCGCGAGAGGGGCCCACGGTCCAAGCATCCACCGCGCCCATGCCGCCCAAATACACCCCGCACATCTTTGAAGAGGTAAACCCATTCCAGGTTTGTGGGATCTGCCGCCTACTGATTACCTCTAGAACTATGTAATACGAAATAAACAACCGCCCGCGCCGCGCCGCGTCTACACTTGGGCCATTATAGCATCAGCTTCGAAGAGGTGAACATCGTCCAGGTATGCGAGTCAGACATAAGTATTTCATATAAATACAACATCGGGCGGCTAATCGACTGGTTGCGGCGCCTGCCACACCAATGCCGGATAAATAATCCCTTCCAGGTTTTTGGGTCTGACAACTCTTGCCTAGTTGTAGAATATGTGTAGCAGGACTCAACGAATTCCGCAAGTTGCGCTATTATCACATCAGCTTTGAAAAAGTGAATCCCTTACAATCTCGTGGGACTCAAGTCTACTGCTTAGTTGTAGACAGTGTTGAAGGACTCTACAACTCATGCAAAACTTGGGCCTTATCATATCAGCTTTGGAGAGGTGAACATCTAAGTATGTGGGAACTGATGAATAATACCTAGTTGTTGACTCTGTGTAGGAGGACTACAATTAATATCGCCCAATGTAGGCCATCATCCAGGTTTGAGCATATTCATCAGGCTCATTACTGCCTATTTGTAGTCTACAACGCCTCAACAGTTAAGGGCACTATCGCAAAAGCTTCAATTCTAGGTTAGGCTCTTCCAGCTTGTGATCTCAATAATACCCTCATTCATTATCGAAGAGGCAAAACGGTTGAACCTCAAAATTATTGTTGCCGTGCCTGACAACAGTTGTAATTAAATCATGCTTATTCATGAAAGGTAAATTTTGGTAAAGGCTTGTAAAAGCTGGCTTTGGTAAATCATGTTGGTGCTAAAAGATGTATTTACAATGTTTCAATATTCCGAAAATAGACAGATTATTTTCTAGAAGGTAATACCTAAACCAGATCTTGGCAATTACCACGTCTGTTCCATACATACTGGTATTTATGTTACTGCTATCTATACAATTCCAAACCACACTACAACACCACCGGAAGGTGTTTCTGTCAATAGTTTTTCAGATTATAACTCTATGATATAAAGCTCTTCAGTTCTGCAAATATTTGTACTGTGCCGTAGTACGTATATTGTTGTTGTATGTAGTACAAATGTTTGCATAATCAGGAGTACAACTCGTTTGTTTATAAAGGAACAGTTAGTTTAAGTTGTGAAGTAACTAATTGTGAATTTCAGAAGACGTACCACAGTTTCAGGTAAGACACTGTCGCGCTAAGAATGTGGAGGGTTTTGAAGAGATAGACCCTGTGAAGGTTCGTTCGATTCCGTTATAATGGCTGGTGCCTTTTGAGATGCATACAAATCTCTGAATTGAACTAATTTTAAGGTCTAATAGTACTACTATCCTTTTTACTATGTTCTCTTTAGTAGAGGATTATAGCACAACCTTTAAGCCGGTCGCATTGTCAAACGATATCTGTCAGAAAAACTGCCGACGGGTGCCGAAAGGCATTTTGCTCAACATTTTGTAGGTATTAGACTGCGCAGACCGTCAGAATGTCGATGAAAATTTCTCATAATATGCGGCCTTAAGACTAGTTCATTTTTTTGATTAAAGGCCGAGATAATAATCTATCAATCTATCTATTTCTAGTCTGTCGATGAGTTAATTAGCAACTTTGCTATTTGTCAAAGAAGACCATAAAATTTTTGACAAATTATCAACGTTGCTAAGTAACTTACTGGCAGATTGCAGTTAGATTACTATTAATTTCGGCCGTGAGAGATTTGTGCGTAGCTAAATGGGCACCACAGTAGATAGGCGAAGTTTTTACAAAGGTACGAGTAGATGTTTTCAGATTTTTCACAGTAGATATTGAGCGCTTTAATATGTTTCACAATATTATCTCTTCAAAATCTCCAAATTTTATATCCCACCGCTGCATTAACACGTATATATCTAAATGTAAATATGTTAAGTTAAATGCGCCTATTTTTACTAACACAATGTAAAATCACACTCAATTGTATCATACACAACAAAGGATATTTATTGGGATTGGAACCATTGATGTAAATAAATTTTATTTTCTGAAAATATGTACTTAGTGAGGATATAACTGTAAATATTATAGACTACTAAAACAATCATACTTATTTATGTATTCCAAGTCTTTTTCACACCAATCATTGGCTACGTATTCCTGGTGAAAAGAAATAAGAATAGATATAGAAGTGTTTTTAGGAGATTTTCTTCGTCATTTCAAACCACATTTTTTTTGTTCGGAATGACCCGTCTATTGCATAGTACTAATCTAGATACATAGAAGTCATTACGAGCGAGTGATCTACTACTGAGCAAAATAATTAATGTTAGTTCAGACAGTTCAGGACGGCAATAATCCCGCAGTGCGTAGTGGTAATGACACAGCGTGGGTGCAGGTGGGGCGGTCGCTGGGCGCGTCCATCTTGGACCTGACAGGGCAGCACCCCAACTCCCGCGTGCCGTGCTCCGAGCACCGCAACCTGGCTGCCGTGCGTGACTGGCTGCGCGCGCACACGCGCACTATGCGCCCGCAGGTACGCACACCACCATCCCCGTCCACACACACATGCACACACAGAATAAGAGACCCTTTACACTTGCGTTTCTCCAGCGTAGGCGTTTATGTTCCGTAATATTATAAATGCGAAAGTGTGTTTGTATGTCTGTCTACTAGCTTTTCACGGCCTTACACCCAAATCTAATATATGCACAAAATTTTATTTTTAACTAGACTTGTCAGTACTGAACACCTTGCTAAAATATTCTCTTTTAACATTATTAATATTTGATTAAGTATAAAAACAATTTTTATTTATTTGTGTTATTAACAAGTAACCGTCTTTAATTTTCAGTGTTAAATCACCCCCCCACTTCTATATAAAAAAATCAATCACCAGCTTTGAATTACTATTATGGGTAAGGGACTAGACAGTGTGTTTCGCCTTAAAATAACGTCACACTCCCATCTACTAAAACTTGTGCTGATATTAATAAATTCATCTGTTAGCCGTAGTCGCCGATACTGAGTGGTATTTTTAAATGATTGATTAATCAGTTCTATTTTTCAGTTGACGATGTCTCGGCTCCGACCCAAGACGGCGTCACCGCCGAGGGCGCCTCTGTTTGCTCGATCTAAAGCCAAGGTGACGGACGAGCGGAAGGAGAACGCTTACGTCGCGACCAAGACCGACTCAGAGAGAAAACGAAGCCCCCCGGTACTGGCGCAGCGCTCCGGACACGAACTCGTCAACGTCAACATGAAATTCGCCAAAAAGAACGAACCAGTCAAAAGCACATCCCGCACTCGATATCTGGTCGACAACGAGCCCAAACCAAAAACTCTGTCGACTAAACGAAGGAATATTCTCTCGATTCGAAAGCCGAACGCTTCAAAACCCCAAGCGAGCGGAATCGTTAAAGCGAAAGCGAATAGAAGGGCTGCGGATGACTCGGAGAATCCTCGGACCTCTATAGTGACGGCGAAGTTGAGTAAAAGGAGTTTCTCGCGATCCATACGCGTCGCTTCTCGGGTCAGTAGCAACCGATGCCGAGCGATGGCGTCTTCCTCCTCGGACGATGTGATAGGCGGAGGTTGGGAGGACGTTACGGGAGGTACGGCGCTGGGCGAGTCCTCGCTGGCCGCTAAGCGTCGCCCTTTCTCCAACACTTCGCCCTCTCGCCTCAAGAAGATCAGACTTAAATCGGGCTTGTAGCGCAAATCGCGCGCAAGGCTCGCCTCCGACTCTCACTGACTCGCGGGCCTCAACGCGCTACCTCGAACTAATATAATATAGACCCCCCGAACCATATTTGCCAATACTTTTTTATCCGATCGGACTAAACTGGTAAATCTGAAGTTCGGACTTTAGTCGGGTTGGGCTGATAGTTTAGTAGGGCTGATGATGATTGAAGTCGGTGACAAATCTAGCAAGAAAAACGCGTGCCTAAAATTTTAATAATTGGAGCGGAATATCGCTCGTGATTTTCCGTTTGATTTGTCCCTGGCCTTATCGAATTCCACTGCCCAGTGACAGTGCCCGGAATAAGTTGGGCAGATTTTGCGGACTATCTTGCCCACACCTAATAAGCAATCTTCAAACTATCGGACGTTCAAGTCTGTGGTTCCCGGGGGCTGTATGTCGCGTGGTCTCTGTGGTGACTAGATCAATTTTAGATACAATTTGTGGGTAGGCTACGAATATCGCCGTTTTAATAGATATATTTACCACTTACTATGACCGAACCTGAGCTCTCGAAAGTGCCAGAACTGAAGCTTTTTGTTTTTTTTTTTAATTTTCTTTTTAGATAAGAAGGGTCAAATAATAAACTGCACTTGTATTATCTGTAGATATAATATCTTCTACGAAGTTATGCATAAGTACCGATTTTTGCATTGTAATATTTTTGGATCATTTCTTTCTTTCGTCACTTGCCATTTTAAAATTGGGCTGTTTTATGTTATGTGATAAATGATAATGATAGACAATTTATTTACAGTTTAACGATACGATTGTATAATGTTGTTTTATATGAAACTAGGTCTTGTTTTAATTTGGAATAGGTTAACCAAAAGGTTCTGAAAATCTATTCGGCTAATGCTCTAAATATGGTTGCTATTTGTTATATGTTATAGAATAATGGAATAAAACGTTTAAAAATTGTATTGTTGTAGTTAATGTAATTTATACGCGAAAAGTACTGACAATACAGTATTTAGTTAATTGAGTTATGTGGTGCGATATTGCATAATCATGATTTAATTATTGTAGAAAATTTGATGTGAAATTGTGTTAAGGCTTTAAAAGATGCTACATAATACAGGCTTAAGCAGACAAAGCTCGACGGAAACTGCACGGCAGGATGTCGCACTAAAGGCGCGCGTACGCGTGAATGATTTACAATACAAATGTAACTGTATGAAGCATGTCACACTTCAATGTGCTTAGTATGGGATTTTATAACGTCAGAGTAAAATGGACCTAAAGTTCCTTGAAGTCAAAAATTCAGAACCACCGATATTAATTTCACAGGATTTTCGCTTCGATCGCTGACTGATATATGGACGAACTTGAGCTTCAAAATAAGGTTATTAAGGTCCATTTTACTTACACGTGTATCAACGTTCGAGTTCTATCAACGTAGCTGTAGAACTGCGTAACGGGTGGACGCTGAATGCAGAAGCTCGACTCGTACGAGCTTCATGGTGTGAACGCTTTCAAACAGTTCCTTGTATTAAAACTTCTATATTTTTGTATAGAATCATAGAATCGTAAGGTCATAATCGCCGATGAATTAGCTACGAGGAGCTTTGGAATCTAATGATCTCATAGTACATAAAGGTTACAAGTTCTAATACATGCTTCAAAGTGTAGTCCCAGTGTTTTTTTACTTTGTTCTACTATAAAGCAACAAAAATATATGAACTAAAAACAATATAATAATTGAAATGATAATATTATATGTACCTATTATGAATTTTATATGTTGTAAAACAATTAATAATAAATTAACTCTTAAAAGGAATGGTGTTGGATTTTAAAAGTGATTGATTATGCAGGTATTTAGTTAAATTAGCCCCCATAATCAGAACAGTGCAATATTATGAATTTATTTGTATACTTTTTGATGCATAATTATGTATAATACTATTATATAGGAAACTTTATCTACTTATAAATTCATGTGCGCGTGTAAGATTTGTTTATCATAGAAAGTAACATACATATTATATGTATATTAAATAGAAACTATTTATAAAAATATTAATATATTAATAAATAACATACAATGTTCTCAGAATCATTTGCTTTTTTTATTAATTTTGATAAAACTAATGGCTTGCACAGACGTAGGACAGTCCATCCTCACAACTGCAATAACGCACACGAGAGACGAAAACACTACTAGCCGACAACTTCAACACACTGGATCGCACGAAAGTGAGGCGAGTCCTCTGTTCCGGGTTCCGTATTTTACTACAGTTGTATTTTTCGACATTTTGCGCGATAATTCAAAACTATGATGCATAAAAATAAATAAAAAAGTGTTTTGGAATGCACAGGTAAAGCCTTTTCATATGATACCATATACCACTTGATTTATTATAGTTATCTTACTTCGAAAATACCTATTTGGAATACTTAATCGATGAAATTTTATTGTACCTTAAAAGAATAATAACTTCGAAAATTGAAAATATTAATTATTAGTTCATGACCACAATTTAATTTTTTTTGTGTGATGTTACCACAAATTCAAGGTTTTCAGATTTTCCCCTAATGTCTGCTATAACCTACCTACCTGCCAAATTTCATGATTCTAGCTAAACGGGAAGTACCCTGTAGGTTTCTTGACAGACAGACAGACAAAAAGTAATCCTATAAGGGTTCCGTTTTTCCTTTTGAGGTACGGAACCCTAAAAATTGAATAGGTAACATAGAGTCCGTGGCAAGTTCTCTCCGAAAATAATAGTCTCGTTCGTAAAGAACTTGTCCCGTCCGTACCCGAAGGTTGCCAATGGGACCCTAAAAATGATCCTGATGACATTCCGCCACGATAAATGAAGATTTTTAATGACGTCAAACAATAAAAAGTTCGAGGTTGCCTAGGCCAAATTAGGACAGTCTCTTCTGTCCCATGACGTCAAGTTCTATGAGACTCGCCTTGCCCTCCGCGAACAAGTCTGTCGTCTGCGCAGGCGCTAAGGTTCCAGAAGTTCTATAAGTACGGGTTTAATAGCACCACTGACGATTTTGAGAAAGTCAGAGGCAGCTAATAATTCCATAATAACTAGACTAGTTTCAGTAAGTACTTAGCCCACATTCGCAAAAATTACACCCTGATGGAAATTCATCTGATCTGATTTCCCAGGATAAAAAGTAGCCTATGTCACTTTTCAGTCTTTAATATGCCCATGCAACAAATCACGTCGATACATTGCGACGTGATTGAAGGACAAATTAACAAACAAACACACTTTCAAATTTATAATATGGGTACTGATTTAATGACTTTGACTTAACGTAAATAGGTCCAATTTATTTATTCTATTTTATTTAAAAAGATAATATGATTGGTTTGGTACATAATAAAACAGACAAAGACCGTAAACCTTTTTATTTCAGTCCACAGTTTGCTTATACTAAAAGATTACAGCCTGCGTCCTCGCCTACCACCCTTCCTACGGGTCGAGTCTGAAGGCACAGGTGTCACATCCTCAATGCGGCCAATCTTCATGCTGGAACGGGCGAGGGCTCGGAGAGCAGACTGTGCGCCGGGGCCTGGTGTCTTTGTTTTGTTACCACCAGTTGCACGTAGCTTGATGTGTAGAGCTGTGATACCTAAGGTCTTGCACTTTTCCGCGACATCCTGAAAAATTAAAATAAAATAGAAAATTAACAGACATGGTTTGAGATATGACTTAGTGTAGGCCGCCATAACACCTGTAAGTTTTACAAGTAAGTACCTTACCTGATTAACTTATGACAAATTTACTAATATAAACACTTTATCAACAAGTTTGTCATAATATATTCTTACAACTTACCTAAATTGCAAAATTTACTTATGCTAGTAAAACTTACAAGTGCCATAAAAGAACAGTTAAGTACAACAATAGACAGTTAGGGAAGTACCATAATGTATCTTTGTATTTAGATATCAGTTTAAAATTTAAATAAACAGTAGATATTGGGGACGATTCTTTTGTACACTATCTCTAAACTAAACTAAATTAATAGGTCTAAATCTAGTGCTATCCTTTTCCGTAAGCAACATTATGAAAGAGATAGCAATAGATTTAGACGTGTCATTTTAGTTTAGTTTAGAAATTGTGTACAACTGAATTAGCCACATTGAGTAACTTTTGAACCAAAACTTCTAAGATAGTGGTTCTAAAATGGCATTCATATTTACAGCAAACCTCAAAAGATCTCCGCTCAATCTGATAAAAATAAACCAGTCAAGTGCAAGTTGGATTTGCACATGAAGGGTTCCATACCATTGTACAAAGATATAATTCATCATATTTTTGTGCTGTAATCACAATCACGGTTTTCAGACTTTTCCCTTTACTTGTACTAGAAGACATCAGCCAGATTTCATGATTTTAATGGGAAGTATACCCCTATAGGTTTTGATTCTCTTGTCTTTACAGACACAACAGACAGACACACAACTAAGTGATCCCATAAAGGTTCCTCTTTTTCTCTAGAGATATGGAACCCCAAAAACAAGCTTAATCAATTTTCAAGAACAAACAAATAAATAAATCTTTGATTTAAGTAATTGTTTTACAATCACAAATGTTCCTGAGACAATGGTAAGATGCTCATGAGTTCAAAATTTTCATATAAGTTCCTAAACAAAGTCGTGCAAGTTGAGTATCTAATTTTTAGAGGCTTTGATTATTAATTTACTAAGAATTCTCTTCACTTCAACAATAATTGCAGCAAACAGTGCAGTTAGAATCCAAGAAAAATTACAACTTCTAAAAACTTTAGTTTGGAAGAGAGGTTAGAATTTTAGAACACTGTTTATTTACAATGACACTTAATGATTACCTGAGCGGCTAACATAGCGGCATAGGGCGAAGCTTCGTCACGATCAGCTTTTACCTTCATGCCTCCCGTTACCCTGGCGATGGTTTCCCGGCCAGACAAGTCGGTAACGTGAACGAATGTGTCATTGAAAGAGGCGAAGATGTGAGCCACTCCGAACACGGTCTCTCCGACCAAATGCTGAGGACCGAGAGTCACCTGCACCTCCTCTTTAGCAACTTTATTTTTCCTCGGTGCCATGGCTTAGGGCCTGCAAATAACAATAACACTTTTACATCACTTTTATAACCTTAAAAAATCTCTGCAATCCGCACACAATTTGTCGTCAAGTGTTACACCAGCAATTATCAAACACTAATCTTGTAAATGCTATCAATATTCCAGTAATATCCAATTTAAACACACATTTTTTTCGTAAAATAAGATATATACCTTTAGCTTTGAAAGCTGTCAAAACAAGAAAGACTATTTTTGACACTTTGACAATTGACAGTTGACGTTTCAGATATTTCCATTTCCGGATACCTCCAGTGTTTCCATAGCAAATAATTATAAAAATCAAAAACCACACGCAAAGTTCGCAAAATGTTCGCAAAGTTCAAAGGTTTGAAAAACGTACTGTACAATAATGAAAAATATACACTGAGTGTAAAATATATACAATAATATCCACGACTTCGTAGACGAAGTAACTAGTAAGTTAGTTTTATGTTTTTAAAAGTTATGTGAAAATCTTTGATTTTCCAGGATAAAAGGTAGGTAGTTAAAATGTCAAAGCTAGTCTGAACTCTGAAGGTCTGATAGTAGTCCGTACTCCGTAGTTAAACTTGTCACCGTCGCTGGTGGCTGGCAGGCGGTGGCTGGCTCAGGGCACAAATTGCTCAGGGTCCCAAAAGATTGTAAATATTTTAATAAACATTTAAAATAAAAATTAAAGTGAACGCATTGGTAATGTGAATGTATGTGTCAAACTACCGGAAGTAGCATACGTCATTCTTTGCCAACATATTGTGATTGATATTTCATCCTATTCGTGTATAAATTTGAGAATATCGTCGGTTTTAGCGACGAAACATACTGCAATTAAGTGTGAAACCTTGTGATAAACTTCCTTTAGTGTTAGTTAATCTAGTACAATTTTAATAAGTGAGTATTCCTGTTGTACAAAGTAGGAAATTCTGTTTCAAGATTCAACTACGCAAATGACGTACTGTCATTCACATTACTCAATTCATTATCGCTATACTACTGATTTGCGATGTTCCTTGAAGAATATGTGAACTTCTGTCTCCAAATAAGAAACGGATTGTAGACAGATGATACGACGTAATTGATAATAATGTGATGTGCAAGTCATCATCAAATGACTACCCTTTGTGAGCCTGTGCTGTGATAAAATATTAATTCTATAAAAATTCATACATTCCAGATTCAAAATGTTTATCTGGGATTGGTTTACTGGTGTCTTGGGATTCCTGGGTGAGTGAGACAATCCATTTATAATTGCCCAAGGAAATAGTTATCTGTTACTAAATTACAGCTTATAATTTTATATTAGATGGAATTAATGAATGAATACTATTGAACTCTGGCCTGTCCAGCCGTAATCTATGTACATTATAATCAGCATTTAAAAATAAACTTATTTTTTGTATTTTATTGTACTGATGTGTTGTAGTACTTATTCAAATACTTACATTGCCATTGTGGTGATAAATTATACAAGTTTTACTTACAAGCCCTTACAAGTTTTACTAAAACCCTTTATTAGCAGTCAAGATTTGGAACCGCTTGTGGTGTATAATAAAGCTATTTTCCAATTAATATTAGCTTGATATAATATTCGTCAATTCAAGTTATGCATAGATGATAAAGTACTTGTTGACAAAGCCTGATGACTATAAAATATATGTATTATGTTTAAATATAAAACTAATTTATATAATATCAATGCCGCTTTTATATTGGTCAACTTATTAAGGTTGCAATATCAATGACACACTTATTATGCATGATAAGTTTACTAAGTATATAAATGTGTGTTGACTTTTATTCAAAATGGAACAAATTATAATTTACATACTTAAATTTGTGTATGAGGATAATTTAGTATAAAATACAGTTCTATAAAAACTAGTTGATTAATTATTGTGGCACACCATCTTCAAGGTTTTCTAGATCTAGATCTTGTATCAAAATGTATTCATAACGAATAACTATGGTCTTTTTACAAGTCCAGGCAAATAATTTATTCAAAGTAGGTACGATCATACACTTTATGATTGTCACTTATTATTTGTAAGATGTATAATTTATTATTTATTTATTTATGTAATTATTTATTACAATGTATAATATATGTATATCTGTACAGGTTTGTATAAAAAATCTGGCAAACTGTTATTCCTGGGGCTGGACAATGCAGGCAAAACTACACTTCTGCATATGTTAAAGGATGACAGACTGGCACAGCATGTACCAACATTACATCCCAGTAAGATTCTTTTTTTTCTCTTTATTGCATACCAATAAGTCACAAAAGGTGGACTTAAGACTCGACCTTATCTCCCTTTCAACCTGAGGAAGGTGTGAGAGGCATTTGCAACAAAATCTGACAAGGACAGTGGACACCCTGCCCTGTCACTGCCATAATGTGCCTCATGTTGTAGAAAGAGCAAACAATATTTACACTGATTTCCTCTTTTTCATTCATTAAATTGATTTAGAAAATAATGATATGAATAATTAATCGCTTACTTTACATAGATAAATATTAATACAAGACAAATATTTGTACAATGTAAGCCCCCATCATTATTTGCACTACCTTGCATTACCTTGAAATCACCTTGACTGCTGTATGTTTCCTATTGTGAATAATTAGATGAAATTATAGCATTTATGAGGGAAGACCAATTATATAAATTTCAAGTTTATTGTGCAAATATATTTTTTCATCAAGAGCTTCATGCTTTATGCGAAAGTGTGTCTGTCAGCTGTTTGACCGATTTTGGCGAAATGTAGCTTTCATCCCGAGGCTATTTTCTGTCTCGAAAATCAAGGTGTTCTAAGAAGTCGCGGGAATCATCTATTAAGTACAGATATAGCGTGCATCCAGGAGATGAATATGCTACTTTTATCCCAGAAAATCAAAGAGGGGATTTAAAAAAATCGAAACTTACGCGGACAAATTCGCATCATCTAGTATAATATAAATACATAGTATTCTACCATATATGAAAAATAGAACATAAATAATATAACAGTATTATGAAATAAAGCTGTAAACTTGATATTGTGATGTGGTGTATTGCATTGGTCACGACGCCATACCAGGCTCCAATGCCTTGAGCATCAACACACCAGACTTACGATAGACTAGTGTACACATGAAAGTTCTAAACACCTTCTGTCGCGTCACGACGCAGCACTACATAGGAATGTGTTTGCGACTCGAAGATGCCACGTAATGTGTGTTGTGCGCAGCATCGGAGGAGCTGTCGATAGGCAGCATGCGCTTCACGACGTTCGACCTGGGCGGGCATCAGCAAGCGCGGCGCGTGTGGCGCGACTACTTCCCCGCCGTCGACGCGATCGTGTTCCTCGTGGACGCGTGCGACCACAAGCGCCTGCGCGAGTCCAAGGCCGAGCTGGACTCCCTGCTGACCGACGAGACGCTCAGCAACTGCCCCGTGCTCATTCTCGGCAACAAGATCGACAAGCCCGGCGCCGCCAGCGAAGACGAGCTGCGTCAGTTCTTCAACCTCTACCAGCAGACCACTGGCAAGGTGAGTCGAGCGCCTACCCCCCAGCACGATTCCAAAACCGATATTGGTGTTGTTTCCGTAGTTTTTCGGGGTTTATGAATTCCTTTTCTTTTTAAAACATCTATCTGCCATCGGTTTTTCAAGCCATAACTAGATAGATTACGAAAAAATGATGTCCAATTTTCAAATCCATAATGGCTCGAAGAAATTTAAGAAATTCCGTCCGTCCGTACGTCTGTCTGTCAGCGGACTGTATCTCGTGAACCGTAATAGATAGAGGTGAATTTTTTACAGAATGTGTATTTCTATTGCCACTATAACAACAGTAAAAATTTCAAAATGCCCGTCATGAAAATTAAAAAAAAAGTGTTGTTTCTTATACAGAACCCTTCATGTGCTTGATCGATTTTTTTAATCTGTCAATCTGAAAGTTTCACTCTTTTCCTGTGTACAATTGATACACGTTTGACGTTGGGTACGTGTTTGTTTTGTTTGTATAGAATAGTTTGTAAAGGAAAATTAAAAAGAATTGTCTGAAAAAAGCCCGAAATTGCATGAAAGATGTCCTTATTACTTTCAGGTATTTAGCACTTGAAAGTAACAAGGACATAATATATCCCATCTAAGCTTTCAAATGGTATACGTAGTGTTGTTGTCGTCAGGGCAAGGTGTCGCGGTCGGAGCTGCCCGGGCGGCCGCTGGAGCTGTTCATGTGCTCGGTGCTGAAGCGCCAGGGCTACGGCGAGGGCTTCCGCTGGCTCGCGCAGTACATCGACTGAACTGCTCTCGACTGTCACTCGCTGCATACTCGTACGCTTCTCGTCACCGAACTAGCCGTTTAGTTGAGGTTCGCGCACCGGGGCCAATTTTGTGATCGATTCATTGCCCCTTCTATTATTTATACAATTTATAATCTATGATTTTGTTCAGGAATGCCCAATGTTTAACAATAAAATACAATAAAACTATTTTTCATTTCATCTCTTTTATTAATCTTTAATAATAAAATATAAGTTTAAATTCCTTTTCTCTTTTATTTAACGACTTTCGGGTGCTTTACATACAAGGACAAAATAACAATTGAAATATTTATCTTCGAAATCTGTATAGTGATTGGAGAAAATTCAGTGGACAGTCTACTTTGTAGTATTTTGTATTTTTGGGCATTTCTAAACAAATGAACTATACAGAATAGGTAAATTACTACTACATCTTGTCTATTACTTTATCTAATACATAATATTACGTGCTATTTTATTTTAAACTATCTGATCCAATGTCAGATGGAATTTCTGAAAATGCTTTCTTATTTTGGGTCTACATTATAGAGAGAGCCTACTTGCAAAATCTCAAGTTTCAGACTTGGTGGTTTGAGTTAACATGTATGTATATAGATTTTCTAATGAAGTAATGAGCTATTCTCTAAATTGCTGTTCTAAAATTATACACATCGGGCAAAATATTTCAAGGTCTGGACACGTTTTTAAATTCAAAAAAGTTTTGTAACTTCAATGCCAACTTGTTGAAGTTTTACTAGATAATTTGCGCCATTTTATTTTGCCATTGACTTTTCCTCCTGGGGCCCTACTGTACTCACTCTTGTTTCTCATAATTTCTCGACAAAATTCTCTCGGTTGAGTGTCATATTGTTATATCTATTTAGTTTTTTAGGTTCTTTACATTGGGGCCGATTCTTTTGTACACAATATTTAAACTAAACCTAAATTAACAGGTCTAAGTCTAGTGTCATCTTCTTACTCAAGCAACATTGTGAAAGGGATAGCAATAGATTCAGAAGTGTCATTTTAGTTTAGAGATTGTGTACAACGGAATTAGCCACATTAGCTGTTTATACAATATCTAAGGCTTATATAATTTATAAATGAAATCGCCTCATTTGTGAACAGCCTTTCCCTCGCTCACTATACTTAACTAATTATACTAACTAAAATAATTATACGATAAATAAATAAAATACTACCGATTTTCAATCGGTTAGGTCAGCGACATATCGGTCAGTTTTTTAACCCTTTTTCGTATCTTTGTTTGAGATAACCCCAGAACTCAATTTTTTTAAATATATAAATGACAATTTAGTACGAGAATACTATGAAAAAAAAAATGTTTATCGATTTATTTGGTACTCTAAACTCATTTTTTGTTAATTTAGTGTAGGTACATTTAAAGTACTTTGCTGTACTTTAAAAGCAAAGTACATATATCTAGTTAGAGGCGTATTCCAAGTATACGTGGTGAGATGGTAATCGGGGTATGAGACGGGGGGACGCCCCGCACACTCGCACGTCGCCCGTGCTCGCCCGCACCGGGTTAGCGTGGGGGCTGTGCGGGTGTGCGGAGGGTTCCTCCCCGATTGCTCGACCTGTCGCGGACTATACCTATGTACACCACAATTCAGTAACATGTTTATCATGTTTCCATACCCTGTGGATGCTATCTTGTGCAGTGACATGATTTAGCTGAAAAAATAAAATGTATAACGCATTGCCTTATATTACCTGCGTTTACGACGTTTTTGTGCCCCTGTCTCCACTATTGGAATACGGCAAGCGATTCGAGTTCGAGTTCGAACTTTTACGATAGTTTGCCGTCCGGCAAATCAACTGGCCCCACTAGTCAGGACACGGTGAATTTTTGTGTAGCAAATTTCTAAATAAGTTTGGCAAATCAACCGGCCGGCAGATGCGACATTCTGTGACAAGAAATAGAGGTGGGAAACATTCCCTGCTGGTGTATTAGATACATCCCGGAAAAAAGAGCGAATTTTAAAAAAACCTATATTCGCGCCAACCATTCGGGTTAGCGCAAATGTGCGGAACGATGCGATTGCCGCCGGCCACACAATTCGCCATATCACTAATCATTAGCCAAATTCCGATAGGGGAGCCGGACCGTTACAGAACCTATGTGGGGTTAGAGAGCTTTTGAGAGATTAGTTGGTTGTGCGCCAAGCGTTTTAGTGAGCGATCGAAATCAAATTGATTTTTAAAATACTTCTTTTAAATAGCTTTCATTGAGTCATTACGTGTCAAGGTTCTACGGGCGTGAACACTGAACACTCGTGTTTGTATGTATGTATTTACATATATAATATCGATGGTAACTTTGCTAAGCAATTTTTATTTATAAGGTCGCGTCCACACCAATAAAAGTTTGCGTTTGTTGTCAACGCACACCGTCAGTGTGGACGTCCTATGGGAGGGAAAAGTCAGAGGATTCGAATTTGGGGGTGGAGGGAGATATTTAGGTGCCTATATCGCGTGCAACGTCCATCCAGAACATTTTTATTGGAGTGGACGCGGATTTATAGATCATTTTAGAACGTATCAACGTTTATTTTTTATTATTGTCATATTGTTAAAGAATGCTAGTAAAAATGATTTATATTACTTATTGAGCTCTGATTTTTCAAGCGCCGAATAGGCTTTGACAGATGGATATTATTATTATTATTTTGTTTTGACTGTTTGCAATATATAAAACTCAAAACGTGAAATTGATTCCTCAGTTAAAGATTATTCGGCGATTCAAAATCGACCCTAATTAAAATACTATATCAAAAAGACAAATCACTCAAGTGTACATTTTTACTTTAAGAAGTTTCTAAGTTTCTGTAGAAATGTAAAACTTTACTAGAAAACAGGAATATTATTACGCGTGCACGCGACCTGAGGCTGATGACGTCACTGTGCAAAAAATTAATTAATTATCTTCTTGTCTTATAAAAAATTAATGTTCAGATTCGTACGCGCATTGTTCATCCGATTGACTTGAACTTTGTACAGTTGTTGTTGGCACTTGCGTGAAGGTTTCTGACTATCACCAAAGAAGATTGAAGAGAGATGGCGCGCGAAAGGCATTCTAACACATGCCGGGTATCAGTAGTATAACTACATATTTAAAGGGAGATGCGATTAACCACCGGAAAGTTCACCAAGTCTCACGTTGTTGTGCACACATAATACTTTTAAATTAAACTGTCGGAAAAGTAGTGTAAAGGAGAAAACATACTTCTAACACAAAACGCGACACTCGCTGAGTATCGAATCGTATTATTTCCTGAAAAAGCACACGCGTCGAGTAGTGCTAAGTGTCTTTCCGCCTTAATGCTATGGTCGTAGTTATTTAAAGTTAGTGAAGCTATTGAGGGTAGGTACTGGTGCAACTGCACTGCCATAGTATTTGCATCACCTATTTATGGGTTTTCTTTAGTATTTCTTCCTGTTTACGTCCTTGTATAATCTCTATGGTAGTAGATAATTTTTACCATAATTCTGTATAAATTAAAATCGGATTTTCAATAAATTTATTCATGCAATATTAAGTTCTGTTTCTCATTCCAACTTTATTGAGTAATATTTTGATGTTATTTCGATAAGCTCATTGTGTTGTATATTTGTAAACGCGACATTATTATACATTATATTTTTGTAAATTATTTCTTTATTATCATCAATTTTTTCAGCTGATTGCGAAATTCTATCAAGTTAATAATTATTTCGAAACGGCTGGTCTAGACAATGATGCCTTAGCATTTAGGACAAAACGAAATCATATACGACCAGTGGCGTACATTCTATACAGGCACTATTAGCACTGCCTATAGTACGCTTCAGGTCGAGAGTCAATCGGAGTATGAGGCGAGAGGACGCCAGCACAGCCCCCTCGCAGTCCCGCACCGGGATAGCGCGCGGGCTATGCAGGTGTGCGGGGCGTCCCAACCCGATTGCCATCGTACTATACTTATTATTATTAGATTTAATTTCGTGTCAAAAAATATGAAAGACTTAAGTCTTTGAATATTGGCCTAAGAGCCAGCGCGTGCCAGACCCTGCTTATTCTATGAAAGCTGAAAGTTTCTCTGTGTATTGTCCCCAACACTGGGAGCTAAGTGTCTGGCAATGCATGACGTGATATATAAAATATCTTATTATAAAATAAGAAAGGTCTAGCACGCGCTGACTCTCTCTCTATAGTACCTATTAAAATAAATAGACGTCACTTGATGAAACGATTCCGCGATTGTCGAAGCCTTCGTTAGATTGCGTCGACTCTCTAATGTTGAAATCTAAATACGATTTTATGAAGCAATAATAATAATAACTTGAGAAATGCAATAGTTATTAAGTAATATTAAAATTACTGATATGCCGCGACATGACAAGCCGTTTCCAATAATTTTGTTACAATTTGAGGTTTACTGAATTTTCAGTATATACTTTATTGATCTTTGGTGTATGATTTGCAGTATAAGTCCAAAAGTTTGTAATAAAATTTATATCGAATTATAGTTTTTTCTTAAATAACCCATTGCGTAGATTTTTTAAATTCAAATACAAGTTAGCCCTTGATTGCAATCTCACTTTGTGGTAAGTGATGATGCAGTCTAAGATTGAAGAGGGCTTACCTGGAAGGGGTAGGTATAGCAATTTTTATTGAACCCATGCCCCTTTGGTTTCTTCACGGCATCGTACGGAACGCCAAATCGCTTGACGGCCGGTAGGGTAATATAACTATAATATATTCCACTCGCTCAAAACCCGAAGAGACTGCGACCAAATTGGTACAATTTGCAAGATTCTTAGGGGTGTGATTGACTGCTCTGAACTACACAACAAGCTCTGCTGCGTTTATGCACCCTCTAATTACAACTATCTCCGCCACCGCTCCAAATTTTTCGTAAGTCCGTTTAGTCGCACGGTAGCGCGTTCCGGTCACCCATACCACGCACTTTGGCTGCGCTCAACGCGCTGCTGAAGAAGTCCCCTAGCTGTGACATATTTGCTGACAAATGGGCTGACCTCATGGGTCAGATCTTGCACTTTTGTGAAAATTTATAATTTTGCTTTTTAAAATTTATAATTTTATCAATTTTTGTAAGTATGTTTATGTTAGTTTGCACTCGTAGTTTAGTTAGTGTAATTGACTTTGTGGCCGTTCTAATTAAATAATAATAAATAAATAATAAATAATAACTAGCCACGGCCAAAGGCTCCCACCAGACCAGACCATAAATTATGAAATACCAAAACCCTGCCAGGAATCGAACCCGAGACCACAAGAGGTCGTCATACCTATTTTAGCATTTAAACCTTTTCTATCGTGATGAATATCCATAACTTAGTGCGATTCAAACTTAAATGCGCCCCTGAAGTTTGCGCACCACACACATTTTGGGTGTCTGGGGAAGCGGGGAGGGTAACTGCGCACGTGTCGCAACTTCACGCAGACTCATTTAAGTTTGAATCGTTCTGTACGGCTGGACTCACGTGATAAGTCGGAGACTCGGACTATGCCCAACCAGCTTCCCTCAGGAGTCAGGAGTTTCAGCTCAGGCTAATTTGAAAAAGGACCCTGGATTCCGAACCCGGGGATCGGATCGGTCGGGCATACACTCGGGACTAATAACGCGACTCCAGTCTTAAGATATTTTATATTTATAAAGGTAGGACCTAATTAGAAATTGTAGGCATACCGTTTCACTGAGATTAAGTATCACGATATTTATTGAACTTTCTAAACCTTGGCTATTTCAATATCAGGCATCCATTAAATTGATTCCAACATTCAAATAGCAGTGGGTGGGAAATATAGTATGTACAGTGAAAGTGGGTAACTTTAGAAACGCGACTAACTTTGTCATTAATACTTTTGAGGTTCTTTGACTTAATAGCCTTCGAGACGGTCAAGCACGTAGATTTGTTTTATTTGATCAAACTTGATGCGCCCGTCAAGCAGCAGAAGGCACTTTTCTCGTTTCGTACGTATCGTCGTACTTCAGTAGTCCAGAAGTGGTCTAACAAAGTGGTTTTTATCAAAATACAACGGCGATTTTATTTTCCAGAGTTCTGGGGCGTCTCGTTATGGTGAAATGAGTAATAATAAAAACTCTTTTCCGCTACATTGTTCGCTACTATAATTTTCGCTGTTGTCGCATAAAAAGTCCAAAGCTTTTGACTGTGTCAGTCATGAGATTCTTCTTGAAAAACTTTCTAAATATGGTATACGAGGCGCTGGCTACGACTGGCTAAAGAGCTATCTCCATAGACGACAACAATGTGTTGAAATTACGACCATACAAAATAAACATAAATTTATTCATAGATCGTTATATAAAGAGGTCAAATCGGGAGTCCCCCAGGGAAGTATCTTGGGGCCTCTGCTGTTTTTGCTCTATATAAATGACTTGCCAGACACGGTTAAAAATGACACAATTCTCTTTGCTGATGACATTACATTAATAATTGAAAGTAAGTTAAAAGATGAACTTGACCAAGACATCAATGTTGCACTAAATAAGATTATTCATTCGCTCGATCTAAATAACCTTTGCGTTAACTTAAAAAAAACCAAAATAGTTGAATTTCAGACCTATAACAGCTCATCCCTTAACCTTAACATTAATTATAATAATGAAAAAAATAAAATGGTTCCGTCGGCAACTTTCTTGGGGGTTACAATTGATAAATATTGTAATTGGAAGGAACAAATACAAATAATTTGCAAAAAACTTAATAGGTTTGTATATGCATTATATCGACTCCGAAATACAGTCTCTGAAGAAGCAGCTACAACTGCTTATCATGGTTATGTTGCATCTATACTGCGTTATGGACTAATACTATGGGGTAACTCTGTCGATATTGTAAATGCTTTCAGAGTACAAAAAAAATGCATCAGATCATTGTGTGGCGCGGATATAATAGCTCCGTGTCAGCCTTTGTTTAAAAACAAATATATTACCCTTGCCATGTTTATATATATTTGAAACATGTCTATTTGCAAAGAAACATGTGCACTTATTTGATATGAAGCCTGATAACGGACGCCGCCGACATAAACTTAAATTAGAAATACCAGGGCGAAGACTAGAGATATGTTCCCGCAATTCTTATTGTATGGCTGTCACTTTGTATAATAAACTATCTGACAACATTAAAGGTCTACCAATGTCTAAATTTAAGAAAAAATTATTTGACTATTTAATTGACCAATGTTTCTATAGTGTTAAGGATTTTTTGGATAACTGTGGGATTTGAAAAAATTTGGCACGTAGATTTTTGCTTTACTCAAGCAAAAATCTACGTGCTTGACGTCAAGCCACTTGGCAGTCTCGGAGGCTCTTAACAGACTAGCCAAGGTAACCACCAAATCCATAATTGACCTGATTTTAATTGGTTTAATCGCGTTTCTAAAGTTAACCGCTTTCACTCGTACTTGAAATAAAATGCAATATTTACATAAAAGTTTTAATGAAGGAAAATAATGTGATAAAAATATTAAGTATAGAATATTTCTAAAAGATATAATTTCACTAGTAGGTACTCAAAAACCTGTCCGGTGAATCGGAAGTCAGTTCTATTTTAGCTTGAAACAATGGGAATGCTTTTTAATAAATAAATTGATGGAAAAGCAACGTTATAATATCACTTTCTTACAATGCATTAAAGTATAAAACTATTAGTTACATGATTATCAATTAACATCATAATACCTGCAAAGTTCATATTATTTACAATTTCGGTATTGACTCGATATTGCACATTTAAACTTAAAATTACATACGTTTCGTGACAGAACATTTCCAGATGGCCACCGAGGTTAACATAAAACTATTCGTACTACAGTCAGCCCGGCAAACATCTTGAGCAAAAAGCGGCGTTTGTAGCGCCGGCCCAAGCAAACTCGGCGCCTTAACCGAATAGTACGAGTCGCGCCCCTTGAACAAACTGCATATACAGCGCAATATGGCATTGATAAAAACTATATTTTTATAACTTTTTATTGCTGTGCTGCTATACACCCGCGCAGGCCAATTAACTCGTGCTCACGCGCATGTCCCGTACCCTTGCCATGCCGCCCTGCAGCAGCGCCCTAGGCGGTTGCCTAGTTCGCCTTTATGAACGGACCGGCCCTGGGCGTATGAGGGAAATGGCGAATGCGAGAAGCAAACACCAACTTAATATTAAAAATCGCGTGCAGTACACCATTCGCAACCAACATCGCGTCAGTTCAAAATGTTTACGGAGCATAATACCTTTCTAAAAGCACGCCAAGTATTCTCGAATATATTCATAATTAAAAAATGTAATATACAGATTTTTATAAAAAATGTATTTCTGATAGAATTATCACAAGTGAATATGACATCGAAAATATTTGAGTATAATGTGTCTATAAATATATCGCGTATTTTTATGGTTGTCGAAAATACTTGGCAGACAGAAACACCCAACTAGACTAATACAGCTTTCTACAACTATATTATAAATAATTAATAATATATAATAAATAATTAGGTAGGTTGTGAAAAGAAATTTTAAAAACATTTTAATTCATTTTCAAGGTTACAAAGGTGTCTAATTTTTTGACCTAATCTATAAATCTATACTAATATTATAAATGCAAAAGTGTGTCAGTGTTTGCTAGATTTTCAAGGCTCATCTGTTTTTTACAAAATTTGGTACAGAGATAGCTTGCTCCCATGATACTTTAGTCCCGGAAAAGCAAAGAGTTACCACGGGATAAAAATAAATCCACGCGGGCATCATCTATTTGGTACAGACAGACATAGCATACTTTTTAAACCGGAAAACCAGTCTCCACGGGATTTCCACAAAACTTAAATCTACGCGGACGAAGTCGCGGGTATGATCTAGTGAGAAAGAATGAAGGAACGTTTTGGATTCTGAGCGTGGAATCGTACAAACTAGATCGCTCGTGGGGCGTCCCCCAAGTGAATACACATACAAAACTGGTCAGGCACGATGTGGCATTTAAGTATTTAAACAGCTAATAACACGTGCTATGTGACACACTAAATGCAGACTCGTCTAAATGGTAACTTAACCTAATTTCATATTTTCACCACTGAGATTTTCATAAAGATTTTATTAATTATTAATGATACTAAATAATATAATTTACGGGATAGTAATAATAATATCAATATTCAAAATAGGCATATCTCATAATAAATCATAAATCGATAAAAACAGTAAATAAAACTTTAGTCGATTAACAAAAATATGAGTCATTACTCGTTAGGTACTCATTATACGAATAAAGTCAAGTCAAAAAGCGATCTTCAATAGAATACATTAAATTATTGATATAAAATTAAACTATGTACGTATACTTTTGGAACATTCACATCTAAAAACACGTTAAAATCTAATAACAACAATGATCTCTATAGCATGCTATGTACAAACTGTCCATCTTTACTCTTTACCTCCAGATAGTCGCGTTATAAAACTACCAAGCGGTATTTGTATGGCAAGGTTCATTTTTTACCGTTCACATTTCTTTTTTAAAAGGACCCGTCTGTTAATTTATTAATGTGTAAATACAATTTAACATAGTTACTAACGGTATCGCGACATTTTTTGACCGTTTGACCCTCGCCTATAATTCTGTCTATATTGTCTTTGTCTTATTTTAATGCTAGATCACACATTAGCTTAAATAAAAGGTAAATCTGTAAGTAAAATGATAGGTTCGCTTATGTTTAGGGTTGTAATCACTTTGGTACATACAGCAGTGGCCGCTCAGTTCATCCACTTGCGGCAGTTGGGCGCGCCGCACATGCACATGATCTTGTGCGCGTCGTCCTCGATGTCGAACTTGTAGTCGTAAGCCAGCTGGAATGGAAACGAGTAAGCATTTTAGTACGGTTAGTACTGTCGAAGTAAAATGTACCTTGGAGCTCTTGTTTTAAATTCGTTTTTTTATGATGAGGCAGCAGATGTCTGTCCACTTACCTCCTCGCCGCGCGCGATGCGTCGCTTGGCAAAGATGATGATGCGCAGATGTCGGTCCACCTCCACCGTCTCCGCCACGCAGTTGGGCTGGCACGAGTGGTTGATGTAGCGCGCGAGGCCGCCGCACAGAGTCGCGTCCACGACGCGCCGCTCGTCCAGGCGGAACATGTAAATGCCGCGGTTCTGAAATAAAACCACTAGTTTATACATATCCGGCTCGAAGGGCCATAACTAGCAATATTTTTGACGTTCTGACTAACAAGGACGCGTTATAAATTGACTCAATTCTGATAAGAGGCCTCCCCGATTAGGTGTTATGGGCTCAATAAAACTGCCAAACCCCTTCCAGGTTAGCTATTTTTTTTCAAATCGTAAATCTTGACTGCATTATCACTACCAGCCAAGGGCCAAATTGTTATCAAATAAAGAAAAACCAGTGGAAGTGTCAGGAGATGAATGTCGTAATAACTTGTGGCCTGGACTACCAGTAAAACACATCAAATCCATAGTTTCAGAAAAAGAAATGCTGCAAGTGCAAAGAAATGAAGCAATTACCCTGGCTTCGTATTGCTTCTCGCGAATCTCCGAAAGCTCGGAGCGAATGATCTCTCCAATATACTCGATCACCATGGTGTGCTTCTCCAGGTCGCGCGCGGCGTACAGGCCGAGCCCTTGGATTTTAGATCTGCAGGAAAAATGCTTGTTTTAGCTGACTTTATCAATTCAAATTCTTTATAGTGAATTGCTCCTAGTATGCACAGAATAGGGGCAGGCGGGGTGCATAGATTTCGCGACATCAAGCAGAGGCGGCGCGACGGATCTAACCATTTTTTTGCTTTCAATAAACGTGACCTTGTACAGTACCTGGCGAGGTAGACGTTGTTGCGCCACTCCAGCTTCATCTTCTTATACTGGCTGCTCTTGGTGTGCACGAACTGCTTGGAGTAGGGGCAGGCGAGGTTGGCGGGGTGCGCGTCGAGCGGCGGCGGCGGTGCGGCCGGCTGCAGCGCGCGCGCGGGGCGGCGCCAGGCACGCGGGCAGCGAGCCTCGCAGCGCGCGCAGCCGGACGGGTTGACGGCCAGCCCGCCCTCCAGCAGCGCCGAGCGCCCGAACTTGAAGCGGTAGTCCGTGAGCGTTTCGATGCCTGGAACGAAGACCAGGGTAAGCCCAGCGCAATTTTGGCTTCTATCGCCTGAGCGTCTAGCAGATGATTAGTAGTTGTCTCAAAATAGTTAACGCCCGCTGAGAATTTTGCCTCATCATTTGTATGGGATTACATAACAAGGAGAGCGCTATACTAACTTCTTTCCCCAGATAGGGTATAGGTGAATCTTTAAGAACTTTGACAAACTTTATAAACTAAACTAACTAACCAGGTAAACTTTTAAGAATACTAAAAGAAACTTATGGATAAATTAAACTAACCTGGTAAACTTTCAAGAACCCTGACTACAGCGGGCTCGGTGAGACCGAACAGATCCTCCCCGGTGACGTAGTTCGGCCACAGCTTCAGCACGCCTTCCTCCCCGCGCCCCTCGCGCAGCACGGCTACCGCGTCTAAAACCTGCACAAGGTGGGTACGAACATTTAGAGTACTTCTACATCAGATTTAACCACCAAAATACCTTCGAATACCAAAATTAGTGTTATGTTCGAGGATGTAATAGTATTGTACGCGACAGGACGAGATGGCAATCGGGGTGTGAGGCGGAGGGGGGGGGGGACGCCCCGCACACCCGCGATATCCTGCATTGGGTTTGTGCGGGGCGTCCCCATCCCGATTGCCATCTCAACCTGTCGCGTATACATTATTCAACATGGGGGTAATGCAATGTCTTAAGTTACGAGTGCCGGGATAAATACCAAACGTAACGAGGGATGTAAGAGTAACCTGTCGAGCGTAGCGTTGGAAGATGTGTGTGTATGCGCGTGTGTGCGCGTGTGTGTGTGTGTGTTTCCAAGTATGGTGCCACTTGGAAGTTTATGAATGGGACGTACCGCAGCCCATGCGGCGCGCGGCGTGGGCGCGCTGAGCTCCTGGCGCGTCTCGTCCTGCGCGCGCACGTGGAAGCGCGGCCGGCCCTCCTCCTCGGAGATCCAGCACACGTAGCGGCAGCGGCTGTTGGCGCGCCGCATCGACCAGTAGAAGCGCACCTGCTCACCACAACATCACGATATTATAGTTACCTATTCTAATAAAGTCAAAGTCAAATCACTTATTCAAAATAGGTAACATTGTATAATGCGTAAAAAATGACTCCTCACGCGCCATTATATGTCAAATTTCATGACAAAGACTCAAAGTTACGATTTTAGACCTTATATTAAAGGTGAACCGTACTTTTAACATGAAATTCGACACACAGTAAAAATGGCGCCTGAGGAGTCATTTTTTACGGACTAAACACTTTTCGTTTGTTAATTGTTGGTTTTGTAGGATAATAATATAATGGAGATATTTAATTACGTAAACTTAAACTAAAGCTACGACGGTTCCATATTCATGTCATTCTTCATCATCATACTTGCAATTTGACATCGTATTTTCAAAATCCCTTCTTGGGAACTAGAACAGCTTGCGGCCCCTGTATAACTTTGACCGTATATTATAACGTCGCAATTTAGGGCTCCAATACTGCTTGCAAAAATAATAAAACTAGTTTAGGAATACGAATTAACTTTTATTACACTTTTAGCTAGTTTTTTCTTTGATGGAGATACTTGATAGAAGTCGAAAGCCAATCACTTTGAATGATGTATGTAAGAACCCTATACCTCTAAATCTTAGGCATTTAGAAATCTTGTAAAAACAACTCACGATCTTGTATCCAATAGGGTAGATGTAGTTGGGCGTGTGGAAGGCGGCGAGCTGGTGCGGCAGCAGGTGTCCGGGGCTGAGGAAGATGAGGCCGCCCACACGGATGAGGTGGTTGGTGTCCGAGTGCAGCATCACCGACGCCACCTGGCGTTGCTCGTCGCGGCACACGAATACGCGCCGCCCCACGCTCAGCGTCGTCAGCTCGTTGTCCTTCTCGTTCTGGATAGTGGTTACTTTGTTAATCTTACTTACTTTTATAGTACAGACACTGCAGGAAGTGGTCATAACGGAAAGTGATCATACGGGGAATGCACATACCGGGAAATTGTCATATTGGGAAGTGGTTACAAAACGGACCGAAACGTACCACAGCCTACCCTACCGAGAGACTTCACACAGTCAACGAAGACGTCTACAGTCCGTTCACTATAAATTTTCCCCTGACGTTATATTTGGCAGCATTGCAAATCACACATTAATACACCCTAAGCTCTAAGGAATAAAGCAAACAAAGCAATGGTTGGCACCATTGCATTGACGGCAAGGGAAAAGTTATAGTGAACGGACTGTAGACATAGCAATTTAAAGAGACGGGGGGAGAGAGGAATTATCCTATAATAATATATATAGCAGAAGTCGACAGAACATTAGTAGTGGATCAATCGTTCGGCTATATAGGTGTTACGATTACGACCGTAAAGCCGGCTCGTCCACAAACTTCAAGGGCATTATATTACTGTAACAATTTATGCTGTGCCAACTGCTGTGCCATTACATTTTGTAACTTAAGTTTGACAGCTCAAGCAGAACCATCTTTAAATTTACGAGGGCGATAAGATTTAAATGTCGTTAGAAATTCAGGATCCAGTTTTACTGCTCAATCGCAAAAAGTAAAAGTCTCGGTGGTGGACATAGATAGAAACCTTAAACTAAAAAGGCATCATGTTGAACGAAATGTATCGAGGCATACTATTGATTTTTTTATTACAAAAATTTTATTTATGAAATATGATAAACCCAAGATAAAAATTTTAGTCATAAAGACATAGTGATATTAAAAAATGCGTCTCACCTTTGGTGCGTGCGAAGCGCAGAAGGCAGTCTTGTTTTTGTAGAACACGCAATTGTCCTTCACGGCGCACCCCACGTGGTACACGCTTCCACATCGCACCTTGAAGCAGCGCACAGTCGCTCCCAGCCTCCGGCACACTGCACAAGTGGCGTTGGACCCATTGGCCAGCGCAGAGTCTACGTTCATCAGAGCGCCGCTCACAGTCTCGTACACGCCTTCCGACCAAAGAGCACAATTGAGATGAACCCATCGATCGACGTCGCAGTTCAATAGCCTCGATACACCATCAGCGACGCCGTCACCTTGAATTCCACATAACTCACACTTTCGCGCGTCTTCGTTCGTAACAGGCATGATAGCGACTCCTGTTCTAAAGACTAGTTCGGTCAGTTCTCGGTCCGTTGGGCGTTTATACTTTATCGGTGGTCCAATACAGCCTGGTGACCAAGTTTTGTATCGTGTTCCTCTGAACTTCTCCTTCTCGACGCTTTGATTACTTTTCTCGTCGGTCTCGATGCTCTTCAGATCTTCATCGAGGGCACTGACGTCATCACCGACTTCCTTCATTAATTCATCGTTATCTAACGAATCCATGAACGAGAAATCCATTTTCTCGTCTTTGATATCAGGTTTTATGTCTAGCTCATCGGTTTCCATGCTTTCAGTAGATGCAGTATCAAAATCATCCCTGTCTTTTGACAAATTGGTTTCTATATCGGATTTGCTATCTTCTTTTATGCTCGTTTTTGATTTACCGTCTAAAATGATATTTGTCGGACGCCAAGCGAATCTTTCATAGCACTGTGTACTGCAGAAATACAACTCAGAATCACTATCGCACAGAATTTCTTCGGCATTTCCTTTATTAGCAGATAAAAGAGGAAATTCTGACGCCTTTGCTCGAACAACAGAATCCAAAATGACTACGTCACAATGCCGGCAGAATTTGGCCGCTCCGTTTAAAATACTTTGAATATCAATCGGTGTTCCTTCTTTGCCATCCTTTCCTTTAGATCTATAAAGTCCAAGTTTATGGGACGGCGGCGTGGCCGTACGTTCTATTATTTGGTACGAAGTGGGCGGTGGTATATGAAGTATGCCCGCAAGCTCTTTCAATACTCCGAGAATGTCTTCTGCAGCGCCGGACGTGAGAGTAAGAGTAACTGTAACATTTTCATTGCTTTCCGTACTGTTAGGAGAGTCTTCCATTTTTGTTTTAAGTGGTGTTTCGGTATCCAAAGTTTTTAATGATTTCTGATTATCTTCTTCATCCTTTACTTGGTGTAACGACAAAGGCTTAACTCTTATAGGAATGGGGGCTACGAGTGGTAAGATGGGAGAAACACGGCCTGATTGAGACGATTCTTCTTCTTCCTCATCATCGTCATTGTCAATTGGTTTAAGATAAGGGAATCTGTCGTCAAATTCAATTTCATATCCCTCCGGACTGGAGCAACTCACTATTGTATCTGGGGTATCTGTATCTCTCTCTTTGCAAATAAAATCAAGTTTCTTATCCTCAGGATCTTCATCAAATACGATAGGCTGGAATTCTTGATCATAAAAGCCCCTCTGTGTTGATGCTGCCGGTTTTTCAGGTAATGGTTCCTCGTCGCCGAATGGTTTGGTGTTATAATAATCAGCTACGCTCGGTATTTTAGCGTTACCAAAATCACCAACTAAATCTCCTTTCAGAATATCATAGTCTTTATTTTTTAATTTTGTCAAATCGCCTGACCCGAATAGCGGACAAACTGCAAAGTTTGTAGTCAAAGCAGGCTCTTGTATCTGCATGGGGGGAAGTAATCTTAATTGGGCCATTAAGTTGTCAATAAATGTATCGTAGTCTTCTTCATATCTAGAACCTTTACGAGGTCGCTTTTTGGTGTTGACAGCGTTCATATTGTTTTCAGCGGCCGCTTTCATATTTAGTTGCATCTGTTTTCTTTTCTTTTGTTGATACTCTCGTCTTTTACGTCTTTTAGCTTCTGATGGCGTCTCTGAGGGATTGACTTCTGACGAATTTTCCATACTTACACTTTCAGGAAATTCCTCTTTCATAGGTTGATCCAATTTACCTTGATCGGACGCAGTAGAAACACCGGATGTCGCAGATTGTTGGGAACTCTCGTCGAGAAGCTCCTTTTTTACATCTAGTGGAGTAAAAGGACGATGTATAGGACTTTGTTGCGGTGGCGCCACTTCTTTTTTTATGGCTTGTTGTAGTTGTTGGTTTTCTATACTTGTTGAATACATTGGTACAGTTTTGATTGTGGGCGAACATTCTGGCACAGGGGTTGTCTCTTCTTTATTTAGAAACTTCATAGGTGTCTTTCTTACATCCATTAATGATTGTGTTGAAGTATATATCATTGGGGACATTGCAGATGTGGGTATTGACGTCTGGATTGGGCGATTGGAATACGGCGAGCTCACAGTAGTCATATGTCGAGGAGAACTCTTTGGTATTTCCACTTCTTGTGTCAAAGCTAGAGCTGGTGGTGGTATTGGTGGCCTCGCTAGCTGAGCCTCTAATGAAGGAATAGTTCCTAGAGCAGGGGCACTTCTTTGTATCGTTACAGTACGTTGTGGAATAATAGTTGATGTTGTAGTGGTAGTCTGTAATAATTGTTTTAACAGCACATTTTGCGACTCGTCATTTCTTTGGTTTGCTGCATTTTGTTGAATTATTTTGTTTCCTAAATTATCTGTTGCTGACATATTATTAGCCTCATCAGATTCCATAGGTTCAGATTTAACTATGACAGATTCAACACTATGCCTCTTAGTAGGCTGGATGTGGCCAACTATTACTTCACTCTTTGGCTCATCTGTTGACTTTGATCGTTTGAGTGGTGAAGTCAACTGTGTATGTAAAAGTTTCGACGATGTCACAAAGCTAATGGGAGCTTGCGTGGGTTTCGGTTGCATTTGCCCCATGGCAGTGCTCACGATGCTGTGAGTACGAACGGTAACATTCGGCGCAGGTTCTTTGCTACCGATAATTGCCCTTGAAGTCATGACCAAAGCCGGCGGTTGGCTGGAACTGATGTTTTGAGGGTTAAACTGTAAACCGCTCGTACTGATTTGTCTAGTAGGTTGTAATAAAGTATGACCCAATATACTAGTCGGCAATGACTGAGGTTTTTGATAGCCACTAACACTCGTGGTAGTAATATTTGCAGAGTGCATTAAAGAAGAGGGTGTTGAGGGATTATTGTGTATTTTTGATAAAGCTGGCATTTGCATTATTTGAGATGTTATGGTTGTATTGTGAGACTCTTCACCTAGGTTAAACGTCTGGTTGTTAATAAGAGGAGACTGTGCAGGGGATTTCATCATAGAATTTTGTATACCTAAAGGAGAATTAATAGGCGACACAGTAGGAGATTTTCTCATTTGTCCCATTGATGACAAAGTGTTTATTCGGGATCCAATCATTTGCGCTGCACTCATAGGTATTGATTCAGACACAGAACTAGATGTTTGTGCTTTG
This sequence comes from Maniola hyperantus, assembly GCF_902806685.2. Classification (NCBI taxonomy): domain Eukaryota; kingdom Metazoa; phylum Arthropoda; class Insecta; order Lepidoptera; family Nymphalidae; genus Maniola; species Maniola hyperantus. Next base: position 11,580,086 of record NC_048547.1, on the reverse strand, counting down.
TCTATTCTTTGCATAGGCGAAGGTCGTGGTGCGGCTATTTCAACTTTTGAAGATGGAAGTAAAGTTTCAAAGTTGACTTGCGTGGGTGTCACAGCATCACTGGTTTTCCTCATAATCGTTTGAGATTCCACTTTGGGCGTATTAGTATTTAAAGAAGACATTATCGTGCGTAACTGCTGTGATACACTGGCCATATTAGAAGTTAGCTCTGCTGGCTGTGACAAAGGCGATAGTTGAGGTACTGTCGCCGATTGTATGGCAAGTCTTTCAACTTCTCTAGTAGGGAATGCGGGTGGTTCTTGTGATTCTCTACTATCTTGTTGTTTTGGTGCGTGATTTGGATTTAAATTAGGATTTTGAGCAAGCGGTGGATTTGGTTTCTTAAGGTTTGCTTGTTTCATGCCAAATGGTTTATTATCATCAGTAATATTCTCCAGAATGCTCAACATATGCTCGAATGTCTCTACATGTTTAGGATTACCTTCTACTGTTTCTGGATGCTCTCGCATCGTTATATCATTCAAATACCTTTCTTGGGAAGGAGTAGGTGACGGAATAGATATCTGAACCGAATCTTGAGTAATATCTGACGTAATTTGCATATTTGAATCAATCACCATCTCTTTTGTTTGATTTGCTATTGCTTTAATGGTCTTTACTACATTTTCTTCTGGGTTGTTGCTTGTAGATGGTGCACTTGGTATTGATTGTTCTTGTAGAGTTTTATTATACGATAGCAACATATGATTCTGCATTGAGTCTTCGGGCTTGTCTTCATCATCACCTTCCATAATATTGTCTGGTATTTTTTCAGGTATAGGATCGGGACTCTTTATGTCCGCTTTGCCGAGTAAAAGTGGAGTTCGATCCGACAAACAAAGCGTATGCGGCAACTCCGTCTGTTTGCTAATTTCGCTTTCAATGTCAATGTCTTTATTTGCTTGCATAGAGCATTGCTGATCTTTTTGCTTCATTTCTTGCGAGGATATGGAAAGCAAATGTTGGCTCACAGAAGGGTTTTGTATATCCATGTGATGTTCAGGAGCAACAGTGCTATCTGGTGACGTGGCCTCGTCCTGGAAGATCTTAGCCGGTAACGTAGCATCATGAGATACCGATAAACTTGACAATTTTGAGTTTGATAGTGATAAAGACATTGGTTTTTCGATAGTTTTGACGATTTTTTGTTTGACTTGAGGCTGAGTTAGAACGGAAACCGGAACCCTGGATGTACCTGCAATCGTGTTCGAAGTCGCGACAGTAATGACCGGATTCATACTGGCACTCTTTGCGATATTAGACGAAATAACACTAATTACAGAGTTCAGTGTTTTAGGCATAGACTGAGATGACATGTTCACAGTCAATGGAGGATTACTTATATTCAGAGGTACCTTCTTCATTTGGGGCTTAGATATACCTGAGACATGACCGGTTACATTAGCTATAGGCACTGAAAGATTCTTTAATACCGGTACGGAGATAGTTTGATTAGCTATCGAAACAGAGGCAACTGTAGCTTGGGATACTTCATTCAATATCTTAGTGTTCGTATGCGGTGAAAGGACAGTGGCGCTCAAAACTGGCAAACGAGAAAGAGCCGAACTTTGGGATTGGTTAACAATTTTATATTGTTGATGCATACTAGATGTCGGCTGTTTCGCGGGCGCTAAGCTTATGACCGCAACAGTTTTAGTCGTGGTTTCGGTGCGCGTCGGAGGTTTGTCTTGCGGAAGCTCCTCTTCGGCTTCGTCTTCCGGTTTACCACTGTCGATAAGCTCCTCGAAATCTTCTTCGGTAGCTATACGCTCCTCGGGTGATATAGCGCCGGGTTCCACGACCACGATATCGTCATCATCCAAATTGTCGACAAAATCTTGCATATCCTCATCGTCGTCGTCATCCTTCGCGAAGCTCATGCGAGCAGAGTCATCGGAAGCGCTCGAATATTCAACACTGCCCGAGGAGTACAGAATATACTTCCTCGCGTCACTCGTCTCGCCGATGTCATCGGAGCGCGTGTCGGTGCCGGGAGCGCCAGTCTTTCCTGCGAACCTCGGGCGAGGGGGCGTGCGGCGTTTGAGTATGGAGACTTTGTTGATGTGGGTGGTGCGTCGTCGCTCGTCGTCCTTGGGTGGCCAGCCCGGCGCGCCACCGAAGAGGCCAGGCTTGAAGTAGCGGTAGCCGGGCGGGATGGGCGCCATGTGGTGGTGGTGGTGCGCGCCGCCGCCGTGCTCGTGCAGCGGCGCGGGCGAGGCGGCGGGCGACGGCGTCGGCGTGCGCGCCACGTGCGGCGAGCGCGACAGTGACGGCGAGGCCGGCGCGCCGCCCATGGGGCTGTACTGCTGCCGCTGAAGGATTTGTTGGCGCTGTAACAATAAACAAACTAGAAACCAACGAAATTTCGATCCTTTTTCGAACCACGCGAATATCAAAGCCAGACTATACAGGTGTACAGACTGCAGTTCAGTTGAACAGAATAAATGTTCGGTCTGCGAGATCTAGTACATAGAAGGTAAGTTGTAAAAATTACGTAAGTAAGAGCATTCTGAATCAATAGGGATAGATTCGAAAACACTTCTAAAATTTTATTTAAATAAAAAATATTTCTACAACCCGTTAAAGATGATCGCAAGAAACATACAAATCGCATTTATCAGTACTTAAAAATTCATATTAAACGCGTCGAAAAATACGGCGTAAATGCCGTTCTTCAAAATACGTACAGTTATTTCGTTGGCTGCATTCCCTGGCGAAGGCAGTGGCTGTGGGCTGCCAAGTGGTGAAGTCTGTTGACGGCCAACGAATGGCACACCGACCCGCATTCCTGAAAATAATGTCGTTGGTACAGGCGTTCGTAATGTCAGACAGAACATCAGTATAAGGCAACCTAATAGATAGTCATTAACCTTGCTGGTGATGTGGCGGCCGAGCGAAACGTGTAGGCAATGGTGAGCATCCTGGGGCTGGTCGGGAGAATCTCCCAGTTGTATAATCATTCTGAAACACAATAAATGTTTTGATTGGGTGTCAGGGTTTTAGTTTTGTCTATAATTCTTGATAATTACTTACGTTTTGCATTTGTGGCGAATGCGAAGACACGGGACTCTGAATTTGCGATTGTTGATATATCTGAAAATTTAACGAGAAAGTTAACATAGACAATATTTTATTTAAACATAATACACATAGTAGGTACATAATTATAACAATAACGTTTGTGAATTAACTATTACCTGTGGACTACGGCTAGGCGTAGGCAGCTGTGGACTTGTTCTCTGAGCTTGCAGTTGTTGCAGGAAATGCTGTGGTGACATTGACGATTGCATCGGCGATTGTTGCGTGTGCATCGGCGATTGTTGCATATGCATCGGCGATTGCTGAGAATGCATCGGACTTTGTTGAGGATGCATCGGGCTCTGCTGTGGGTGCATTGGACTCTGTTGCGGATGCATAGGACTCTGTTGCGGATGCATCGGACTTTGTTGCGGATGCATCGGACTCTGTTGCGGGTGCATCGGAGAGTGTTGGGTAGACATTTGATTTTGAGAATGCATTGGACTCTGCTGATGTATAGGAGACTGCTGCGGATGCATCGGGCTCTGTTGCGCATGCATCGGACTCTGTTGAGATAAACTCGAAGACTGTTGCACGTGCATCGGGGATTGTTGAGAATGCATCGGCGACTGCTGGAGAGGAGATTGCGTCGACGGATGCAAGGGAGACTGAGACGTATGGTGTAGTGGAGATTGTTGGGAGTGCAGGGGAGACTGCATCGGTGACGCCATCGGATGCAAAGGGGACTGGGGCGCGAGCGAATGCAGTGGAGATTGCGAATGTGGAGATTGAACGTGCAGAGGAGACATCGCCGGGCGCTGGTTGGTCGGGCGGGGAGTCTGACTGCCGGGCATGGCGTTGCGGACGTTAGCCATCTGCTGCTGGCTGAACTGCACGATCCCGCTCACCGACTGCGGCCGCTCCTGCACTCCGGACAGCTGGCGGACCAGCTGCTGCTGCGGCGAACCCGTCTGCTCGATAACCAAAGTTCGCGCGCCTTGTAAGATTCTTCCCTGAGTACTGAGCGGCGAAGTCACTAATCCTATTCTCTGCTGAGGCAACGGTTGTCCGTCCGAACCGAGAACGGTTTGCTGCGTTCGTATCAATGTTTGTTGTTGAATATTAGTGCCTTGCAATCCAATTTGCATCGGTCGGTTTATAGTAGCCTGCTGCTGCATTTGTTGACTTTGGTTTATGTTCTGATTTTGGGCGTACACGGTTTGATTCGATATCTGTTGTTGAGTTATAATCGTCTGTTGCGCCATTTGTGGGTTCTGCTGACGCTGTTTCGTTTCGTACTCCTGGAGAAATAATTTTAGATGAAATGACAAAAGTATGACATATTAGCATCATCTCAAAGGATATTTAGAAGCATGCAACAACGATTAGTAACATCACATCACCTGTATGAGCATACTGTGTTGGCGGGCCTGCTTCCTGGCGGCCTCCAAGTGCTTCTGCAGCGCCTGCTGCTCGGTCGACACGCGCTGCAGCTCGGCGGCGTCGTTCGGCATCAACTCGTTCCCTGATTTTCTCAATTGCCGCTGCTTACTATTCAGCGACTGCAAAGAGAACGCACACAGTGTAGGAAACGGGGGCAGAGCGCTTGCAATCTAGCTCCCGGTTAGTAGACATCGACATTCGGTTAACACAGGTGCCCACGCCCCGAACCATACCTGCAACGGAAAGTGGAGGACCGCTCGGCGGAACACGCACACGCGACTACGAAGCGCACGAACACAGAAGCGCTACACTACACTCACCTTGCGGATCTTGCGCAGCTTCTGCACCTCCTGCTCGTAGTAGCGCAGCTGGTCGGCCGCGAAGGCGTTGTAGGCGGCCAGCCACTGCTCGTACACGACGCGCGCGCGCTGGTCGGCCTCGCTCGCGGCGCGCTCGGGCGGCGGCGGCGGCGCCGGCGGCGCGCTGGCCGCGAACAGCGGCACGGCGGGCGGCGCGGGCGCGGGCGCGGCGACCGGGCCCGCGCTCCACTCTCCGCCCTCGCGCTCCTGCTCGCGCTTTTCCTGCTCCAACAGCTCCTCCAGAAGCAACGGTTGCTCCTGGTTTACGTTCTGACGGTTAAATGGCTGCTTTCACATCGCTCCTCGACGAGAGCCGACCCTCCGACTCTCGTCCGGTTTCGATTCGTTGAGGGAGCGATGCGTTAGTCGTGTATCGGTTTTAGCATTTCGGTTGGCGGCGCTGAATTAATACGATTTTAATATTATTTTGGAGGAGTCATCGAAAAACATTTTTAAACATTTACTAAGATTTTAATCGACCGACGTAAATAAAAATTTACTAGAAAACAAATAGATAGGTGCAATTTATAAGACGTAGGCCGACAGTTCTAATTCTACACAGTGCAAAATTTACGTTACATTTCTATGGCAAATAATAGTAAAATCAAAAAATGCTGTGTATATGTTTGTGTAGATTACGTCCACTATTATTTTTATCATATTTTCTCACCTTACAAATTAACAAATACGTTCATAATTGAAAAATTGAACTGTTATAAAATCTTTATTTTCTATTTTATGTGAATATGTATTTGATTTTAAAGTCTCCGTATTCCCGTTAAAATTACCCGTAACCATTCATTTCAAGGTCTTCCACCACCGGGATCCGATCGATAAGCGAAAGAAATGCTTTGCACTGTTGTCAAATGTAAACCATGTAACATAATCAAAATTATTTATTTCAATATACTTAACACTCTTATATTAGTGTGATGTTAGGATGGATGCTGAAAAGGAACAGAGGTTAGTCTTTATGCATGCGTGCAGCGAGCAAGCTGAGAAAAAGCTCTAACTACAAGGTGATTAGTAGTGACAAGGCCCTCCAGTTGGTTCGTTTCTGGTACCCTACAACAGTCAATTGAGGGAACCGCTCTTTGGAACAGATTAGGAACATTTAAACTAAGTGAGGGATATGGGATGTTCTGGGGATATTTTAGAGATATGTGATAGGATCAAACGCATTAAAAAAATTGAGTATATGTATATAAAACAATTTTTTTTATATTGTCTGTTAAGCAAATCTATATCGAGGGATTCCGACGTGCAACTTACGTTCTAGCATATAACATAATTTGGAAAATAGGATGTGTCTCTAAGTGCTTAGGGCGGATTTGGTGGTGCCAAAATTAGATCTCGCTAATCTCTAATGCTTTTATCTCAACTAAATATACAAATACATATAAAAATTCATTAAAGGTACCCAATTAAAAAAACTGGATTAAATTAATAAGACTGCAAGGATTAGTATGAGTAAAAAGGCAAGTCAGTCTCTATAAGACGCGCAAGTAAAGGGTAAAGCGTCAAAACCATTGTGAAATAACGAAGATTTGTAATGTCGAATTTTCCGGGAAATATAGCGGTGATGCGCGATCAACTGTATTCAAGAGTTTAGCGGTGTACCCATAAAAATAAACACATCATATTGTTTACAACTTTCAAACATACTCAAACTTATCCAACATGTTTTTGGCTAAAATTTACTGCCATACGTTTTAAAATTTGAAAAAGCATGTTTACACAATCTTGTTATTAATTCTGGTGGCTCAATAAGCTAACAGTCGGCGTAATATATTGCCCAAACCGCAACCCTCTATGAAAGTTGAACGCATAATTTTTTTTTCTTCAGAATAAATCTTTGTACAGCTAACTCAACATGTCAATAGATTTCAGAGGTCAGCGCAATCACTGGATAATTGCTTAGTTAGTAAAAGGAGTTTTGGAGTAAAAACTAGGAGGATGAATAGGTGTGTTTGGGGCTTGAATTTATAGTGTAGGCTCGGGTATAGTTCGGTACCTGCAGCAGCAGCGGGCGGCGGTGCAGCCAGTCGCCCCAGTCAGCGTCAAAGGGCGCCTGCACCCAACCACCCACATGCAACAACACGCCTGTATACCACTCCGCGACCACGGACCACTACTACACCGGCTCAGTCTCCCTTTCATGCCACCCTTTATTTTATATCCCTTTCGTATAAGATCTTAGACATAAGTTATACTGCAGCCACATTATGTGACGTACGACCATTACATGTCTAATTTAAGCTGAACGGACGAGCTATAGATTTATATGATAGTTATTTGGTAGTTAAGTTATATGCGATTATTGACATCAGTACGCGGCGACCGCCCAAAAAAACGATGCTTTTCAAATGCTTGATGTATCAGATTAAGCGACCAACCAAATATTGAATAATTCACTTGAATTTGAACAACTGTAGTGGTGAAGTAGGCGCCAGCTAAGTTTATCGTGACGAAACCCTTTGATTGACGAACCTCACAAAGCAGACAGCACTGCGATATACTTTCGTCTTCACTGATATATACCGCAATGTGATGAACAGTTCGACAAAATATCCTTCAAAACCTGATAGTGTGGCCTCAGTATAACAAGACAAAATGGTACCATACTTCAGCACGGTAAATCGAACCGAATTATTAATTCAGGATTTATGAAAGTGAGGCTGAATCCGTATAATAATACCCATGCAATATTAGTTTCTGAAACTTGTTATGAATAAAACAAGCGTTGATTTGTGTCATTCGTTCGATTTCAATTTACACTTGTTACTCAACCTTCACCAAATGCATGGATGATTTATTTAATATTGCTCTGGATATGTTTACATCGATAAAAGTTACAATATAATTGGCGGTCACAATCGAAGCGGACAAATCATATTTAACGGAGACCCTAGCACTGAACTTTGTTTGCTATGGTCGCAATGGCTTCTGGTTGACTGACACTCTTCAGATAGTTCTATTGTCTATTGGTGAAAATTTAAATTCAAGTCAAACAAGAGTACCATAAGTTTAGTCAGTAACAACAATTGCGAGGATCGCAATGGTATGATAATCAATCATAAGTTCGGTGCTAGCGCTGATCCTAATATTAAAAATCTTTTCATATTATAAAAAGATCAAAAATATAAGCTTTAGAAGCATACATTTAAAGCTTCGAATTCGTTTTGTATTATTGAAATTTCTAATCTTCAAAGCGAATTCATACCAAAAACAATTAGAGATAAAATTTTACGACATGCACAACATTAATAAAAAAAATCCTCCAAGACAAATTTATATTTTAGATTTAAATGCATTTATTAGTAATCAAAGATTATTATTTTTATTGCATTAATTTCCATTTTATTGAGAAAAGAGGTATGTATCTGGAGACAATTTCTGACATATTTTTATTTTCAGTAATAACTTCAACAAATCAACATGTTATTTTAGTGAAGATTGTCAGAAAATGTCTCTAAAAGATTCTGTATGGACAAGGACAAGGACAGTCCAAGTGGTATTTTAATGCAAGCAGTAGTATAGACCTGCAAAATCCCATTTATAATGAATCATGATCCATTTCAACCTACTTTCGTTCCATATTAAAAAGTACCCCTTATTTTGTATGGATCTTTGAAAGATTTTGTTCTTTTGTGAGATTTTGTGTTTTGTGATTTTGTTCTGTATTAGATATGTTTATTCAAAACTAAAAATCTATTTGTTCCTAAACTATAAATATTTGTCTCCTTCCTTCCTTCGGTCATCGGCGTTATAACCCATGGTAAGTTATTTAGTTCTATCTTTTATGATGTAGATCTTTTTTATTTTTAATAAAATGTAGTTTACTGCTTGCATTGAAGTATGATGGTTGCAATGCGCGTATATACAACAGAATTACAGAATTGAAATGTATCTTAAATGAAAGCTTTACTTGTTTTATTTCATACTAGATGAAGCCCGCGACTTCGTCCGCGTGGATTTACGTTTTTTGAAATCCCGTGGGAACTCTTCAACTCTCCGGGATAAAAATTAGCCTATGTCCTTCCCCGGGATATAAGCTAACTCTGTACCAAATTTCATTAAAATTGGTTGAACGGTTGGGCCGTGAAAAGCTAGCAGACAGACAGACATTTACTTTCGCATTTATGATATTATTATGGATTAGTTAATGCCCGCGACTTGAAATCGCGTTTTCACGGGTCGATCTCGGTAGAACGACTTGATCGATTGACTGATAATTTTCGTTCGTGGATAATAGGGGGGTGTTTTTGTATGTGTTATGCCTCGTACCTTCACAAAAATTAAAAGATTTTTTGGTTATAGGCATATAAACCCAATACCTGTAATCTAATAATACAATAGTTGTCAAAAGTTTTATGATTTATTTTAACTTTATAAAGACACTGGCGAAACACTCTGTGCCCAGCTGGCACACCTAAAAGCCAATAATTGGGAATTGAATTAACTTTATAAAATATTTATGAGTAAATCAATCGGTGGACAGCAGATTTCTAGCATTAATTAACAGTCCTAGTACTGACAATAATTACATTTCTATTGGGCTTATATCCAGGTTCCATGTCCATCATCCTTTGACCACTATAGACTGGGGATAGGGAGTAGAGGGTATTGGCGGCGGGGTGCGGGTCGGGGTAGAGCGGCACGCACCTGCAGCTGCGGGTAGGGCGGCGGCGGCGGCGCGCGCAGGCCGGGGTAGGGCGGCGGCGGCGCCACGCGCGCGCTGCCCGCCACGCCTGGCACTCCTGACACCCCTTGGTTTCCTACAATATAAATAAGTCATGTTCGAATTTAGTCATTTTCAAAAGGAGTCATTGGTAATCAAAAAAACAGAGCTTTTTAATATATTGCACTATTTATTCGGTATTTTAAACTACCTCGATAAAAAAATGGCGGCTTCAAAACAACTTCAAAACAACAACAACAAAAAAGTTTTACTTCAAAACGTAGCATCTAAGTTTCAGAAACATTAGTATAATTTTTTAGTGCCACCCGCTACTCAAAAGTTATCGTCGGAGGAATGTTTGTGAGTCGTCGTTGTCAACAATCGATAGATGTCCACTATGGACATAAGTCTATTGAAGAGTCTATTCCAGACGTCGCGGTCTTGCGCAAGAAACTTGCTATGTTGATGATATTATTCTTTTGATGTTAATGTATAAAGTACCGGATAGCGATGAGCCAGCGAGCGGCGTGTCCTGCCTCAAGGCAGAGGGCACCAGCTGCCGCGCCGCCGCCACCATGCCGCGCGCTGAAACACGGAAAATAGTGTAATAATGGTATTGAAGCAGCGAAGGATAAAACATGTAACACGAGCTTCTACCAACTGTCATTCGAAAATAGAAGCGACAAACTCGCGTCTATAACATACCAATTAAGTTAACGCAAAACGCAACAGGCTCGTAGATGCCGTTATTGGCCGAAAGTGACAATTACGGAGTTACAATCAAATTGAAAGTGAAAACTTAGCGTTGTTATACTACCTTAACACAATCCAATACCAATAACCATTTGCCTCATTTTGAAGTTTTAGTGATTTAGTATTTTTCAAACTTGCAATGTATAGCGTGCACAAATCGGGTCAGTGCCCTGCCTACGACGCGGCATTGTCTTCGAGTGACCTACTTACGTAACGTTCGTTAACCTCTAGCGTTAGTCAATGTTCTATTTGCAATATATCGTGATTTTTTACGCGTTTTTTTTTGTGGTATCATCAGTAATCGTCAGTACTATCACCTGTCTTCGTTTTTGACAGCGATCTGGTTTCACCCTGTATATGCACCGCCTACCACGGCAGTTTTCTTTACGCCATAATTTCTGTTTAATCCTGTTAAGTACGCATCCATACCATCTTGCTGCACCAGCGCAGGCCAACATGCGCCTGTCTATCGCATCCGCTATCTCATAAATGAACAGAAGCAACTGTGATATATTTATTAGTTCTCTGACCTCATTTAAAAAAACATGCAAAAAGTTGTTTCAGTAATTTCTAATTTTACCTACATATCACCTATTTTTATTCCATCAGTATTTTTAGATCATTTTTGCGGTCATTTATTGACCCAAATAATACAAATAAAAAAGTCCGTATCCGTCAAGTTAATACTTGAAAGTTGAAACTTTCGATAGTATAAGAGCACAGCCTACCGTCAACGCCGCTTGCACTTGTGCGGTCATAGCTTTCACAATGCTCTGCGTGCTGGCGCTCAGCGCACTTGCTGCAGACACTGGGTACACTGACCTGAATGCGGCAAGGCTGCCAACGCAACGGAGCGGTCCTGTCTCACGACGCCAACCGCGCCGTCCGCTCCGAGTAACCGTGTCCCGGGCGCGATGGCGCGGCCTGCCGCCAACGCCGCCTGTACTTGAGCCGTCATAGCATTTACAATGCTTTGCGTGCTGGCGCTCAGGGCACTTGCTGCACACACTGGGTACACTGACCTGAATGCGGCAAGGCTGCCAACGCAACGGAGCGGTCCTGTCTCACGACGCCAACCGCGCCGTCCGCTCCGAGTAACCGTGTCCCGGGCGCGATGGCGCGGCCTGCCGCCAACGCCGCCTGTACTTGAGCCGTCATAGCATTCACAATGCTTTGCGTGCTGGCGCTCAGGGCACTTGCTGCACACACTGGGTACACTGACCTGAATGCGGCAAGGCTGCCAACGCAACGGAGCGGTCCTGTCTCACGACGCCAACCGCGCCGTCCGCTCCGAGTAACCGTGTCCCGGGCGCGATGGCGCGGCCTGCCGCCAACGCCGCCTGTACTTGAGCCGTCATAGCATTTACAATGCTTTGCGTGCTGGCGCTCAGGGCACTTGCTGCACACACTGGGTACACTGACCTGAATGCGGCAAGGCTGCCAACGCAACGGAGCGGTCCTGTCTCACGACGCCAACCGCGCCGTCCGCTCCGAGTAACCGTGTCCCGGGCGCGATGGCGCGGCCTGCCGCCAACGCCGCCTGTACTTGAGCCGTCATAGCATTTACAATGCTTTGCGTGCTGGCGCTCAGGGCACTTGCTGCACACACTGGGTACACTGACCTGAATGCGGCAAGGCTGCCAACGCAACGGAGCGGTCCTGTCTCACGACGCCAACCGCGCCGTCCGCTCCGAGTAACCGTGTCCCGGGCGCGATGGCGCGGCCTGCCGCCAACGCCGCCTGTACTTGAGCCGTCATAGCATTTACAATGCTTTGCGTGCTGGCGCTCAGGGCACTTGCTGCACACACTGGGTACACTGACCTGAATGCGGCAAGGCTGCCAACGCAACGGAGCGGTCCTGTCTCACGACGCCAACCGCGCCGTCCGCTCCGAGTAACCGTGTCCCGGGCGCGATGGCGCGGCCTGCCGCCAACGCCGCCTGTACTTGAGCCGTCATAGCATTTACAATGCTTTGCGTGCTGGCGCTCAGGGCACTTGCTGCACACACTGGGTACACTGACCTGAATGCGGCAAGGCTGCCAACGCAACGGAGCGGTCCTGTCTCACGACGCCAACCGCGCCGTCCGCTCCGAGTAACCGTGTCCCGGGCGCGATGGCGCGGCCTGCCGCCAACGCCGCCTGTACTTGAGCCGTCATAGCATTTACAATGCTTTGCGTGCTGGCGCTCAGGGCACTTGCTGCACACACTGGGTACACTGACCTGAATGCGGCAAGGCTGCCAACGCAACGGAGCGGTCCTGTCTCACGACGCCAACCGCGCCGTCCGCTCCGAGTAACCGTGTCCCGGGCGCGATGGCGCGGCCTGCCGCCAACGCCGCCTGTACTTGAGCCGTCATAGCATTTACAATGCTTTGCGTGCTGGCGCTCAGGGCACTTGCTGCGGCCGCCGCTGCACTGTTAGCACTAGAGTTCTGAAAATAAATCACTATATTATCCATACTTAATATTATAAATGCGAAAGTGTGTCTGTCTGTCTGCTAGCTTTTCACGACTCAACCGTTCAACCGATTTTGACGAAATTTGGTACAGAGGTAGCTTGCAACCCGGGGAAGGACATAGGATACTTTTTATCCCGGAAAATTTAAGAGTTCCCACAGGATTTTTAAAAACCTAAATTCACGCGTACGAAGTCGCGGGCATCAGCTAGTTACGTTATAAATGCAAAAGTGTGTGTGTCTCATTTAAGCGATTTTAACGAAATTTACTACAGAGATAACTTTGCATTCCGGGGACGGGCGGGTATAGACTACTTTTTCCCGGTAACATAAAAAGTTCCTTCATAATCATTTCAACGAATGAAAATCATTTAAAAGTAGCAACAATGAACATCTCTAGTGGTAGAAAATATACCTGTGTAAATTGGACGTGCTGGTTGAGGATCTGTCCCTGCGGGCGCGCCGACAGCGGCTGCGCCACGTTCTGCGGGCCCGCGCGCGCTTGCTGCGACTGCTGGAACAATCCATTATACTATCATTTCCAACTCGGAAACTCATCTGTTTATAGTCTTGTTACGCAGGCACAGTCAGGTTAGAACGCTAGACGTGCCTGCTAATGTGTTCCTACAGTTGACGCGTCGGATTTCCGCGCGCAGTCCTTGATTACACATCACAATTAGCTTCAGCTCCGTCGCCCCTTTATTCAGCTCACCTACTCGAACTTCGTTGCGCAAAGGAAGTCGCCGGAATTGGTTGGTATTACCACAGTTAAATAAAGCCCGATTACTGGTGTACATCGTATAACAAAAGGACTATCGAAACAATAACTGAAAATTACAAAATTTCGCTGTGAAAATGTAACAAAATAACTGTTGCAATAATGGTACTGATTCTGAGCACAACGTAATTTTAGAGTATTCGCATCCTCTTCTTACTAATGTAATATGAAAAGGACAGACGCAATTTGAGTTTTAAATTTAATTTTTAGATGGTAAACCTGTGGTTTTAACGCACAGTCGCGAGCCTACTGTTTAAATTTGTAGCGTGCACTAAAATTTAGAGTCTTAAAATATAAAGTTCATGTTCTGTCCCTTTTTAGCATTGTTAAAAAGAAAAGGAAGCAGATACTCGTAATATTATAATGTGGTAAAGGGATTACCTGAGTGGGTATCTGCAGTCCGAACATGTGTGAAAAGACTGGACGCGGCCAGTCGCTTTCCTTGCTCTCTTCGCTCTCAGCTTTTACCTCTCCTTTCACTGCTTGCATGGACTATAAAAAATTACGTAATATACTTACTAGGTACTTCGTTTTACAGGATAGTTTTACTGTCATTCTACTTCATAATTTAAAATCTTTTTCGCTATTTATAATAATAAATAATAATAATAAATCTAAATATATAAAAGGAAAAGTTGACTGACTGACTGACTGATCTATCAACGCACAGCTCAAACTACTGGACGGATCGGGCTGAAATTATGACGTAGACATCGCTAAGGATTTTTGAAAATTAACCCCTAAAGGGGTAAAATAGGGGTTCGAAATTTGTGTAGTCTACGCGGACGAAGTCACGGGCGTAAGCTAGTTATAGATAAAGAAATACATACATGCAAGGCGATCTGATGATTCTGTGCAATAACTCTGTGCACATTATCTTGGAACATTTGGCTCATGCTGGAAGAGACGGGGACGTCCGTTTTCGTTTCGAGAACTTCTGCTTTCACCTCCGTAAGTTCCGACTTCACCTCGAGCTTGGCGTATTGTATGTTCTTCACGGCCTTCTGTAGTTCGCTATCCATCTTGTTGTCGCTTTTATGTTCGGAGTCTTCACTGTTGGGTAAAGGGTTGACATTGGAAACAAGACACTAAAACCAGTAATTATATATATATATAAAATCTTGAACTCTATCTCGCTCACTCATTTATGGGCAAATAAGAGAACAAGAAATTGCAACAGGCTTTTTCATCTCTTTCTCTCTCTTCTAATAATCTATTTTTATCTAACCGATTGTTTTCTTTCAACTGTACTCGTCACGCTCACTCATATAGGCAACAATACGCGCTGCCCAGTCAATGCTTTTCATGGGCGCATTTATTCGTATCCGTTCCTTACCGTACGTACCGTACGGTCCCTTTGTTTCAATTTTGCCATTTGTGTCCACAATACTTACTCGATTCGATGTACTTACTCGGGGAGGCGTTTCTGGTGCGGGTGGTCGCGGTCGGTGACGTCATCTGCCAGGTCGAGACCGTCCAGTAAATGCTCGTCACCCAGCGCAGCTAGCTCGGGGTCAGCGTACTCCAGTATATTAAACTGTTCGCCGATCTCTGACGTCAGAGATTCCAGAAGCTTCTCGTCGTCTTCCCCGCTCAAACCCGTTAGGATATCCACCTGAACAAAATACCATATATGTGTCAGAACTGCCTAACATTCCAATGGTGTGTGTAAAGCCCTCCTATTTTATAATACTAAGTTTTTTTGTAATACTTTATTGAAAAAATACACAAAAAATATATCCATACTAATATTATAAATGTGAAAGTGTGTCTGTCTGTCGGTCTGCTAGCTTTTCACGGCTCAACCGTTCAACCGATTTTGACGAAATTTGGTACAGAGATAGCTTGCATCCCGGGGAAGGACATAGGCTACTTTTTATCCCGGAAAATTGAAGAGTTTCCACGGGATTTTTAAAAACCTAAATCCACCCGGACGAAGTCGCGGGCATCATCTAGTTTTACATAAAGATGCCAAAGCGATATAATTGAACTGCCAACTAATTAAAAATAATCTACTTCTCAGCAAGGATGATTGAAACTAAAAGTACATTTTTAGTATTTTTTATATTGATCCTGATGCCTGATCCAATATTTAAAACGTTGAATATACATAAATATAGCCTGTAGAAAATAATGAGTTACCTCTCCAATATTGCCAGTGTCCTGTTCAAGCTTGTCCATATCACCAATATCCATTTCATCCGTTCCTTGGTCTTGTCCACCATCTTGTTTGTCTGCGGAAGCAGCTAAAAATAAATGGGTCTTCTCAATTTTTGAGTACTCTTAAAACATTCGCAGCAATAACAATTTGCGTTGAGTGTTGAGATCAGCCAAAAGAATTGCTTAACGTGCTCTTTGTTAATGTGGACGTACGTACAAATATTCGTAACATTTAACGACCATCGAGGAACCATCTTTTACTGTGAATGTTGTCCTTGTTTACAAAGCACACGACTGAATGAACAAGTTGCCACGCACAGCCGGAGCATTGGTACACAGAGTATAAAGCAAAATGTGGTAAAAATATTTACGCCGCATGCAACATTCACCATACGACACAAAATTTATTGGTTTCAAATGCGGCTTTATATTTGTACTAGCTGATGCCCGCGATTTAGTTCGCGTGGACTTAGGTTTATTAAAAATCCCGTGGGAACCCTTCAGGTCTTTATCTATACACATGCAAAAAATCACGTCAATCCGTTGCACCGTTGCGACGTGATTGAAGGACAAACCAACAAACAAACACACTTTCGCATTTATAAGAAGGGTACTGATTTCTTTAAATGTTGTCTAATAAAATGTAGGTACACATACATGATATTACATTGACGATTTAATCAACAATGTATCAAAATTCGTATAATATACCATTCGCTATTCTCCACGCTAAAAACAAGTTGATTATGTCTTGATACAACTCGTAGAACGACTGTGGAGGTAGAAAGCCCCTTATCAAATCAAATATTTTTATTTATTTACTAAATCCGAATAATGTAAAAGTAAAAGATTTTTTGTCATACCATTCGCTTGTGAGACAGCGATCTGTTTTTGTTCGGCCATTTGTTGGGCGGCTGCATTTGCAATATTTTGCTGTATTTGCGAATTATCACCACCGATGAGACGATGTTGAATAATCACTAAAAAAATTAAGTCAATTCCATTATGAATGCTCTCAGACGACCTTAGTATAAAATTGTGGGCCACTTTCGCACTGACAGCCTTATTTAATACTCACTGTGCTCAGGTCGATGCGGCATGGAGAGCGGGTGCGATAGAGGCGCGCGAGCCCGCAGTGTGACAGGGGGCGGCGCTCGGAACGAACCTCCTTCTGCGTTCGCGTTGCCTGGTACTCCATCATCACCGCCTGTTTCTACATAAAAAATGTGATATTGTTTTAAAAAATACATATAAATTAGCATAGTATTGTAATTACATGCATTAAGGCCACGTACAAATCTGCCAGGAAAACGCGCTTGGAATCCAACTGAAATGTGTAGTATGGAAACATTAAGAGAACACCATATCAGTGCGAACAAAACGTATACGCGGGATTTGTCATGCGTGCGCGGCACAACAATTAGCAATTTTTACTAAGTGGAACTCTCACTACTATATCGCATCGTCGCAGAATCGAAGCCCAATATCAGCTAGATTCCCTGTGGCCCTGTCTACTGTGGCCATGTGGAACTGTTTTCGCAGATTCGATTCGTATCAATGCACTAACGCCTTAAGTATGTAGTCGTATGGGACTCACCGCACTCGCGCTGCTGCGGCGGCCACATCTTGTCGGGGTGCGGGTGTCGCTGCAGCAGGTCGCGCAGCTGGCGGTTGATGTCCTCGTTGGTGGAGTAGAGCGGGAAGCGCTGCACGGGGAAGGGCGCGCGCGGCGCGTCCGCGGGCACGGGGGACGAGGAAGGGGCGCTGCTCGCGCTCGGGGGACTGCTGCCGTCGGGGCCCCGGATACGATGCATCGCTGCTTGGGGAACAATACGCGCTCACATAAATAAATAAATAAACAAAATAAATAAGCCATTTATTTCCAAAATACATAATTACAATTATTGTCTAAGTAGGTACATTTATTTAATTATTTTTTTGCCTAGTTTGTAAGATCTACTTATATAAATTGCTTATGTCAATACTTCAATTTAAATTATTTTACAAAGTTGTTAAATTATTTATTAAAATTAAATTATTTCAGAAAAGACATAGAAAAGCAACAAAATAACAATACGCGCTCACATATCGAACATATTTCACTCTTAAATGAACCAACCTTGTACTTAGTATGAGACTTCATATCTCAGCAAACGTTAATAGAATTTCAACGTCTTGAATTTAGTGTGAGATGGACCTAACAATCCTTGTTAAAAAATTCAGTACCACAGATCTAATTCCACAAGGTTTCTGCCTAAAGCGCTGGTGGCGGTAGACCTAATTTGTCAATAAAACAGTTATGAATGTGAAATATAATTATTGTTATATAGTGAACAGAAATCGCGTAATATCTATAAGATATGAACCACATTTTTATAGATGTATTTTTTGTGCTGCAATGTGAATCTGCATAGTTGATGCAAACAGGATTAATGCATGCATTCGGTATAGATAAAATATATTTTAAAAATTATAAAGTATTCAAATACTTTTATTCTTAGTTATATATACGCAGGGATACACGACCAAAATTTCTTTTGCCGCTTTTTCTCTCATCATCTTTTACTAGACAGATTCTAGTAGTTGTAATCAGAAAGATACCTTGAATCCTCTGGTCATGTATGATCTGCTGCTGCTGCTGAGTCTGCTGCTGGCGCAGTTGCTGCAGCTGTTTCCACTGCCTCTCCTGCTCGGCCTCGCGAGCGCTTCTCTGTTGACTGCACGCTCGCTCTTGTTCCTATTATTTTAAGGTTCGTTTCACTTTGACTGCCCTTTCAATTACATTTTGTATATTGAAAGCATGTCACAAAACTACGCGATCTCTTTCGTCTTTTGACGCTTACTTTGGACTCGGTTTTTAAATACCGCAAAAAAATATGGTATTTTATATATTTCATTTTATATTACAATAGAATCTCCAGATCTGATCAAATCTCACGTCCTGTGATAAAATAACTGGAATTCTATAACAGAAATTGGAATTTGGAAGATTAATTATTCCTAGAAATACTTGCAAGTCTTTTCATTCAAGTTTTATTCAAACTTTTATTGACATTACTTAAGAAAGTACTGACTGTCATAATATATACTGTGTTATGTGTAGATGTTCTTTTCTTGATGAAATAAATTATTTTTTTCATTTAACTTAACAAAATGCCACAGAGCATGGTATGCAGAGCTGCGTCATTGATAAAATAAGTTTTAGATTAATTAAAGAACGTAGATTTGTTGAGATATGCGAGATTTTTTTTCAAACTAAATATACTACAATAACAAACGTGCCAATTTTTCCCTACTATAAATATATTACCGTAGTTAAAAATTACATGCAATTATTGTATTACAAAAATGCCTTCAAAATCTGTACACATTTATATAATGCAAAATATTCAAATAATTTAACAAATTAATATGACTTTTGAAATGAAATAAATATCCTATCCGTTAATAATTTATTTTGAATATAATAAATAATATCATGCTGGAGTTAATTTTCAACAACCATAATTTTGCATCTGCTATTAATTCTATTTATGTCGTAAATTATTTGTTTTATTTAAAAGTATTATTATAATATTATGTGCTTTTTGTTAATGGATGATTAAAAGTTAACAAATTTTAATGTTTTATTGCAATATTAATATTCATTGAACATAAAAAATTAGAGAAAATTAAGATGCCATTTTATTTACAGGTGCAGACAGAAAACATAAAGAAAAAATATGTCATTAAAAATGCAAATCGTTCATTATTAGTCATATAAATTTTTGTTACGCTGTTACCTGCAAACTTATGAACTATCATATAAAACCTTATTATGAGCATAATAACGCAACAAAATCGTCAACTATGAACGAACTAAAGTTAGAATTGTTAGCACACCACACACTGTTACCAGCCACCAAAGTCATGTTAAAGCCAACGCTACCAAGACAAAGCGAAAATGAAAATAAACAACGTTACGGATACAGAGGACGCGAGTCCGGGAGGCGTTTCGTGATTGTGTCCTCGAGAAAAAAAGCTAAAGAAAATTAAAAAAAAATAATCACACAGCTTATACAACGCCATTGAACAGCCAAAAGTTGTTGGGTGACAACAAATTTAGAATTGGAACTGAAGATTGGATTCTGAAAGCGCAAAGGACCGCGAGCGCGATCACCCAACAATGTTCATAAAGCTTCTCGCATACACACTTTATGCCTGCTCTTCAGTCGCGTGCGAATCGCGTCACGAAAGACCGTGATACCCCGTGAACTGAACGAAACAACCGTCCACATGTTTTTTCGCATCGTTCACGGGCTTTCGCGTCGCGATTCGCAAGCGACTGAGGAACGGGATTTTAATGGGATGTTGAAGTTCCATTTGATGTACAAAATAAAACTTTATTGTATGAGTGTAACTAGTGATGTGTCTTGATGGAAAGTAGCTAATAATATAAAATAAGTATTTGGTTATTCTCTGGTTCATTTGTCTTAACTTTCTGTCTTTTTATCGTCTGTCGAGTATATTGTTTGTTAAGGGTTCTCTAAATCGTGAAATAAGTAGTAATTTACATCGACCTTTAGAACGAGATAGCAGATTTGTAGAGCGTTGCAATCTGTCGTTGAGACCGACCAAACGTCATATAGACATGAGTGACAGAGACAACGCTCTACAAATCCGAAATGCCATTCTAAAGGCCGATGTACATTTTTTCTGCCGCGTACTGTAGTTGTTTTCAGAACGCCATGTTATGTTACGCTACGTGAAATAATAAACTTGTATTGTCAATGTTTTCGAGTTATTTTGTCTCTCTTGTGATAAACAGATAAAGCCAAGTATTTTTTTTTACAAGTATTTTAAACAAGGAATGTTAAAGAACTAAATTGAACGTCATTGCAATCAGATGGTCGATTGCGGAAAAGCTGCACCGATCATTGTTACAATCCCAATTGTTATAATTGGCTGGATTTATGGTATTCTTGCTGCGAGATTTAATTTTAGCCAATAGCGAAAGAGTGTTCGCCTATTAGAGATGATTGCGTTCGGTACACTAGCTATTATGTTATCACAAACGACCGAAGTTTGCGACAAGAAAGTAAAATAGATTACCAAAACAAAAATATTAAAACCGGCAAGTTCCCTACATCGGTTGTTGGGCAAAAAATAGTAGAAATATAGGTAAAACCAGTGTCCCGACTGTTGAATTCAAGACAGCTTTAGATTAGGTATTACCTATTTTTAGTCTAACAATAAGGTAAAGAACTTTTCGCTTTTAGGAATATTTTTTTCGCAATTGTGTATTTTCGGTGTTTTTGCAGGAGGTCCCAGTTTTACGTCAATCTCAAAACTCAATTTCAATTATAACGACATCGAATACAACGTGTCGCGTAATCAAATTGTACATCAACCTAAAGACAAGGCAGAGAAATGGGTGGAGTGTAGAGGTTTCTGCATGTGGGTGTGACGAGTGACGTGTGGTGTGTGCTATGCGAGGTGGTCTGCGTGCATATGCGAGCGCCGAGCGTGTACCGTGTGGCGGGTCGCGGCCAGGTGCGGGAGGTGCGCGGGGGGCGCGAGGTGCGCGGGGGGAGGCGCGAGGCGCGGCAGCGTGCGCATGATCTCGGAGGGGGTGAGCACGCGGATGTGCGCGTCCGCCTCCAGGAGCCCGCCCGCCGTCACCGTCACGTTGGGCGCGCGAACCGTGCCAAGGGGGCCGACCGTCGCCGCGCCGGGCGCACTCGGGGCGGGCGCCGGGGTGGGTGTGATGGGCGGCATGGGCGCGGCGAGCGGACTGGGCGTGGTGGGCGCCGACACGGGTGTGGGCGTGGGCGGGGCGGGCGAGCGCGCGCCCTCTGCGTCGGCGGCGCCCGCGCTCGGCGTGCCGCTCGAGCTCTGCCGCGCCAACCAACGCTTAGAGCCTTTGCACATCACG
Source organism: Maniola hyperantus (assembly GCF_902806685.2). Taxonomy (NCBI): domain Eukaryota; kingdom Metazoa; phylum Arthropoda; class Insecta; order Lepidoptera; family Nymphalidae; genus Maniola; species Maniola hyperantus. The sequence goes on along the minus strand of NC_048547.1, from coordinate 11,558,484 downwards.
ACTTCGTAGCGCGCAGTTGATGCGCGTTTCACGAATATTTGTAGGTATCACTGAGCAAAGCTTAACAGGCTGCAGGCTGTCCACGTGTTACGTGAGCAGCTAGTTTTAGTTACGTGTGACGCGTTCCAACTGCGCGTGTAAAGTCGTGTGCAATGTCTCACTTTCTTTCCCGCGATCGAATCGACGTTGGCGACCGATATACGAGATTTCATTACATAGACTCCTACCATGACAACTTCAAACTGTTTTTACATTTTTAAACAATATGTACTTATAGAGAAAAGCTTCAGTAATACAACATTTTGTATAATAGGTACTTTTAAAGTCGGTCATCGTAGATGCCTAAGTAAAATGTGACAAGTAAACATTTTCATTCGTTATTGGTTATTTAAAACAAATAATAAAGAATTTATACTTTAACAACAACTATTGGAATAACAATCACGATATATTTAGGTACTGAAAACTTTAAAGTTAAAACAAACTTCTTACGCGACAATTAAGAAAACCAAATTTTACAAACAATATGATTTACAAAATATGGCTGCCTGCTGTTTTAACTACATATTCCTTAAATTGTTCAAATACAAAAAAATAAAAAATGACCAAATTAGCTTTTAAGAAATTACAATTGTTATAGAAAATTTCAGACTTGTAAAAGTAAGTGTCGATAGGTACACAAAATATATACTCGTTTAAATATAACATTAGTATCGGGTGTTGCAAATCTACGCCTTATTTACAGCTGTGCTAGCTTTTACACAAGCTTCAGCTCGCTATCCATTCTGACGACGAATTCAGCTTGTATGTACCCCTATTACACACACAAAACAGAATAATCCCAACTAATAAGTAATGCTTTATCTATCCCAAAAAATTATATAGCCAAGTCTGATAGAAATCAAATAATTTGGCTAATACCGTTGTACACAATCTCTTAACTAAATTGATAGGTCTAAATCTCTATCCACGAAAACAAGTTAGTGTAGCGCTCTCTGTTACGTAATCCCATACAAATGACAGAGACGAATGTCTCAGTGGGCGTTAACCGTTTTGAGGCACCAACCAATCACCAACACAAAAAAACATTCCAAATTCAGTTCGAAAATGTTTTCAAAAAACGTTCGAAATTCAATATGAAAACATAGTTTCGTTTGTGGTTGGTTGGTGCCTCAAAATGGTTAACGCCCACTGAGATTTTCGTCTGTCATTTGTATTCGATTACGTAATATAGAGCCCTATACTAACTTCTATCCGTGGATAGAGTATAGTGCTATCCTTTTTTGCAGGGAGCTTTGTGAAAGTGACAGCCGTAGAGAGTGTGTACAAAAGGATTTGCCATACTGTCAGTATACAATTTAAGACTAGCATAGTAATAAAATCTGTCGATAAGATCTAGTGTTAGTAACGGATTGGACGAGTATAAGGCATAGTTCGCAACAGACGCATTGTCAGCAGGCGAATGTGTTGAGACTTGCTGTGAGCTCTAGTGTTTATATGAAGTCACATAGTGAACACTTCGAATTCATTTTCACGTATTAAAAAAAATCTTATTCTTCTTATTAATGTACTCTCATTTCAAAAAACAAAATTCAATTTTTCGATTAATTCATCTTCACAAAAAACAATCTACGAATGTGGAACTACGGTGTGGAACAAATTAATCTTAGATCTAAATCAATTGAGCAATAATTGCATTCGATTTCCAATTCATTCCCCCAGACCCACAACCGTAGATAGAGTAATAAAGGTAGATACAGGAACGTTTGCTTTCTCATTCACACTAAAAAGAGAGCACAGATAAAGTTACTAATGTGATAAACAGAGACGCAGCTAACCTATTTTTTGTCCCTTATCGTGTAACTGGTTTTTTTCAAGAATACTTACAAGGAATGCAACTTTAGTTGCAAAACAAACTTTGAGAATTCGTGGCGTAATTGTATTTCTCATTAGTTATTTACTTGTTTTTACATAAAAAAACGTTTCATACAAATATTGTTGATCGGTTTATACAAATTTTGACTACTGAGCAATGGTAATAATTGTCGTGTTATTCATCGTTACGTCGTGCTATCGCTATCTCATACGCGGTTACACAGTACTTCAATCTACCTTTATTACTCTATCTACGCCCACAACACTTGAACAATTTGAATAATCGATTGTTTTTAGACAATTTTAATCAATTGTTATCGAATAATAACAATCGAATAGTTTGATTGTTATTCGAATAAATAGCCAGCCCATTAGCTGTTAGCTACTTTTTGAAGTATTAGTCGATTACGATAGTTACGAAAAGCTATGATTTATTGAAATCTCTTCTGTGCAATGAATATAATTGACTACTATAAACAAAAATAGCAAACGTAAGGCTCTCGCCTGTCTAACCTACTTTGAGGCTTCCTTGAGATAATAACATAAATATACCCATATATTATGAGCACCCATATTATTATAAATGCGAATGTGTTTGGTTGCTAGATTATTGGTTTTTCCTTCAATCACGTTGCAACGGAGCAACGGATTGGTGTGTTTTTTTTTTAATGGATATAGTTAAAGACCTGTAGCCTGTAGCCTGTGCCTGTAGAGTGATATAGGTTACTTTTATCCCGGAAAATTAAAGAGTTCCCACTGGTTTTTAGAACCTATATCCATGCGAAGTCGCGGGCATCAGCTACTAAACAGTTAAAGCTTCGGACGCCTCGTCAGGTAAGTACGAGACTTATCAATATGAGTCTTATTAACATGTAATATCGTTATACACGTAGACGTCCACTCTCATACCACAGCCGACAATACGCGTAGTGTGAACTAGGCCCAACACAAGCTGCGGTGGACGCGGACTAGGTGGGCACACGAGTGAGTACAACACAGTGAGTAATGGTTAGCACACACGAGGGGAGGCGTGGGGTAGGACATACCTGCTGCGCTTTCTTCATGCGTATCGCGCTGCGGTTGTCTCTGGCGCGCTGCAAGTAGGGCGCCTTTTGCTCGGAGGGCAGGGCGCGCCATTTCTTAAGGATTTGCTTGCAACGGTCGACCCAGTTCGGGAACTCAGTCTTCCACTCCGGGTGGTTGGTGTTTGCGTACAACACTGCTGATATCGTCGCCGCTGAGCCGAGGCCTGTAATGGTTTTGCATTTATAAAACTGAAATGGACAGTGGATGCTGAAAGGGGTGTCCCATACAAAATTACTATTATTTTTTGTGTCTATTCGAATATTTACCGGGAATTAAAATTGACATTTGTTTGAAATTGTCTTCGTGTTGACACTATTGAAAGATTTCTCATCACTTATATTTAGTTTGAGCACGCTCACTGCTGCTATCAGCGCCAAAATGGCAAAAATCAAGTTGCTTCAAAAACAGGTCGGCAATCGCAAGTCCAGCGTACTTGTATTAGTAGGGGTCAGTGGATTATAACGGTTTATTATTAGTCCTACAGAAAATCACAGTTTTAAGTTATTTGGTGGTAATTACAAATGGAAAACAAATTTCGGAAGTAGGAAAAAAAATATAATATGCGGCTCGTAGGACCACTGGCATGGTCCTTCGAGCCGGACATAGATATCTATATCTTACTCTCGTCAGCGCGCATCTTGTCCGCGCTGCGCTGGTTGTATGAAGGCGGCGGCGCGGGCTGTTCGCTCCACGCGCCCGCACCCGCACTGGCACCCGAGCCGCCGCTGCAGTCGCCGTACAGAGGGCTGAGAGCGCTACTATAACCATAAAATAGATTCTAGTCTAGATTTGTAGCATGTAATGCGAGAAATTATATAACGCGAATTCTTCGTGTGGACTGCACTAGAACAATACAGTAAAACTCGCGCTGATCCGTCGGCTATCGGTTTTAGCGCGAACACAAAAGCGCTCGCAGAAATAGTTTGTATTCGAGATACTTATTCGTGTTCGAGTTCGTGTGCCGTCCACATTATTCAAGTTACATTTCACGATACATTACATTACACATTACACAAACCTGGACCCGCCTTTACTCGGTAAATTTTGATGATCCCAGTTTATTTACAACTAGATGATGCCCGCGACTTCGTCCGGGTGGATTAAAGTTTTTGAAAATCCCGTGGGAACTCTTTAACTTTTCCGGGATAAAAAGTAGCCTATGTCCTTGCCCGGGATGCAAGCTATATCTGTACCAAATTTCGTCAAAATCGGTTGAACGGTTGAGCCGTGAAAAGCTAGCAGACAGACAGACAGACACACTTTCGCATTTATAATATTAGTATGGAAGTATGGATATAAGGAGACACAGTAACTAGTTCGTCCACAGTAGACACGCTTTTGATCTCGTGATAAATGTCCCGGCATTGTTATGGAGATCGCTCGTTACCGCTTACCACAAGATTGCTCTTTTCGTCGATCCTCTGGTAGGTAATAACCATAGAAAATTCAACCTCAAGTGTACGCATATACAAGGTTTTGCATGAAAACAAAATCGTAAAATGTTGGCGGGGGACAGGGGAGAATGCTTTGTTGTGATTGGTGGACTCCAAAATACGTAATCAAGACAATGTGCGGAATGAGGGTACCGAACGGGCGTGGGCCGACTTTTATGCTAAGCAACTGCCTATGCGTGACGATCGGGGGTGTCCGGCAAGTAGGCGTATGGTCTGTGGTTATAACATACCATCCTTATTCTGTGGTTTAGTTACTAACTTACCCGCTGCCAAACTCCGAGTGGTAAGGTGAAGCATACTCCATGGGGCTCTGCAGCTGTTGCCGCTGCTGAGAGTATGGCGTGCTTGCCATAGAGTTCACGTACGAAACTGTCGACTCTTGCGACTCCTACACGAAGAGATATCAAGATAAGTAATATTGGCGTGATTCTGAAGTCTTTCTCAAAACTAAATTTAGAGTATCTGCATCTTTTTCTTTTTAATATTGCTAAAAAAAAGGACGGAACACGAATTTCAAATTAAAGGCTAAATTTTAGTGCTACTTTACAAAAATAAGAGACTGGCACCTAAAGTCGCGAGGTTTGACAGTTCTAAATAAAATTATAGCTGTCATTTTCTTATAGCATTAGAAAAAGATGCGAATACTCTAAACTTTAGTTACGATGAGAACCAGTAATGTGGTTAATATGTAACTTCAGATTGGACTACTTGTTTTGCGCGCATTACATGCGTTGAGAACCTATATAGAGTAGGTATGTAATGTACGCGACAGGTCAAGATGGCAATCGAGGGGGGGGGACACGCCCCGCCCCGCATTGCCATCTCGACATGTCGCGGACTATACCTGCGAGTCATCAGTGAGGACGCCCTTGAATATCTCGTCAACGTCGTTGCTGTCCATGTCAGGCAGCGTGTCCCGCACCATGGCGTCCAGGCTGACCCCCAGCAGGGACAGCTCGTCCTTTGGTGATATGCGAGACGATTGCGACCCCACGCTCGTGTCTGTCAGGAATATAAACATTTTGGTCATATTAGCTAACAAACTTTTTTTAATTTCGTTTGCGTGGATCTAGGTAGTAAAGACCCCGCCGGTTTTCCTACGCAATAAAAACTTACCAGCGCTGATGTTCTCTTGCTTGGGAGTGTGTACCGCAGCATCGGGCGGCACCGCGTCGGTGTCCGTGGCCGGAGGGCCCAGTATGGCGTTTTTCAGCGCAGTGGAATCTTCGGTATGCTTCAGCTGGCATTCTTCTGAGGCTTCCGTCTTGATTTTTATGTCTGTTAAAGGATTTCCGTCATCTCTTTCTTCTTTGGGTTTCAATGTTTGGAGGACTTCGACTTCTTCCTATAGGCGTGAGAAATTGTGTTAAGTCTACTGTCTAAACATGATACAAAAATCCATACTTCCATACTAATATTATAAATGCGAAAGTGTGTCTGTCTGCTAGCTTTTCACGGCTCAACCGTTCAACCGATTTTGACGTAATTTGGTACAGAGATAGTTTGTATCCCGGGGAAGGACATAGGCTACTTTTTATCCCGGAATGTTAAAGAGTTCCCACGGGATTTTCAAAAACCTAAATCCACGCGGACGAAGTCGCGGGCATCACCTAGTAGGTAATAAACTAATTTAGTCCTGTAACTTTTACGTTTAAGTTTGAATGTTCGTCACAATGATTCTTTACGGGAATAAGAATGTAACTTAATAAAACTACTTTATAGGTACACAAAAACTTGGGCATTTTCGTCGAAATCAGTATGAAATGAAAAAAACTATTGAAGAATTTTGCTCCAAAGATAAGCTAATGGAGTGACCATCTGGTATGGCTTTAATGTGAGAAATCATAAATAGAAATATGTGTTTCCTACCAATTACAACCTGGGTATCTTTAAAACAAGAATAGGCATCTTCTAGGTAAACGCGTCCCATCTTAGGCCACATCAGCATTAGGTGTGATTGTGACGTTTACCTATCAGTACCCTTATTATAAATGCGAAAGTGTATTTGTTTGTTGGTTTATTGGTTTGTCCTTCAATCACGTCGCAACGGTGCAACAGATTGACGTGATTTTTTGCATGGGTATAGATAAAGACCTGGAGAGTGACATAGGCTACTTTTTATCCCGGAAAATCAAAGAGTACCCACGGCGATTTTTAAAAAACCTAGTTCCACGCAGAGCTAGTGATGAATTAAAAAAAATATATAAAGGCTACTAAAGTATACCGTGTTAAGAGTGATGAAGACGGTGTTGTCATGGTCGTTGAAGGAGCAGAGCGCGGAGAGTACATCGTCTCCGTCGCTATCCGAGTTGTCAAAGTCGCGCAGCTCGCGGTAGCCCTCAGGAGTGGCGCCGCGACCGCTGCCCTCTGTCTCCGGCAAGCCTCCCGCACCTTTACAGTGTTCAGTAAAATCAAAAGGTGGACAACATGTTATAAGTAAGTAATCTAAAAATATAAAAGGAAAAGGTGACTGACTGACTGACTGATCTATCAACGCACAGCTCAAACTACTGGACGGATCGGACTAAAATTTGGCTTACAGATAGATATTATGACGTGGGCATCCGCTAAGAAAGGATTTTTGAAAATTCAACCCCTAAGGGGGTGAAATAGGGTTTGAAATTTGTGTAGTCCACGCGGACGAAGTCGCGAGCATAAGCTAGTCTAAATATATAAAAGGAAAAGGTGACCGACTGACTGACTGATCTATCAACGCACAGCTCAAACTACTGGACGTATTGAGCTGAAATTTGGCATACAGATAGATTATGACGTAGGCATCCGCTAAGAAAGGATTTTTGAAAATTCAACCCCTAAGGGGGTGAAATAGGGGTTTGAAATTTGTGTAGTCCACGCGGACGAAGTCGCGAGCATAAACTAGTATTAATATATGATCATAATGAAATTGGATCTAAGGTTGGAGGTTTTAACTTGGGAATTTCTTTAGGGGACTTGGTTTTAAGGAATCAAAGGTGTAGAAGACTACATACACATACACATCAAGATATTATGCATTTTCATAAAACTAACATGTTGATTTGCAATAAGGGGCTATATAATTTTCGACTGCCGCATCAACCCGTGCTTTCGTGATTCCTTTCGTTAAAGGTTGCCTGGAAGAGATCGCTTTAGCAATAAGGGCGCCTTTGCATGCTACAGCTATTATATTAAGAGCCTTGTATGTGTTGTTAATGTTTACTTGGTGTTGTGTGCAATAAAGTATAAATAAATAAAACAAAATAAATAAAGGGGACTCACCAGTAGAACTGACAGCTGGTTTAGCTGGCTCGAGGAGGTCCTTGCCGAAGAACGCTTCTTGCATGTAAGAGGGAAACTGTTCCATGAGTTTTGAGCGCGGTTTGCGACGCGGCTTGCGCTTGTTACTCGGCGAATCTAAACCAACAAATTATTAGTTAAAATATTATATACACAACTATAAGCGGTGATAGCCTGATAGATGAATAGAATAGAATATATTTTTATTCAAGTAAACTTTTACAAGTGCTTTTGAATCATCAACTAGTCTAATTTACCACTGGTTCAGAATGCCGTTCCTACCGAGAAGAACCAGCAAGAAACTCGGCGGTTGCTCTTTTCAAGTGATCAATTTACAATATTATTATACAACAAGCAACTGCAGCCCTGTGCATGGCTGGAGCGAGTCAATGAATGAAGATCGGGCTTTTAGTCGGGAGTTTCGGGGTTCGATCCCGGGCAGACCACTAACTTTTCGGAGTTATGTGTGTTTTAAGCTATAAAATATCACTTGCTTTAACGGTAAAGGAAAACATTGTGAGGAAACCGGAATGCTTGAGAGTTCTCCATAATGTTCTCAAAGGTATGTTTTGTTGGATTTCCAAATGAATTGTAGTATCAAAAATTTACATTTCATAATTTGTATAACCAAACATTAGTTTAGTTTGTCATCGATTGGTTCGATCTAAAATTATATCTAAATTATGTTAGTGACGCGACCTAGAAGTTTTTGACCATCCAAAAATAGCCCATGCACCTATTTCAATTCGATAATAATTCGGCACATTTCTTACCACTAGAGCCCTGTGTTCCGTCCCCGTCTTTCTCGTCGTCCGCCTGTGCTTTGGTGTTCTGTCTCTGTCGCACCACAAAGCCACCGATGCCGAGTTTGTTTAGGTTCCGTTGTCGTTTCCTCCTCAACACAGTAAGGCCGGAGTCAGTGGTGTATATTGTGAAACCTTCTGGCACTGGGCCATCATTGGCTACGTTCCAGAGTATGCCTTCTTTGAGGTTGCTTATAGGTGTGAGACCTGTGTATAGAATAGTTCATTAACAAAGATGTTTCCTTAGTGGAAACAGTTAAATTTATATTTGTTCGAAACAAATTGCCGGCCCAAAAAAATAGACATATTTTTCTTGAAAAGAAGAAACAGAAATTTATACATATAACAACTAGATTATACCCGCGACTTCGTTCGCGTGGATTTAGGTTATTTACAATCCTCTGGGAACTCTTTGGTTTTCCGGGATAAAAAGTAGCCTATGTCCTTCCCTGGTATGCAAGCTATTTCTGTACCAAATTCCGTCAAAATCGGTTGTACGGATGGGCCGTGAAAGGCGAGCAGACAGACAGGCAGACACACTTTCGCATTTATAATATTAGTATGGATTGCCAACAATGTAAAGAACAAAGAAACAAAAAAATCATGTGGTTCATTTTTTTCGTATAACACAATCCCCAAATATAATAAGCATCTTCAAAATTAATTAAAAACGCCTTGTCTTTGGCATTTTGTCCATACAGCGAATGTCAAAAAGATTTCCAAAGTTGTTACGTTATGTATAAACTCATTACTGCTATAAATAAAATTGTGTATTCAGTTTTCATCACGAAAGTTGAAATTGGGGTGTGGTCAATTACAAAACGCGCAAGACACTCCAATCGCGAAGTTCCAAGTAAACTTTGGCTCATGCAGCAGTAGTGACACCGTTCAAATGGCATCATTGCCATCTCAAGGCCGACCGCCTATTATCAGAAAATGTCTGTCAGAAAAAAACATGTGACGTGCGCCAAAAGGATTTTACAAAGCATATGGGCAGAGTGCCCATACACTTTGTAAAATCCTGCATACATGCTGTAATTTTTAAGAATTTTGCCGCATGCTTCTGATGTTAGCAGCGTGAGTGCAACAGAACGTTTTCTAGAAGGGATCAAAAGCTTAATTTGCTATAACCCGCTGAAACAGAGAAATCTGTATGATGCAACATGCATCTTCGATATGCACAGCCCTGTTTCGCCCCGACATTGCGTCGAGTTGTTTTGAGGGATTTGTGTGGTGCTGCGTGGTGGTGGTGCGTATCATTTGCTTGGTGGCTGGCTTTTCCTGCATGTTCAGCAGTGGGTGGTCAGGTGCTGCATCTGCACAATACAGATTTGTCTGTCTCAGCGGATTACAGCAAATTAAGCTTTTGGTTACTATGCCTGCTTCTATAGAACATTTTCTGACAATTTGAAGGTGGCCTTAACCTGTACAGTAACCACCCTGTGTTTCAAGTTTCGTGACGCAATACTCGGCTGGTCGGTACCCACCAGGCTCGTCCTTGACGTCGGCCGTGCTGTCGGGCTTGGCGTCGTCGGGCAGCTCGCCCTCTGCATTCTGAACCACTGTTTCAATAGATGCCATTATTTCTATATCCAATAGGCCAGCGTCCAACACACAAAAATTCATGTTAGATACTCGACCTTACGCTAAACTAACGTTTTCATGCATTACTCTGGTGTGACTTTTCAAGTTAACGATAACTGTGATGTGTGTGAGATGTGTCATTTAGTATCACCGACCTCTATAATATTATAGTAGGCACAAGGGTCATGTCGAAAAGAAATATTTTTACTGAAACTCGTTTTAGTTTACAACTTCATGCCCAGTGGCTTACTAATTTGAATTTTGAACGGCTTCAAACAGCTTCACACCATTTTTATTTGAAAATAGCCCTTCTATAGGTAGTAATTCCGTTCAGTGTATGAAACTTACGGAAATACGTCGTGTTTGACATGTCTATACAATTTAATTATTTTATTAATAGCAAAAGATCAGATTTTTGGCTTTGAACGTGCCGACGTGAATCAACTCACGTCGGCATGTTCACAGTTAACGTTGATAGGAAAAGTTACACTCAGGGCTCTGAAACCCGAACCGAACCCGAAACTGTAAGTCTTCAAGTAAAAAACGTGACACTGGTACCTGCAGGTTAATCTGTTGGTCTAGCAACAAAGTATCGCAATCACCTTCTATTAACGACACTGATAGTGAAATGCATAGAGCATACCTTCACTTTGCGTAGACTTAAGTTTCAGTTAAAACGAGACAGATTTATGTCAGCGATATAAAGCTGTCTCTTTTTAACAGTGTGTTAAGTCTGAGCAAAGTCAAAGTACGTTTTATCAACCTAATACTAATTGATTAAAATGTGTACAATGAAATTCAATTATCGCAATGTGATAGTCACAACTTCCGTGCTATCCCTCCAGTCATCAAGCTACGATGCTGCTAGACCATTCATCTAAATCTAAAATAACAGATTTACCTCAATACCGATGTCACGTTGGATTACTTAGGCTGTTAGACAGTTGTCCGACCCGCCGACGAGTATCGAGAAACTATTGAACAAAAACCAGAAACGAGATGGCGAACAACGAGAAGCGAGTGTTTCGTCGCTGGGCTACGAGCGAGTGTGCGAGTAATCTGCCAGTAACAGATTAATTAATCGCTGCGCAAACTGCGTGTTGCAAGTGTTGTTGTATTGACCGCCAAGAGACAATCGCTGAGCAAGTTTTTCTTTGACAACTCTTGTCGCTGCGACTAATTAGTGGAGAGAGAGTTCTCGGTGTACTTATCTCTTTTATTGACACTGTATCATACATCGATTATAAGTTTCTTGAGCGAGAAAATAAACGATAGCTAGTCGCTTCCTCGTCGACGGCGGTATAACTTAAATAAAATGTATATCTAAATACGTATTGCCTTGCTAATGTAACTTAGGTTATGAACTTCAATACGTAACTTAATTTATATATGAAAAGCAATGACCAAAGAAGCATTAATGGATCTTTCATGTAAAATATTTTCTAGAATGTTTTGTACCAGTAGCAATGTTCAAATGATAGTCGCCAGCTTATATGGCCGGCCGCATATTAACAAAAACTGCATACATAAAAATGTTGACGCTCCTCGGCTGAAGGCACTTTTACTCTTACAGTATACGGCCGAAAGTAATGTACATCGGCCTTTAGAATTACATTTCGGCTTTGTAGAGCGTTGTCTCTGTCACTCATTACCTATGTGACGTTCTGTCGGTCTCAATGACAGAGACAACGCTCTACAAATCTGCTAACTCCTAAATGTCGATGTACATTACTTTCTGACAGATAATTTTTTTAATGGTTTCTTTAATGGTAATCGAGAGGGCAGTAAATGTTCGTCAAACGATCTTTCTTCCTATGTGTTTTATGCCTCTTTGCAACATGAAAATTGAGTGTTTTTCACAAATACAAAATAGTAGAACTAAACTTTAAACGCCATTTTATCGATACTGCCTTTTTGACTTACTGCCATCTCGATTTCCATAGTAGAGTGTTCTGATAATATGCGGCCTAAGGGTATTGTCAGCCGCCGACTGTGGCCGAGTGTTACGCAGTTTATCATTGACATCCCTCATCACACTTATGACAAATCAAAAATTAAACACAATTTGTAAATTAAACCTATTTACATCTCGACATAGGTACTCCGAGCCGCTGTTAACAAATGCATGTCGCTGAGTAGACCTTGAAAGTTTTTACCCATTCCAAACTCGAAATCTAAAGAAGTTTTCACTTCAAAACAAAAAGTCGGCGGCTAACATTACGTTAGGTGTGGACGCTCACTAACAATACATTCATCAAAGAAAAACGGAATACAAGTGACACTCACCGGCATCCTTCTCCGTGGTCTCGTTCTTGAACCTCCGTTTCCGGCGCGTGTGGGTGATGCCCATCTCCGCCTCGAGCTGCTTCATGTGGTGCGCGCCGCGCTGCGAGAGGCACACGTCGTCCACGTAGTACTCGCCCGCCAGCCCCAGGGAGAGCGGCGTGAGGCGCGGGCGCGCGGGCGGCGGCGTGGCGGGCTGCGCCGCCTCCAGCGCGCGCGCCACGTGCGGCGGCGGCACGTCGCGCCCGCGGCACAGCAAGCACTTGTACCTGTCCACCATATCACGTTCATCATACCACGGAGGAGCAGCAGCGGAGATCACAGCTGTATTAGTGACGTCTAGCCCCCAAGGGGGGAGAGTGAGCATAAGGGACAAGGAAGAGACAAAATAATTTGTAGGGAGTCAAGAAGGCGCCCCGGGAAAATGCCAAGAGCAAGTACCGAACGGGCGCCCTCCCGCGATTCGGCCCATATAACCGAGAGGTTGGTGGGGCCATGGGAGGTGGAGGGTTGATGATGATTTTTTCCTCACGTTTTTTATTCAGATATAATTTAAATCTTGACTGCAATCTCACCTGGTGGTAAATGATGATGCAAGATGGAACCGGCCTAACCTGGAAGGGGTATGGCAGGAGATTCTACACGGTATTTTACCGGAACGCTAATTCGCTTGGGGGCACGATTCGCAAACTCAGGTGTTCAACACTGAATGATAGCCACCAAACTCATTTGACAATACGATATTTGACAACTCGTCAAGTCAGTAACTTTTTATCAAACGTCAAAACGCGCGCTTAGTATGCGAGATTCTATGAAATAATGGAATGTGACGCCACATACCCAATTGGTTGGTTCTATATTGCTGGTTCATTGAGTGATAACAATTTTTCGTAGAAAACTTTTAACCTCCGAGCATATGCAGCACATCACTAGCGACGCATTAGTGCTGCAACACACACTTACCCGGCCCGGCAACAGGTCTCGGCGTCTGCCTCGTTGCGTATGGCGTCGCAAGCCGCGTGCAACCAGCGCGAGCAGCCCGTGCACTGTATTATGAGCTCGCCGTCCGAATATGGCTCCGAGCATATGCAGCACATCACTAGCGACGCATTAGTGCTGCAACACACACTTACCCGGCCCGGCAACAGGTCTCGGCGTCTGCCTCGTTGCGTATGGCGTCGCAAGCCGCGTGCAACCAGCGCGAGCAGCCCGTGCACTGTATTATGAGCTCGCCGTCCGAATATGGCTCCGAGCATATGCAGCACATCACTAGCGACGCATTAGTGCTGCAACACACACTTACCCGGCCCGGCAACAGGTCTCGGCGTCTGCCTCGTTGCGTATGGCGTCGCAAGCCGCGTGCAACCAGCGCGAGCAGCCCGTGCACTGTATTATGAGCTCGCCGTCCGAATATGGCTCCGAGCATATGCAGCACATCACTAGCGACGCATTAGTGCTGCAACACACACTTACCCGGCCCGGCAACAGGTCTCGGCGTCTGCCTCGTTGCGTATGGCGTCGCAAGCCGCGTGCAACCAGCGCGAGCAGCCCGTGCACTGTATTATGAGCTCGCCGTCCGAATATGGCTCCGAGCATATGCAGCACATCACTAGCGACGCACACGGTGCGCATTCTGTGAAACAAGTATCATTATTAAAGCCCGAGCCTATAGTAAGGATATGATATTACATACAGAGGTTCAACGAAGCCATCTAGACAGAGAAATCGTGCAGAGTGAAGGAGCGACCACAGATACAGATAGCTATTATGACGTAGACATCCGCTAAGGATTTTTGAAAATTCAACTCTTAGGGGTTGAATTTGAGGGTAAAATAGGGGTTTGAAATTTGTGTGGTCCGCGAAGACGAAGTCGCGAGCATAAGCTAGTCGTATATAAATCCTCTAAAATCGCAAGTAAAAAACCTCTCACCAGTGTAATTGTCACACCACAGCGCAGTGTCTCTCGTACCACAGACGAGACATCTCCGGCATCGCGTACAACGCCACGCGCCTCTCGGCACTTCGGACAGAGTCGGGCGCGCGCAGTATGTATGCCACGCGGTGTCACAGTCGTCACATAGAACCAAAAGGGGTTCGTCTCCACGAGAGCCGCAACCTTCGCACACTGTGCAGTCGAGGCAGCGCCAACCGAGGCTTACTATCACTTGGGACACCTGAACATAGATATGTGAAGCTAATTCAGCTGAACACAAATTCTTAACTACAATAAACAATGTAGACATGATGCAATTCTTGTATATCAAGAAATCTAAATATATAAAAAGGAAAAGGTTACTGACTGACTGATCTATCAACCCACTACTACTGGACGGATTGGGCTGAAATTTTGCATACAGATAACTATTATGACGTAGGCATCCGCTAAGGGGGTGAAATAGAGGTTTGAAATTTGTGTAGTCCATGCGGACGAAGTGCATGCCAAATTTCAGCCCGATCCGTCCAGTAGTTAGAGCTGTGCGTTGATAGATCAGTCAGTTAGTCAGTCACCTTTTCCTTTTATATATTTAGATTATTAATATAGGCCTTACTGCCTATATTAATAAATTATATACCTTATACCTATGCTTTATATACCTTAATATTAACACAATACGGATGATAGGTCTGCCCGCACTGCGCGCACGCTATGAGACATCCCTCCGAGTCCGTGCCGATCGCTCCGCACATCACACACAAATCCTGAGTCAGCACAAATTTGTCCTTACTCGAACACAACACTAGTTTGTTTTCTACACCTGAAACAACAGAAATGTTTTTATATTATAAAAACTCCAACTTTTATATTGAAATCTAAGGTATATGAATATAATATTTCGATTATATTATTTTTTAACTGACTTTTTCACTGCTATTTCAGGTTCTAGCTGCTAGTTCGCATAACTTATTTCCTAACTTATATTATAAATCTGAATTCAAATTTTTTATTTAAATTAGTTAACCTAGATAATGAACATAGATTATCTTATGGTGACACAATTTTTGAATGGGCCTAAAGGTCTATATAATAAAAGGCTTGTAAAAAACAATTATTTAAATAAAATGTAAAGTAGAAACTAAAAACAAATGTTGTTTATAATATAGTACAATCACCTGGATCATCATCAGAAGTCTTGTTATCAGGCGCTTGAGGTCTCTGCAACCCTAACCCTGGGACCCCGAAAACGCCTCTCATCTTTGGCTTTGAGCCTCTTTTCCGTCCCAAATCAAAAACGGATCTCTGCCGCTTCTGAAACCCAAGTTTTCCCGCCGGTGGGAAGCCACCCTTGAGTTTGTAGCCACCTATCTTTTTCTTGGCAACCTTCGACGACACGGTATATGGTTTGCCCTTCCCGAGACCCACATCAGTCTGCGAAACAATCTGAGTAATGAAAAAAGAACGGAATTAAAAAAAAACCGGCCAAGTGCGAGTCAGGCTCGCGCAATGAGGGTTCCGCACTACAGTCGTATTTTTTCGACATTTTGCACGATAATTCAAAAACAATGATGCATAAAAATAAATAAAAATCTGTTTTAGAATGTACAGGTACCTTTCATATGATACCCCATTTGATATAGTTATCTCACTTCGAAAGTTGAAAATACTAATTATTAGTTCATGACCACAATTTAATGTGTGATCTAACCCTAAATTCACGGTTTTCAGATTTTTCCCCAAATGTCAGCTATAAGATGTACCTACCTGCCAAATTTCATGATTCTTGGTCAACGGGAAGTACCCTGTAGGTTTCTTGACAGACAGACAGACAGACAGACAACAAAGTGATCCTATAAGGGTTCCGTTTTTCCTTTTGAGGTACGGAACCCTAAAAACATTCACAACACAAATTAGTTTAAGACGGGTAATTTTTTAAAGAAAACTACGCACCGGTATTGGCCAATTTGTACCAGTCCAGCATCAGTCTTCCCCTCCAATTATAATATGGGTACCTTAAAGACAAGAGTGAATAGGCATCTTCTAGGCAAGCGCGCTCCCTCTTAGGCTGCATCATAACTTGCCACCAAGAAAAAAAACAACTTTGATGAAATCGTAATTCTTCCAATCTGCTGACGCCACTGGCTTCTACTAATATACGTACGCGGATTTTGCGATTGTCGACCTATTTTTGAAGCAACTTGATTTTTGACATTTTGACGCTGTCAGCAGAATTGAGCGTCATGTGACTGGGCGTACCAAAGGACTTTTAAGTACTAATTCTAAATCCATGGGGCGTACTAAATGATAGTGATAGACATCTGTCAAAAGATCAATACGAAGACCATTTGACAGTGTCAATTTTAATTCCCAGCGCGCTCGGTAGGGGCTTCGAATCGGCACAAAATGGCACACTTGCAGCGTACTTGTATATGTCCATTTCAGTGGCTGAGTTTCGATCAATAGTGGCAACTGTTGGTTGAAACAGTTTCAGCAAGTGGTAGGTAGGTAGGTACAGTACGCGGCAGAAAGTAATGTACATCGGCTTTAAGAATGACATTTCGGCTTTGTAGAGCGTTGTCTCTGTCATTCATACCTATGACATTCTGTCGGTCTCAACGCCAGAGACAATGCTCTACAAGTCCCCTATTTCCTTCTACAGGTCGATGTACATTACTCTCTGCCACATCATCATGATCAACCCATCGCCGGCTCACTACAGAGCACAGGTCTCCTTTCAGAGTGAGAAGGGTTTTGGCCATAGTCTACCACGCTGGCCAAGTGCGGATTGGCAGACTTCACACACCTCTGAGAACATTATGGAGAACAGGCATGCAGGTTTCCTCACGATGTTTTCCTTCACCGTTAAAGCAAGTGATATTTTAATTACTTAAAAACGCACATAAATCCGAAAAGTTAGAGGTGCGCCCGGGATCGAACCCCCGACCTCCGATTGGAAGGCGGACGTCCTAACCACTAGGCTACCACAGCTTCACATACTGTATATACATATGCTTAGGCTTATCAAACTCAAATATAAAATGTACTAGCTGATCCCCGCGGCTTCGCCCGCGTAGATTTAGGTTTTTAAAGATCCCGTATAGTCTATGTCACTCAGGAATAATGTAGCTTTCTACTGGTGAAAGAATTTTTAAAATCGGTTCAGTAGTTCTAAAGATTACCCCCTACAAACAAACTTAACGACATTACCTCTTTATATAATATTAAAGATCCCGTATAGCCTATGTCACTCAGGAATAATGTAGCTTTCTACTGGTGAAAGAATTTTTAAAATCGGTTCAGTAGTTCTAAAGATTACCCCCTACTGTAAGGGTGGTAAATTGGGCGGAATAGAAATATACCCGGATACGGAATAATCTACCACCTTACAAGGATTAGAGGAAAAAAAAAATAATTTTAATTTACTTTACTTGATCTATCTACCTAGTAAAGAATAGAAGCTAGCCGTCGACTCCCTTGTAATGCATATGAGGTGTTATAAATGAAATTTGCTAGATGTTAGGCAAAATTGTTTTTAATGTAACTTTTACCGGGGTCGCTTAATACAGAATGATGGCTAATAATGCTTAGTTATTCTAGCTTAATGCCAAGACTTAATTTAGATACATTAGAATGACTTAGGTAGATAGTACATAAGATCTATGTTTTAAATTTAAGATGCCATTGGCATGGAATAGACAATGACACAGTAAAATTCATAAAATTGTTTCAAAATAAAAGCTCAGTAGTAAAGACAGGGTTCTTACTGTACACATACACTAAGAAGGTTCACTAAACTGTTACAGGATACAAACATCTGCTTACTTGTAGGTGCGAAGACTGCAGGGTAGCTGGACGGCATCGGCCAAGATCCAAAACTCCATTTATTTGATTCTTCACAACCGAAATGTTTCATTACCAAGATTTTCACCAAGTCTTATCCATAGAAATTAAGTTGCCAACGTGAATGTGCAAAAGAAATAAATACGAAAACCGAAAACGCAAACGGAAAACGCAAACGGAAAACGGAAATACGAAAACCCTGTAACAAAGAAAAACAAGATTATAATTTGTGCTGTGTGAAAATTTCGACACGTGGAATTTTCCCGATCAAACACAACTCACCTATTGAACTCCTGGCCACCAATGGTTTTCAGAAGTCCACCCACAACCCATTATCCTCATTTATTTGGGAAGATAAAATAACTGGAACTGGAATGAAATCATAAAATTAGGATTTTCTCTAACCAAACCGCCATTTTGTCGAATCCACATTACTTGATTTTTCACTCACCATAATTGATGAAACATTGAAATACGTTAGGATGACTAAAATTTATCTATTGTATTTTTCCCAGGCGAAGCCATGGGCGAAAAAGAATGAGATTTTCCTGGAACGAAAAAAATTCGTCTTCACATGTTGACTCCAGAGAAAATTCTAAATCTCACCAATCGGTGTTGCCAGACGCAACCCGAGTGTGGCCGCTCCCAGTTAGATCGATCATGAAGCCAATTCATTTTTGAATATTTGCGGAACCTAAGGATATATTATAAGAACCGTTTTGTTAATGACTTAACAATAAACAAATGATATTATGGTTTTATTTAATTATTTTGTTTTATTTTTACGACAATTGACAACGAAGCAAACGCCATCTATTGTGGCTCGAATGAACTCTGAACATCGACCCACGCGTAGTTCTGCACCTTGATGCTAGGTGGCACCAACATACTTTGAACAAAATAGATTTTAATTAAAAGCGAAACGCTAATTAGTAGTTCAAAATTTACAACGTCACAATACTTCCCCTCCTACGAAAAGGTTCAACAGGTTGAACCACGCTGCCCTCAGCGTCATCCAACAACTACTAACAATTTGCCTGAAACAAACAAAAAAAAACACAGAAGTTACGCGTGAACGCACATCTACTACTAACAAGGAAAATTGTCTAACAAAATAAATATACTGAAAACAGTGTAAGGTTTTATACATTATACTTAACTACACAACCCTAACTTCTAAAAAGAATATATACAAAAAAACTTCATGGTGTCTAAGACACTTGAGTGGAAACATCTTGGCATCATTCTTCAGCTGACTGATAGAATGCGTCTAGGCCTACGGTGGTTCACTCTTTTAAACTACCATCTTAATATTTGTTACTCAACAAATACGGAAAAACTGGTTGTGAACGGGTCCATCTGATATGGCAACCGTTCTCTATCCCATTCGGAAAAATAAAACCCGAATCAAAATCGGAATATGAGAAAAAAAAACGAAATAACTCTCCTAGAAAATAGATCTCGGAACAGAATCGGAAAAATAACAGAAATGATCCATTATCTAGAAGGAAAACGAAAACAAAACACAAAACCCCCCCTTTTCGTTATCCCCAAAGTACGATATTTGCATTTTTACTTTCTCAACCGGTTGGTCTACCACAAGCATTCCAATCATCACATATTCATCCCTACATACATCCACTACATTCCTCCTCAACTGAACCATGGTAATGTAACTGTTAACTCAGAACATCACTACACTCATTCAAATTCCTAATTGAATATTGATAACTTAAATATTCAAACAGTTTAGACCAAACTAAGTAATGGCAAATATCTACTTCTTAATATCCTTAATATGCCAAGTGCCTATTGGGTGGTTGTCAGCTACTCTAACTAGTTCGTAAACCAAAGGTGACAAAACCTTGACAACCCTGCACTTTTCATACTTAGGTGCCAGCTTAGCTGCGAAAAAATTTGTAGCGTCGCTTTGTGGATAGGTCTTTTTCCACACTATATCCCCAACAGAATAGCTTGCAGACCTACGCCTTAAGTTGTAATGCGTTGCATACTCTGCATGAGCCTGAAACAAATTTCTCCTAACCTGACCAAATATGTCCTCCAAAGTTCCAAACTTTCCTGCGTATTCCTCCCTTGGAATTCCGGCCTCGTACTCCTTATCCGTGTCCTTATAGAAGGAACCATTTAAAACCGGTTCTCTAGCGTGGACAAGGAAGAACGGGGAGAATCCAGTGGATTCATTAACCGCACTGTTTATGGCGAACTGGACCTTGTACAGGTTTTCGTCCCAGGACCTGTGGTTATCTTTCACAAAAGCGGCTACAGCAGTCATAACAACCTTATTGTACCTCTCAACAAGGTTAACTTGCGGAGTGTACAGTGGTGTGTAGTGTAATTTCGGAATATTATAACGCTTAATGAGATTACGGAATTCAGATCCTGTAAATTGGGACCCATTGTCCACAATCACAGTCTCTGGAACACTATGGTTCAAAAATACAAAATTCTCTAGCGCTTTAACAACAGCGGCACCTGTGGCACGCCGTAACGGAAACAACATTGTATATTTCGAAAAACAACACGTCACCACAAAAAGAAATGTAAATCCTGATTTAGACCTAGGCAAAGGTCCGACTAAATCAGCCGAAATGACCTGAAAAGGTCTCTCGCAGACTTTAGGCTTCCCTAGCAGACCTGGAGTGGCTGATGTCGTGTGTTTATACGCAGAGCAAGTATCACAATTCTTAACGTACTCAACCACGTCCTTATACATACCACGCCAAAAATATCTGAGGGATAATCTGCGATGAGTTTTGAACACACCAAAATGACCTGCAGTTGCATCTGCATGGTTTTGTTGCATAATTCTAAGGATGTCGTTCTTGTGGACTACCTCTTTCCAGTCGAACTCACTGAGAAGCTGGTATTTACATTTACTGTAACGATATAGTTTATCGTTCAAAATACTAAAATTCGGAAAATTTGCTGGATTGATTTTACAGCCATTAAATGTTTTGTCATACCAGTCATCTACCAAAACTTGTTGACTAGAGTTATCATTACGATCACCAACTACATCTACGTGTATGAGTCTCGACAAGGTATCCGGAACTACATTATCACAACCCTTCCTATGTTCGATAACAAAATTATACTGTGATAATCTACAACCCCATCTGGCGAGTCGTCCTGAGGGATTTTCTAAATTTAAGAACCACTTTAGGGATGCATGGTCTGTGATAATTGTAACTGGCTTGGAACCAAAATAAGCCTGAAATTTCTCCACTGCAAAAATCACAGCTAGAGCCTCGCGTTCCGTCGCGCTGTAATTCCTTTCGTTTTTATTTAGGCTCCTACTGACATACGCAATGGGATGATCGCAACCATCGGTTTCTTGTGTTAGCATACCGCCAACACCATATGCAGAAGCATCACAATGTATTTTGAATGGTTTTTCAAAATTCGGTACCGCAAGAACAGGTGCGGTTACCAACGCATTCTTCAATGTATTAAATGCTACCTCTGCCTGTTCGCTCCACTCAAATTTAGGTGCGTTCTTTCCTTTACTCGTTAGTCTATTGAGTGGTGCAGCGATGGTTGAAAAATTCCTAATAAAGCGCCTGTACCAAGAACAAGTGCCTAGGAAAATCTTTACCTCCTGTGCAGTTTTTGGGGTCGGAAAGTTCAAAACTGCGGCAACTTTTCCAGGATCTGTGCGTAAACCAAATTCATCCACTATATACCCTAAATATTTCAAAGAGTTTCTAAAAAAATTACATTTATCAAAATTTATGGATAGTTGAGCCATTTTTAGTTTATCCAGAACTCTGTTTAATAAAATTAAATGGGTTTCAAAATCAGCAGAACAAATAACAATATCATCTATATAACAAAATACTATTCCATTTTCAATATCACTACAAAAATTTTGATTAAATAACTGGTCCATTAACCTCTGCTGTCGTGCTGGTGCACCGCATAGGCCAAACGGCATGACTTTAAATTTGAATAACCCTCTACCAGGAACTGTAAAACTGGTTTTTTCCTGAGAGTCGTTAGCTAACGGAATTTGCCAGAAACTTGAACTTAAATCAATCGATGATAAAAACCTTGCCTCTTTCAAGCTATCTAGAATTTGTGGAATGTACGGTATTGAGTATGAATCCCCCTTTGTCACTGAATTTAATTTCCTGCAATCTAGGCAAAATCTCCAGTCTCCATTTGCCTTTTTCACTAAAATTGCTGGGTTATTCCAAGGGCTTTCACTCGGAGTAACTACGTCCATTTCCAGCATCCTATCTAACTCTTTACTTAAAGCTTCCTTCTTTTCGGGAGAAAGTGGATATTGTTTTATTTTTATTGGCAAGGCATCACCGGTGTCAATAACATGTTCAATTAATTTTGTTCTACCCAATCCAATTTTCTCTGAAGAAATATCTAAAATTTATTTACTACAGACTGGGCTAATTCTTTCTGTTGAGATGATAAGTTTTCAAAAGAAGTGATGGTATGAATTTGTTTATTATCAATCGCACAAATATTGTAAAATTGAGAAGGTGCCTTAATTAATTCTAAATTATCAAAAATGCCAGGGGCTAACTGAAATGTTTTCCAAAAGTCACAGCCAAAAATAACATCCGCTATTATAGAGGGTACTACAAAAAATTTTATTATGTGAGTTACGGAATTATAAGTAATCGGAATAAACATATAACCCATGCAATCAAGTTTGTCTCCATTTGCCACTGAAAATGTGGTATCAATACTGCTATGCAGTTTATAACCGAATCTCAAAAAAACCTTGTGCGCCTGGTTACCCAAAATTGACGCGCAAGCACCGGAATCTAGTAAACCTGTAATCACAAAACCGTCAACAAAAACCTTTAAATGTGGCCTAAAGTCTCGTTTATCCACTGAATACAGAACTGTGTCAGGTAAAAGGGATGTTTTGTTGTTAATGACCAAGTTCTTTACTTGTGTCTCTGCACAGTTCTTACTAATTAGTTTTTTGAATTTTTGTCCGGAGCGGGTTTACTAGTCGCCTTTTTACTACAACTTGGACATGTCTTTACTGTAAAGTTCTGACGTCCACACGAAAAACATCTAATAAATTTCGGAACTGTCCTGCAAAATTTAAAGGAATGGTTACCCTTGCCGCACTTGTAACATAGTTGTTTATTTGTTTTCGTAAAATTAGTGCCTTTACTTGTATCAACCTTAGGTGCAGGTGTGACTGAAAGTGTGTTTATCTGTTTTGTCACTTGTTTGTAAGCAAACTCTGAACTTAAAGTTGCCTTACTGTTAGTAGGCTCAGAAAATAAGGCGGAACGCTGCCTCGCAGCCTCTAGTTTGCGACACTTTTCCTTCAACATTGCGACAGACTTAATGTCAACAAGAGCTAATTGTTCTGAGTAAAAAGGGCGAATATTATGTAATAAAATTTGTAACTTTTGTTCTTCGGAAAGTGGTGTTGACAACCTTGAAACATGCAAAACATTATAGCGAAATAGATAGACACAGGTTCTTCAGAGCCTTGTGTTCTTGCTCGAATTTCACCTAGCAACCTGTAGTCATAATCTACTGCATCAAATTCCTCTAAAAATAAAGTTTTCAATTCTGACCAAGACGAAACTTGACATTTGTTGCCTCTGTACCATAACAATGCTCGGCCTGTAAAAAGATGAAATGCAGAAACAAATAATTTTCCATCTGAAACGCCATAAGATCTTTTATATTCCTCAACGCGTTCGATGAAACTGCGCGGATCACCCTGTCCGTTGAAATGTAACTTCCACTTGGCAACATTTTTATCACCAGTGCAGTCAACGGCGGTACTCTCGGAATCCAGTGATTCGTCGTGAGACGACTCATTGTCAGCATCTAATCTGGAAATCAAACTCTGCAACTTTGTATGTAATTCACTCTTCCTACTTATTAAGCTGAGTTCGGAACACTGTATTCTTAAAATTCTAAAGTACAAATGTGAAGCTAAAGCTTTAGACCTACAGAGGGCATGTCTATCTTTAGTGTCAGAACA
Source organism: Maniola hyperantus (assembly GCF_902806685.2). NCBI lineage: Eukaryota > Metazoa > Arthropoda > Insecta > Lepidoptera > Nymphalidae > Maniola > Maniola hyperantus. The sequence goes on along the minus strand of NC_048547.1, from coordinate 11,534,349 downwards.
CTTTTTTAATAAATCTTCTAAGTCTTGAAGTTTTTTAGTAATAACCCCTAACTCACTTTCAGAAGTGAAATCCGTCTCTAAAATTGATTCAGAAGGAATTTCCTGAATTAATTGTTTTAACTGTTTCTTTAAACCTAGCACTGTAGGTGCTGGAGTTTCGGAACGAATGGATACCTCATAACACAATTCGTCCTTCAAAAGTGAATGAAACTGGGCAAAAGTCTGTTCCATTGTGTTAAGTCAAAACACATTTAACAAAATATCGAGCTTGTGTAACTGTCTATGTTTAGCCTTATACAAATTGGTTAAACACAAACACCAAAAGAAGTTATTTAAACTATTAAATATACACAAGCAAAATACACAACAAAAACAATATTCTTAAGTCTATCCTAACTATTTTATCAATTATGTTCCTATTCCAAAATATTGTTAATAATACAAGCACATATTATTACTATAGTAAACAAAATATAACAAAATAAAACTTCCCAAAATTGAATAAATGATTGTAAGGTGCAGTATCACCTTTATGAGTACACAGTGTGTTACAACCTTTACAATTACAAAAGTAAACAGGCAACAAAGTTGCAATGAACTCTGACTAGCATATTATCTTTCAAAAAAACAAAGAGATTGTGCAATGGTTTGATGGCTGTTACTTTACACTTTTAACACATAACCTAAAATACAACAAAATCTGTTTCTAAATGTCACTTTAAACTACCAGCATTCAATTAAACTTAACATGTTTTGTGTGTGAAGTAGCTTTTATCATAACCTTAACACAGCTCTAAACAAAATTTCAACAAAATAATGAAGTATCAAGTCACTGAAAAAAATTTTTCATAACTTCCTACTTGAACTTAATGTAATCTCTGAATATAGTTTATATATTTAGTTTCACAAGTTGTAACTCTTAGTATTTATAAATGTATGTGTGTAACTAGTTAACAGGACATAGCGTTTCAAAACTTTAATTATACTAAGTTACCGGAATTTTCAAACATAAGATGTACTTACTATTGAAAGCAATACCCAACAACAACTCAGTTAAGCAATGTTTATTACTAAACTGAAGGCAAACATTCACTTATACACCTCCAAGGTAAGTCAAATAACATAATTGAACGGCATAAACACCATTTATAATGTGTTAATTAAATAAGAAAAAAAATGTTGGACTATACTCAGAAAATTACTTAAACTATCAAACAAAATTTCTAACTATTAGTTATTATTTAGTTAGTTAACCATAAAAACAGCCTAGTGCTCTTTGCAATGTGTCACTACTTAGAAAATTGTACAATCAGCGGAGTACATTTCATAAAATTCACAAAATTTCTCAAAATATACTGAAATAACTATATAAAAAAACGTTCGGGCGCCATTTGTAAGGGTGGTAAATTGGGCGGAATAGAAATATACCCGGATACGGAATAATCTACCACCTTACAAGGATTAGAGGAAAAAAAAAATAATTTTAATTTACTTTACTTGATCTATCTACCTAGTAAAGAATAGAAGCTAGCCGTCGACTCCCTTGTAATGCATATGAGGTGTTATAAATGAAATTTGCTAGATGTTAGGCAAAATTGTTTTTAATGTAACTTTTACCGGGGTCGCTTAATACAGAATGATGGCTAATAATGCTTAGTTATTCTAGCTTAATGCCAAGACTTAATTTAGATACATTAGAATGACTTAGGTAGATAGTACATAAGATCTATGTTTTAAATTTAAGATGCCATTGGCATGGAATAGACAATGACACAGTAAAATTCATAAAATTGTTTCAAAATAAAAGCTCAGTAGTAAAGACAGGGTTCTTACTGTACACATACACTAAGAAGGTTCACTAAACTGTTACAGGATACAAACATCTGCTTACTTGTAGGTGCGAAGACTGCAGGGTAGCTGGACGGCATCGGCCAAGATCCAAAACTCCATTTATTTGATTCTTCACAACCGAAATGTTTCATTACCAAGATTTTCACCAAGTCTTATCCATAGAAATTAAGTTGCCAACGTGAATGTGCAAAAGAAATAAATACGAAAACCGAAAACGCAAACGGAAAACGCAAACGGAAAACGGAAATACGAAAACCCTGTAACAAAGAAAAACAAGATTATAATTTGTGCTGTGTGAAAATTTCGACACGTGGAATTTTCCCGATCAAACACAACTCACCTATTGAACTCCTGGCCACCAATGGTTTTCAGAAGTCCACCCACAACCCATTATCCTCATTTATTTGGGAAGATAAAATAACTGGAACTGGAATGAAATCATAAAATTAGGATTTTCTCTAACCAAACCGCCATTTTGTCGAATCCACATTACTTGATTTTTCACTCACCATAATTGATGAAACATTGAAATACGTTAGGATGACTAAAATTTATCTATTGTATTTTTCCCAGGCGAAGCCATGGGCGAAAAAGAATGAGATTTTCCTGGAACGAAAAAAATTCGTCTTCACATGTTGACTCCAGAGAAAATTCTAAATCTCACCAATCGGTGTTGCCAGACGCAACCCGAGTGTGGCCGCTCCCAGTTAGATCGATCATGAAGCCAATTCATTTTTGAATATTTGCGGAACCTAAGGATATATTATAAGAACCGTTTTGTTAATGACTTAACAATAAACAAATGATATTATGGTTTTATTTAATTATTTTGTTTTATTTTTACGACAATTGACAACGAAGCAAACGCCATCTATTGTGGCTCGAATGAACTCTGAACATCGACCCACGCGTAGTTCTGCACCTTGATGCTAGGTGGCACCAACATACTTTGAACAAAATAGATTTTAATTAAAAGCGAAACGCTAATTAGTAGTTCAAAATTTACAACGTCACACTACAAACAAACTTAACGACATTACCTCTTTATATAATACAACGGGCCGTGCAGCAGAAATCGTAATATTTTAATTTCGCCATAACTTCAAAACCAAACGTCCAATTTTAATCATTCAAAGACCAAAATATATTATCTCCATAAACTGTTCTTAGTGATGAAATCATTTATTTTGATAAGGATTAATAGCATGAGTAAAATAAACGCGTTTAAATGTAGTCCAAAAAAAATTCAAGATTTTTAAATAAAAAAATGGTTGCTGTGCCTCACTCGACATAGATGGGTATAGTGTGTCGCGGACTTTTTTGTAGATATTTATAAGATCTACAATTAATTAGAACATTTTATGGTTCTATCTTTTATAGTTTAGGCAGCGTACGCAAAATAAGTAACTTTTCTGGTTGATTTTTTACACCTTGTGTCCGAAAAACCCAAATATCTTACGGAACCCTATTTTTTTCCAAAATAAAATATAGCCTATGTTACTCGTGGATAATGTAGCTTTCGAATGGTGAAAGAATTTTTAAAATCGGTCCAGTAGTTTTTGAGCCTATTCAGTACAAACAAACAAACAAACAAACAAACAAACAAACAAACAAACAAACAAACAAAGTTTTCCTCTTTATAATATTAGTGTAGATAAGCATTGTGTTAGTTTGTATCAGTAGGAGTCTGATCTGGTCACATACCTTAGGTTCGATAGCAAGAGGGTCTTGGTCCTGTGGTGTGTCCTCCCCAAAGGAAGAGTCTTGAAACGTTGATGCCATATTATCTTCCTCAAACGCTGTAAATAACAATTCTTTTCCTTCTACTTTTTCTTATACATTAAAGGCAACTCATTTTACTATCACCTTAAATATCCAGAAACTTATTAGAATTATAAATATAAATATAACCTAAGTATGTTAATCACTAAAACACTGAGATAACTTGAATAAAAACGTTCTGTTCTAATCCAGTGATTAGAGCAAAAAAAAAATCTTGTCAATCAAATCAGTATTTTTTTGAAGTTGGTTAAAAATCCAATTTTTCAACAAAAATATAGGTATAAGAAATATCGGGGAGGGAACGCCCCACACACCCGCGCAGCCCCCACGCTAACCCGGTGCTGGCGAGCGCGGGTGACGTGCCGGTGTGCAGGGCATCCCCCCATCTCATACCTCGATCGCCATCTCTACCTGTCGCGTACTATAGATAGATAGATAGAAAACTTTACTGCATACAAAACAAGAAACAATTGCATGCAAAGGCGGCCTTATTGCTTAAAGCAATCTCCACCAGGCAACCTTTGCTTGTCTGTTGTGAAAAGTTTCTTCTTCAAAATTCATTGTTATTTTTTTACATAATTACTGAACTCTTGTAGCTCAGAATAATTCAGTTGAAAGTATAGTGGGAGTCTTCGGCCGTGGCTAGTTACCACCCTACCGGCAAAGTTGTGCCGCCAAACGATTTAGCGTTCCGGTACGATGCCGTGTATAAACCAAAGGCGTTTGGGTTTAATAATAACTGCCATACTCAGGTTAGCCCACTTCCATCTTAGACTGCGTCATCACTTACCACCAGGGGCACCAGGTGAGATTGCAGTCAAGGGCTAACTAGGTCTGAATTTAAAAAAAAAGTAAACTAAATGTAACTCACATCCAGATTTGGATCCCGTCAGTTGTAAGTTTGATTTGCAAATAGTGCAGCTGTATTCGTAAGTTGGGTTCTGTTCTTTCCTCTGCCTGTATTGTTGGGGATCCGCTTCTGGGTCGCACAGGCCGTGCACGTATCTATTGAAGTGCAAAGACTAATGTTCAATTTATTGTATACTAGCTGATGCCCACGACATGGATTTAGGTTTTTTTAAAAAAATCCGGGATAAAAAGTAGCCTATGTCCTTCCCCGGGTTGCGAGCTACCTCTGTACCAAATTTTGTCAAAATCGGTTGAATGGTTGAGCCGTGAAAAGCTAGCAGTCAGACAGACAGACACACTTTCGCATTTATAATATTAGTATGGATTTGATGCCTGATCAAATATGCAATAAATCTCATGCAAAAATGCAATACATATATGCAAAAAATGATCTTTCAAACTTAAAAGTACCATCAAGTAATTGGGAAGATCAGTTTGACAATCCGAATTTTTTCGAAGTTGATACTGTAACTTGATTAATTAATTCAGTCTCAAATTGCAGTCTTAACTTCGGAAAAATTCGAGTTATTCCAAAGGACAATGCTTAATTTCTGTGTGTGTGTGTGTCTGTTAATGTGTTTGTGTGTCCAGCATACCTGCGGCAAGTAGAACATCGTATCATATCACGATACGCGGCAGCGCGGTAGGCGCGGCGACAAACCGGACAGCACGAGCCCTACATAAATAAAATTAACAATCATTTATTTGATAGCTTATATTATATGGTTTAACAATTAATTTTTTCACATTTGTAAATGGCGCCAAGCAGCCAAAAATATACTTGCAAGGTGGGAATGACTAGTGAACGTTGTTAGGCATGCTGGTCATGACGGGTGAACGCAGTTGGCCTCGGTGGCTATGACAGGTGAAAGTAGTTGGGCACGGTGCCCATGATAGGTGACCGTAGTTTGTCATGGTGGCCATGACAGGTGAACGTAGTGAGACACAGGCTGAGATCTATAGAGCGAACTTTGACTTTGCTCAGACTTAAGATTGAGTTAAAACGAGACAGATTTTGTGGGAGATATAGCTCTGTCTCCTTTTAACTCTGTCTTAAGTCAGAGTGCGCTCTATAGATCTTACCCATAGTGTGAGTGACTCACCTTGTTACGCTGCTGGTAGCACGAGTCGCACACGGTGTAGTGCGCGTGCCAGCGCGACGAGGGCCCGGCGCCGGGCGAGCGCGCGCCGCAGTCGCTGCACACGCGGCAACACTTGCACTTCCAGCCGTACTTAGGCACGGTGGCCATGACGGGGCGCAGGCACGTGGCGTGGTACAGCTTGTCGCAGTGCTCGCACGCCACGGCGCGCGCCTCGCCCGCGCCCGGCCCCGCCTCGCCGCGGCACACCTGGCACACGCGGCACGCGCGGCACGACCAGCCCGCGCGGACCCCTGCACCCACACAATGCCTTTATTTAAGGTGCATCCCCGAGCACAACGCTACACTAGCCGTTATCTTCTTTTAGCTAATCTTTTTTTAAATATCAAACAATAAAAATTGTTATTTTATTTATTCTTTGATTTAAATTTATAAAAGCGCTCGAAAGTCAGGTATAGTACAATACAATAATTAAATAAGTTCGCTAGCTCTGGTGCCCAAGGACGCTCCTTAAACAACAAGTCATATACGTTAGCTTTAGTATAAGCAAGACCTGAAAGTAATTTGTTCAGAATCAGTAACAGAATCGATTTCAATATTTTTTTAAACCCTGTTATATTTTGACAAAAAAAAATTTTTTAATCCTGCAAGTTTGGACACCTAGTTGAATGAACGCATGTACCACAGCTGATACGAGCCGACGACGATCGACGCCAGCCGTCCTGTTCGCACATAGCAGCTCGGCTACACTTCATGGAGCATGGCTGTCTATGCAGTAACTTACCAGGCAGCTGAGCGAGTCCCACGCAAGTGCCATGGTAGTGGCCGCCGCAAATCACGCACGTCATCAAGTTCGATATGTCACCTATGGTCCGACACGTCCGGCAATCAATGTCTGCTGTACCTGCACAGACAAGCGATTACAGTACGCAGAAAGTAATGTACATCTGCCTTTAGAATGACATTTCGGCTTTGTAGAGCGTTGCCTCTGTCACTCATACCTACATGACGTTTTGTCGGTCTCAACGACAGGGACAACGCTCTACAAATCAGCTATCTTATATACCTTCTAAATGTACATTACTTTCGGGCGCGTACTGTACCAATAATTTGTGAAATACTATCCAGGAATTTATTCTTGGAAACTTGGCAGTAGTGTGATTTCGTGGACTGGATATGAATGAATTATTTGAAACCTTCTTGTGAACGACACAGGAACAGCAAAAGTTGTAAAGTAGAATGTAATATTAGTGTGTTCTTGTGAACTAGATCAGAATGTATTCTTATGAACTCAATAGGAATGTATTCTTATAAACTAGATAGCAATATATTTAATGTAGTAATTTATTGTACTCTAAACAAGAATTTATTCTTGCAAACTAGAAAGTAATTTGTTTTTGTGAACTAGACCGTAGCGTGACTAGACAGTAAAGAATTCTTGCGACCATCAACATATTCATCATCATGATCAACCCATTACCGGCTCATTACAGAGCACAGGTCTCCTCTCAGATTGAGAGGTGTTTTGGCCATAGTCTACCATGCTGGCCAAGTGCGGATTGGTAGATCAACATAATTACTTACACTCAACTGGCACTTGATATAAATGATCCTTGCAAAACGACGATCTCGTCTGGAAGTCCATAAAGCCGCCGGAAGCAAGGACACAAGGCAGGTGGAAATATTTACTACAACTCATCTGCAACAAATGATACATGACTCTAAATTACTTTCTCAGCTAAATGTATTCAATTTATTTAGGTTTAGAATACACATAAGTTGCACACTAACGTGTATTCCAACAATTCAAGAACAGATAGACATAGATGAAGTTTAGAAAAAAAAGGACTGTGGGGTTCATAATTTGTTAAACAAGTAACACTAACCTTGCAAGGAACGCTTGCACCATGTCGCTGACAGAAGGCACATTTTCTACTCAGGGCTGCGGTCACAACTCCTCTGACCCTAGCCTCCTCTATCTGTTCCTTATCTTCTTCAGAGTTACACGCAGCTGCCACTTGGTCTTGAAATGGCGGGCTGAATTCAAGGCAGCAACGGTGGACGTACAGCATCCCAGATGATACCACAGCAGGTAGCTCTAGGGTCTCCAGAAACCCGATGATGGATAGTTCATCTGTGTGCTCCATGTTGTATAATGGGGTCCTTTTAAAATGATAAATTTAGATTAAAGCACATAATTTTTTTGCTGCTTGCCAATATTGAAAATTAGTCAAGTGCTAGTCAAAAAAACCACAAAACTTGTGGTTTTTTTGATTCATTAATAAACCTTATAGGAAAATTACAGGAAAAACCTATAGACACCAGAATCAATGAAAATAATAAAGCTTTCTGATGTCTTACTTTCGTTGATTCTGGTTCACTTTTTTGCACACTTACTATCATGTGAGACTGCAGTTAAGGACTGACTTGTAATGAAATTTAAAAAAAAATAAGTATACTTACTTGCATTTATTAAAAGCCTTCTGCCGTCTGCTTAACGGCATCGTCTGTTGCTGTTGGCTACCATCCATCAGCTCTGGTGGCGGTGACGCCAGCCCTGCAGGCATGGCCAGTACGGGCGTAGTCGGCGTGCTGGTGGGCGTGGCGCCACCAGAGTTGGACACCACCGGAGTGGTGCTGCCGTCCGACTCGACGATGCAGACAAACTGACGCATCTCCCCCTGGCCAAGTTGACTGCGCTCGCTCAGGTTGCATAAGGCACATACTTTGCCAGGCCTGAAATTATTGTGTTTCATGATCCAAAGACACAAATATTTATAAGTATAGGTAAAAGGAGAAACTAAGTGATGGGTTATCAACATAAGTACAGCTCAAATCACTAAGGGCGCCTTCAAAGTAGCTGCAAAGTGCCGCAAGGAGGCAGCGCAACTGCAGCGCTGCTTTTTAAAACAAAAAAAAATAGCCTTTATTCTCTGAAACAATTAGTTATACATCTTATATTACTAACTAACCGTATTACTGATTTCTTATTTCGTATTATTTAATTATCCTATCCTACATAATTTATTCCAAAAATTGGTAACACCAGCAATTTACAGATCAGGTTGTCCTGATTGGACATAGGCCTCCTCTAGACTTCACCATTTTTCCCTGTCTCACGCTGCTTTATAAAACCATATAAATAAAAAAGCTTTCTACCTAAAAGCCAATAATTGGGAATTGAATTTAATTACACACTGTATTTAATACTAACCATTTTTCTGGTATGTATGGTGGTTCTTCTGGGGCTGGCATTGTAAAATCATCTTCATCAATCATTTCATCAAGGGCTTCATCCCGACTGCCTCTATGTCTCTTTGCCCCTCTGACAGAGCCAGCGAGGTTACCCCTATATCTGCAACAATACAAATTCAAGAGCTATAATTCTAATTGACTCTTACAGTCTTAATCAGTACCCCTATTATAAATACGAAACTGTGTTTGTTTGTTGGTTTGTCCTTCAATCATGTCGCAATAGCGCAACGGATTGACGTGATTTTTTGCATGGGTATAGATAAAGACCTGGAGAGTGACATAGGCTACTTTTTATCCTGGAAAATAAAAGAAATCCCACAGAATTTTTGAAAAACCTAATTCCAAGCGGACGAAGTCGCGGGCATCAGCTAGTGTAGAATAAAACTAAAAGTGGTCAGTTAATTAAAAAGGTCATAGATAGGTCACTATTATTCTATTAATAGTTACCTACACTATTAAATTCCAATAATATGTACATTATTATTATTACCTTCTGACTATTTTTCCTTCTCGAGCCAGTTTTGCCCCCTCTTTGCGTGGTCTCCCCGGACCCCTTCTGCCTGATGTAAAGAACGGTCGCGTGTAGGTCTGGTGGTGGAAGAATGCTGGTTGTGACACCACGGACAGTGGGGATGCTGGTTCCTCGCCACGAGGAGAAGAGGCACATGATGTTGGTGTTGACGCTGGGCCCGGATAGAAGTCTATAGGAAGTTACTAGTGATTTACAATATATAATGTTATATATACATAATATAGATTACTTGTAGATTAATAGTGTGATGATTTAAAAAAGCCAGCTAATTTTCTTTAAATGATGTATACTACGCGTGTAAGCAAGTTTTAGTTACAGCAAACATCAATTATGCCCATTGACTGTAAAGGTTACAGACGCTGGTACAAGGGTCTGTTGCCCAAATCAAAAGTTGTTAGCCTTTCAATATAGGAAATTCTCTTGTAGCTACAAATAAAAATTATCAGTACCTGCAGACGGTGGAACCTCGCTTTCATCATCTGATCCATCGTCAGCTAATAAATCCACTTCCAGGACCCCTTCGTCTGGTCCGTCCATCTATAATTTATAACACATGTAAACTTTAAAGTATACGCGTAAACACACTAAACTGCACTTTTTAACGGGCATTATTCACTTTTCGACTCCAAACACAAAACATAATGTAATCAGACGGCCATAATGAACGACAAGTGGATACTTGCGAAGTGCGCCCATGAACTTACCGCAATTTATTGCGATGGACAGGAAGGCTACTGAGCTCAGAAGAATGATATAAAATGTGATAACAAAATCATTTTTAGTTTATTTTATGCAAAAAATAATAATATTGTATTACGAAAGTACAAAATAACATTCGTAGCGATCGCGAAATGCGAAAATGCGATGCACACCACAGAGCACAGACCAATAACATATAGGATACAGACCACCAACTCCATAGACGATGTTTGTTTCAGTAGTAAGGGGAAGTGGGAGGCAAGGAATTTATATAACAAATTGTCATTGTTGTAGTGATCGTCTGTCTCACATTTTATTGGTTTTTACTATGAGAATCCACAGGACCATCTCTTTCTAACTTTATATAATATATAGCAATTATATGCCCGGATTGTCGTAAATTAGGGATGGCGTGACAGCAGGAAAACCGTAACTTTGTAGTGATGTCCTTTTTACAGATTTTAACGGTTTTGCTATTAATTACCGATTTTCAGTATTTATCGGTAATCCTACTAATAATTTATTAAGGAATTTAGTTTTTCAAAAAAAAATCAATCAAATTTATCAAAATATAAAAACTTTATTTAGAATAGACAATAACCATGTTCCAGTTGTAGTTGACGATAAGTGTTCATCTGTATTCTTAAGCTGTGGGCCACATCTCTGCTGAAGACTTGCGCAGCAAGTTTCACCTGTAATGCATAGTTATTTTTTTATAGATAATTATGTTAATAAACTAAATTTGATAATGCAATTTAGATTTAAAGTAGACACTGGGTTTAAAATATAATTAAAGAATTTAACTGAGTAGTTTGGAAATTCATTAGGATTCAAATTTTTGTTCAAAAAATTATCTTTTATGCTCATAATTATACTATCCTAAACCTAATTATCCTAATCCTAATGTTAATATTATAAACTAGCCGATGCCCGCGACTTCGTACGCGTGGATTTAGGTTTTTAAGAATCCTGTGGAAACTCTTCAATTTTCCGGGATAAAAAGTAGTGTATGTCCTTCCCCGGGATGCAAGCTATCTCTGTACCAAATTTCGTCAAAATCGGTTGAACGGTTGAGCCGTGAAAAGCTAGCAGACAGACAGACAGACACACTTTCACATTTATAATATTAGTATGGATGTGAAAGTGTGGATGTTTGGATGTTTGTTACTCAATCACACAAAAACAGCTGAACGGATTTGGATGAAATTTGGAATGGAGATAGATTATACCCTGAATTAACATATAGGCTGCTTTTTATCCCGGAAAATCAAAGAGTTCCCGCGGGATTTTGAAAAATGAAAATCCACGCAGTCGCTGGCATCACCTAGTATGCTCATAATTATCTTCGACACTATTGGGCGCCGACCCTGGTTATTGGTACTTCTTGTTTTTATGGTGTCTATGTGATCACGTGATGAGATATTTGTAAGCTGAAACTTAAAATTGACCAACAACAGGGTCTACAACCCATAGTTTCAGAGACAGTGCTTTCAAAAACGTGATAACATAGACACCACGAAAACAAGAAGTTTTAGTACCAATAACTAAGGTCTGCGCACCATAGTTTTATTGGATTTTTTCCATGGCAAGGACATTATCACAAAGCTATTGTTACAAAACAAATGTTCAGTTACTTGCCATCAATTTGGTTTCACATGCTTGTCTGTTAATTTGGTAGACCATCCAACACCTGCCACACCATCAACAGCAAACAGCTTCTCGATGTAGTCCCACTGAGCACGCCGACTCCCGATGAGCAAGTCCTTCTTCTGAAAATTATTGTGGACATCATATATATGATATATTTATGACTCAGTGGTTGAGAGTAATGAGTAATAGAAGTTGTTGGCTCTAAAATAGAGTGCTGAATTAAATCTAGTGACTTCTGTTTGTCAGGAATCGGGATATTTGGCAAGGGATTTACTAAATCTATAGGACTTGAAATAACAGAAGCTTGCTCATTCCTACTTTGTTTGTCTGTTTGTGAAGTCGATGGGATATCGACTATGTTAACATCGAGGGGTTTACCAGTCTGTAATATGCAAATTCAGCGTGGGAATTGAATCTTTTGTCAATCTATTATTTACGATATACCGAGGTAAGAAATGGAATTCGCAAATCCTGACATTTTTTAATTGCCTAAGGGAGTACTTACGCAAATATGTACAGTTAATCAACCATGCTTTCCATCTAGTTGTGTCGGTAAAAGGTACGGCGTGTAAATGTAGGGTGCTTTTACACTTAGGTACACTACACTGCCTCATATCAGATAAAAAGGATACTAGGTATTTAGAAACACTAACAATTATTACTAAGCCTAAATTAGGCAGGCAAGTTTAAAGAGCACATCCACTATATCTCTCAATTAAAACAAAATCATAAAAAACTGAAAATAGAAATATAAAACGAATATCCTGTTATAACTGCAGCACACTTCAAGGTTTAAACTCTCGCAATGGATTAAAGGAGAAAAATTGAGTTTTTTAGGTTAGGTTATAAAATCTCTCAAAACCGACATGTTTTATTTCGAAATTCTATGTAATGAAAGCCGATTGGATCTAATCACCGACCAATAAGATTTGAGCAAAAAATATCATAGGTGTGCTGTATGTACATGTGCCTTTAATACTGTGTGAGTGGAGCGAGATAGTCCTGTGGATTTCGAAAGAGGAATAGAAAGTGCGAAAGAAATGGACTGATGCATCTTTTATGGCCCTCAGTTGACAGGGCCTGCCACAGAGCTGGTATGGCTCCAGGGTCATCAATCTTAGAACAAATAGCATGGTACTTCAATTCATTTAGTACCAAAAGTCAATAGCAGACCGCGCTACTGTGACTGGACAAATTCGATATATTATTCTGTGGTCAAGGCATCCCATGTTTAATTTTTCTACCAAATTGGTAGTTTAGTTTACATTAACATATTTGTATTTTAAAGAAAAAAATATTCTCTAACAATTAATTTCTATTTACCAATATTTTATTTGGTTCTACCTTTGGTATGTATCATTGATTTAATAAATATTCTTCAAAATAAAATTGTCAGACAATTTTTTGCTATTGATATGGTAGAAATTGGGCAAACAACCTGGTCTGTGCTGGCGGTCGTAATGTTTTCTGATTTTGCTATTTTCAATACCTTTTGTAACTATTTAAAGCCAGTTTTTAGTGATTTCACGCTACGTTTAGCAAATCAGTGAACCTAACCCACGCTAAGTAAGCTGTCAGAGATTCTAGTGTTTTGAGACCAAAGAAATTTTAAGTTTTCCGTACCCATGTTTGAAACAGAGACTTCCAGTGTTTTGAGACAGGACTCCAGTGTTTTGAGACAGAACTCCAGTGTTTATTTACGAGACAGGACTCCAGTATAGTTGTAGTTAGGTACTAGTTAAGTTTAGTGAACATTTCTTACAAGAGGGGCTGTATTCCAGGCTGTTCAGGTTCACTGCAGGTTTGTAAATTCCATTGTAATACCGGTCATATCTACTTTAATCCTTGAATGCAATTTTTATTAAATTCCTTGAACTTGATGACAATATGGTTCACGCATAGGTTTTTCTTTAAGTATTGGGCGTTCCGATCCAGTGATAGATTCTCTTGACGATTCGAAAGCACCTATTTACAAGTTTATTTGCATAAAGAAGTAGGTATTTCTTTAGTTTTTCTAGACCAAATTCCTATCATGATCAACACATCGCTGGCTCACTACAGAGCACGGGTCACTTCTTAGAGTGAGAAGGGGTTTAGGCATAGTCTACCACACTGGCCACGTGCGGATTGGTAGACTTCACACCCTTTGATAACATTATGGAGAACTTTCAGGCATGCAGGTTTCCTCACGATGTTTTCCTTCACCGTTAATGCAAGTGATATTTAATTAGTTAAAACACACAACTCCGAAAAGTTAGAGGTGCATGCCCTAGATTGAACCCCCGACCTCAGATTAGATGTGATTAGATTAATTGAGTCAGATTTAGTGAACATGTTATGAACTTGTGACCATACTAAGATACTCATATTTTTACTTTTCAGGTTTAGAAAATGTCCTGCATGAATTTCCAAATCGTGCAAAAGATTTGGATCGTTTTATGACCTGGATTCATAATATTGATATCTTGAAACTAAACTACTCGGCACCAGACCCCAGTCCTCAGGCAACTTTATAAACTGTTTTAGGATAAGGAAGAGTGATTAGGATTAATTTTGGTAAAAATAAAGATTAGAATCCAAAAATTTCTATTATTTAAAAATATGTGTTCAGATTAATTATTATAGATTTTTTTTAAATTTACATGATATGTTAAATTGTAAGGGAGTCAAATATTAATAAATAATTAATCTGAACACAATCCTACCTTCCATAGCAGTCCTATATGTATGTATTATATGTATAGGTATGAACCTATAAAGCAGTCTATATAATATAGGTAGGTATGTACATATTATAAATATTAGTTCCATTCGTCAGATACAGATGGCGCTCCTAAGCTGTTGCCACTATTAGCTCGCGAGATAGTACTCTATTTCCATATGTTAAAAGTACTCTGTGTATGGCTCGCCCTGGGCTCGCCTGTGATGGCTCGTATGCAGGTATAGGTACATAATCTATGCTCGTAATGCTCGTATGGCTGTGGATATCAGTCCTTGTTCTGAGATAGATATAGTGTCAGTCATAGATTATCTTGGTGTCAGTGTATTGTCTATGCCACAGAGTACATTGTATAAATACTATCTCTATGATGTACTCTGTGAATATAATACTCTTTGGAGTATTCACAGAGTACTTTGTAAATATATGAAAGGAGTATTGATATGGAAATGGAATATCTACGTGTCAAACACTGAGCTTGTTTGTTTTCAATTTGTACATGGTTATGGTTATATTTTTATAATTAAAAGTAATTAAAGCAGTGCTTTTACTTATACAAATGGCAGGGATACCGGTGGCTACAAAGTTAATTTTAGTAATAAGTTTACTTTCTAATTGTGTCCATTCTACGCTATTTGAAAGCGACTCCTGCTATTCTTTCGGCAGCGGCAATGTGTTTCCCGGCGGTGCTCGAAAAATTGATCATAAATTACAATTTACAAAAGCTATGAGTATGTCTTATTAGAAAAACTTATAATCGTTGTCTTCTTTATAGGTAAATTACAGAATTATTTTTTTGTTTGGTTTTAGTATCGAAACCGGCCCCGGAGTGGGAGGCGACGGCAGTAGTAAATGGAGAGATTACACAGCTCTCTTTGTCTAGTTTCAAGGGAAAATATTTAGTGTTCTTCTTTTACCCATTAGATTTGTAAGTATATCCTATTTGTACAACATACCACTGAGTTAGCACCCACTAAAGGTCCCAGCGCACTTGAGCGGCGCGGCAAATATAGTTTATATGAGTTTGTATATAGCAAAGCGTGCTTGAGCGATGAGGCGCGGCAAATATAGTATATGAGTTTGTATGTAGCAAGGCACTGCAAATGTGTAACATTAAGTCATAAGATATAGGAACATGATATAGGAACATATCAACCAGATTTATTACAAGTTGGCGGGTTTATATATATTCGGATATATCTAGAAATAGGTTTCCTGCAGTTCACTAAAAAGCACATAAATTTTCATAACACTACAACCTGTGACCTGTTGATAAGGATCTACAGGTTTTAACTACCAGCTTCCACAGCTTTATTAATTAAATCTTTTTTATTTGGCAAATTACTTCAAATTAATTCAACATTATTTTTTAGAACTTATCTCTCTATGTAATAAAATGTGAAATTTAATTTAGTAAATTTTACATTCAGTATTATTTTCAGCACTTTTGTATGCCCAACTGAAATATTGGCATTCTCTGAAAGAGTAGAAGAATTCAAAAAAATCAACACTGAGGTAGTGGCATGTTCAGTTGACTCACACTTTACTCACCTTGCTTGGATAAACACTCCCCGAAAAGAAGGAGGACTTGGCAAAATAAACTTACCACTTCTAAGTGATCTTACTCATTCTATTGCAAAAGATTATGGTGTGTATTTAGAAGACTTGGGTCATACACTGCGAGGGTTGTTCATAATTGATGATAAAGGCATTCTGAGGCAAATCACGATGAATGACTTGCCAGTGGGCAGGTCTGTTGATGAGACCTTGAGGCTGGTGCAAGCATTCCAGTATACTGATAAACACGGAGAGGTATGCCCAGCTGGATGGAAACCAGGGCAGGATACTGTAAGTATTACTGAATAAAATTTGAAATACAACTGAAGTGCCCAAAATTGATCTTTAAATATTTTAATTGAATACAAAAAACGGGCAAAATGCTACAACTTAATATGTCACATTAAAGTACATAACATTAATATTTTTCCTGTATTTGATTAGCCATCTTTCATAAAACAAGATATTTTCAGGTAACTATTTTTGTTTTTCAGATAATTCCCAACCCCTCTGAAAAGAAGAAGTACTTCCAAAAAGTTGCTGATTAACAGACATTTTAGATGACTTCCAACCATTCCTTGTTTAGTTAAGTCTTCCCAGTTAGTTTGAGATTAAAAGTAAAAAATAATGAATTTATTAACATTTCATCTACTTTTATCTGAGATTACAATGACAATATTATTGTTTTGATAAAAACGTTTTTTTACTGAAAGCCACAAAGCAAAATAAGAAGAAAAACGTTCCTAATAGAAATTTAATTTAAATAAAAATTTAATTTTCAATGGAATCTATGTCACAATTCACATCATCACAATTAAATTAAACATAGTCTTGCCATTGTGGTATGTGGTAACATAAAAATAATAATTAATCAGTGAAATATAAATTTATACTTTTGCAATTTGCTCACTATTTATATTGTATGTGTAATATAAGTATAATTTTTATCTTTAAAATTAGATGAACAGGTAGGTGTTTAAATACTCTGAAAAGGTATTTGTATTTTCTACTATTATCTGTATTATATGTCTGTCCAGTTTAAGACTGATGTATAATACAACAATGCATTGTCTATATGGAATAATAACTAATGAAAAGTAGTAAATTTATTTTTATATTTTAGTCTTAGTTTTCTTTATAAATACTTATTACTTAGTAGACAGACATATCATTTCATGACTTTAAAGATCGCTACCGCGAATGCGTCGATCTGCTAAAGGCTTTAAACTAAAATATTTCCACTGCTTTGAATGATTAGAAAATTATCTACAATATTAATGATTATTGTTGTTTTTCGATAAAACTCGATACCTACTTCATATAACAACTAATGATAATAATTTTCAACAGTTTAAATTGGCCACCCAGGTTTATCTTATTACTAGCTGATCCCCGCGGCTTCTCCCGCGTGGATTTAGGTTTTTAAAGATCCCGTATAGCCTATGTCACTCAGGAATAATGTAGCTTTCTACTGGTGAAAGAATTTTAAAATCGGTTCAGTAGTTCCAAATTACCCCCTACAAACAAACTACCTCTTTATATAATAGTATAGATTACACTCTATGTAATAATGTACCTACATTCATTGCAGAGTTCTTGTCACCATTTTAAATTATAGTAATTGGTTGAACAAAAATAAAACACTAGATGTTGTAAGAATGTGTTTTATTAATAAACAAAATGTAACAAAAAAAATTGGTAACAATAAATAATTGAAATAATGTAATTCTCCAGTTCTGCATTGGCACCTTTCATACTTCCACTCACAGCCCACTGCTAAATAGTTTCCATCCTTTCCAATTACATAGGTAATTAAACCATCTTTATTCATACCATTTATCTTTCTTCTGCCAGCTAAGCGTTAAACACCATAATTGTATTGAACTATTAATTAATTAGTTAATGAAGTTTGCTTGCCCAATCAGTCCAACTACCAAGATAATTTTTCACACTGAAAAAGAATAAGGTGTTAGGTGTAAGGTGAATAGTATACTATAGTTTCTACATAATATCCTGAGTTTTGGCACATTCCTCTAGGCAAGGCCTTACTCTAAAGAAACTTTAATTAGACTAAAATTAAGTTTTCAGTACTAACTTCTTAAATCCCAAGTTTATAGCATTTTGCTGTGCCATTCCAGACCTCTTCCCAATCATACAGTAGAATATGATTTCAGTGTCTTCTGTAGGTTTTGGCCTTTTGTATATGTTTTGGAATTCAATTTCTGACATGGTGCCTAAAGCTATTGAGACATTGCCCACTGTAATAACAAGAACATTAGTATTGCAGATTAGCTAGGGTATACACCGGCCGATCCATGAATTCCAGAATTGTGGAGTATGTAATGTGGATCGTATTGCTTCAATCTAGGAAATAAGCAATCCTACTGTGCTTCTTCACTCTGGGCTGGTTTTCGCACTTAAATGTTTCCGTCTGTTGTGCGTCAAATCCTACTGTGCTGTTCCAATGACCAACACACCCAAAAAAAAAACTACGTTGGATCAGTTAGCTGCTGATCGTGCGTGGTATGAAGCGCACGCTCTAGCACGTGCGCTTCGATCGCGTGCGGGACTTCCACAGCCACGACTGCTCACCGCAACTTTGCGTGATCGTGATTCTGCTGCGAGCGATCGAAGCATGGTGGACTGTCCAGTGTAGACCCATTTAAATTTGACCTTTACAATCACATCAAATAAACATGCTTGGTGCTAGCAAAAGTTGTTTGTGAAAATTGCACCACAATTGTTAAAAATGTGTGATGGCTGGTGGGTACTATACTATGACTAAAACTATGCAGTGTGCACATCTAGATATATGTACGAGTATATACTAATATTATAAGAGGATAGATTAATTGTTTGAAATCAATAAACTCTGAAACTACTGCACCGATTTTAATGACTCTTTTACAGTTCCCTAAGGGAGTGAATTTTAAAAAACCCTTTCTTCGCATAATATGTTTACATCATAATAGCTATCTGCATGCCAAATTTCAGCTTAATCCGTCCAGTGGTTTGAGCTGTGCATTGACGGTTCAGTCAGTCAGCTTTTTATATATATAGATAGAGGTGTGAAGCTTACATGGAATATTAATGCTGTTAGGAATTTTTCCATGTTCCTTCACTTCTTCGGGTTCTCTAACATCAACAATCAAGATTTTTTCATTAGTTGTTGCACTTTTGACCTGGTTATAATCAACAGTAAGTTCGTCAACCTTAACTTTCTCAGAGAAGAGACGTTGAGGCACGGTATGAGTGTTTTTTACATGGACCGCATCTGTTAATGATAAATGAATATTATAGTAAGTACTTCATCACAGATTAGCACAGAGTACATTGAATATTGTCTATTAGGTACAACGTACGTACGTGTACGTACACTCATTTTTATTGATGTAGATTGTAGGGTGAATACTTACGAATAGCAGAAGCAGAAATACTTCTTGTACATCGTAGTGCCGGTTGAACAGCTGACCTTAAAAACTGGATTTGCAGTGCAATGTTGTTATTTACAACCCGTCGCAACATAATTATTATTTTATTATTAAGTACCTACAAGTTTAGTTTTTCAAAATCACGTGTTATTGTTTGTTAGGTCAGTGATTTTCGCAATCTCTTATGTCTTTTAGCAGAGTAAATAATATGTTCCTTGCTTTTATGCTTTGTCTTTAGCCGCCGAAATAAATTAAAATTAAATTTTTATATTTAATTGTGTAATTTACTTCTTAGTTCTTGTCACAGAGTACTTTTAACATATGTTCTTGTTCTTGATGACATGCCAGATGATTAGCAGCATCGTAGATAGAGTAATAAAGCTAGATTGATGTACTATGTAACTGCGTATGAGATAGCAATAGCACGACGTAACGAAGAATAACACGACAATTATTACCATTGTTTAGTAGTCAATATTTGTGTTAACCGATCAACAATATTTGTATTAAACGTTTTTATGTGAAAACAAGTAATTAGTAAATAACTAATGAGAAATACAATGACACCACGAATTCTCAAAGTTTGTTTTACAACTAAAGTTGCATTCCTTGTATGTTTTCTTGAAAAAAACCAGTCACACGATAAGGGACAAAAAATAGGCTAGCTGCGTCTCTGTATCACATTTGTAACTTTATCTGTGCTCTCTTTCTAGTGTGAATGAGAAAGCAAACGTTCCTTTGTCTAGATTTTTTACTCAGTCTACGATTTTTCCCATAGACCACAGATTGATAGAGGATCCATAGAGTAAAGACAAAGAGGTGACAAAGAGTATGAAATCAACATGGTAAAGATTGTTCCCCAATTTTTGTTTCAAAGATTAGAATAATTTGATTTGTTTTGATTAATTTTATTGTGTAGTCCATATCGTGAGTTTGTATTTGAATTTATTTTACGTAATGAATTTGGTACTTAAAGCAGATAGATATATTTTATCATTTTAAGTCACGTTCGTTACACGACTGCATAGTGAAATGAAATATTCACGACGGACGTCGTTTACCTATGCTTTATTTTATTCTTATTGTAGTCTATTTCTACGCATATGTTTTTATGTGATAAGCTAATAAATAGTAATTGCAGATCAATGTTGAATACCATACGCAAGTGACACAATATACAAAACAAATAAAATGCATGAATTGATTTTATAGTTGATATTGTAAAATAAAGGTTACGTTGTAAAAATGGGATCCATGCGACCGACTGGACGGTTCCTTACGTTCGCTAATAACATTCAGAGGACACAGAAGCAAACTGGTGAGTGTTTTGGGTCATGCTAGAGGTCTGACCAAACTGCATACCTTTCTCATGATTCATAGCTGTTGTTATGTGATTGCCCTTATTTTTCTTCCGTACTAACATTTATTAGAAGCGTATACTACATTTTTGTTAGTAAAATTGGGTTTTTATTTGAGTGAAAATCTATTTACTTAGCAGTAAGCAGCCACTCATTAAATAGTGATTTTTAAAATTAAGTAAGCACTTGTAGCACAAATGCTGTAGGTATATATTCAACTTATTCGCTAGCAATTTGTCATGCTCTACTACTCTCATATTAAATGTACTAATAATTACATTTTTAAATCGTTGCTTCCTGCATTAGGTAATAAACATAATTTTTTATCCTATTACATATTTCTATTTATTTTTATACCATAACAACTGTTTAGAAACTTTTTTATAACTCAGTCAGTTTTTGATATTCAACTTTAAATTCTAAACTTTATGTTGAATATCAAAAACTTACTCTGTACTGTTTGAGTTCTCTTTGCATTACAATATTCAATTTACGTGTCCTCCAGTGCCAAGTGGATTTCCTCAAAGTCTATCCGGCAGTGAGACAGATGTGTCAACATCAAATGAAAACCTATCACGAGAGGAGAGGTATGTTGTGCGCCACACTGCAAGGGTTGAGCCACAGGGACAGGAGAACCACAGCCAGGCTAATAACAATAACAATAGGAATTCACTTAAGGTAATGAAACTCAAAAACTGCCTTGAACATCAGTTATCCAATTAGAATCTTATGACAACATCCAAAAAGACATACATAAATATAAACATAAATATCTTTCATTGGCCTGATGTGGGTGATATCTATTTACATCCATTAAAATTTATGGTATCTAAAACTGACTCTAACTTATAATACTATCCCTGAGTTCTATAGGCTATAAATTTTACATGTCTTGCGGATGAAGATGAGTGCAAAAGTTAGTATAGCAATAAAGATAAAGCTAAGTTATAAAAGTCAAAGTCAAATGATTTATTCAAAATAGGTAAAATAATAACTCTTTTTGAAGGTCAGATGTTGGATTTCTAAGATATAGTGGTGATAATTATTACGCAAACTTAAAACTAAAGCTAAGTTTTGTAGATGCCAGGTAAAAGTTTTATTATAATACTAGATGATGCCCGTGACTTCGTCCGTGTGGATTTAGGTTTTTGAAAATCCCATGGGAACTATTTAATTTTCCAGGATTAAAAGTAGCCAATGTCCTTCCACAGGATATAAACTATCTCTGTACCAAATTACGTCAAAATCGGTTGAACGGTTGAGCCGTGAAAAGCTAGCAGACAGACAGACACACTTTGGCATTTATAATATTAGTATGGATGGATTTTCAATAAAACTTATAGCTACATAGCAAAATAAAGGTACAAAAATCTTGTTATTTGGCAGAGGGCATAATAATCTGTGTGTGTAGAGAAAGTTGGCATTGTAAAAGACCTTAAACATTGTTATTGTAACTGGAACAGGACAGTGTATCGGGCAGCAATCGCAACTCACTCAAAGACTCGGTAGGAGGTGGCAACAGCAACCGTAGCTCCTTAGATGTCTCCTCTTCCTCATACAACACTCTCATCATCCACAATCAGGATGATTCCTGGTCATCGCGACCAACACCTATTCGGTAAGCATTTCATTCTATTAACTAACCTTAATTCATATATTATCAATCTATATATATAAAATTCAAAGTCCTGACTGACTGACTGACTGACTAATATATATTATATCAACGCACAGCCAAAACCGCTGGTCCTAAAGACATGAAATTTGGAGGGTACTTTGTAAAGAGTAGGTATCCACTAAGAAAGGATTTTTCGTAATTCCACCCCTAACCTAAGTGGGTTAAATAGGGTATGGAAGTTTGTATGAAAGTCCGTAATTTTTCAAGTTATTTGCATGAAAATTGGTATTTGGTCACAAATAAAGAAATACGTGTTTCAGGATTTTTGGAAAATTTGCCCATAAGGGCTTGAATAATAGAATAGAAATAAAAATATACCATCAGCTCGAAACTTCAGTCTAGTGCTGACGTCACTGAAATGGCGGCCATGCACATTAGCAATTTGCGGGACTTATTCTTATTATTTATTTTTAACTAGCTGACCCGGCGAACTTCGTACCGCCTAACAGTCGATTCTTTAATAGAAAAGTGTTGTTTTTAGACTTTAGGCAATTTTAAAAAAATCTCTCCTTAAGAACCATCCTCAATCCTCATACTTCAAGGAATATCAGAAAAAAAGAATTAGTGAAATCGGTTCAGCTGTTCTCGAGATTTGATATTAGCAACACATTCATTCATTCACATTCATTTTTATATAATATAGAGATCTACTTTGCTTTTGACTGACTATGATCTTGGAAGTGCTCTGTCTGTTTTATTTTTCACATAATTTTTATTTTTCACTAAAAAATGTAAGAACTTAATGAACATGTTGCTTTTTCATGTAGGTACATATATTTAATAATAATTGATCTTGATCTAGTAAGAAAATAACGTGTGGGTGGTGACCTAGACTACAAAACAGTGTTTACTTTAAAATTATTATTTTTTGCTCAACCTTTGAGGGAAAGAATGTGAAATGTGAATGTAAAATCATTGAAATAGTGAAAGCTTAAAGTAACAGGAATACACAAATTTTTGCATTGAAAGTGACATTGTAATAACTTGTTTAATATTTGTACAGTTGTTTATATAATTCAACTATTGAACACTTGTTTACATTTCTGTCTGGACTTGTAATACTTAATTATATCAAAGAAATGTAAAATAATATGACGATTGGACTTTACGTATTTTGGAAGAGCTTCTATTTAATTATCACTGAAAAATATATATTTTTTTTAAATAGAGATAGCGAGCAAACGAGCAGGCGGGTCACCTGATGTTAAGTGAGTACCGCCGCCCATGAACATTTGCAGCACCAGAGGAACCGCCGATGCGTTGCGTTGAATTTGTTGGTCCGCCCCTTGAATAACCCCATGACGTTGTAATCTAGTGGGAACACCGTCGATGGGAGTTGGTTCCACAGTTTACATGTGCGTGGAAAGAAGGAAGATTTTTATAAGACTATGTTTTATTCAAATTTACTTTTACACGTACTTTTGAATCGTCACATGCATTTACCACTGGTTCAGATATGTATAGCCGTTTGTATGTGGGTAATTTGTAGTAATACTGATCCATTTGCCTTCATGCTTCTGTTACATTTAGAGCACAGTCCTAACAAGTAAACTAACTAATGTTTATTGCATTTCTTAGGTCTTTGATACTTTATGAAGTATCAAATTAATATTTCAAAAAAAATCATATTGATAAATTCCTTTATAATTATAGGAATTTTTAGAAATCATATAAAAGGAAAAGGTGACTGATTGACTGACTGACTAACTGACTGACTGATCTATCAACGCACAGCTCAAACTACTGGACGGATCGTGCTGAAATTTGGCATGCTGGGCATCTGCTAAGAAAGGATTTTTGACAATTCAACCCCTGATGGGGTGAAACAGGGGTTTGAAATTTTGTGTAGTCCACGCGGACAAAGTCGCGGGCATAAGCTAGTTTTCCAATATGTTTTTTTTTCCATAGAGAACACGAACGAACAAACAGTGAAGTAAAACATTCAAACACGCAGTCATCGCCGTACCACACACTGAAAAAGGAGGGTGTGAAGAAACCCAGCGGCATTCCTCTGCCCAAGATGCATAAAGAGCAAACAGTCACGACTAACGCTAACTATATAGATATTGGTGGTCAGAGGATATACACCAGCCCTCCAGGTCATGGAGTTCAGGTTTGATTATTTCTCTAAAAATAAGGCCTTTAACTAAGGCCACACGACACATTTCCGGTGCGTTGCGGCGCCGCACCGCTGTGGATTTGGATGCCACACGGGCACTGCGTTGCCGCTTCAGCAGCAGTATGGCGTCGCAACCCACTAGCACTCCCTGCTTTATCTTTCTGGTCCCATGTCCGTTGCGCGTGCGGTGCGGCGCCGCACGACATTATAGCGCATCATGTGGCATAGTACAGCGATTTCTGTGTAGAATGACGCAGCGGCACCGCTCAGGCGCTGCACATATCGTGTGGCTTTACAAAAACTGCTAGAATTTCATTCATTCCTCTTGAGTTGTTATCACCGCCCACGTCCGACAAACGATGACCGATTTTTTTTAAATAAAACATACAGGTTTCAATACTGAAACATGTATACGTAAAAACACGTACTACTAAAGGTTGGTCAAAAATCCCTACCCATATTATAAATGCGAAAGTGTGTTTGTTTATCCTTCAATCACGTCGCAACGGAGCAACGGATCGTCACGATTTTTGCATGGGCATAGTTAAACTACCTATACTTTTATCTAATTTTTTTTTAGGAAATCACCGAAATTCCGGATGACTTCCTCAACCAGTCATCAGTATTGAAACATCTCGCAAAGGAGGTGGCGCAGTCGCCTACGCCGCGTGGCCCCACTCCCCCTGCATCGCCCCGCTCCCCCCACTCCCCACACTCCAACAGAACGCCCTCCAAGCCCAGGGAGGAGAGGAAAGGCAAAGGGTCTAAGGCCAAACTTAGTAAAGAGAAGCTGAACCTGTCGAGATCTCAACCTGATCTGACCGGGTAAGTTATACCCAGTTATGTCAAAATAATATGCCAACCCACAAACTGTCAAATTTTTTTGAAAATTATTACTAAACTATAGTACGCGACAGGTCGAGGTGGTGTACGGGGTGGGGACACCCCGCACAGGCCCCGCGCTAACCCGGTGCGGGCGAGCGCGGGGGGACGTGTTGAACGTGTAGTTGAACCAACTAACAAAATGAGCAATTTGCCTAAATCTACGTGATCGAAGTCGCGGGCATCAATTCATCATCATCGTGATCAACCCATCGTCGGCTGACTACAGAGCACGGGTGTCCTGTCAATATGAGAATGGTATTGGCCATAGGCCACCAAATGCTTGCCAAGTGCGGGTTGGCAGACTTCGTACACTTTGCGAACATTATGGAATACTCTTAGGTATACAGGTTTCCTGATGATGTTTTTCTTCACAGTCAAAACATTTAATTGCTTAAAATGCTTATAACTCCGAAAAGTTATGTGCCCGGGATTGAACCCCCGATCTCCTGAATAGGTGGCAGACGTCTTGCACTTTAGGCTGTTACCGCTATCAATTAGTCTAAATATATAAAAGGAAAAGCTGACTGACTGATTGCCTGACTGATCTATCAACGCACAGCTCAAACTACTGGATGGATCGGGCTGAAATTTGCCATGCAGATAGTTATTATGACGTAGATATCCACTAAGAAAGGTTAAAATAGGGGTTTGGAATTTGTGTAGTCCACGCGGATGAAGTCGCGGGCATAAGTTAGTTTTATATATCTGTTCAGCGTGGGCGTGCGTGCGGTGCCCGGGGGCTCGGAGTCGAGCGGCTGGTGCAGCGGGGGCGAAGGCTCCCTAGAGGAACCCGACGACGCCTTCACCGCGGTACTGGATGCCTTGGCCGCTGAGAACCATCAGCTCAAGCGCCAGTTGGCTGATGCTTGCGAGAGAGTCGCTAAGACTAATAAGGTATGTATAGTACCTGGCCGGAAATATTGTACAGTACGTGGCAGAAAATAATGTACATCGACCTTTAGGAAGAGATACCGATTTTGTAGAGCATTGTCTCTGTCGTTGAGACCGACAAAACGTCACATAGGTATGAGTGACAGAGACAACGCTCTACAAAGCCGAAAACTCATTCTAAATGTCGATGCACATTATTTTCTGCCGCGTACCGACCATACATCGACCTTTAGAAACAGATAACGGTTTCGTGGAGCATTGTCTCTGTCGTTGAGACCAACAAAATGTCGTATACGTATGAGTGACTGAAACAACACTCTACGAAGCCGCAATCTCTTTCTAAAGGTCGATGTACAATATTTCCTACCGGCTACTGTATAATAGAATTCAAACGCATTGACGGCTAACATTAAGCCAGTTACAACTCGCAATGACTATTTAGGTATCAGCAGGGCATTAATCATGTCATCAATAGCCTATAACAGTCCACTGCTGGACCAAAGGCCTCTCCCGATACGATTTCTTACTTCTTACTGCACTTGGGCAGAGTGGTAGACAATGGCCTACCCCTTCTTATTCTGAGAGGAGACCCGTGTTCAAAAGTAAGTCGACGATGGGTTGATCAAAATGATTATGAGTCCCTTAGATTATCAGGAATTTGCAGATCTAAGAAGATTGTAAATACAAAATTCATCATCATCATCATCATCATCAACCAATAGACGTCCACTGCTGGACATAGGTCTCTTGTAGGGACTTCCACACGCCACGGTCTTGCGCCGCCTGGATCCAGCGGCTCCCTGCGACTCGTCTGATGTCGTCCGTCAAATTCAAAACAAAATTAGGCCACGCAAAAAGAAATCGCGTGTATGACCGTTTGATTCCTCGTATATCTAATTTTGATTGTGAGTAATGTTTATTTTCGCGCGGCTCGTAACGTCACAGTCGATCTCAATGGATTTGAGCTTGAAAGTACGTTGCACCGAATCCTACTCTTATATTATTGTCATGTGATTCAGAAATCGTAACCTTGACGCTGGAACTTTTTGTGCCGGATTCGTCATTTTAATCCATCATGTTTTTCGGTACTTGGGAAATGGATAAAATAGTAGGTAACTATAAGGATAAAACTGTTAATATGTTTAGGAGAATTTTATGCCATATATGTATCTCTTAAGAATGGAGGAAACGTATTGTAACTTAGCACAGTTAGTTAGAAGGAGATAGCAAATTTGTAGAGCTGTCTCTGTCGTTGAGACCGACAAAACGTCATATAGGTATGAGTGACAGAAACAACGCTCTACAAAGCCGAAATGTCATTCTAAAGGCCGATTCACAGCGTCTTCGCCGGCGAAGACGAGGTCCCCGATATCTAACGTCACTCGGACGTGGACTCACGCCACAGCCTCGGGGGCGTACGGACTAACCAGTAGTCCAACAACTCCACCCATCCCAACGTCATCCTAAGCCGTGGTCCGAGCCTCACAGGAGGCGCCCTTAGGAGGACGTTGCCCCCCGACCTCTCCAATTATTTCTTCGAGCCCTAGGGCTCACCCCCAGGCGGAGCTTCGCGCTCGCTAACCCCCCCGGTGACGCTGTAGCGGCCAGTAGGGCCTACGCAGCATAGTCAATCCGAAACAACACAAAAATAAAGGCCGATGTTACATTACTTTCGGCCGCGTACTGTAAATATGAGTTACGCTGGCCATTCTTAAGTTATAGTAAAAGATGTTGAAATTAAGTTCTCTGATTTAAAAAACCAGCGAAGTACGTAGCCTTAGTTTTTCCTTTCGTTCTAAAAGATCTATATTCTCAACAGTTAGAGGAGGAAGTGGAAAAAGTTCGAACGGCACACGAGGAGCTAGTGGGGTCGTGCGAGCGACGCGAGCGGCTGGAGTGCGCCGCCAGGGTGAGGCTGCAGGCGGACTGTCGACGGTTACACGAACTGAATAGGGCGCTCAAACAACAGGTAAGACTGGTTTTGTTAGTAAAGTACACTTACACACTTAGTAAAGTGCGCGTTTTGACGTTTGGTAAAAAGGTACTGATTTGACTAGTTGTCAAATACCGAATTTAGGAACGCTTCCTAGTAATGTTTCCTATATGTATGATGTAACTATATATGCTGCCAAGTATCGACGTTCAGCAACAAGCCAAATGATTCGAAAATACTAGATCAAGTAAAACATCCAAACTGATATTATAAGTGCTAAATATGTGTCTCCACGCGGATGATACGTGTACGATGATGAGCGGGTCTTCTCCGTTTGGCCGGAACGGCCAAGCGGGGGTACGGGCCTCGAGGCATGGCCTCCTTACCCGGGTAGGGCGCAGGGCAACTTTGTGCCCTGGTGACTGTTTTTAAGTCGGAATTACACCGACTTGGGCCTGCCAATGCTTATGGCCCTAGGGGACTTGTTCTGTGTTTGTTTGTTCTCCGCGCGCGGGCGGCGGCGTTCGCACTATCGCGCGCGGAGATGTTTTCGGTCCGAGGTCGTCAATCCGAGGTCGGTCTCCGCGCGACGGCGTTAATTCGCCGTCGAGCGCGGAGACGAGGTGATGTAACGTGTACATCATCTAGTAATACTAAACCGTGTGTACGTCGGTAGGTGGAGCTGCTGTCGCAGGGCGTGCGCGCGGAGGGTGACGCCAACAGCGAGGCGCTCCGCAAGGAGCTGCAGAACAGGGAGATGCTCATCGCGCAACTCATTACACAGAGTGAGAAATCGACAATATTTTTTTTTTGTGATGTGTGCCTATTTACAGTGTGACAAGGCTATCTTGGCGCGTGGCGAAAATCGGAACTAACGTTGCCGTCCCCGTGTCCCCTTTCTTCTTCTTCTTCTTCTTCTTTGGGGCTATACAGGTCCTTGATATCCCTGAATCACTGCGACCGTCTCTGATCTATTGTGTTTGCCTCCACTTCACACTTCCTGTGGCCGCCAAATACAGCAGCACCTTCTTGACTGGAATTGAAGTAACATCTCCAGGATAAATGATTCAGGATGAATGAATGAAGTGTCCCCTTTGTTCTTGTTTGAATATTCTAAGCTTTTGTTCTCCAACAGCGCCCCCCTGTCAATGTCATTCAAGTGCCAAGAGAGCCTTGTCGCACTGTATTCATTTTAAAAGCGAATAAAGAGTTTCAAGACTTTTTTTAAAATAATATGTTGCTTCATTTGTAGACAAAGAGTTGGCGTGTGCGAAAGAGAGGCAAGAGATCGAAATGGCGGCGCAGCGGGCGACTCTTCAGGAGCAACGCACGCATATAGACATTCTCGATACCGCGCTCACCAATGCGCAAGCCAACGTCGTGCGATTGGAAGATGAGGTACGAACCTGATCGTCCCTTAGAAAGTACTTGTGAGTGAAAGGGACAAGAGATAGAGGTATCGGCGCAGCGAAAATAAGATTTCTGCGCAAGTACATCGGCGTAACTTGTAAACGTAGTAGTACTATAGCTGCCTATGTATGCAAAATATGTAATAATATAATGGTTCGTTTACACTTTCCAACACTATGACACTGGAATTCAAAGTCAAGATAGGTGGTGCTTCTTTAGGGGACCATTCAGATGATATGCATCATGTTCAACCTTTATGCAATGCGTTAAGGTTGAGTATGCTGTATGACACGTGTCTTCTGAATGGCCCCATAAAGTGCCCCTATCTTGACTATGAAATACTATGATTCCAGTGTAACTGATAAGATTTTGTCGGCAGTGCCGGCACGCGAGCGGCTACGTGGAGCGCGTGCTGGGCCTGCAGCGCGCGCTGGGCTCGCTGCAGCAGGCCTCCGACCGACGGGAGCACACTGAGCGGAAACTACGCGCGCAGCTCGAGACTGAGCTGCAAGCGTTAAGGTATGCGTGGTTTTCTACGGTTCCGTATCTCCAGAGGAAAAAGGAACCCTTATAGGTTTGTCACTGTGTTTTCTGGCTGTCTGTCAAGACCCGTCAATGGCGAATTTCGAAACGGCCGCGATTCAAATTAATAAAAAAAATAATTACATAGAATTATATCTTGTAGAATAGAATAGAATAGAATATGTTTTTATTCAAGTAGACTTTTTACAAGCGCTTTCGAATCGTCGGGTAATTTTAATTTACCACTGGTTCGGAATGCCGTTCCTACCTAGAAGAACAAGCAAGAAACTCGTCGGTTGCTCTTTTTAATTTTACAATTTATAATATTATTATACCATACTATACAAGCCATTGCAGCCCCGTGCATTGCTGGAGCGAGTCAAATCCAAGCTTTTTTATCATTAACATAGTCTTCGACTGTATAATATGCTTTTTTTAGGAGTATACTTTTAACACATCTTTTGTACTATGGTACGGAACCCTTCATGTGCGAGTCCGACTCGCCTTGACTAGATTTTTAGAACGCATTTCCATTTATTTATTTTTGTATGTGTCAGAAAGCGCGAGTGCGCGTGCGGCGGCGTATCCAACAACTCGAGCGGGAGTGCGGGGGGCGAGGCGGGTGCGGAGGAACTCAAACGCGCCTTGAGGGAGAGGGACGAGCGGCTGCTGGCGCTGGAGGGAGAGTGCGCCAAGTGGGAGCAGCGGTACCTCGAGGAGGCCGCACTACGCCAGGCTGCTGTCTCCGCCGCCTCCATACCCAAGTGAGGAGCTCCTTCACTATTCATATAGCCTCGTCACTGCCTCGTTGCTCTAGTGATTCCAGCAGAAAAACTTTAGCGTGTGGAAGGGAGAGGGATGAGCTGTGCTGGAGGGAGCAAAGCTATCTTTATGAGGCCACCTCCATATCCAAGTGAGTAACTCTCTCGTTATACGTATATCCTGAACTGCTCGTTGGTCTCCAGCACAGACGAATGGTTACTCGCCGACAACTTTAACTTGCGTTGCTGGCCTTTTAGGAATTTGTTGGTCCGCCCCTTGAATAACCTCATGTTATAATCTAGTTATAATCTAAACTTGTAATGTTATAATCTAAACTTTAACTTTGTCTGTAGTCGTTTAGCAAATTCCAATTAATTATGAGAACTCACTGAGTGTGGTACAGCTCAGCTGCTACGTGCGAGCAGTCTTAAAATAACAAATTCCAAAACTTATAACTTCACTCAAATTGTAACATCACTATTTCATAATTATTATGGATGCGAAAGTCTGTTTGTTTATTGGTTTGCCCATTAATCACGTCGCAACGGAGCGACGGATCGACGTAATTTTTTTGCTTGGGTATAGTCAAAGACCTGGTGAGTGGCATAGGCTACTTTTTATCCCGGAAAATCAAAGAGAACCCACGGGATTTTTAAAACCTAAAACATCTAGCAATAAAAAAGTAATTTTGTTTAGGGACGTGAAGATCGCGGCGTTGGAAAAGACGTCGGCGGACGCGGAGCGCCTGATGGCGGAGGCGCGCAGCGAGAAGATACGACACATGGATGAGCTGCATCTCGCGCAGAAGAAGCTGGCTGACCTCGAGAGCAGGTGAGAATAGCAATAAAATGTTTGTGATAGTATGTAATGCGTGTGCGTACATAAGTGCACGTACAAGTGCGTACATATGTGTTAAGTTAAAACCAAACGACGGTACGAGCGAAACGTCTGATCTTGGAAAAGATATGGGATGGTCACAGAGAATTCAACCTCAAAAGTATATACACAAGGTTTTGAATGAAAACAAAATCATTTCAAGTTAGCGTGGGACAGGGGAGAATGCTTTGTTGTGATTGGTGGACTCAAAAGTCACGTAATCAAGACAATGTGCGGAATGAGGGTACCGAACGGGCGTGGGCCTTGGCGATCGGGGGTGTCCGGCTATTAGGCGTCTATAGGTGGTGGTCTGTCGGAATGGTATATAGACGAGCTACATCTCGCGCAGAAGAAGGTGGCCGACCTCGAGAGCAGGTGAGACAAACAGTAAAATGTGATATTTGTGTACGTGTGATAATATGCGTGTGCGTGCGTATCTGTTCAGTTTAAACAATGTCAAAAGTCCGAGCACTCAAGGTTAGGTACGTCCGAAGGTTTGCACAGTTCATCAGTGTACTTTCTATTATCCAAATACTTATAAGTCGCAACTATCAGCTGCGTCCGATAATTTGTTTCCGCTTTAAATCGTGTATTTACTTGGCAGAGTCAAAGAGCTGGAGTCGAAAGTGGCGGAACGGGACGCGATGATAAAGGTGCTCCAGAAGCACACGAGCGGCGCCTCGCTGCGAAACAACACTAGTCGAGAGGAGCTCGGCAACCAGTACCTGAGTAACGGTAGGTAGTTCCTGAGTTCATATGTTTCATTATAAAACTAAGAAATTATTTTAGCATTTAAACTACCGTGAGTGACAGTCAAAACCGCGGCGCGTGCGCGAACGGACTCCCTTGAAAAAGGACCCCGTATGGGTTCGAAACTAGTCGGGCTAACGTCGACTACACACGTGAGTAAAGCCGGGTCAGATATTATTTAGTAAGAAATTATTTTTATCTAGACTACGACTTTTTGGATTTAGGTTTTTAAAATCTCGTGAGGAATTTATTCTGGAACGAAAAAATCTTAAATTCTTAGTTAAAGTAGACGTTGTTTCAGTGGGCCTGTCGTCCGGCACGTCGTTCTCCAGCGCAGAGGGCGTGGGGGCCGGCAGCGCGGTGGCGAGCCGCTACCGACACCTCGCGCGACGAAACTATTCGCCTCACAACGATAACGCTAGTGGTACGTCATTCTCAATATAAGTTTGGTCACTACATATCTGTTACTGAGTTTAAGTGCGGAAATCAGCCCAGTGAGTGAAGAAGATCTGTTACTGAGAAGTTCTCGTTGTTCCAGGCTGCGGTTTCGACAGTTCGTCGCTGCGCCTGGAGGAGCAGCTGGCGGCGCTGGAGTCGCGGCTGGAGCGGCCGCCCGTGCCCGCCGTGAGTTTCCTGCCCGACGCGCCGCACCCCGCACACCCGGTGCACTCCCCGCACTCCTCACACTCCTCACACTCCTCGCACTCCCCGCACTCCCGACCGCATGCCCACTATTACTGAGGGTATAACATCGCCCCGCAACTAATTGTGATCATCACATTGCTACAAATTTAGTGGAATAATGAAATTATGAAAAATCTAACTCCAGAAAGTCTTAAGCGCCGGGCAAATAGCGTCGTTTACGCGTTTCTCCGAAAAAGTTTCTGCGATTTGTTTTTTTTTTAAGCAAAATAAGGAAAAGTAAAGTAAACAACATCATTGATGGCAATGTGATGATCACAATGTCGGTGCCAGAGCCACTGACTGAATACTGACAACTCGCATCCTATACAACGAGGCTAGTCCAATGTAAATATGTCTTGTCTCGATATTCCGAACCTCAACTTTTATACATTTTATTTATACATACATACATACATATATGAAAAAAGCGGTCAAATGCGAGTCGAACTCGCACACAAAGGGTTCCGTACCACCATACAAGATTTAAAATTTTAAATTATGTACTTTTTAAATTCCATTTTGAAATTCGCCATCTTTTTTAAAATCTTTTATTACAGGCTTTTACATTTATGTATGTCAGCTTTTCGCCATCTTGGTTTTTATTAGTTGTTGTTATAACAGCAATAGAAATACACACTCTTAAAATTTCAACTTTATTCCTTTTACGTTTCACGAGATACAGCGTGCTGATAGACAGACAGACGAGCGAGCAGCGGAGACTAAGTAATAGGGTCCCGTTGGCACCCTTAGCGTACGGAACCCTGAAAATGCACATAAGACCCACGCATTCATAATATTATTATAAAAAAAATCTGTTACACATTTAAACATACCATTCCTTCAATTTGTATTAAACTAAAGTTTGTTAACATAGCTTTTCTGTGTTATGTGTGTTTTTAGATTGTTTTGAAGTGATTTTGCCTAACATTAAGCTTTCTAACATCGGGGCCTGTTCAATGCGTCAGTTTATTTACTACAATAATAGTGTATAGTAGTTACCTAGAATCTCTGAAACATCGAATATTATTAAGAAACATTGAATACTAAATTAAGAAATTATCATATCATAGCTGATAGTGCATTGCAGTGAACGACAGATCATAGAAGTATTTCGTACATTCCACTATAGCGTAGAAATCTCTATCGTGGTAGGCGGTGTAACATGTTAGATGATGTCTGTAATATGCCGGCAAGCTGAGGTTAGGACCGATGTGTAGATGTACCAAAAAAAATAATGAACTTTGTAGCGTGATACTTACTGGTGCGAAATATGAGCACTTAAAGAATTTATTTAAAACTCCAATGTAAAAAACCTGCTAACAGCTCTGATCGTGAATGAACTTGTAAAAAACTTCTGTGAACTTGAAGGACCGTTTAAACATTTGTCAAGTATCAGAGACAATGAAACAATCTATGGCTATAAATATTTGGTACTACATACCTAATTTGTCATGTTTTATGATTTATCAAATCTCTACCGCACGCGTCTTCAATTCGACTGAAACTCTGTAAGTCTATGACTATCACTGAGTCAGCCAATCATCAGACTGTTGCGATTTAATTTGATTTAAACAGACATGAGTATTAGTCCCTATTTTCAAATGACAATTATGTTTTAAACGCGCAATCTATGCTTTTTCGTTCCCTGGTTGTCAGTAATTAAATTTCTTCCAAAAGTAAACTGATTTGTTGAATAGACTCTAGATTTGGTGTTTGCCGAAAATACCCATTTCGACGACTTGACAAACAAATAGGCAACCAACTATGACGACAATAATCTCAAGATATTTTGCGTTGCGTGGATTAATAAAAATATATCCACATTTTTAATTTATTGTTGTGTTAGTATACGTTTTATGAATTAACCACAGTACATGCGAAATAAATTCTCCACATGGTGTCTTACAGTAAGCCTACTTTGTGGCAACTTATTTTTGTAGATGCGTCTCGAAATATGCAAACGGAATTTAACTCCACTAGTCGTTGTAATTCATATTTGCTTGGTATTATTTATATTGCTATATTTAAAGGTGCTGATTTACTTGTCCACAAATCTTAAAAGGAAATTAAACAGGTTAAAAAGTATACTTTTTTGTAAAAACATTTTGGAAATGTTTCTGGAAACCATTCAACCTATGGGCCTCAAACCGGTTTCATTAGAAAGGCATTAATGCGAAGATGGTATTCGACCAACAAAAAAATATTCACGTCTTTTTTAGCGTAGTAGCACACGCCGGGTATCCGGTAGCACACATAAGATAATATTATTTTAGAGCCCACTTTCCAGCAAGTATAGGTTTGTGTACAATCAAATTAGCACAACAATGGGGCCGATTCTCTAGTACACAATCTCTAAACTAAACTAAATTAACAGGTCTAAATCTAATGCTATCCTTTTCCGCAAGCAACATTATGAAAGGGTAACCAATAGATTTAGACGTGCCATTTTAGTTTAGTTTAGAGATTGTGTACAATGGAATTAGCCACATTAATTGTATTATAGTTGGTAGCTACACTAGATATAAAGAATTGGTCACAAACGTACGCCAAAGTTAGAGTATAAAATATTATTCGGGTACTCAGTTTCTGTAGAGTATTTCGAAATAATTTATGTTAAATAATTTTGTAATATGATACCTACTTACTGTTTTTTCTCGTATTTATTCTAGGTATACTTTTAGTTTAAGAAGGTATAACTATAAAATATATCGGTGAAAATTCTGTCGATATCTGTGCCTAATTGAATATGTATAGTGTATGAAATTATTCATGAAGTTGTTGTTACAATGCCGGAAAACGACTGAGCAAATGTGAAGTATATTTAGGGTGAGATCTATAGAGCGCACTCTGACTTAGCTTAGACTTAAGACAGAGTTAAAACGAGACAGATGTATATATCTCTCACATAAATCTGTCTCATTTTAACTCAATCTTAAGTCTGAGCAAACTCAAAGTGCGCTCTATAGATCTGAGCCTTAGTCTCGTGCGAACCGAGGGAACTTCTATCGCACGTGAGCTCGCGATTGGTTCATCTTGATCCGTCGCCTCTTGTCTCCGCGATGCGTCAACTTTCCTCCTCTACGCCGCTTCTTGCTCAAGTTGTTTGCCGAGCATCTTAACAGTGTTTGTTGTAGTCATTTTAATCTTTTTTTAACAAAAGACTTAATTATGATGAATTCAAACAGCACAATACCTGCCTTATTGATATAGTAATTCAGTATGTTTCCTAATCTGTTACACCTATTCTGTTATCTGTTGTTGTGCCCTTAACAGTAAAAACTGTCTACTATTGGGCCAAGAGGTGGTGGAATATTTTGAGGAGTAACTTGATAAAAGCGGAAAGCTTGTACTTAATACTGTCGAATACAACTTGAATTTGCCAGTAACTAAATTGAACACTTTTGAAGTAAAACTTTTATAGACGTGACTTGACAGTAATTAAAATCTTTTTCGGACAGTAGTAACGTTCGTGCTACTTTTGTCCGTATTTAAAATATCCCCCAAACAGAATAGCTGTGTTGAGGCCGCCATCTTCTTTACAATGTCAAGTTGTAAGTGCCATAAATTGTAAGCTATATTTTTTAATTGAATTTTTACTTACAGACCTATTTAATTACTACTTACCTGAAAAGTTAATAAAAAATCTTTTGCCGAATCATTTTCAAAAATGGAATTTCGCTCGCGTTTCGTTCCACTTCTACCACGCGTAAAGGTTATACATTTTTATATTATGACTATAATTGTACCCACTTCAAGCAAAAGCTTAACGCATAACAGGTGGCTCCTTGACTGTTTAACCCACAGATCTAATGGATAAGCAACTATCGTGCCACTATAGTCCCTCTCGCTCAAGCAGATTACTTACTTGTGAAATGTTATTCCTTCTATTTTACGTTCGCATCAGCTATTGTAGCCTAGTGTACTGTAGTGTACCCACCATTGCACAATAACTTCAAAAATAAAAATTGTATTCAATTTTGAAAACAAATCCATCATTTCCATAAAATACTTGAGTCAACATACATAGTTTGTCAAAATCACACGTACAAAATACATTTCGACAAACAAAAAAAGGGGCACGCACAGTGATAAGGACAATAAATAATAATCATTCATTAGTACTTCTAATAAGAGCTTAAATGCATTTAGCTATCTCGTTTTAACAATAAGAGTCACAATATGGTCCTTCTATAGGTATTTGTTCTGAGGTTGAACCTTTGAGGCTTCAGCTTTTATTAAATACCTTCTGAAAATTTTCCAATAGCTAACCGTTATACGATTGAATAAATAAGATCTAATTTTAAGAAAATGTGGATATTTTGGTAAACCATTTTTGTACTAGAAATATTTTTAGAGGCATGTTGAATAATAAAAGAACATGTGTTTTGTTTGTTGTAGTTTTAATAACCATTCCTAATATTAGAAGCTTTTGAGTTTCGCAAAGAATAACAAAAATTAAAGTCGTGAAAATAATAAATGCCTTAGATTTGCGATGATTAAAGGATTTTAAAGTTCAATACTGAGATCTATAGAGCGTACTTTGCTCAGACTTTAGTTCTAGTTAAAAAGAGACAGATTTATCTCTCTGGCATAGCTCTATCTCGTTTTAAGTGAAGTCTGAGCAAACTCAAAGTAGGCTCTATAGATTACCTAAGATCTCGAAGACTACTGTTACAACAATTTTTAATAAAATTACACATTTTTTTTAAAGATCCGTGAATCTAATGCACGACTGTTTTTTAGCTTATAACATAGAATTAGCTTGTGGAGTGATGTCTACTGACCATAATTCATAGAGTTACTGCACAGAACTAAGTTTTTTTCTATGTTTGAATGTTACAGCGTTATTCTGAGTTCCAAAGTGCAATGATACTTGTCTAAGAAGTTTAGCAGAAAAATTGGGATTGTAGGTGTACCGTACCTATTAGGTATTTTTGGGGGACAGTAATAATTCCATTGTACACAATATCTAAACTAAATTGACAGATCTAAACCTAATGCTATCCTTTTCTGCAGGGAGCATTGTGAAAGTGATAGCAATCGATTTAGACATGTCATTTTAGTTAAGAGATGTATAAATGAAAACTGGATATTGTGGCTAAATCTGTTGTACACAATCTCTAAACAGATCTAAATCGAGTGCTATAGTTTTCACAGGAAGCATGAAATGGATGGAACTGATTTAGGCTGAGATCTATAGAACGCACTTTGACTTTGCTCAGACTTAAGATATCATAAAAATGAGCTTGCATAAATCTGTCTTGTTTTACTGAAACTTAAGTCTGAGCAAAGTCAAAGGACGCTTTATTGATTTCAGCCTTAGACCTATCAATTCAGGTGAGTTTCGAGATTGTGTAGGTTCAACAGAATTAGCCACTATCTGTATGACTTGAATCTCCTGGAAAATAACTTCGTCTATAAAGTGTTGGTGTTTTGGCTTGCTGCAGCATAACTGACTTTGTGAGTGAACGAGGTAAGAACTAATGTTGTTTAACTCAAATCTATTTTACCTGCTCTTTATGTTAGCTCATTAGCGTACTACATATTGTACTTTTCATTTCTTTTGCGAAAAGTTTATCATTTTCAACGCGCATTATATACAGAACCAAAGTAGTACCTATATACAAAGTTCTATAGACGTCTAGAAATCTGGTAAGAGTCTTCAACTGTGGCTAGTTACCACCCTACGTGCAAAGCTGCGACCCTAAAATTTTCATTTCAATTTCATTTCATACGATACCAATCGGGGATCAATGAAACTGCCATACCTCTTCCAAGTTAGCTCGTTTCCAACTTAATCGTCACTTACCACTAGGTGAGATCGAAATCAAGGTCTAACTTGTATCGGAACAAAAAAGTTTTTCTCTTACAATGCACGTGTTTAGCCCTAGTATAAACCGTGCTTAAAATTTCTAAGACCGTTTATGTCGACAGCGCGGGCTGTGCTGCTTCCCCGGGCTGGGCACGGTAGGCGCGCGTGGGAACGGGCGCGGAGAAGAAGCCCTGTTGTTAGAGCGGCAAGGAAGAGCGTCGCAACAGACGCGCTCTTCTTCTCTACCACCACCACCCTCGGCTCTGCCGCGACCTCCGCGCAAGCCTTCTGCGAGGACTACTAGATACGACCGCTTAGAACACAGAGACACGCGTAAGGTGAGACTATTTCCTCACAATGATCTTTGTAGCAAGTAGACTTGCTTCCCCAAACTGGGTAGGTATGGTTGGGGCGACAAGAATTAGAAAGAGCGTCATAGGACCAAGGACCATAAAATACCATCCTCTCTAAAAAAAACTAACATGCTATTGAAATGATTGAAGTACGCCAACTTGCGTGCACAGAACTGAAGAGTGCATAATCCAGTTTCCCAACCTTTTAGGTTCACTTTTGAAAACCACAAATCCGTGTAGGTATGTATATAGTACGCGACAGGTCAAGATGTCAATCGGGGCGGAGACGCCCCGCACAGCCCCCGCGCTAACCCGGTGCGGGTGACGTGTGGGAGTGTGGATAGGAGAGTGTGCCATCTCGACCTGTCACGTACTAATAGCTAGGTATACCTAGCCTAAAGCATCATTGTAGAATATTTAGAAGCAAAGGATAAATACTTATTTACAAACAGAAGACGGTTTCATTTATGTTTATTTATAGGAATTCGACAACAACAGCAACAACAAAGTTCGTAATTAAAAGTTTTGCAGAAAATGGCGAATTAGAGCCCACGGGGTGCGTCGTCGTTCTTCAGACATTCTGTTTGTTGTTTATTTTGAGAGAGGCAGTGAATTCATTTGTTAGCGCCCACGACATGGGCTCCCACATTGAGAACATGTTCTTATTAGATTGATTGATAAAGGGACAACCAGTAGGTATTTGGTCCATGAAAGGGCAAAGGTAATGATGCATAAACAAATCCACCTAAGGTAACTAGGTAATATTTTATTGGAAACATATTATTAGATTGATCAGCTTCAGACTTGATCAGACACTCTGAGAGGTCTCAACTTCATCGTCCCTGGAGCTAAAACTGCCGACCAAAAAAGTGTGACTATTTATCATGAGCGCAGATATGAAAGGCAATTAACAAAAAAAATCGGATCCTTAAGAGTTAAGACCGGTTAAAATGGACTAGAGTAGCCGAAAAGCAGGCCCCAACCAGTAGAATAGAAGTAGGTACATAATATACCTACATATAGCTGTTGAGATTGGTATTTTTTGATATTGTCAGTTCTACACTTTTACTACAGAAGGCCCAGAATGTATCCAATACCGTATTCAAAATCACTCTTAACTACATATTTTTTAATCAAATCTTTTCTTTTTTTTAAAGGATTCTGACGGATCTGGCTCAATAGCCTCCACGGCTTCCCGAAGCTCCCCTCTGCCATATGACACAGTGACTCAACGCAAACTACCCTCAGTGCCAACGTCAGCGTCCTTGCCCGCGGCAGAATCGCGCGAATCCCTCGTGC
The DNA here is from genome assembly GCF_902806685.2 of Maniola hyperantus. NCBI lineage: Eukaryota > Metazoa > Arthropoda > Insecta > Lepidoptera > Nymphalidae > Maniola > Maniola hyperantus. Next base: position 11,493,532 of record NC_048547.1, on the reverse strand, counting down.
GACCGCGCGACTCCAGCCTGCCCTCGCCGTCCAAACTGGCAGTGTACGCAGCCGCGCGGAGACGCTCTGCCGAATCAGCCAAAGACAGCAATAAGCGTGGGCATCAGTATCGCATACAGTTTTAGAACCACAGGCGTTTTTCTGGCCTCTTTGAAATCGTAGGCCGTAGGGCACTTTGAACTAAAATCTATTGAGTGTACTTTGACTTTGCTCAGACTTAAGACACTGTTAAAACAAGACAGCGTTATATCGCTGACAAAAATTTATCTCGTTTCACTGAAATCAGAGTCTGAGCAAAGTCAAAGTATTTTTAGCTCTAAAAGCGTTACTTCATGAGTTCAACATAACAGTTATTTTATGAAGAGATCTCAAGATGTATTTCGATGTATTAATAAAATAAGGGCTCAAAAATCAAAATCGGTATGTGGTTCTAAAAATTAGGTACTTATATTAAATTGCTCAGAAAACTGATTTCTTGCTATAAAATTAAAGCATACCAAAATCAGTAAAAAAATTACTCATTGTTTACACGCGTGGCTTTTTCATATTTTTGTCATACATTTGACGAGCCATGTTTTAGAAGTGTTAGGTAGTATTAGAAAGGGGCAAGAACACTTTATTGAATACAAAACTTGAAATAACTAAGTAAGATAAAACAAAGAAAATAAAAACTAAAAACAATTGTGTGCAAAGGCGGCCTTATTGCTCAGATCAATCTCCACCAGGCAACCTTTGGAGAAAGGAGAGACAAGAATGTTAGAAAAGTGCGTGAACATGGTGCAAAAAAGCTGGGACTATCCGCTCAGCATTGTATTCAACCCAAGTAGGTAAAAATAAATAAATAAATAAAATAAAATATTTTTTAATATTTTTATAACCCAAGTAGGTACCTCAGGTTATACCTACTGCACTGCTTCAGCTTTCATGACCTTGGGCTTGAAAATAATATAAACTATTCTTGTAGTTAAACTTTAAAGGAATCTAAGAGGTGCTTACTAACCTTTTTAGGGTTGTGTTGTGTTAAAAGTGTTGTGAATTAATAGGCTTTTTACTTTTTAGTTAGAGTTAAAGTTTAGTTGTACGTTTTTTTATCTTATGGACTACTAGACTAGATGATACCCGCAACTTTGTTCGCGTGGATTTAGGCTTTTATAAATCCAGTGGGAACTCTTTGATTGTCCGGAATAAAAAGTAGCCTATGTCCTTCCCCGAGATGCAAGCTGTCGATTGAATGGATGGGCCGTCAAAAGCTAGCAGACAGACAGACAGACACACTTTCGCATTTATAAAATTAGTATGGATAGTATGGATGGAAATACTTGAGATACTTAGTATGATGAACAATTTGATAATCAGTATATAAAATAAATTACGATCTTATTACCCACCTACTGATACAATAATATCTAAAGAACAAAAAGAGATTTTAATCCTAAGACTGATCCCGTAAGTTGTAACCCGTTACATTTAGGCTGAAACGAATAGAGCGTACTTTGACTTTGCTCAGATTTAAGACACGGTGAAAACGAGCCAGCGTTATATCGCTGACATACATCTGTCTCGTTTTAACTGAAACTTCAGTCTGAGCAAAGTCAAAGTACGCTCTATAGATCTCAGCTTTTTTGTTATCTTACCTTTGACATTTTGTAAAGTAGAGAAAGGTAACTAGAACTAACTGTATATTAGTTGCTATATTATCGTCTCTACCACTACCTATATTTTGTTTCTATATGATTGAAAGTCGTATGCTGTAAAAGTAAATCTCCTCGTATTTTAAAAGAAGGCAGAAGGAATAAAAGTGCTCGGATGAATCGGATCTGAGCTAAAAAGCAGGCTGTAGGTCTACGAGTACGAAGACGTTCTCTAAAGGTTTAGAACGATTTCGACTCATGTCATTTGCGTTTTAAACCCAATCATGGGTAGGTATCAATTCTCTGCCTTTTGGAACCACTCTCTTGTTTGATACACCGAAGAAATTACATTACCTGAGTATAAATAGGTAAGTACAGTATTTTTGGCTCGAAAATCGTATCATCTATTTCGGAAGGAAATTGTTTGTATAACGATAACATCGGGTAAAAAAAGGAAATAAAAATCAGCAATGAAAAAATGAGTTCTTAAAATTTTCTAGTCCTGTCGCACATTATTAGATATTTATTTAAGTATTTGTAAGATAAAAAATCATCGATGTTATAATTTTGTAAGAGACCGTACCTACTTCTAAGTATTTTTTTGAGTAGAATTTTTTTAATGAAAAAGAATTTGATTGTTTGGTGCTCATTTTAATATTAAGTAAAAGGTTATACCTAGGTACCTAATAATAAATTGGGTAGGTACTTAAGTACAGTCCGCGCAATGGGGATATGAGGCGGGAGTGTGCGGGGCTGTCCCTCCCCGATTGCCATCTCGACCTGTCGCGTACCATAGGTACGTCTTGAAAATTATATATTTTCAATAGAAATTATCTAGAATATAAATGTGTTTTATTTTACACGTCTTTCCTTGTTTTTGTAGGTACCTATTTAGTAAAAACTAGATGATGCCCGCGACTTCGTCCGCGTGGATTTAGGTTTTTATATAGGGGATAAAATCCCGTGGGAACGCTTTAATTTTCCGGGATAAAAAGTAGCCTATGTCCTTCCCCGGGATATAAGCTAACTCTGTACCAAATTTCATCAAAATCGGTTGAACGGTTAGGCCGTGAAAAGCTAGCAGACAGACAGACAGACACACTTTCGCATTTATAATATTAGTATGGATAAATAAAACCGGCCAAGTGCGAGTCAGACTCGCGTACCGAGAGATCCGTACTACATAAGAAGTAAAATGTAGTACTTACATAAGAAGTAAAAGAATTATCAATCACTTTTGTTTACGAACCGCAAAACTAACGTTGATTATAGAGGCTTCTTCTGAGGTACGGAACCCTAAAAATATTAGTAAGTAATAGGTACGATGACTTCTTTTACCTATTTACCTACTTAAAAGATAATCATGTAGGTGTGTACCTAGTTGGCATCAGATTAGGCCTCTGGAATAGGAATGCGATGGGAAGGCAATGTATTTGCGGCTGGCACATGGGTATAATATCGATCGTTCTTTTCCTACAGCAGACGAAACGAAAGGTTGATAGAAGGTAGCGGCTAGCGCGGCGGAATAAAATCTCCCTCGCCGATGCGCCTCGTTTCGTATACCACTCGAATAGATCGATGGGTAACAGTTATAATTACCCACTGCGCACGATCGTCTATTCTGTTTTGTTAGCAGTTGACTGTTAGTTTGCTTCGATTGATTGAACGATCTGGAAGAAAGTCCAGTCTCTTCGACTATTCTGTCTAACAGATAGGAAGCGTAATATTTATTCCGTTCTGTAGGCTCTTAGTATACGATTGTTAAACAATCCATAAAAATCCTATACGATCCGATACATCAGAAGCCGACTACCGATAAAGACGGATATATTTTTCCGGGTTGTTCGATAATAGCACTAACATTAGAATAGAATAGAATATATTTTTATTCAAGTAAACTTTTACAAGTGCTTTTGAATCGTCAAATAATTTACAACATTACCATTGTAACAGAACAGAATACGCTTCCGATCCGTTAGACCAGTCGAACAGACTGATCTTTTTTTCGAATTGTTCGCTCAATCGAACTAACAGATTAGAGAACGTAATATTAGAAGGCGCAGGATCAAGATTTTCTATGTGTCAAGGCCGTAGAATAAGTAGAAGTAAGTATGATAATATGTAGGAACACTAATGTTTATTTTATTTATGTAAAAAATCAAATTGTCCGGCCTTGATCCTGACATTAGACCGAGTGGAGCCGCGAGTCGCGACCTTGCACTCGTTCGCGCAACGACTGCAAGTATCACTACTGACAGGATCACCGGAACGAGGACAATGGGACAGTGTATCAATTACATACATAAGTATTCGGTGGGTAATGTACCTATGACGTGTTCAGCTAGGCGTGAAGATTCCTCCTACATAATATTGATGTATTAATTCCTGTTTAACTTCTGTTCTTATTATTTAAAACTTTTCTTATTGTAAAAAGCGGTGATCGCGGTGCGTAGATAGACGTCAGGTCTCTTAATCAAGGGGTTCAGGGTTCGCTTCCGGGCACGCACCTCTAATTTTCGGAGCTAAGTATCCGTTTTAAAAGCGATTAGTAAGTGTCATAATTGTTTAGCGGTGAAGGAAAACATCGCGAGGAAACCTGCACGCCTGAGTTCTCCATAATGTTCTCAAAGGTGCGTGAAGTCTGCAGTTGACCAGCATATGGATAGACACTGGGAAGGGAACTCTTTGACTTTTCCCTTTGAATTTTTAAAACCTTTTTCATGTCACAATGGTGAGGTGTTCTTATAAGCGGGAGGTCCCGGGTTCGATTCTCGGCAGGATCGGTGAAACCGATAACAGGTATGGGTTTAATAAAACTGCTATACTTAATATAACATCTTCGAAAGTTAGTCCGCTTCCATCTTATGCATCATCCCTTACCACCAGAGACTATGCTCGTTGCTTACCACCAAGTAAGATTGCAGTCAAGAGCTAACTTGTACCGGAATAAAAAAAATTAAATCCACGCGGCGAAGTCTTAGACATAATCTAGTAGATACAACCTACTTACCTAAGTAATTAATCCTTATAAGTAACTAGATGATGCCCGCGACTCCGTCCGCGTGGATTAAGGTTTTAAAAATCCCGTGGGAACTCTTTGATTTCCCGGGATCAAAAGTAGCCTATGTCCTTTCCCGGGATGCAAGCTATCTCTGTACCAAAATTCATCAAAATCGGTTAAACGGATGGGCTGTGAAAAGCTAGCAGACAGACAGACAGACACACTTTCGCATTTATAATATTAGTATAGATTTTACGATCATAATCAGGGAAACGGTGGTTCACTAAAGTGGCCATAAATAATGAATATTCACTCACTGCAAGCAGAAGTAGGTACCTACTTAGAGCAAAGGTAACAAGCTCCGCCCACAGTTCACGATCTCATTATTTTCCACTTGTAAATGAATTTCGACATCGAATGTGAATCACCAGTGGAAGCTGTTAACCTTCGCAATACTTACATCTTGTACGCTCGATAGCTCTACACATATTATTACCTAACTAGCTAAGTATAATGCAAAATACTTAAGTAGCTGATCTAATTTTCCACCAAATAGAATAAAAAGTTAGAGCGATTAATCGATCTCTCTTGATCTAAATTTTCTAGGTACAAGCCAGGTCGTAGTTTGATAAAGTAGGTATCTAAGTAAGTGCCTTGGCCGTGTGTGTCTCGCTCGTCACTCTCGGCCACAGACCTACTCGGTGCTCTCGGCAGAGGAGAATGTGACCACCCCGTATCTTCCCGTAGTGGGCGGCAAAGAAGTGACTAAGGGATAGATACTAAATATCAATGCTACCTTGGGGGAGATGAGTGGCCCTGGCTAAAAGGTTACCAGTAAGTATTTCATAAGAGGCATATGGAAAATTCTATTAGGTAGTTACATTGTAATGCCTCTACCTCGAGAAACAGCGTTATCGATTTTAAAAGCTAATCAGTGGTAGGTGCCCGGCAAACAACTTGGAAAAAGTTGGCGAATCCAGGAAGCATTTTTGATGCAGACAGGCAGGCGTGCACCTGCGCGTGACCTGCGCCGACAGACAGATCCATCAATCGCGTGCACCGGGCACCCGCCATTCGCCAACCAATCGAGTCAAGACCAGTGTTCAAGTAAACAACTTGAACATTGACTCGATGCCTACTTACTAACAATGCCCGCATTGTACAATTGTACAGTGCTGAGAGCGAAGCAAGCGCACATGTCCGGGTTTCAAATACCATTTGCCGCTACTTTAGTAGCCCAGATACCATTTAAATACTTTATCAATTTTCGTGTCGCGTATCCTACCTACTTTATTGTGTGCCGGTTACGAAACAATCGAAAAAAGTAAAACAATGAGGCAGATAACTGTAACGTAACAGTAAAGTGGAGTCAACGAAAATAAACGGATGGAGACGCGCGGTGCACGGGCAGTCGGCGCACTCGGCGCACGCTAACCCAGTTCCTGCGTGCTATCGGCTTTCACAACTTTGCGTCATGCGCAGGGCTGCTAGTGACGGAGTCTTGAGCATTTATCAAATCTACTTTCAAAATAGGTCACAATTATTAATCAAAGTCCTGTTGGCCATGACATGATGTCGGTACAGGTTTCCAGGTTTTCTGATGATGGCTGTCTGATCTCGTCGGCTTGATTGCGTTTACTTCTGTGCTTGAAACACGCTTGAAATATTATCAGGTATTTAATAACCTCACGACACAACTTCATCTTCTTTGGTTGAAAGACAGGTTTTGGAATTTTGCGTCAATTCTAGGAAAATCCGGTATAAGTAAGTATGGCAACACAGGAAAAGCAAGATAGAAGAAGAAACAAATTTAAAAAAAAAACAGGTTACCCGCCCCAACTTCGCTGGAGTAGCATTCCGAGAGAGTGGAATTTTCAAAAACCTGAAACAGTTTTTAGGTACCTACTTACTGTTTTATTTTTGACCGAAATAGTACTGGATATAACTTGAAAAATTACAGACTTTCATACAATCTTTATCCTCTACTTAAGTACCTACCTACCTAATTCCCCTAGGGGTAGAATTTCCAAAAATCGTGAAAAATGTAGATATATAGGTACGGTCTATTTGTTTATTTTTAACCAAAAGCCTAGGTACATACCTATGGACTTTCATATAACTTTTCATCCCCCGAGCCGAGTGGAGTTTCCAAATTGTAAATCCTTTCTTAGTGAGTGCTTACGTCATAAAAGAAACCTAATCCCAGCGGATTAGGATTGTTTTATTCAAAGCCTAACACTAGCCTACGTATAATTCAGGACTTAAGGCACTTCTGGATTGGCCTGAAAACTGGTTAGGCATAATCTCCAATCGCAATGTGCCGGTATTTCGGGTATCACTAGCATCATTATACATGTGAAAGTGTGTTTGTTTATTGGTTTATCCTTCAATCACGTCGCAACGGAGCAACAGATCGACGTGAGTTTTTGCAAGAGACCTGGAGAGTGGCTATTTGTTTTTTCCGGGGAATGCAAGTGTTCTCACGGGATTTTGAAAAACCTAAATCCACGAGGACAAAGTTGCGTCGCGGGTATCAGCTACCTACTTAATCCATACTAATATTATAAATGCGAAAGTGTGTCTGTCTGTCTGCTAGCTTTTCACGGCCCAACCGTTCAACTGATATTGATGAAATTTGGTACGGAGTTAGCTTATATCCCGGGGAAGGACATACTTTTTATCCCGGAATATTAAAGAGTTCCTATGGGATTTCAAAAAACCTAAATCCACGCGAACGAAGTCGCGGGCATCATCTAGTAAGTAATAATGTACAGAGGGATTGCATTCATCAAACTTTGGAAATCCGTGAAACATAATATTATATACCTACTTAACATAATTTTTTTAAAGTGACAACCATAAAAAGTTACTTGCCTACTTAGTTACTTACTAACAACTCGGTCGCGAGAGATATACTTACTTCTAGGTAATGAATGGTATTTATATGTTATGCTTATTACGTAATAAGTTATTATAAAGAAAACATCGTGAGGGAACCTGCATCATGCTGCATCAAAGCATTGTGAAGTCTGACAATCCGTATTTGGCCAGCTTAGTGGACTGAGCCCATTTTAAGAGAAGACCCATGCTCATATTTTTAACCGACTTCCAAAAAGGAGGAGCTCAATTCGGCCTGCTTTTTTTAAATGTATTTTTTACAATCTAAGCTCTGCCTTGTACAAATACTTAGTTAACAAATGAAACGTAATTTATATTATTATAATGAATGATGATTTATTAGGAACAAGAAAATCCATTTTGGTTATGGCGGGTTTTTTATCGAAATTATGATCTGAATATTTTGGATTTACTGACTTAGGTAAGTAGTTGTAGTTAATTATATTTACGCATTTTATAAATATAATTAACTACAACTACCTAACCTACTTGATATGAAAATATCACAATAACTATAAAACTTAAAGCAAGTCTTATCTAATTACAATACAATATCTAATTACTATAAGTACAAATCATGGCCGCGTGAAATGGTGCCAAGAATACTGGCAATGACTGCATTTCCGCGCTGGACAGCCAGGCTGATCCGTTGCGCAAAAAATAAGCCAGCCCTTCTGTCACCAGATGAGGCTATTAATTGCGGTGAAATGTCTCGTAAATTTTTTAGCACTAAAACTCCATGGCCCCAGGGTCTCCACGGCAAACGGAACAAAAATGTAACTCTCGATAAGATAGGCGTACTTGCGCCGCTTGCCGTTTTCAGCCATTTCTGCTGCGGCTCCCGGTCTTGATGCTGATGTCTCCCTGATATGACACGGGGCCAATGTGTCAACGCAAGTTGCGTGATGCGTCCCACGTCATTAGCGCCCGTCCCCGTGGCCCTTTCCCAGGGAACCATCATCAATCCATCAGGTCTCTTACCATCATCCCGACTAATCCCTGCCGGCTCAATGAATACGCGCATTTTCCTAATATGTATACATTCTATTCATATTTTCGCCTTAGATCTACCATTTTTAGGGTTCCGTACCTCAAAAGGAAAAACGGAACCCTTATACTTAGGATCACTTTGTTGTCTGTCTGATAGCTGACATTTGGGGGAAAATCTGAAAACCGTGAATTTAGGGTTAGATCACACAAAAACAATTAAATTGTGGTCATGAACTAATAATTAGTATTTTCAACTTTCGAAGTGAGTGACTATATCAAGTGGGGTATCATATGAAAGATCTTCACCTGTACATTCTAAAACAGATTTTTATTTATTTTTATGCATCATAGTTTTTGAATTATCGTGCAAAATGTCGAAAAAATACGACTGTAGTACGGAACCCTCATTGCGCGAGCCTGACTCGCACTTGGCCGGTTTTTCCCTATTATTAGAACCAAATAAAGTTATTTTGTGGTATTAAGTAAGTAGTACTTAGGTCTTACTTAATAAGTTAAAGTTTTAAACAATCGGTTTCGTAATGCAACGACAAGTAATTTCAACAAAAGTTCCCGTAGGTAGTCATATTTTTATTCGTATCGCTTTTCACAGCCCGTTTCTAGGTCAAGATAAGTCGCCATTTATCGAGTTGAAACCAGCTCACTTGTGCTTGTAAAATCTTTATATTCCTTCCGTAATAAGTGTATAGGCTCTATAGGTATGTTATCGCCAATCTGTATAATCCGGTATTGTATAGAATACCTACTTAAAACATACAGGCAATGTATGAAATATATTTATTTCATACTTTGCTCAGGCATTCTATACATTTGCTAAACAGCAATCGAAAATGTGTTAAATTTGGGATTAAAAATGTCTCACGAGTCTGAGTCGTCTCTACACGAGTGGGACTGATTATGTTTATCTGTTTGTCATGCACAAGGCTGAATTAATATTCAGACCCATAACGAAATCTGCCCATCCCGTCTCCACGTAGTCTGCCTGTCTTTCCCGTGTTTTTGTATAAACTTGCCAGTCTTGTCGACTACTGAGGTAACGAAGGTCGATGTCGACTGTCGAGGTAACGAAGGTCGATGTTGACTGTCGAGGTAACGAAGGTAAAAATTAAACTTTCTTTACCATCAAGGCATGTATATTTAATTACTTAAAAAGTTAAAATACTTAGTACACATAACTCTGAAAATTAGAGGAGCGTGCCCGCGATCGAACCACCGACCTCGGGAATAGAAGGCCGACGTCTTAGCCACTAGACTATCACTGCTCGATAATCATGTTTAACGAGCAAAATTACTTCCGCGCCACGATTTCTACGTATCAAATAACACATTCTTTAGAAAATCAGTCGAGTAACGCAAAAACAGTTTTCCCACGGTTTTCGAGTTGTACACAAATGTCTCGGAAAGTTGTGCGAACGACGAGAAAAGTCGTATCAATGAGTCCCCAGTGCGGGAAGTGAGAAATAAGATAACTGCAACAACTTCGTAGTTCGCAGCAATTTTTTCAACCACAGGTAGGTTTTTTAACCATAACCAGATTAAATCCGATATACCTACCTATTAAATTATCTGATAGGCACTTTCATCATCTATTGATTTTGATTGACTACTGAATTATGATCATAAAAATAATAAGTAATAGGTACACCTAATAAGAATAATATTATTATTTATTCGATAGGTACTTCCTCTTTCCATAATTATGATCTAAAATCCAAATACCTCAAAATACCTGTTTAGTATTGGCATGAGTGTGGCGATAGGTACCTATTATTATTTATATAGTACGCGACAGGTTGAAATGGCAATCGGGGAGATGGAACGCCCCGCACACCCGCACAGCCCCCACCCTAACCTGGTGAGGGCGAGCGCGGGTGACGTGCGGGTGTGCGGGGCGTCCCCCCGCCTCATACCCTGATTGCCATCTCGACCTGTCATGGACTATAGGTACCTACTGAGCCATAATGGCGCTCTATTCGTACGTAGTATCTCTAGTTTTCTTTCAACTTCCGTGTCAAAGGCGTTAACTCAGTAAGTTTGATGTAAATCTACTTAGTTTAGTATGATTCATTTTTTTCAAGTAGGTAAAACTTCTGAGAGAAACGTTTTTCGAGCGGAATTAGCACAAACTCTACTTATTTGAAATGGCCGTCAAACAGAACAGCTGTTTTGGGGCTGCCATCTACTATCCATTTTAAGTACAGCTACGAAGTCGTGCTGAAAAACTCTATTTAATATGTTCATTTTCAGCCGTTTCAGCGCATTTCAGTTTATTTAAGGCTCTAAAAGGTCGTGCATGAAATAAAATGCGTAAAACTAATAAATAAATTGTACGCCAGCAATTAAATAAATAAATGAAATACCTATAAATAAATACCTACATATATAACTCGATTACAATTTACAACTTCAACTTGTTATTCTCTGTCTCTTACGGCGGCGCTAATGCCCCACGCATACCACGATATCGTGGAAGGCATAAAAAAAAACCCGCGGAGAAATTGCCTCAAAGAGTTTTTGTTGAATGCAAATTGGTTCTAACGGAGTTTTATCGCTCGTTGAATCTAGCTGTCGATTATGTTGCCAGTGATTTGATACGAATCATACAGTTAAAGAGTGTCGGAAGTAAATACAAATCTGACATATTATGTCTGTATTTTATTTTGGTACCCTTGGTATATGTATTCAGTATCTATTACCTATGATAGTACCTACAGACCTACAGGCTATATAGTACAGGCTCACCACAGCGATGTAGAAAAATTAAAACTACATATTCAGATAAGTAGTGTACCTAACTATCATAATAGGTTACATAATAATATTATCAATTATCATAAGAATTTTATTATATTCAAGTGATTGACATATTAAATGGCAAATCTGCTGTGTTTATTAAATCAGTCCGAAACTGTGATACCCTGCACAACATATAAGTAATATCTTAATTCTACTTATATTTTTGTTATCACAATTTACATATAATTTATATAACTACATAAGTTTACATATTAATTATGTATCACAATAACATATTCTATATTTAGTGTTAGATTTTTAGCAAATTTTTAGTTCTGTTTTCTATCATTATAGTTTAGGTATTGTTTAATAGTGACACGTCCATTACCTACCTATATTATAACTGCTTCTGTACACACTTTTTTTTGGAGAGTGACTAGTTTTTATAATGGGCTACTTTTGACTCATATCTAATTTCGTCCAATAAATCATTATTTATTATAGTATTTTGCTTAAGACAACGAAATATATCAATAACAATTATTAAAAACGCAGGATGGATATATAAATCCAATTTTAAAAAATACAGTTTTTATTTTTATTTGAAACGCAGAAAACGCTGTCAGCCATGATGTGACGTCATTAAATATGTAAACAAAGAAATGTCATCCCTATGTCACGCGGGGACTAACGTAGTATCCATATATATAAAATTTAAAGTCCTGACTAACTTATATATCAACGCACAGCCTAAACATCTAAACAGCTGGTCCTAGATACATGAAATTTGGTGGGTGTGTTCTTTGTAGGTAAAGAGAAGGTATCCACTAGGAAAGAATTTTTTGAAATTCCACCCCTGAGTGGGTTAAATGGAGGTTTGAAATTTATGAAGTCCACGCGGGCGAAGTCACGAGCATAAGCTAGTTTTTATATATTTCTAAAAACTCATAGTAAACGTAAAAAAATATCGCTTTCTCTTTATAAATTGAATAAGTTATTACAACAAAGTGATCTTTGCAAAAATAAATTTGGGTTGAAGTCGTTAGTCATATAGGATCCCTATATGCAAGTCTTCGCGTGTTACGTATATTTATTTCACTGGGCACTCTAATCCACAACTTTCCTGTGGTCTTTATCGATGAGTTTTTTACATTCTCGGATGATACAATAACGAAAATTACTATATTTTTCATGTACACTAGTATAGAAGTCATGTTTATTAAACTTTGGGAGGTTATGCTGTTGTTTACAAATGCATGACGTCAGAGCACAGATAATCTATCGGCCAAACATGGCCGACAGTGTTTTCACTTGTCTAAGAAAAATATATTTTTAAATGAAAGTTTTACGGTTTTTAGGGCGCAAAAAAATATAGTGTTAATTTTTTTGATATAATAGCACAAATATTAACCATTTAAGACCAACTTTAAAAAAGTGTCAAGTAGCCTATTTATGGCTGGTATTACTTAGTTATTATTGTCATAACCTGTTATTGGGGCCATTTCTCTGGTACACAATCTCTAAACTAAACTAAAACGACACGTCCAAATCTATTGCTATCCCTTTCATAATGTTGCTTGCGGAAAAGGATAGCACTAGATTTAGACCTGTTAATTTAGTTTAGTTTAGAGATTGTGTACAAGAGAATCGGCCCCATTGTGTGTCTAATAAACAAAATAATATTAAAAAATGCACTTGATTTATGTACTTCAATCACTCTGCAACGGTAAAACGTATCGTTATGATTTTACTATAAGCAGATACCTATAGGTAGCTGATAGTCAGTTTAAGACCTGGCGAATGATAGGCTACTTTTCATCCCGGAAAATTAAAGAATTACCCACTGGATTATTAAAAACCTAAATCTACATATAGGTACATAGGTACTATACTACATAGGTACGAGGGCAGCGTCTAATCTATAGTAAGTATAATATACAGGCATGCTCCACGTATAAATTATTATTATAGCCCAATGACGATACACGCAATGCTATATTTATCGTGATGATCATAATAATTGGATCGCGATATTTGATGACCTATTTTCATTTTGCATTATGGGTTGATTACAGAATGGGCGTGTATAGCATGATCCTGGTTTAATTAGGAATCCAATAGGAAAATAATAACTCTTGTAGGCTATGGCTTTACGGGTTTTCTACGTAGAAGGTAGGTTAATCCCCTCATTAAAAGTTCTGGGAAGTTACCTAATTTAAGATTGACGTATTGAGGGGCATTCTCCGTAACATATTGGACACTGTTAGAGGTAGGCCTAATAGGTGATATAAATATTTTGTTGATTTTGATAAACTAGGTACACAGGCTGGGCACTAGGTTGAAGCTACTGTCTTCAAGCAATACCGAGTTCGTGAAGGATGTTTGAAAATTTAAATTTCTACTGCTGGTCTCTTGACTCTACAGACAGCTGACAAAACGTCTACAATGTTTTTTTGGATTTCTCATGAAAATGAAAATACGTGGTAAACAAGGCGTAAAAAATCATACGTCTTGATGCTGTCACTAGCGTAAGCTGTTAGTCCAATATGCAATCAGGACCACTGACCAACAATGAGCCCAAACTCCAAGCTGCCATCATGTCAACAGTCAACGTTGACCGTCATCGTGTGTGCGTAGTTATCGTGGATCGTAGCTCACTGCAGTCACTGCTCAATTCAATCATAGCGGGATCAGCGAGCGCTCTTCGGTTCTTCTCGGCCTCTTTCGTTCCCCTACCTCAAATATAATAATATGATAACATGAACTAAGAGTGAGAGAGACCTCGATACCCCTCGCTACCCTCCCCAGGGCCAGTCGGTTTGAGATCGGGTTTTCTCGTCGTTTTAACTACCAGTTTTCAGCGAGCCGTACTAGTGAGTGTCTGTGTCGTTCGTTACAATCGAATTGATCCGACTTTTATTTCGTGCGTCTTCTATAAAAACTCTTTTATATCTGTGCAAAAAACTGGACGATACGCTTCGTCACAGCGGATCGGTGCCGTTCAAAAGGTGCAGTGTTGAATTTGTGAGAGTGCTTGTGACTGCTGACGCGACGTCGCGTCGTACAAAACCAGTGACTTGTCGTCGTGGATCCTTCACGCTCGAGGTAAATACAGAAACTGTTAGCGATAAAATAATCGTCTACTTACGTGGAATTAAACCGGACCGTGTCATGTGATTCTTTAAAATGAGTTTGAGCGAGATCTATCTAGTAAGAAAACGAGCCATTTTTTAACCAAGCAGTGAATTACCTATACTTAATTATGTACCGTTATCTATCGCTGAATGCCGTCACTAAGCGATAATTATATTATTAACTACTTACTTATCGTGTTCTCAATTAAATTGAATTAACTAGAGCTATTTGTAAAAATATTTAGTTTTCAATTAGCGTCTGTGTTCGTAAACGTTAAACAAATTCAATGTCACTGCCTATCTTGATTGAGGAGTTACGTATGAGGAAGTGAACTTTATTGTTCCTTGTATTAGTAACAGCAGCTGTTAACAAAGTAATAGGTATTATCTGTAATTGAAATTTGAATACAAGCGAAGCGTGCAGCGATATAGTTAGTTAAAACTTTAAATACATAATGTGAAGGTTCTTTAAATATATTGAAGAAAAAATATATTGCGATCAACATAATATAAATTAACAGTTAGTTAATTAACAAGCAACCACTTGGCATGGCAGTGCAAAACTGCTTTCCAGCAAGTCTGGATGGGCGTGGCAAGTGGCCAAGTGTTGCCAAGGCTTACAGGAACGAGTTTTTTTTTAATCGTTTACTAAGAACAATATTTTACACTGCGAAATTTCAACAGCCGACAACGATCGCATCTCGTTTAAATTAATACTTAAATTTTGTTTTATAACTGATTTAGTTAAATGTATTTTTCTATACTTCGTTGCGGCTCGGTATATCATAAGGCTTATCATAGTGTGCGTAGAGCTTTAGATTTCAGAGAGCTTAGATTCATTTATTTTTATAGAATCTGCTTTAATCTTTTTATTTCGAAATAAACATCTAATAATATAATGTATTGCGTTCCTAACTTAGAATAGGAAAGCCAACCTTTACCGGTCGACTGTCGCTTGAAAATTGCGATTTTGGAGGAAAATATTTAATTTGCTTGTGTAATCTACAGTCCTACGCAACGATTTTTTTTCAACTCTTAGTTAGGTACTTGGTTATATTTACAGTTACTACATCACAATATGGCGGATATTATCTTATAAATAGGTACATAATATCTAAACTAAACTAAAATGTACCAATGTAAAAGTACCTACATCTAAATCTATTGCTATCCCTTTAATAATGTTGCTTGCGGAAAAGGATAGCACTAGATTTAGACCTGTTAATTTAGTTTAGTTTAGTGATTGTGTACAAGAGAATCGGCCCCAATATACATTTATCTATCTACCTACCTAATTTAGGTAGGTACACTAGGTACAGTCCATTCAAACAAAGATTCGCAGACAGTTCGTTCGAAAAACACACGATAAGAGAAACTGATTATTATCGAATAATAATAAACGTAATCAATAATAGAAAACAATCGAACGATAGGCGTGTGTTGTGTGGCTTTCTCAACATTTCGTCTATTTTTAGCAGTGCGAAGGCACGCGGACCGAGCCGCGGAGCAAGTAGGTCGCAATGAGCGCTCGTCCGCGACGCAGTGTTCGTACTTCGTATCGTGTCTTCGTATACCCTGTGCCACGAGGCCCACGACTCACGATTCGTCATTGCTTATGGTTTTATAGCGAAGTAGGTTTATACATAGGTAGGTAGGTACCTACATATTACATAGGTACCTATTGTATTCATATTATGTGAAGGAAATAAACTATATAGGTACTTACCTAAAACCTGGCCAAGTGCGAGTCAGACTCGCATACGAACGTTTCCGTATACTATCGTACAAGAAGATGATATAACACTATTGCACTATGTAGACGGACTCTATTACTAAGTCTTCGCTATCCGGTACTATTATATTATTCTGTGCTATCGGTCCCTCCGTCTGTATGTCTGCGAGCTGTATCTCGTAAACCGATGATGTGATTCTATGTTGGGTGGGATGGTGTGTGCGGAGACGGGTCCTGTGTACTACCGGGATCTGCAAGGTAATTCGCTAACTCAGTGTCCTCTGAATGATAGCCACCGCTCATTAGCTCATAGCTCATTTGACATTGGTTGGTACTTGGCTGTACATTGCTGCTTCAATGAGTGATTATTAAAATATTTTTTCGTAGAAAACCTTCAATTAATTAAAAATAAAAGTCAAATGAGTTCAGTGGCTATCATTCAGTGTTAGATACTGATTTAGCGAATCAGTAGGCTGGTCTCGTTGGAGGCGAACTTCCGAAGACTGGGAGTTTCCGCACGCGTGGTAGTAGGTACTTCTCATTCTGAGAGGAGATCCGTGCTCAGTAGTGGACCGGTTGGGTTGATGGGTTGAAAGGATGATAATGAGATTTTATTTAAAGATTTATAGTACCTACCTATCTTAACAGCTAAACTAAACGTCGATAAATTAATTGGTGGCAGAGATAAAATTCCAAGAATGTCCAAATAAAAACGGGTCAGACACGCAATAACTTCGCTAATGGCCGGAAGTGAAGTGATTCACCCCCGTATTTCAATGTTTACGTTTTCTCTGAATTTCGCTTTCCCTGTTTAATAAATATGTTAATCTTTTGTTTTTGTTTGGAATTGAAATTGAGAAAATATCGAAATGTAAAGATCGATGGGAGCTTCATATAGGCACGTGACTTTTAGTGTGGAGACTTGGGGCCGTGGGGCCCGGAGGCTCGAGCTCTTTTTGAGGATATTTCGAAAAGGCTTATCGAGTCAACCGGGGACCCGAGAGCTGGCAGCTACCTTGGTCAAAGAATTAGTTTGGCCATCCAAAGGGGTAATGCTGCCAGCATCTTGGGTACAATGCCTCGCTGCGGTGGTCTCGATGAGGTTTTAGATTTAATTTAATTTATTTTAGTTGTTGTTTTATGTTACTTTTAATTTATATTAAAGTTTTTTTAATATAATTGTCTGAGTATACCCTTTTTAAATCTAGAAGATAAATTTATTAATTTTAAAATGTAAAGATAAATCCTATATTCATTAAAAGTTTTAAAACGGCTGTTGTAGATAGGTACTAGATTCTTTACACTAACTGACTTAAAAAAGGAGGAGGTTCTCATTTCGTCGGAAGCTTTGTTTTTTTTAGAAAAGTTACACAAAGTTTTGTGGTAGAGACTTTTATGTTACGTAGCTACATAGACAATAGATAGATATAAGTAGGTACAGATACCTACTGCAAAGGTATCTCTGCCTCGTCGTATGCCTGATGGCTGGGGGTCGTGAGTTCGTGACCCCTTTCCATTAATAACATATTGGTAGGGGACTAGGTAGGGGTCTCCCTGTCGGGATAGTTATAATCCTTCCGCATATCTAACTAGGTACCTAGTAAACAAAATGGAAAATATTTATATCCGCCTAGTTATGGTCTTTTGCATGACTAAAGACATTTTATTCAATGATTATATTATGTAATACTGTACTATATACTTGAGGGTCTACCGATTCGGGAAGCAATTTATGCTACTCAGAATTTTAGGCCCTGTATTTTATTTCATCATCATCATGACCAACCCCTCACCCGCCGCCGGCAATTTAAGCCATAGCCCGCCACGCTGGTCAAGTAAGTGCCAATTCCTATGCCTACTTTGGCATACGAAAATATCACGTATACTTACCTTGTGCCCTGAAATGGAGGGGTTGTTCATTCGTATTAGTGAACGAGTAGGTAAAGACCGAAATATTGCACGAAAGATAATTTCCCCGCAGTTAGCGATGTCGTCAGCTGATAGCGCGGGGTCAACGGCCGCGACTTTGTCCCGATGTCCGCACTTTATCACAGCACTACGTAATACATAGAGAGGTATTCACGACAAAGACCAAGGGTTATCGGGTGTCAGGACGCTTGGAATCCGATTCGTGTTTCTAATTAAACCCGCGCTGCCTTCGAAGTGGGGCAAATAGGTACCTACTTACCTTTGTACTTGTTTCAACAATGGCTTGTAGTTACAGGCTTTTTAGTCAGGTGGACGTAAAATGAGAATATTTTTGATTACAAAGGATAAAACGTCTTTCTTTTCCTTAGGTATTCTATAGTTAGTGGATTATTTATACCTACTAGAATAAATAATGTACCTCTACTTATTACGAACAGAAGACGTACAGACAGTAGCCTAACACTTTCACAATATCAGAGTGAAGTGTAGGATGTATGTAGAATGTAGGTATAAGGCCCGCAAATTGTTATTGCGCTGGAACCATGTCTCATTAACATCGAAATGACGTCATTTTGACGACAGCCGAAATAAAAATATACCATCAGCTCGAAACTTCAGTCTAGTGCTAACGTCACTAAAATGGCGGCCACGTACATTAGCAATTTGCGGACTTATACCTACTCAGTAGGTGTCTTCTTGACGAAAGAGTAGGTCAACTTAAAAGTGGTACAATAGCTAGCATTATAGCTTACTAATGATCCAAAGCCTAACAAAGCCTGTCGTGGCCTGTCGGATTTTTCCCTGACAAAAATATTTGCCAAATAGGTACCAACACTTTATAATTTGTTTGATTGTGGTAACACCGACACTCCGTTAACAAAGTACAATACATAAAAAAAGAAAAGGGCCAAATTGAGAACCACCTCCTTTTTTGGAAGTCGGTTAAAAACAGGTGGCCCGATTCCTGGTCTTTAGTTCAGGGCGAATCAGTAAATATCTTTTAAAGCAAGATGTGTATTTAACGATCGTAAATCAGGCTAGTGTCAAGAGTTGAATTATGATGAATACCTACTGGTCGGCGGATGCCGGAGGCTGGATGGCTGAGAAACGATCCCGCTCAATTACCTAACGTCTAACACCAACCTTGCGGCCTGGCATGTCCTTAACGAGCGTTCAACTTAACGTAGGTACGAACTTATACCGCATATTGCTATTGCGCTGGAACCATGTCTCAGTAACATCGAAACGACGTCATTTTGACGTCAGCCGAAATAAAAATATACCATCAGCTCGATACTTCAGTCATTAGCAATTTGCGGGACTTATACTGTATTTACGCGAGGTCTTAGTTCGGGTTCGGGAGTGACGAATATACCCTGTTTATCGAAACGAGCTAATAGGGAAGTAAGGAACCGCATATCATTGGACGCCTGGTAACGATATAGCCAAATGCTGAGGGCTATAATGATAAGAAGAGAACTGAGAGAAAAAGAAGAAAACAAGAAGATAGAGATTTATAAGGTCAGCATGAAGTAATGCCACGCAGTTCCGTGCTAACCTTGGAAGAACTTCGAGGTTATTTTAATCCGCGCGAGTCGGACCTACCGGACAGACCTATGGAACAGACCTGCTGGCAGGCAGAAGTATGTAGGGATTTTTTTCCTCCACCGAAGAAAAAAAAGGCAGATTGGTAGCGTTCGAGATGATTGCAAATCAAGATCAGCTACACAGTACACTACAACACTATTAGGTACTCTATTAATAGCCTCGTCTCGCTTCAAGGTTACTTGTCTAGTTGGAACCGCAGACCATTGTAAAGATTTTAATTACATGCCTTGGATATTTATATATTTCATCATCATCTCAACCCATCGCTGGCCTTGCTTAGCAATAACTACTTAAGTATACTTGTTATCAGCGACTACATAACCCTTGTAGGTCTGCAAAGTTGTTATTTGGCGTGAGCACATGAGTAGATATCACTCGTGTGGTGTGAGTGTTTACAAGTATTGAATAACAAGTAACCAAACGATTCTAAGATTGAACCACGAGTGAAGCGTGTGATTCAAAAATAGAATCCTGAGCGTAGCGAGCCGCAATTAACTGTTCCACTAGTACTATAATATGTAGTCTGTGGTTCCACACAGATTTTGAACGACAAAGAAACTTCGTAAGATGAAAATAACTACCCTACTTATCTGCATCGAAACTGCCGACTGTTTGCGTAGTGTGACCTGCACGCTGAAAGTCAATAAAGCAAGAGTGTCATATAGCTGGTATATGCTGTCTGTATAGAAGCTGTATGCTGCTGGTATAGCAGGTATAGCTGGTATATATAATGTCATATATCTGGGACCTGTATCACGTTACCTGTAGTGTAATTAATTAGGTAAATTCAACAAATGACCTTTCACAACAATTGTATAATATGTAAAAGCCGTGCAGAGCAGATAAGTAGTTATATCAAGCATTATAATATTTCTATATTCATCACGCTGTTGTGAATATTTGGATCGGAGCGGAAATTACGTAAAAGGTTTACGTTACATAGCGTAAGTAACATAGCGACCGGTTTTTCACATCACTATACAATCAGTTGATGTAGGTACGGAAGGTTATGTTTATGTAGGCATCCACAGGAAAATACCTAAAGGAAATACTTATATACCTAAATATATAAATATACTTAGGTATACTACGTACCGAATGGTGTCATTAGCATATCGTTACGGTTTGTAAGAAGATTTCTTTTTGGAGATTATGGATGTACATAATATAGATATATAGCCCGCAACAGGTTGGGATGGCAATCGGGGAAATAGGCGGGAGGGGGAGGGGGGGGGGGGGGGCTCACCCGCACCGGGTTATTCGCATTCATATATCAGTAGTATAATATGCAAGTAGGTATAGCAGCGATATTATAATTTATTTAATTATTTGATTGTTATTTATAATACGCGTGCTTTTTAAACACGGGTTATGCTGTGCAACCATTTAGGATTACAATAAGAACGAAACGTTGTATTGTGGAATTAGGTTAGGTATAATTATAATTATTGTACCTAATCTGTTTTGGATGGCAATAAATAAATTAATAAATATAAAATGTCGCTGAAGTATTGTTAGTTATATAGGAAGATATGCATGTACCCTTGGCGTGCGTGGGTAAAATTAGCTTTTTAGCCCAATGACCTCTATATACACCGACCTATGTAGCTCATTCATCTTGCTCGCTGAGATAAATACCTACTCTATTGCCACGATTTTCGTGCTAAAATCTTCGTCTGATTTATTATGGTTTTTGCCATGATACACACACAACAAAATACTTTTCATAATTTTAAGGTAATAGCGCATTGGTTAAGGCGTCATCCTTCGATTCGGGAGGTCTGATGGGGTTCGATCCCTAGGCACGCACCTCTAACTTTTATGATAATATGTAAATAGTCTAATCTTAATTCGTAGGACCTATTAGTAAGTAGGTATACCTACTTACTCGGGCACAACTTTTACGATACATGTAGGTATAGTCTAATCGTAATTCGTAGGACCTATTAGTTAATCAGGTAAATCCTTTTTTTCGTGAAAAAAATCATCATGGATACCACCGTCCACGGCACCGGCTGGCACTGTGGTTATTTCGGATGCCTATAGCACAGCCCTGAAGCTTTGCGCTTAGTTGCACTTACAGGGGAAAGAGTAAGGGTATTCTTCAAAAACAATAATTCCTAACAAGAAACCGAATCCGTTCCAATAAATTGTGCAATAGCTCTCAAGTTTGTAGATGGTCGGTATTGCCGGCACCAGCGCGGATGCCGTCCGCAACACTTTCACCGCCGCCATCTTGTAGAGGCCATGTCGTGCGCGCGCGCCGCTCATTGAGGAATTGGCACTGTTATAAATTAATATTGCTTTGGAATGCTTTGTGCCTCACGTGACCTAAAAAGAGCCGAGATAAAAAAATAATTAAAAGACATTTTTCAAATGAAAGTTATAGGTACCTACTTTACTACTTAGTTACAATCGATGTTTTCGATTACTGTTAGTGTCACGTAAAAAAGGCCTTGAACCTGGGAAGACCCCCCACTAGGTGGACAGACGACATCAAACGAGTCGCAGGGAGCCACTGGATCCAGGCGGCGCAAGACCTTGGCGTGTGGAAGTCCCTACAAGAGACCTATGTCCAGCAGTGGACGTCTATTGGTTGATGATGATAATGACCTTGAACCTGCGCAGTGGATGATTTATCGATTTATAGCGGTATGACATACTATGAAGTGAAGCGCGATGGCGGGGCCGCGGTGTGTGTGCCTGTGTGCCTCGCCTCTTTAGTTCGTTATAATAGTCAATCTTTTGCTTCCCGCGTTACAGGAAAGTAGAGCACCCCTACGCAGACCCACCGTCTCTACTCTCTACTCTCGTCCCCAGAGCTCTTTTTAATGTATGCAAGTCTGTTAGATGGAGGGAGAAAGGGAAGAGAGCCATACCCATACGAAAAGAATATTGTGGATTATTATCATTCATCCATTTTCATCAAAAGACAAAAACCCATCGTCGCGCTGAGCTAAGGTCTCCTCTCCTAGTCCACCACGCTGGCGCTGGTCAAGTGAGGATTGGAAGATTTCACACACCTTTAATAACATTATGAAGAACTCTCGGGCATGCTGGTTTCCTCACCACTGTATCATCTTACAAATCCAACAACTGACCATTAAACAGTGTAATTTATTACCTACTTACCTAGTTAAGTGAAATTTATTTTAAATACAATATTTGACTTTGATTACAATCTTTTTCTTGCAACTGGTAGGTATTTAGGTACCTACCTAGGTAATTGCTTTTAAACGTCCATAACTTAAAGTAGGTATAATAAGTTAGAGGTGCGTGGATGATGGATAGCTGCAAAAAAATCCCCTTTTTTTGAAATAGGTATGCTCATGAAATTTTGAAGTTGTCAGACTAGTTAATTAAGATTAGAAGATTGTGAACTCGCGAATTGACTCTAAATGAAATTGATAAGCGGTAGGATTATCCTTCGGGACAGGGCTAATATATCTCAGACTTAACCTAAAGCGACGTTATGAATCTCCGCCATTTATCTCTATCAAATACCCTATTTTATCGGCTATTTCATTCACATAGATTGTCTTAATAAAACTTTTAGGTTAGCGAAGGCGGTCTTTGTTCTTGCTTTATGAACCGAAAATTATCTATGTGCAGGGATTTAAAAGTTGGGTATTACCGTATTACGAGCTAAAGCACTAATAGAGCTGAGTTTTTATAATTTTTAATCAAGTAGGTACCTACTACCTAGGTACTTTACAAAATATATAAGAAAACTAGGTGATCCCCGTGATTTCGTCCGCGTGAATTTAGGTCACGCTGCACGAATTCAATAAATCGAGAATTTTAGGTAAATAAGCATAAAGTGTGACGGCTTATTACGGTTTGTATGAACTAGGTTAACACCTTCGCTGTAAACTTATAAACCGGCTTCAAATGAAATAAGATGCAACGAAAATTTGATGTCAAGGTCGAATCGATATTGCTCGCAAAACTAAAATCTTTGTTTCTTGCAAAATACGCTCGTATTTTATGCATGAACTATCTCGTTAAAGGCTATCTAATAATAGTAGATTGTACAACAAGGGCATAAAACAAGCCATTTTATCCGAGACGTTTATCTACCCGAGCCGAAGGCGAGGGCAGATATTTAAGTCAAAAAATGGGTTTTATGACCGAGTTATACACTCTGCTTTTCACTTCGATTGCCAGGATAGGAAACAACATTATGATAATATTTACCGATATGTCTATTTCATCTATTTAGTTAATATTTAGAGTGAAATTCAAAAAAATTGTAATCAGGTTGTATAGGTATAGGTCTAGGGCTCGCAAACACGATGCAAGGTGAAAATACGATATAACGCAGCATATCGAATATCGGCAAATGTAATCATTCGTATTTGATTCATATTCGTTTTTAGGGTACCTCAAAAGAAAAAACGGAACCCTTATAGGATCACTTTGTTGTCTGTCTGTCTGTCTGTCTGTCGGTCGGTCTGTCAAGAAACCTACAGGGTACTTCCCGTTGACCTAGAATAATGAAATTTGGCAGGTAGGTAGCTCTTATAGCTGACATTCGGGGAAAAATCTGAAAACCGTGAATTTGTGGTTACATTACACAAAATTTTTTTTAATGCACCATAGTTTTTGAATTATCGTGCAAAATGTCGAAAAAATACGACTGTAGTACGGAACCCTCGTTGCGCGAGTCTGACTCGCACTTGGCCGGTTTTTAAATTCGATTCGCAGTGGCCGTCATACAAAATTTACGTACGCTTGTGCACTGATTTGGTTCCTATTTATACGAATTCGGATTAGTGCGTACCTACTGCGCTGCGTAAAGAGTACTATACTATACTACTACTAGGCACAAGCGTATGCACTGATTTGGTTCGTATTTATACGGATCCGTAACTCTCTACTATCTGCATGCACATTGCTCTACAAACAAACTGTATCAGCGACAGGTGCGCACTGCGCGGGCGCAACGTGCGATATACTCGGTGACACAGTTCGCAGTTTGTTTAACCCAAAAACCTTTATTTTGTTTCCGTTTTAGAGAGTTTATCGCACACGTCGCGTCGTCTCGTCCATATTTCGTTTGATATTCTATAGGTGTACCATTTTTTTCATTTATTTAATCCAAAAATATTTTAGCTGTAGAGTCACATGGCTATTTTTGTCGTATTCGATCTTAGTGTAATTTTTTTTTCCAGATCTACTACCTAATCATTGACTTCGAAGGCTACTTTCCAAACACCGAGGGTAAGCATTATTACAGTTTATGTTTATGCATTATACTTATTTTTAATATTCATGAATCCAGATGTCCGTTTCGACTATGTTACTGGCGTATTTTGCATCCGTATACGGGTGCAAAATACGCCAGCCGCCAGCCGGGGATGGGTTATAACCCATCTCCGGCTCACTACAGAGCACGGGTCTCCTCTCAGAGTGAGAAGGGTTTTGGCCATAGTCTACCACGCTGGCCATGTGCGGATTGGTAGACGTCACACACCTTTAAGAACATTTTGCAGAACGCTCAGAAATGCAGGTTTCCTCACGATGTTTTCCTTCACCGCTAAAGCAAGTGATATTTAATTACTTCTCAACAACAGAGATAATGCTCTACAAATCCGCTATCTCCTTATAAAAGTCGATGTACATGGCTTTCTCCCACGTAGTACAGACTACACATTAAAACTACTTACTCTATCCCACACATTTTATTTCTCAGAAAATAAGGAAGGTCTGGCGGCATTGGAATCTTGCTCTATTATAAATTCTCATTTTTGTTATCCGCAGACATCAGTCCCTCGTCTGCATAGGCTGTAATAGTAACGTTGTACAACCCGTCGGAAATATCTGCGAAGCTAGCTTAGTGACGTCATGCAACGCACTTGCGTTGGCACCGGTACTGGATAGGCGAAAATGGCGGGGAAGCGCATTCTAGCGAGGTGCGAAAATATTTCTGACGGGTTGTACATGCGTTGTACTTATAGCTAAGCTAATGATTGTAAAGTAACGTATTCGAATCAGCTGACCTCTGACTTGGCACTCGCGGCACAATTTGACAATACACATTAATTTGTGAATAGTGCATGCCTCCGCCGTCCACACAATACTCCGGTAGTTTGTGTATTGTGTTTAGGACGCTTTGCAAATCAATCGCTATGCAGCGTGCTAGGTAAGGGACCTCACGCACTACGCCGCCACGGCTACTGGCCGTAGTCATGCTCGCCGCTCGCGTAGTGCGCGAGGTTACTAAAGGCCGCCAAAAGTGTAATTTCCAGTTCTACCAAACTATGTCTTTCTGTCTGTTTTCATGGTCCATCCATTTTATACAATGAACCAAAAGCTTAATTTGCTGTAATCCGTTGAAACAGGTCGAATCTGTATGATACAACATACAGCATGCGAAATGCACGGCCCGCCCTCCTACCACACGAGTAGATATATCTACTCGTGTGCTCCCACTGCTAACTATGCAGGAAAAGCAGCCACTCGGCAAGCAATACTCACCACCACCACGCAGCACCACACAAATCCCAAAACACACTCGACGCACGTTTCGCCCCGACACCGGAGCACCCTCAAGAGATGCAGACCTTACAATGCACAATTGCTTGCAATTTCAACAATATCGGTTTTAACGAAAAAAATATACCTACCATGATGTTTTGTAAAACCACGACAAAGACACGTGCCGACAGCACCAAGCCAATGGGGACCCAGAGGCAAAACTCTCAAAGGGCGCCACAAGAGGTCCGGCCAATGCAAGCTGTCATTATTCATGGTTTCTTACTTAGACATAGTCCCTCAAATTGCAATTGCCCTGGAACCATGTCTCATTAGCATCGAAATGACGTCATTTTGACGTCATTTGACGTATATTTAAGTAAAAATATACCATCAGCTCGAAACTTCAGTCTAGTGTTGACGTCACTAAAATGGCGGCAACGCGCATTAACAATTTGCGGGACTTATATGTACTTAGAAAATTCTTTGGATAATGGAACCTATCATGATACTACCTCTATGGCCGATCCGCTTATGTGCCACCTGTCGGGATAAATTGGCAGTGTGGACTGTGGATTCCTTCCACAAAAGTCATGACTTGTATGGAGGAGCAGCGGTCGGCAACCCGCGGTCTGTTTCGTAAATAAAGATCCTTATCATTCGGAATTATTTTAATTTCGAGGATATCGTATTTCTCGGTGGCTGCCGACTGGTATCGTGTTCACCATCATCACCTTTTCATGAGATATTGATACTTGATAACGTACCGATAACTGAGTAATTTATATAATAAATAAGTATCAAATTCAATCTTAGTGTCAATAATCTCAAAATATGAATCTAATTATAATGAAATCAATGGATCCTATTTTTATGATGGCTTGCCAACAAATGACAAATTGATAACGTTTCATCGCCAGCCCACTCCTTAGCACGGGTCTCCTCTCAAAATAAGAAGGGTTTGGCCATAGTCCACCACGCTGGGCGGGTGCGGATTGGCAGACCTCACGTAACTTTGAGTACATTATGGTGATTCGATCCCGGGCACGCACCCCTGACTTTTCGGAGTTATGTGAAAAAGTTTGCTCAGCGATTACTTAAGTATCATAATGTTATTGGCAGCACTAATTATTTTTAACTAGCTGTTGTCCTTGACTTCGTCTGCGTCCTGCGAGAACTGTATTGTCACGTGTATTTTCCAAAAAAAAAATCATGCGAACCTTGTCCTGGCAATTCCTGGGGAAAAAGAATTAGCCAATTTGGTGCAGTCCTTCGAAAGTTATGCGCGTTTCGGTGATTATTTTTATTTAATTAAGTACATAATATAGATTTTATTGATAAAGTTTGAAGATTACTGATTATTTACTGACGATGTGAAAATGTGAAGGAAATGTTTGTGTATTTGAGTATGTCAATATTTAACATCGCAAAACAAGTGCGACCCGCTTTTATTTCATTTTGCCACCTGTTGACTAAAAGGTTACCGACCGCTGACTCTGAGGTAGAGTCAACAGGTAGAATTTAGGGGAATTGCTACTCTAGTTTTATAGCAACTCTGTGCCAATCGATGAGTACTGAGAAAGTAATCATAACGCTGCTCCCTCGCGTTCCCCAGCCATGTGTCCATCGCCTCTCAACACTCAAGTGTGTTTGAGATGAGCCCATGCCCCATTTCGACAAGAGGTCTTGACAACTCCGCTGCACATGTTCACCAAACGACATTCGCCTTCAGTCCAAGCATACCCATTGCGATGACAACGCTTTCTCGCACCTTTTGCAATGGTTTCTCCATGCAAAAACAGCATTACCCACTTGCCTTACAGACAGTATAATCAGTACCTACCCCTTAGAATAACAACTCGACCAACCTACCCATATTATTAATTTGTTGGAAAGTGTGTTTGTTTGTTGGTTTGTCCTTCAGTCACGTCGCAACGGAGCAACAGTTCGGCGTGATTTTTTGCATGGGTATAGTTAAAAACCTGGAGAGTGACATAGGCTATTTTTATCCCGGGAAATCAAAGAGTACCCACGGGATTTTTAAAAACCACGCGTACGAAATCGCGGGCATCAACTAGTATGCTTATAATATTCATCGTGATCAACCATCGCCGGCTCACTATCGAGCACGGGTCTCCTCTTAGTATGAGAAGGGTTCACCACGCTCGCCAAGTGCAGATTGGCAGATTTCACACAACTTTGAGATGGAGAACTCCTAAGGCATGCAGGTTTCCTCACAATGTTTTCCTTCACCATTAAAGCGTGTGTTTTTTTTTAAACGAACATAACTCCGAAAGTTAGAAGTGCGTGCCCGGGATTGGACTCCCGATCTCCCGAATAGGAGGCGGACGTGCTTTTTTTTTTTTTTTTTTTTTTTTTTTTTTTTTTTTTTTTTTTTTTTTTTCGGGGGAGGAAAAAATCCCTACGGACTTCTGCCTGCTGGCAGGGTGTGTCCGACTCGCACGGACTAAAATAACCTCCCCATGCCTACCAAGGTGAGCACGGAACTGCGTAAGCATTACTTCGTGCTGACCTCCTAAATTTCTATCTTCCTCTTTTCTTCTTTTTCCCTCTGCTCTCTTCTTATCATTATAGCCCTCAGCATTTTGCTATATCGTTGCCAGGCATCTTCGCTCGACAGCATCCGCGATATAAGGTTACGGGCGTTCACACCCTCCGCGTCGGTCGATCCTAGCGCTTCTGTCCTTAGGTCGGCACAACCGGGACATTCAAAGATTGCGTGTCTCGGGGTGTCTTCCTCTCCGCAGAAGTAGCAGTCTTCGCTCGGCGCTTTTCCAATTGCGAAGAGGTAGGTGTTAAACACCCCGTGACCGCTGAGTGCCTGCGTTAGCCACCGGTCTACCTCTCCATACTTCCTCTTGTGCCACTTTTTTAGGTCTGTAACCAGTTCCCTTGTCCAGGTCCCCTTTCCTAATCCTGTCCATTCACTTTCCCACTCCGTCAGGGTATTCTCCCGAACTTCTGCAGGTGTCTGTTCCCTGCTTTCGAATAGCTTCGCCCGCTCCCTGGCTAGCTTGGCTATAGGAACCAGCCCTGCTATTACCAGAACGGCTTCAGTGGAAACTGTTCTATATGCTCCGCAGATGCCTATTGCCAATCGCCTTTGAACAACTTCCAGCTTTTTGCGGTAAAGTTCCACTTTCATAGCCCCTTCAAAGATTGGTGCCCCGTATAGAATAACGGAGTGTGCCACTGATGCCAGCACCCTCCTCTTGCTAGCTCTAGGACCTCCTTTTGTTGGCATTAGTCTGTACAGGCCTTCCGTGAGCTTCTGGGTTTTACTAGCTACCTCCTCAATGTGTTTCTTGAAGTTGAGGCTTTTGTCGAGCCATACTCCCAGATACTTCACGTGTTCCTTCGGAGTTACAATCGCACCTTGAATTTTGAATCCTATAGGGTCTAGTCTCCGCCTTCCACTGAATACAATCGCCTCCGTTTTTTCTGGTGCAAGCGCCAACTGCTTTCTTTGCATCCAGCTACTTATTCGCTCGAGCGCCCTATTTGCCCGGATCATAAGGGAAGCCTCAGTTTTTGCCACCACTACGAGAGCCAAATCATCAGCAAAGCCCACCAGTTGGATGCCCTCCTCTTGTTTCAGCTTGAAGACGCCATCGTACAAGATGTTCCAAAGAGTTGGGCCCAGTATTGATCCCTGTGGTACTCCACTGCTGACTTTGATCAGGTCTTCAACGCCGTTACAGTCTTTAACTTTTATAGATCTGTCTTTTAGGTAGCTACTTATCAGGTTATGGATGTAGCCTGGGAAGCCTCTCTTACGCATTTCCAAAAGGATCTCTCGCCAGGACGCAGAGTTAAAAGCATTCCTCACATCTAGACAAATCAGAGCACAGAGCTTTCTCGTTTTAAGCGTGCCCTGTCTTGCCACCATGGCAGTCTGGACCACTTTTTTTATAGCCATCAGTGTGGATCGGCCCTGCCTAAAACCATACTGATTGTCAGAGAGACCGCCGTGGTCTGGCAAAAGCTCCTCTATTCTGTTAAGAAGGAGTCTCTCCATAAGTTTGCCATAGCTATCCAGCAAACAGACTGGTCTATATCCGGCCGGGTCTCCCGCTGGCTTATTTGCTTTCCTGAGTAAGACCAGGCTTGCCTTTTTCCAGGCTGCAGGAAACGTCCCAGATGTAAAAGCATTGTTTAAGACTGTTGTTATTTTCTCCGGTATAGCCTGCACAGCCATTTTGACCACCTCTGGCCCAATAAGATCGGGACCTGGCGCTTTTTTTAGTTTAAGGCCTTCAGCCGCCGCCCTTAGCTCTTCTTCTGTAATTTCTGGTATCTGAGAGGCGTCTCCCATGATCCTGCCGAAATCTACATGGAACGGGAACAATGCTTTGACCACGGTTTTAATTAGGTCCATTTCCAAGCTAGGCGGACTTTGCCGTAGTTTTTTTGTAACAATCCTGTATCCCAGTCCCCAAGTATCCTTATCCACTTCATCACAGAGCTCTTTCCATTTTTCTGCTTTTGCCGTTACGATAGCTATTTGCAGGTCCAGTTTCGCTGCATTATATTTCTCTCTTAGCTCCTGTATTTCTCCTTCTTTGCTCTCATTTCTGATCGAGCTTTCCCTACCCGTTTTCCTTCTCTCACGTGTGAAGTCTCTGCGACATCTTGTGCAATGAGCTCTTTTCGCAGCAATTGATTTATTCCACCAATACACTGGTGCTCTCCTGTATACTCCTTTTTTGGGCATCGCCCTATCGCAAGCTTTTGTGGTCTCCATCACCAATTCTTCTGGAGAGCCAATCTCACTTTCTTTGAGGACATCTTCTAGGACCTTCTGCTCGAGCTCCTGTATTTTCCATCCTGCCTGTGTCTTGATTGGTGGCTTCCTTTCATGTTGGAGTATATTGAACTTTATATATCGGTGCCCACTTAAGCTATCTTCCTCCAGGACTTGCCACTTAGTAACTCTCTGTGACAAACATGCGTTGGCAAATGTAATGTCTGGGGTGGAGTTTTTTGTGCCTCTTTGAAACGTTGGGGCGAATCCTTCATTGACTATAACCATGTCCTTACTCGCAAGCATCTCCATGATTAGACGACCTCTGGCATTCTCGGTTTTGCTGGACCAGACTTTTGAAGCTGCATTGAAGTCCCCAGCTACCAGAATGTCTCCACGCTGCGTCTCGATGCTTTCAAAAAGCTTGTCCAGATCTCGCTCAAAGTCTTCCAAACTATGGTTCGGCGAAAAGTAGCAACTAAAAATCGTGAGCCCAGGAATTGCTACCGCTATGAACCCGTTTCCTTGAGCCACTATTTTAGCCTGCGTGCGTTTATTATAAATAACTACAGTTGCATCTCCTCTATGATCTGTGACCCATTCACGGACCTGCACAATTTTCCTGTTTGGCTCCGCCACGATAGCTAAGTCTATGTCATATTCTTTTGCCGTTACTTCGAGCAGGTCGTGGGCGGCCCGCGTTCTGTCCAGGTTTATTTGCAAGACCTTTATTATCTGCGAGCCTATGGCACCATTTCCTGCTCCTAAACCCCGTTTTTTGGCTCTTTGATCCTTCCACCGGGCACCTTTTCCTTCCAGGACGGGCAGTTCTTGGAGCCCATTCGATGTCTTGTGTTATTCAGGCCTTTATCCAGACAGATAGCGCAAGCTGTTTCCCTCTCGCAGTCTATGGCCTTATGTCCCTCGTTGCCACAGTTGTAGCACTTTTTACTTCGGTCCTGGCCTGGGCACCCCACTGAAATATGCCCGTATTCGAGGCACCTGTAGCATCTTTTCCTTTCTACTGAGAGCCTGATTGGGACCCTCATCCATCCTATCTTTATCTTTTTCTGGTCTGCAAGTTTTTGAGCTTCCTCCTTCGGGAGCTCGACCAGGGCTGTCTTACTACCGTATCGGTTTTCCCAAAAACTCTTTATGCGGAACTCCTTCACCTTTTGTTTTAATGACTCTTCTACTTCTTCTTTTTCTACTGTGAGATCTAGTCCCCTAATTACGACATCGGCAGACTCCTTTAACGCTCTAAGCGTTAAACTTGGACACAGCCCCCCCACTTTCTCTTTTATTTGTAAGGCACTTCCATCTTGACCTTTCTCTAGCTCAAGGAGTATATCGCCCTTTCTGGTCTTCCTTACCTTAGAGAATACTACATCCTCGCTTGCTAGTCCCGACTTCACCTCTTTCAGTACACTGGCATAGTCACGGTCTTTTACCTCGATTAGCAGTGCTTCAGGCTTTGCAAACGGCTTTCTACCGGTTGGCTTTTTCCCCACCTTATTTTTTCCTTTCTTCTTAGCTTTTGGATTTGGCGCCTTTTCCTCTTCCAGGTTCCTCCCTGTCTTTGTTAGTGTATCTTCCTTGGCATCTTTCTCTTTTTCCTTATCCTGCACCCGGTTGATCTCCACCGGGTATCTTACTATTTCTTTGTTCCTCTTTCGCTCCTTTTGGTGTCGTCGTTTCCCTTTTGATTGTACTTCCTTCCACTCCATTTCCATACTTAGAGCATCATCCCATTCTAGTCCTTCCATCTCACCTCCGGTCGATGTATTTGTACCTTTTTCTTCTAACACCACTGCAACTGTCTTTGCCCTTTTTGGGGTTCTCTCAGTCTCTTCGCCTTTTTCCTCTATTCTCATTCTTCTGACGTCCTTGACCCGTCCACACAGCTTTTGCAGCTCTCGCAATCTTGTCTTGATCTCATTGGCTGTATTCTTGTATGGCCCTTGTCTGTCCACGAGCGAGTTTACAGCTACGACGTTGTCGAACAGTTCACCCAAAAGTCGGTCTTCCTTTTCTTCTAGGCTTTCTGTCTCCTTATTACTCTTCGGTGACTTTTTCCTTTTCCCATCCCTATTCTTCGGCGTGCTTGCCATGGGTGAGAAAAATGTCAGGGGGCTTACGTAGGGTGGTCGTCTGCATTGCACCCCTTCATCTCCTGTTGATATTCCGTCCTCCGTTTCCGTTTGTTCAGTATCAGTCCATGTCCGCGCCTGTGTCGTCGTTTTAGGTGGCGTGCGTTGTAGCAGGCCAGACCTAGCAAATGGTGTATCCAAATTCAGCAAAACGTTGCCCTCCCCAGAATACGAGGGGCAGCCCCTGTCAGCCGAAACTGTCAGGGGGCGGGATTCCCCGGCACTATCAGCGCCGGAACCCGCCTGGGGTAGTATCTTTTTTTGTTGTGCTTTCATTTTCTAGTTTCTCCCGTACGTCCTTCTTCCTCCTACACATCTTCCGGAAAACAGCCGCCCAATGTGGGACAGACGCTGACCAGCCAGCCGCTCGCTCCGAGTACAGACGCTGCCTGGATTTGTTGTGCTGCTTTTGGTCCGCGCTGAGTATTTTATTTCCCCAGTACCCGCCAGATAAATCTGGTGAGGGAAATCCCCTATCCGCCAGCCGGGGACGCGCCCGATGGGAGAGCAGCCAACTCCGCACGGGAGGCGGACGTGCTAGCCACTAGGCTATCACGGCTCAGTCTGTTATCTCACTCATAATATTAGGTCTACTTCATTTGTGTTTTTCTGTCGTACAGTAGGGCGATTTCGTACATCATTCAATCAATCATTATTATAATCTCAATTGTTGTGATTGGCTGAATTCGTGCTAGTCTTGTTGCAACAATGCAACAATTGTAGGCAATAGTGAGCTAGCATCAACCAATCAGAGGTGTTTGCGATCGTGACATTGTAGCTGTCATTCTACCGCAATCACGCAGCTGATCATGCTTGGGCGTCTGACGAAATACATTACCGTCCGCAACGAGTCGTACTGGGGCTCTGTAACTTTAGGCTGAACTTTATTCTCACTTCAACTGGAATAAAAATCAAGTTTCATTTAGATTTTGAACTTGACCCAGTACGTGGAACCGTCGTCGGGCAGAGTTTGAAATGATCGCTCTTTGGTCTTTAGGCGCGTACACTCGGCCGACCT
Organism: Maniola hyperantus; assembly: GCF_902806685.2. Classification (NCBI taxonomy): domain Eukaryota; kingdom Metazoa; phylum Arthropoda; class Insecta; order Lepidoptera; family Nymphalidae; genus Maniola; species Maniola hyperantus. The sequence continues at coordinate 11,459,445 of NC_048547.1, read as the reverse complement.
TCGGGCTAAACTTTTTGTTTATTGCCTCCCGACTGTTTTTGTTTACTCTTTGTAAACCATTTGTTACAATTTCAAGTTCTTTTATTACCTGTTGTTTGGTTGGCAACAGCAGCAATTCATCCGATCAAATAGGCAATTAAACATTAAGCATGGTGTGTTTAAGTAAAATACCTATTAAAAACTTTTTCGGACGGAAACGTTCTTTCATACGTCACTTCCGTCAAAATAGCTACACGAACAAAACTGCTGTTTTAAGCCGCCATCTTAGTAGTCTAGCCATAATTCCTTCCTTAATGTTAGCCTTGGCCTCAGAATACAGATTGGTTCTGTATTCTGAGGCCTTGCTTTTCTTACCAGTTACACTTGACACGCTGGACGTTCAAACGTCACTTCCGTCGACAATAAGTAGGTATCTATGAACAGCTATTTTAAAGCCGCCATCTTATAAAACCGACTCATTTTCAAAATGGAATCCTGCAGTGCGCAGGCGTTCAGTTTTACCTTGAATTCGCTTAAAGCTGCGTACGCACCTGTAGCTGCGCTGCGCATCGCTTCAGTCCGACTGCAGAAAGCGTCACTTCATGGCCGCTCACGTACCTACCGCACTACAAACTGCAGTACGCGGCAGCTCGCGTCACTTGTCGCGTCACTTCTACTGCCCGATCGCGTACGAACAACAACCGTCGCGACATTGAAGAGGGAAAGGGTGGAAGCCGACATCCTAGGGGTTTGGAATTTGAGGATATAACTTATAACAAAAATTAAAACCTACGTATTTGATTTTTGAGGTCTATCACGCTATACTTAATACTTACTCGATGCGCGTGTATCTTATCGAGCGCCGTACGCATTCTGAAGCGACGCGACGCGCCGCTGGGTATGTCGCACTAGCGTCGCTGCACCGCGCGTCGCTTCGCTGCGCTTCACAATATTCTCCCAGCCGCGACGCGCGGCGACGCGCGGCAACGCGCGGTGAAGCGCTGTGCAGCGCCGCTCTAGTGCGGTATCGCTATACAAATGATAGAAATAATATTTTGACGCTCTGTGCCACGACGTGCAGTGAACGCGCAGCGCAGCTTAGGTGCGTACAGAAACTTAAACAGAGACACGCACTATAACGCGTAATCTTGTGATTGTGACATGAGTAATGAGTATACCTACTAGAGTTCAAAGCAAAGAGCGAAGTTCCTAATTTGTCGTTAACTAATGAGCATCTTACGTTCGATTTGTCGCGAACTTCCCGTTTGGTATTTTCCGATGCGTAGGTAGTAGATAATACTAAGTATAAAACTAATAATAGAAGAAAAGAAAGATTGAGGATAGACAAATCTGAATTACAGAATCTACGGAATCTTCCGCTACTTTTATATAAAAGCGATAACAAGTTATTTATACTTAGGTACTTATACTTATTTATACTTACTACGAGCTCAGAGTAATTAGCTCTACCTTCCGTATACACAAATTAAAGCCCTTTACGTAGTAACCTATTTCGTGACCTCGCTCAAACAAAGCTGTTAGTTTTGTAACAAGTTAGGAATGTACTCATAGACTTCATTACGTAGGTTCCGCGTTTAGGCGCTATCAAAAGGCCGATAATCGAGTTGCCTTGAAACGATGTTTGGCAAAAACGTCTCCGCTACCTACGCCGAATTTTATTTCGCAGTGCTGCGTGGCTGCGAATACAATGAAGTTACGGTTCGCGCGGGCTTTAGCGGGTTGTGTGCGGGGGGTGTGCGCGCGGGGAGGGCGCAGGTAATGACGTCCCTCCGTCTGGGGCCCGCGCCTCCGCCTCTCGCCTAACCAGTTCCCGGCCCAGTCGTGTAGCTCAACACGCCAATGTCTATCTAGTTTACATTGCAGAGAGATACTGTACTTACATACCTAACCTGTCAGGCCGAAGTGCCAAACATTCTTGTAGGTACATCTGAATTTTGAACTGAACTCTGGCGAACTTGAAACAATAGCTAAATGGTTAAAGGAGCGGACTGAATTCGAAAGGTTGCCGGTTGCCCATTTTCGTACCTTCTCCTAGCCAAGCTTTACGCTTAGTTGGAGGGGAAATGGAATATTAGTCATCATGATGAACTTGGCTAATATAATATAAATGGAAAAGGTGAACTGACTGACTGACGACTGATCTATCAACGCACAGCTCAAACTACTGGATGGATTCGGGCTGAAATTTGGCATACAGATAGCTATTATGAAGTAGGCATCCGCTAAGAAAGGAATTTGAAAATCCAACGCCTAAGGGGGTGAAATAGGCGTTTGAAATTGTGAAGTCCACGCGAACGAAGTCGCGAGCATAAGCTAGTTCTTTAAAAAAGAATTGGTGATCTCTTAGACAGCGCGTGTACCTACCTACTGTCGTATAAATACGTTGCCGAGAAGATTATGAACCTAGGAGTTCCAAGACTAAGCTAAATTGGCTCCGACTTGGTCAGGCAGAACATCATCTGCTGTCCTGCAAGCAAAATTGTTTACGAGCAAACTAGCTGATGCCCGCGACTTCGTCCGCGTTGGAATTAGGTTTTTAAAAATCCCGGGATAAAAGTAGGTCTTTATCTATACCCATGCAAAAATCACGTCAATCCGTTGCACCGTTGCGACGTGATTGATGGACAAACTAACAAACAAACACACTTTCGCATTTATAATAAGGGTACTGATTCATATGTAATTCAATGCTTGTGGGTTCTCGTCAGTAGGAACCTGCGAACTAGGAAAATGGAAATCACTCCAACCAAAGTTCCTAACTCCTATCTCCTAACCTAACAAATAAAGGTAATCAGCTATTTGCCAGGATCATCATCATCATCATCATCATGATCAACCCATCGCCGCGCCGCCGGCTTGAGAACGAGTCTCCGCTCAGAATGAGGATTTAAGCACAAGCCCAGTGCGGATTGGCAGACTTCACACACTTTTGAGAGCATTATAGTGAACTTTCGCGCATGCAGGTTTCCTCAAGATGTTTTCCTTCACCGTTAAAGCAAGTGATATTTAATGGCTTAAAACCACAAAGTTAGAGGTGCGTGCCCGGGATCGAACCGCCCGACCTGCCGAGTGGCCGAGACGTCTTAACGATTAGGCTATCAAGTATCACCGCTCTCTGATATGATATCTCTGCTAAATTAGCGTGAGACTGTGATGCGTGTTACCATGTACTTATTGGGTCAGTTCAGTTAGGTCGTTGTCAAGCGCATTCTCGATAAAGACGTGTCCACAGAACTCCCACGGAGAACTGATATCACTTTAATCGCTATTCCAATACCGGTTTAAAGGATTGGACAAACATAAAGCGTAACGGCAGCGACTCCTAAGCGTGGTCTAAAAGTTGTAAGTTATGATAAATTATACGAAACTAGATGATGCCTGCAACTCATCGGTGCTGCAACTCCATCCGCGTCAATTTAGTTTTTTTTTAATTTATTTCCATAAAAAAACATATAACAGTATGGGTTTCTTCGTGTTCGTAAGCGCTTAAAAATGTTTGGGAGCTCGTTGATTTCAACGTCAGTTTGGTTAACAGTAGGTATACTTAACTAGCTAATTCGCAGGCATCAGCTAGTTGAGTATACTGTTCGCAAAAATCACACAGGAACCCATTGATTTTCTGCGATAAAAAGTAGCCTGTCACTCTCCAGGTCTTTAACTATAAGTACCCATGCAAAAAATCACGTCGATCCGTTGCGACTTGATTCAAGGACAAAACAACAAACAAACACACTTTCGCGTTTATAATATTGATAATGATCCAGAAAGCGTTCACACTACAGTCTATGCTGTTCCTTCCACGATCCGCTGACGTCGCGCTGCAGAGTGGTCTGTGATCAAATCAGCAGGAGCTGACGCGTCGTGTAGCGAGTAGTCACGTGTAACATCAGACTTCCTGCCGTGCTGTGCGTCACGCGTTGTGTCTTACTAGGGCTTAAGATGATATCAGGAGGTTAGGGTGTTGTCAAAAACTCGTCGCTCGTGCCTCGTGGGCCGGCTGAGGCTCGCCGCGCGCCGTGGCGCAACAGTCGCTTTCGCAAACCGTTTCATAATACGATCGGGCCGAGAGTATTCGAAAGTTTCTTCACGTATTTTTTGTCCTCACAGCCAGCGCGGCTTGCACGAATTATTTTTTAAGCCACTTGCGTATAATTTCTTACAAAAATCTATCACGAATCATTGAATTATTATGTAGGTACCACTAACGTTTTCCTCTAAGTCACGAATACGATATCGGTGTGGGATATCGATATTAAATACGATAAAAGACGTCAATCAATAGATTTACTTTTAATGTACCTAAACTACTTAGCCGAGGCTAAGCTAGCTCAGTAAAAGCAATAATTCTGCCCACTACACCACATAAAATAAAACAAAAGTGGAAAATGGCATTTCATATTACTTACCTATATTGATAGCTAGTTAGTATGAAAGCAAACTTGACTAGTTTAGCCAAGTAAAGTCAAGAAATCTTTAAGGTGATCGCATATGGCCGCCAGAGCTGAAAATGGCGCATTCTTCGCGCCGATAAAATACCTACTGATGACGTCGACAGAACAAATAATCAGCTCCAAAATGACGTCAACGAAGTAGACGCTGACGTGACCTTTCTACTGACGGTATTTGCCATTTTCAACAATTAATGACAACAACACTGACCGCCGCACTCAGAGTCGCTAATCGTTACTTTAAGTTAAAACGAGACAGATTAATTATGTGAGAGATATACCTAGCTCTGTCTCGTTTTAACTAAACTTAAGTAACGATTAAGCGACTCTGAGTACGGCTGTGAAAATTAAATTCAAAACTACATTAAATTATATTATTAGGTATATACATATAGGTACCTATACCTAGTACGAGACAGATTGAGATACCAATCGGGGTATGAGGCGGGGGGACGTACCGCACGTCTCCCGCGCTCGCCCGCACCAGGTTACCGAGGGGGCTGTGCGGGTGTGAGTGCGTTCCTCCCCGATTGCCATCTTGACTTGACGCTTACCTATCTGTGCCATTTTAGCAGGCCAAGAAAATGCAAGAATTTTGCGAGTTATTTTTATGTGTGAAGCTGAAACCTTATACTTTACTTACTAAGCTATTAAAATATTTAAGAGTCAGATCGTGGAACCGTACCGGAAATACCGAGCAAAACTCTATCCTCATGGCGCCATCAAGCCGTACGCCTAAGAGAAGTGTTATTTGGCTTATAAATAAAGAAGAATTAGGTACTTACTCTACTCTTGAACTACTGATTTAAGTATTTTTCTAGAAATTTTTCGAAATAACTTTTCCTCCAAAGCAAAGACAATCCATACTAATATTAGAATTAGTGTAGAAGATTACACTCTGACAAAATATAATTCGTGTCTATCATGATCATAATCATAATCAACCCTTAGCTGGCACATTACAGAGCACGAGTCTTCTCACAGTATGAGAATGGTTTGACCATAGTCCACCACGCTGGCCAAGTGCGGATTGGCAGATATGAATTCGTGGCTATGATACACGGAAAATAGAGAAGCATATCAAAAATTTCCACACACGCATTAAAACAATTTTTCCTAACATCGGGAAATCACATTTAGATTTCAGAAATCTCACATAGGTAACTTGATTGATTAATACCCAGATAACTTTAAAAGTAAATACGGATCCAAATATATTTTTGACCGAGTGGTCTGGTACTTTGACAGTGTTTACGTTAGTGGCTAATAGAGTCTCCCTTCTGAAGGGATGTTGCTTATTGTCCTGAAGGGCGTTGGCACTTGACTCTGTACAGGTGCGATGGTCGCTATGAATATTTTATAATCCTAAATATAATATACGGAAGCTCTTAAACACAACGATTTGCATTTTAAAAATATCAATCCAATCCAATCCAATCCATCAGCCTGTTTGCGTCCACTGCTGGACATAGGCCTTTCCAAGAGCGCGCCACCAAACATGGTCCTCCGCCTTCCTCATCCATCCGCTCCCCACCACCTTCTTCAGGTCATCGGTCCAGCGGGCTGGAGGTCGTCCCACACTGCGCTTATCGGTACGCGGTCTCCACACCAGAACACGTCTGCCCCATCGGTTCTGTGACAGACATGACCCATTGCCACTTCAGCCCGCTAATCCTTTGAGCTATGTCGGTCGCTTTTGTTCTTCTGCGAATTTCCTCGTTCCGGATTTTATCCCTGAGAAACATAGTTCGCTCCATAGCGCACTGAGCGACTTTTAGTTTGTGGACGAGGCCAACTGTCAGTGTCCACGTTTCCGCTCCATACGTCATTTAAAAATATGCAATGCATAATTTAATTCTGCTGTGGAAAGCGAGATTTTATTTTTAAAACAATAATCACTAAGTACCTTTACCTGTACCTACTTATTATAAATTGCGAAAGTGTATTCCGTAAGGGGCCAACGGATTGACGTGATTTTTGCATGGGTACCTACTACCTAAAGACCTGGAGGCTAAAAAACTTTTAAAAAAAGATTGAAGATTTTCAGAAACATAAATCCACGTAGATGAAGTCGTGGGCACCAGCTAGAAGAAAATATCTTACCTTTTTGCCTAACATTTAGCTAAAACAATTACCTAAGCTGTTTACCAAATTATGTATGTCTTATTATATACTCTGAATGAGCAAACGGGTTTTGCTTCACTTTCATTTACTTTAATTGTCCGAAGAATATGACGCAATAATTTCGATTGAATCTCATAATAATAATTGTCTTAACAAAACTGAAGTATGAAACTTCTCTCAAGTAACGCAAAACGCAAGTATTTGATTTCAGTTTGCTCATCTTTATTTTGATGTTCATCTCTTTTATGATATTGAAATTTGATAACTATACCTACGCCCAGTTTTGCACGAGGCGCTATTAAAATATAAAACAAAAGCGCTGTAGGTACAAAATGAGATCTCACTCGTCATTTTAACTCTATGTGTCAACCGTCATGTCAAAAGTACGGTTCACTTTTGAAATAAGGACTAAAATCTTAAAATCGTAATTTTGACATGACAGTTGACACATAGAGTTAAAATGGCGATTGAGTTTTCATTTTGTACGGACTATACTTATCTTGTAATAGGCAAATAGGTACCTATAAAAAACGAACGCATGGTTTCATGGTTTTTGAAAAAAACTAACGTTTAAGAATTATATGACTGCCGAAGTTTTTAGCAGCAGTTGCTATTATAGCATGGCTACGGAACCTTAACCTTATATCTGATTTCTGAAATGTTACCTACTTGACCAGGTTCTGACTTCTGAGATTAGCGCTTTCAAATGCACGCTTTTAGAGATACGGCAAAACTAAGCACTAATTCATCATGATCCAACCCATCGCTAGCCTACTACTGAGAAGTCTCCTCTCAGAATGAAAGTCTTTATGCGCCAAAGTCTGCCACACTGGCCAAGTGCGTATTAACAGACTTCACACACCCTTGCGATTCGCGAACATTATGGAGAACTCTCAAGCATACAGGTTTCCTTACGATGTTTTCCTTCACCGTTAAAGCAAGTGATATTTAATTGCTTAAAACGCACATAACTCCGAAAAGTTAGAGCCGGGATCGAACCCTCGACCTCCTGAGTAGGCGGCTTTTTTGCTCACATTTTGTAGTTTGTTCGATGTAAGTAAGTGGCCGGCCAAAAGCTGTGATAGCCTACTGGATAGGACGTCTACCTTCTAATCGGTGGTCGGGAGTTCGATCCCGGGCACGCACTTCTAACTTTTCGGAGTTATGTGCGTTTTAAGTAATTAAACATCACTTGCTTTGACGGTGAAGGAAAACATCGTGAGGAAGCCTGCATGCCTGAGAGTTCTCCGTAATGTTTTCAAAGGTGTGTGAAGTCTACCAATATGCACATGGCCAGCGTGGTAGACTATGGCCAAAACCCTTCTCACTCTGAGAGGAGACCTGAGACCTGTGCTCTGTAGTGAGCCGGCTTTGGGTTGATCATGATGATGATGATGATGATGATGATGATGATGATGATGATTATTGATGACGATGTAAGTATAACACGGATGGCCCTATCCACAAACTAGATAACGAATTCCTCGCTATGCCCAATGAGTCCCGTGATCTCGATCGTTTATTGATGCGGATGCCGAGATATCACCAGTAAGTTCAAGGTTCGACCTCGCGCCGCTCTTGTTGTTTACTCCTATATATTATACAACGGAGACCTATTAAAGCGGCGAATAGATGTGTTTCGGACGAGTACGAGAACAATACACGCTTTCTATTTTCTCTTGAAGCTATGTAGGCATGTAGGTAGGTACGTAATTGACCTGGCCTAACTATGAATTAGTTTAGTTACCTTTACTAAATGAAATGAATCTATTATTCATTTCCAATAGGGTCATTTTTGGGGTTCCGTACCTCAAAAAGAAAGACGGATCCCTTATAGGATCACTTTGTTGTCAGTCAGTCTGTCTGTCTGTCTGTCTGTCGGTCTGTCAAGAAACCTACAGGGTACTTCCCGTTGACCTAGAATCATGAAATTTGACAGGTAGGTAGGTCTTATGGCAGGCATTCGGGGAAAAATCTGAAAACCGTGAATTTGTGTTTACATCACACAAAAAAAATTAAATTGTGGTCATGAACTAATAATTAGTATTTTCAATTTTCGAAGTAAGATAGCTATATCAAGTGGGGTATCATATGAAAGGTCTTTACCTGTGTATTCTAAAACAGATTTTTATTTATTTTTATGCATCATAGTTTTTGAATTATCGTGCAAAATGTCGAAAAAATACGACTGTATTAGGAACCATCGATGCGCGAGCCTGACTCGCACTTGGCCGGTTTTTAATTATCAGCACCATTTTTATATCTCTAAATTAAGTTGAATTAGCATCTTCGAATCCGTTTTTAAAAATATGCAGAATCTCTGTCTTCGACAAAATGACTAAAGGTAAAGCGGCCGCTTGCAATAATTCTTCATCGCTTAAATTTTTTTTCTTTAATTCAGATACAAGTTAGCCCTTAACTGCAATCTCACCTAATTTGGGAGCGGGCTGGAAGGAGTATGGCAGTTTTTATTAAACCCATACACCTTTGGTTTCTACATGGCATCGTACCGGAACGCTAAATCGCTTGGCGGCATGGCTTTGCCGGTAGGGTGGTAACTAGCCACGGCCGAGGCCTCTCACCAGACCAGACCAGAAATTTAGAAATTATAAAATTCCAAATCCCTGCCAGGAATCGAACCCGGGACCTCCCACTAATAAGACCACAGCGCTTATCACTGCGCCAGGGAGGTTGTCAAAATAACAAAATAATTTTTACCCTTCAAGTCCTGATTCTTTAGGAAAATAAAAAATCAGACAGGGGCCATGTCCTGACTATGGGGGGATGATCGATATTGAGAAAGCAGCATTCTGCAGCCTTTGGAACACCGGCAATACCTTATCGTGGAGCAAGAGAAGAATTTTAGAAAGCTTGCCCATGCGTTATTCTTTTATCATGTTTCTACTACAATTTAAAGGCTTCACGTTTCAGCGTGTTTATATTTATCAATTGCAGAGAAGACGTACAATAAGATACAGCATAATAAATATGTCACCACCTATCGCACATACTAAGTAGGTATATCAGTTCAGGTCATTATGGTATATGTACGAGTATATGCAATAATAAACAGTGTAAACAGAACGCTGGAAAATCTTTCTACCTAAACACAATACCAATTTACTCCAATGCCAATCAATAACCATTTGCCTCATTTTGTAGTTTTATTGATTTAGTATTTTTCAAACCCGCAATGTATAGCATGTAAAAATCGGGTCAATGCCCCGCCTACGACGCGGCATTGACTCGAGTGGCCTACTTACGCAGCGTTCGTTGGCCCTTAGCGTCAGTCAGATGTTTTATAAATTGCAATAAAATATCGAAAACTTTTACAAAATTATAGGTTTTTTTTGTGGTATCACATCAGTTCTCGTCAGTACTATCCACCTGTTTTCGTTTTTGGCCAGCATTCTGGTAACACTCTGTACATCCGGTTAAGAAATAAGATTTGATTTTACTCAATACACGTCGTGTCGGGTTCAAAGTCACTGCGGTTTGCGTAATACGAAATAGCATCGTTAAAAATTTTAGATAGGACATCTTGCGTCTTGCCAGTAGATATCTATACGCATGTAAATTGCTATACCTTATACCTACTTGCTGTAACAGATTCTGCGCAACAAAGGTATGCACAGCTTTTGCACATTGTGCATATTCATCAAGTAATATATCTTTGCATTGGTCACAGGTAGGGTTACCAGGCGTCCGGATAAAGCCGGACATAGGTAGGCTTTTTGATTGCGTGTCCGGCCAAAATAAACGGTGTCCGGCTTGTCCGGCTTTTGTTAGGCTTTTTACATTTCGCAAACGAGCGTGGCCGAGCGCAGGTGAGTCGACTGTCGGTCGCTCCCGCAGGCGGCAGTGCCACCCGACAACAAGATTTATGACAATAATAAAAAAAGCTGGATTTTACATATAATTTTTTTTCGTACCGATTAATACCAAGACACAAAATCCTCAATAATGTAGGGTGTCCGGCCTTTCTACCCAAGTATCCGGCCAAACTGGCTGGTCTGTCCGGCTATTAGGTTTGGCGACCTGGCAACCCTAGTCACAGGTCATGCCACACGCAGCATGGAATGCAATGAAGAAATGTATTATACACTTTACCAAAAGTACTTTCAATGTGAATAAAGAAGTAATTATTTGTAAGAACCATTTCTACCTTTCTTCCATTATTACTAAGTATAGTATAATCATTATAATTACATAATGTAGTAATTAAAAAGACTTATTGAGGGTATAAACTATAGAGTAGGAAGTGAAAAACTTGGTTTAATTAATAACCGGCTTCAAGGCGGTCGGGTCTACACTTGGCGATCGCGCAAAAACCCACCAAGTCACGGTAAAGAAGCACAGCGTTTATGAACCCGGAAGGATAACTCGTTTCCAAGGCGTCCCTCTAACGGGCGATAGCGGTAACCTGTGTAGTTTCCACTGGCTGCACTAATGACGTAGGTATGTGCTGTGAACACCGCTTTACAATAATAGCGTGTCTTGTAAGGAGTCGAGAACTGAGGTTCATGCCCTACCACAGTAGGCCTATTACGTACAAGCAGATAATATTGCTATTTCGTTGTACGACACACAAGTAGCTTGTATTGACCAAAGTACTAGATAAAAACTGAAACTGGTGTTTGCAATTTGCAGCCCAAATAGATAGTAGTCGAGTCTCTGCTAGGGCTGACAAAGATACATTGCATTCAAGATGCAATTTTTATTTTAGGGTTCCGTAGCCGATTGGCAAAAAACGGAACCCTTATAGATTCGTCATGTCTGTCTGTCTGTCCGTCCGTATGTCACAGCTACTTTTTTCCGAAACTATAGGAGCTATACTGTTGAAACTTGGTAAGTAGATGTATTCTGTGAACCGCATTAAGATTTTTACAAAAATAGAAAAAAAAACAATAAATTTTGGGTTCCCCATACTTAGAACTGAAACTCAATTTTTTTTTTCCATCAAACCCATATGTGTAGGGTATCTATGGATAGGTCTTCAAAAATGATATTGAGGTTTCTATTATCATTTTTTTCTAAACTGAATAGTTTGCGCGAGAGACACTTCCAAAGTGGTAAAATGTGTGTCTCCCCTGTAACTTCTAACATAAGAGAATGATAAAACTAAAAAATATATATGATGTACATTACCATGGAAACTTCCACCGAAATTGGTTTGAACGAGATCTAATAAGTAGTTTTTGATTTATCGTGCAAAATGTCGTCGATAAAATACGATTGTACTACGGCACCCTCAGTGCGCGAGTCTGATTCGCACTTAGCCGGTTTTTTTAATAATAAAACATTGACATCGCTACCTGCCATGAGACGCTATAAATAGGATATTCTTATTGGAAATCTATACAATGTTGCCTCGAGTCGTGTTTTCTGTGGAAATTTGTTCGCCACGTTCCAGGCGTATTATAAGTTATAACTAACTCGAGCTGTTCGCCAGGTTCCAGGCTTAATACCTAGTACCTACCTAATTCGAGCCTTGTATGAAATTGCTCAGAAATTGTTATGTTTTTCATCAGGTGCAAGTAAGATTTCTACTTTGGGGCATGAAACGACCATGGATGACTATCTTTTTCGACTTCTTTTATATAACAGAGGTCTAACTAATAATGTTGTGTGGAAAGGCTTACTTTAGATAGGTATATACTGTATAGGTATATACGAGTACGTTATACTGGGTAGGCCTCTATAATATTCGGAAGGTATTTTAAAGGTCTGTACGCACCTAAGCTGCGCTGCGCGTAGGGTTCATTCCCGGGAATTCTCGAGCCGAGAATTCCCGGGAAATCGTTGGGCTTTGTTCCCGGGAAATCAAGCTCGAGAAAACTCGAGAACTCGAGAAATCATATTTGAGTCTATGAAATTATAAAATAAAACGATTTGCGTTTGCCGTTTGTTTTAAATGCAAAAATTTCATTTGATTTTTTTTTTCTAATTAACATACCAAAAATGGTGCTGTGATTGTAATTTAATTATAAGTTAGGATAAGGTTAACGTTTTCATGTTGAAATTTTTGTTTATTGTTTGTTTTGTTTAAAAGAAAGAAGCTAGAAGTTTTAAGTTGATTTTTTTCTTTTTAATGCTGTGCTTGTGCTGTAATTGTATATATGTATAAGTCACAAATGTCAGAATAGCTTATTTTTTTAGTTTTCTTTAAGAAAAAGAAGCTAATTATGTTGAAGACTGTCAATAAAAGTCTTATAATTATTTTGGTACTTTTATTTGAGAGGAAACCGATGAATTTGTTGATTAATCGCATTATTGGAACCGAAGAATATGCAAATCCGTACGTAAATGTAAATTTCTCGACAACCCGAGAAGACCCGAGAAATTAGCCTCGAGAATTCTCGAGACCCGAGAAATTGATAAGCTCGAGAAATCATGAACCCTAGCTGCGCGTCACTGCACGTCGCGGCACAGAGCGTCAACATATTATTTATATCATTTTGTATGGCGCATACCACACTAGAGCGGCGCTCCACAGCGCTTCACCGCGCGTTGCCGCGCGTCGCGGCTGGGAGAATATTGTGAAGCGCAGCGAAGCGACGCGCGGTGCAGCGACGCTAGTGCGACATACCCAGCGGCGCGTCGCGTCGCTTCAGAATGCGTACGGCGCTCGGATAAGATACACGCGCATCGAGTTAAGTATTTAATGTATAGGCGTGATAGACCTCAAAATAAATACACATGACGGGCTCTCAAAAGTATATCCTCGAAATTCCCAACTCCTAGGATGTCGGCTTCCACCCTTTCCCTCTTCAATGTCGCTCATCTTGCGACGTTGTTGTTCGTACGCGATCGGGCATAGAAGTGACGCGCAAGTGACGCGAGCTGCCGCGTACTGCAGTTGTAGTGCGGTAGGTACCGTGAGCGGCCTGAAGTGACGCTTTCTGCAGACGGACTGAAGCGATGCGCAGCGCAGCTCAGGTGCGTACAGATCTTTAGGGTTCGGTACCTCAAAAGGAAAAACGGAACCCTTATAGGATCGCTTTGTTGTCTGTCTGTCAAGAAACCTACAGGATACTTCTCGTTGACCTGGAATCATGAAATTGGCAGGTAGGTAGGTAAACTTATAGCACACGTAAAGGGGAAAAATCCGAAAATCCGTTTTCGGATTTGTGGTTACATCATGTAACCACAAATTTCGGAAATGTGTTCATGAACAATAGTATTTTCAAAGTAAGATAACTATACCAAGTGGGGTATCATATATGAAAGTAGTTTACCTGTTTTTATTTATTTTTATGCATACTAGTTATTGATTTATCATGCAAAATGTACGACTGTAGTACGGAACCATCGGTGCGCGAGTCTGACTCGCACTTGGCTGGTTTGTTGGATACCGGGGCACCGACAGACAGTTGTCCCTAGGGGTTCTTTATTCAATGACAAGTTAGCCCTTGTCTGCAATCAGCAATTTCACTTGGTGGTAAGTGATACGAGTGATGGCCGCAAAGAAACCGATAAAGGACAAAAACTGCCATACCTTCTACCCCTCCCGGGTTAGCCCGTTTCCATCTTTTAGACTTCATCGTCAGAAGTGCGACAATAATATTATTAGGTAGGTACGTACTTTGCCGTATTGCCTGATTTTTTCTAGCAATAAAACACCGACGAAATAATGATAAAACCCACATAGCAATGTAGGATTGTGTACGTAACTTTTCATACCCACTGAGCCCCTCGAGCATACGCGGATATGATCGGGGGGTCAACGGTTCTCCTTGGTGGGGTGTTCACCTCGATCGACCTTAACGACACGGCCATACGAAAATAAAACAACCACTTGCTCCGAACATCGATACCATTCGACAATTTCAATACAGATAAAGGTCCTTGTACCTTGTAGATCTTTAAAAGTTGACAGTGTAATTAAATTTTTTTGTATCCGCAAGTCTAGAAAAGGTGATTGAACTTTTCGAATTAAAAGGTTTTCTTTCCTATCTATATTGCGAGCATTATCTAATTAACTGTAATAGATAGTTAAAATTTTCAGTGTGGGTATTTCTATTGTCGCTATATAATTTTTTTAAATGGCCTCTATTCAAATAATCTATTCAATTAAAATAAATAAATGTATAGATATAGCGTTATAGTTATTTTGCCGGTTCGATCGTTTGATGATGACGATGATGATGATAGTTATCTTGTACTATGGTACGGAACCCTTCGTGTGCAAGCCCTCGCACTGGACGGCGACTGTAATGTATACGGCGTGAACACGTTCAATACAAACTTGTCCGCTAGATCGTCGTCCGATCGGTAACATTGTAAATCAACATCGAACATTCGAGAGACACCTACGAATCAAGATCACTTCGATGCCTTAAATGTCTTCAAGCACGACCTTCTGTTCGATCAGAACCTTCGTTTTCAAGAAATACCAGTTTTTGCGAAAACAAGCCTTAAGGCTTGGACACACATCAAGCGCGACGGCAGCGACGCGTGTTATAGCACGGCTAGAAGTGTAAAAACGCGGAACTATAATGATGACAACATATTGTGCATGTCGCGCTCTGTTACTCTTGGTACACGTGTAAATTTATCTCTATCACTTTTCTCATCAAGCACGGGTCTCCTCTCAGAATGACAAGGGTTTGGCCATAGTCCACCACGCTGGCCAAGTTCAGATTGGCAGACTTCACACACCTTTGGTAATATTATGGAGAAATCTCAGACATGCAGGGTTCCTCACGATGTTTTCCTTCATGAACACTTAATTCCGAGAAATTAGAGGTGCGTGTCATGGATCGAGCCCGGACCCTCCGAATAGGAGACCGACATTAACGCTATCACTGCTTTTTATCCACGAACACCGCTTTTCTTTGTTCTTATCATTATTAATTGTCAAATCCTATGCTATACGTTTACCTATAGTGTGAGACAGGTCGGGATGGCAAACCCCGTGCGGGATAGCGCGGGTGACATGCGGGTGTGCGGGGTGTCCCCCCGCCTCATACCCCGATTGCCATGTACCTGTCGCGTACTATAGGTACTTTATATATGAAAGGGTTGTTAAATACATCTCTGTCGTCGCGCGTTTTGTGTGTCCAAAGCTTTAATATCGACCGCAGCTCGAAAAGGTCAAGGAACATGAGAACATTGGAATACTTATATTAACGAACTGTAATCAAGTCAGATAATTTAGTATCGGTGAACGTACGATAACGACTCGGCAATAATTTGCGAGGTACAATAGAAATATGTATCTACAAAATATATTATTTTGAATTCTACTTTACTACGGAGAGTAGTTACCTACTAGTTAGTAATTAGTATAATGCACTCTCTGTTACGTAATCTAAATATATAAAACGTAAAGGTGACTGACTGAAAAAATTATGTTTCAACGACTTAATTGCCCTATTAGCAACTGGAAAATGAGGAAACGTACGAAGAACATTTTGAATATTGAAGTGAATCGAAGCGTTGTCGTGCGCGCAACCTTGCGGCGAGCGGCGCAGGTCAGATTTTTCGAAGGTCGATGACTCGTTTGTAATCGCTACGAGTTATTATTGTTAGCGCACGACGACGAATAGAATTTGAGATTTCGATGTTCGACCCGCTCGGATTGCGCCACGCTGCGTTAGCATTTTGTCAGGCATTTCTTATTAGGTAGTAGGTACTCTTACCTTCTTGCAAATATTATTTACTAGCTGATGCCCGCGACTTCATACTTTACATAGCCTTTTGTCAGGCATTTCTTATTAGGTAGTAGGTACTCTTACCTTCTTGCAAATATTATTTACTAGCTGATGCCCGCGACTTCATACTTTACATAGCCTTTTGTCAGGCATTTCTTATTAGGTAGTAGGTAGGCACTCTTACCTTCTTGCAAATATTATTTACTAGCTGATGCCCGCGACTTCATACTCGTAGATTTAGGTCTTTCAAAATCCCTTGGGAACTCTTTGATTTCCCGGGATAAAAATTAGCCTAAGTCACTCTCCAGCGGGCCGATTCGCTAACTCAGTGTTCAACGATGAATGATAGCCACCGAGCTCATTTGACATTGATTTTTAATCCGTTGAAGGTTTTCTGCTAAAAAATATTTTATTATCACGCAGTAAAGCAGCAATGTAGAACTAGCCAATGTCAAATAAGCTCGGTGTCTATCATTCAGTGTTAGACACTGAGTTAGCGAATACCCCGCAGGTCTTTAACTATACCCGTGCAAAAAATCACGTTGATCCGTTTCTCCGTTGCGATGTGATTGAAGGGCAAACCAACAAACCAACAAACAAACACAGTTTCACATTTATAATAAGGGTACTGATTTATCATGCATTTTTCCCCGACTGCACCCGAAAGAGGGTACTGTTTTGTCGGGAGTATGCCACGATCATAAACCTACTATGATATATTAATATATTTACTTTGGTATCTTTTTACTGCTTTCTTTGATGCTCTGGCATACTACTTTTGTATTAGCAAGCAACATTGTTAGCACCCTGGGGCGAGACTTGCGCAACTTCTTGTTGTTCTTGTAAATCTGTCGCTATAGACAAATTACAGTTTACGACGGACATGTGCATGTTAGCGCATGGCGCAGTTTAGCTCAGTTTATTACGTATTAGTTGGTATATTTCAAAGGTTTATTGCTATTGCGATTCAATACAATGATACTAAATTATTTTACTAGGATTAAATACTCTTTTTTACGCTCGTAGCAGTCGTAACATGCCATTGCAGCAACAATGTTAGCACTCTGGGGCGAGGCTTGTGCAACATCCCGGTAAGTACCTCTGTCGCTATACAACTACAATTTTACGATGGACATGTGCATCGTGCATGTTAGCACATTTTACCAGTTTATTATCTTTATTTAATATATAAAAGGAAAAGGTGACTGACTGACTGACTGACTGCGAACTTTTGTATTTATAATATTATTAGATACCTATCTGTGAAGTGTGAACCGTTTTTAGGGTTATGTACCTCAAAAAGAAAAACGGAACCCTTATAGGATCACTTTGTTGTCTGTCTGTCGGTCTGTCAAGAAAACTACAGGGTAATTCCCGTTGACCTAGAATCATGAAATTTGGCAGGTAGGTCCTATAGCTGACATTCGGGGAAAAATCTGAAAACCGTGAATTTGTGGTCACATCAGACAAAAAAATTAAATTGTGGTCATGAACTAATATAATTTCAATTTTCGAAGTAAGATAACTATAATATATCAAGTGGGGTATCATATGAAAGGTCTTCACCTGTACATTCTAAAACAGATTTTTATTTATTTTTATGCATCATAGTTTTTGAATTATCGTGCAAAATGTCGAAAAATACGACTGTATACTGTGACGAAATATGGAACCCTCGTTGCGCGAGCCTGACTCGCACTTGGCAGGTTTTTTAAAATTCATGAAACATGTTATCAATGTCGAAGGCAATAAAACCGCGGTTCAAAAGTGAAATTGAATCCGATACGAACTGTGAGTCAAGGATATTATGTAACGTCGTTATCACTGATTGTGTGCAGACTGCAGTGTGCCCGCGAACAATAACTCAAATATTTTGTTTTGTACAAGAAAAAAATATTATCCCTTATGTTCACATTTCAGTAGGGCTGCCAATTTACTACTTGAGACGTAAACTATGTTAATTGGCATTTAAATGAAGTTATTTTAATATGTATTATAATCCTATGAAATAATGACTCAAAGACACCTGTTTAGTGTTTAGTGATAACTGATAACTACATCTAAGTACATGAAACATGTATGAAGCAACTGTTTTGTATGTTTCAAAAAGCATTTTCATGCCAAGAATTTACTTATTTATAAATGATATTCATGTCATGGGGGGGGGATAGTATATACGGCTTTTCTTTTAAATTATTATCTAACAGTTGACCTAGTTCATATATTTTCTACTCTTTTTAAGATAAGAACATTTAAGTGATCTAACAGATGCAGCGTGTGTTGAGTGATTTTTAATTTTGTAAGTACCTACTAATTCTAGAAATCGACAAATATGGCTGTTTCCATATCATAAATCCATTTAAGTATATATTTTTTTGTAAACATTTTTTTTGTTTGTTGTAGTGGTAACTGATCAAAGTGTGACAACCCTACTCCAAATCTACCTGCGTCGACGGATAAGGGTGAAAGGGACATGTTTTTGTGCCTTATCCTTGTCTATAGCCGATCTTTATTTATAAAAGATAGTAAACGTTTCTGGGGAACACGTGGAGTATACAAAAAGAATCAAATTGGAGACATATTTTTTTTAGAACTTGTTTCAAAAGATTTATTTAATAAAAAGCGGGGTGGCGGTGTATGGAGTTTCTCTTCGTGATCAAATGAATGATGAATGATCATCAGAAATGAGGAGATCCGTAGGAGAACGGAGAACCGACTTATTAAAGCGGGTTGCGAAGCTGAAGTGGCAATGGACGGGGCATATAGAATGCTAGAATGGTGACCGCACAACAGAAAGTGCAGCGTTGGAAGACGCTTCGCTTACGACACAACTCAAGGCTCAAAGCCAAGATAGCAGGCTCTAGCTGGCGAAATACCGGCTAAAAGACCACCACCAAGGCACCAAGTATTCTGCGCCTCACCCGGTAAGGAGGCGACGCGCGACGCCTCGAGGCCTGTACGCTTATTAATGGCCTCCCAAGGAAACTGAGAAGACCCACGCTCCTGCTGCCCAAGCCAAAGAAAGAAATAAGGCCATATCTTTAATCCAGGCTTTACCCTATATCTTCAACTATGATCTTTTGTCGGGAAGAGATCAGCGAGCGATCATTGTCAGCGAGAAGGCTGACAAATATTTTTAACCACTGATTACGCGTAAATAGGCCAGGGTCGATAATTATTAAGGCTTTTTTTTTGTTTAGCCGCAAATCGAAAAAACAAATATCCACCCTTAAACACGGCCCCCACCCCGCTTTAAAGGGACATTTAAAGTCGGGTAAATTTTTCCTTAATTACTTATACCGTTAACTAAATTTTCCAACCGATTTTGTATACTGTTAAGAATTTATCATATTTTCGATAAGTACCTATTTAAAACGGTAACAGCCCTGTTCTAAAATAATAGGTACATACTTTAATTCAATGTTTTTAACTTGCCCCAGCAATGTATCACTGTGGTGGTGTGGTGCCTACAATAATAGCGATCTAATCCATTCATTTCATAATAACAATAAATGATGTTAAGTGTAAACAAACATTTCCATCGGCATCGACAGCGATCGATGTTCGACAAACAGTATACCACGTACGTTGCAAAAAGAGCAAAATGATGGCCCAGTAACCCATTTCACGTCTGTCAGAGCAGAGCCAAGGCCAGGTCAGTGTCGCCCGGTCCATTTGACCCACTATTCTGTTAGCTAAGAGATTATGTTAACAACGGATCAGAAAAACAAGTAAAGAATTACATACATAAAGAACTCTAAAAGAACAGAGTCTTATAAGAAAACTAGCTTATGCTCGCGACTTCGTCCGCATGGACTACACAAATTTCAAACCCCTATTTCCCCCCTTAGGGGTTGAATTTTCAAAAATCCTTTCTTAGCGGATGCCTACGTCATAATAGCTATCTGCATGCCAAATTTGAGCCCGATGCGTCCAGCAGTTTGTCCACCAGTCAGTCAGTCATGTCACCTTTTCCTTTTATAAATTTAGAAGAAAGCCAGGTTAGGATAGCCTGTTGTTTTTACACGGCTGCCCAAATAAAGGAGTCGGTCTAATGTTTTCAGGGTTCATGTATGTAATTGTACATAATATATACTTTTGTTAGTTTCTTTATTCCACCATAACTTCTAAATGCCTGAACAGATTTGGGATGTATAGTTAGAATCCTTACATCATCCCGAGTGACACTGGCTAAGTATAATTTTTTTGAATAAATTCAATATGACGGCTGTATGGCGCCATTTTCAAATGTAAAGATAAGTACCAATATATAGTGTAGGTAAAAAACACTATCATAAAAATTACAAAAATGTAAAAAAATCTTTTTTTTTGGTTTTTAATTTTTTTAATTAGGTACGACATTTTTGAATTTTTAAATATCTAAAACATACAGTCCTAAGAGATCGTAGTTGAGTGATGAAGAATCTGCGTAAAAATTAGTTTAAAATTCTTCTTATGTTTGTATTACATGCATTGGTTCATCTAACCTATATTATGAAACTGTGATGCAAAAAAATAATTCTTTGTTTCTATTAGGTACGTTGGTTGGATGTTAGGAATTAAACACATAGATGTAAATTCCATTTGATTAAAGAGACCTAGTTGGAACTAAGCCAGCTGATATAGCCATAAACAAAATAGGTTTAGTAGGTACCTATTCAAGAAAACGTAAACAAAAATCAAAGAACACATAAATCCCAAAATATATTTTGTAGAACAACTTTAAAGACTATACAATCCAATATGTATAAGTACCATACACTCTGAAAAGTGCGAAATTGTTGTCCGAGTGACCTGATTGTGGCATCCGTGAGGGACAAGGTCAGATACTCATGGTACAACTATAGGTAGTTATTACTAACTGTATCTCCTCATATTGTGTTGAATTGAATGTACAAATCGCTACATGCGTAGCTTAGGTATAACTATGAAATTAGGTTTGTAAATTCAAAAAAAAACGTCAGGCTCGCGCCACAAGGGTTCCGTACTACAGTCTTATTTTATCGACATTTTGCACGATAATTCAAAAACTATGATACATAAAAATAAATAAAAATCTGTTTTAGAATGCACAGATGAAGACCATTCATATGATACCCCACTTGATATACATAGTTATCTTATTTAGAAAATTGAAAATACTAATTATTAGTTCGTGACCACAATTTAATTTTTTTTGTGTAACCACAAAATCACGGTTTACAGATTTTCCCCCTAATGCCATCTATAAGACTCACCTACCTGCCAAATTTCATGATTCTAGGTCAACGGGAAGTACACTGTAGGTTTCTTGACAGACCGACAGACAGACAGACAGACAGACAACAAAGTAATCCTATAAGGGTTCCATTTTTCCTTTTGAGGTACGGAACCCTAAAAACCGGCCAAGTGCGAGTCAGACTCGCGCACCGAGGGTTCCGTACAACAATCGTATTTTTTCGACATTTTGCACGATAAAACTATGGCCTTTCATAATATGATATCCCACTTGATATAGTCACGAGTATCTTACTTCGAAAATTGAAAATACTAATTATTAGTTCATGACCACAATTTTTTTTTGTGTGACGTAACCACAAATTCACGGTTTTCAGATTTTTCCCTTTATGTCTGCTGTAAGACCTACCTGTCAAATTTCATGATTCTAGGGCAACGGGAAGTACCCTGTAGGTTTCTTGATAGACAGACAGACAACAAAGTGATCCTATAAGGATTCCTTTTTTCCGTTTGGGAACGGAACTCTAAAAACTAATGCTTGAACTTGATGGGGACTTATAAATTATAGGTACTTTATAGGTATTTTTTTCGCGCAAACAAATTATTTCTGTTAGAATCAGATTATCTAGTGAGATAATAATGACCTTGGTCCTTGAGAGGGGCTCAGAATTATTAAAAAGAAAATACTATTATTCGCCAGGCTTATGTACGTAATAGGCATGCTATCTTTTTTTTCACATAATATAGACCGCGTCAATTAAATAGTCGTTCTTGAAATTGATCGCAAGACGCGTCGCAATAGCATTTTTTAGGCATCTGTGGGGAGCGCGACGGGAGGGAGCGGAACACACCAGCCCGCGCACTGTACCGCACCGCATTCCACGTTCGCCATGTGCATTAGTGTGAGTGCTACATCCATACACGGTACACGAGCGCGTGCAAGAATACCTGCGCGAGCTCGCACTTGCATCGTAGGTCAGATGCGACTATTTAAGTGCCGGGAACTATACTATAAACACATGAACCCTGAAAACATTATGTTCGCTCCTTTTTGGGCAGTCGTGTAAAAACGAATAGAACGGTCCATACCTTCCGGATTTCATTGATTCTTGAAACAATAGCTTTTCCGCAAGAGGTCTTGTCGGCTTTCTTTAGACGAACAACTGCAACCAGGCATAACTGCATCGAAAAATACCGCAACGTGACGTTTACGTGTATAACGCAGACCGTACGTTTCACGTTATCAAAAGTGCCGAATTGTTGTCCCACTGACCTCATTGGGGATTGCTATCCATGTCAGATATGATCACTGTTAACCGTTTCACTTTCATGTTAGTACGTACATAACGGGCATTGAAAATATAAATATCTATACTTATCTCTTATGACACTTACATAACAGTTTGTGTGTTTACTTGTTTGTCTTTTATAGTCAAACTGAAATATTTCTTCTTCGACATTGATTAAAATTTGTTGGTTTCTAGAGGAAAAATTCTTTGGAAATACGAAGAAAAAAATTTACTTAGTGTATTTCATTCTATAGAAATAAGTATATAGCGATGTATAGTTAGTTTGTTACTACTTTAACGGTGAAGGAAAACATCGTGAGAAAACATGCTTGCCTGCTTCTCAAAGGTGTGTAAAGTCTGCCAAACCACACTTGGCTAGCGTGGTGGACTGAAACTCATCTTATTCTAAGAGAAGACATGTTCTTAGTATTGAGCCAGTGGCCGCGGCGGTGGGTTGATGACAATGCTGATGTTCGTAATAACAATAGCAATTACACACGATTACACGAATAACTTGAAGAATATCAACTTTTATTGTAACTACTGTATGGTAGGTAAATAAGTACTGTAGTTAGTCGGTTCTGCGTGTTGCAAAAATCGCGAAATAGTTGTCCAAGTGACCCAATTGATTGTGTTGTCCGTGAGAAGCAAGGTCAGGCGAGGTTTGCAATCGCTTTACTTGCCAATAAATAGTAAATTTCTACTTTATTACATCGATGCTCTATTGATACTGTTGATGCGAATTTATATTTACCCGACTTTGGGAGGTTTATATATTATACGAAAACGGTACGGTTACGTTAATAACCGTAAAGATAAAGTAAAGATGTAACCGTACCGACCAACGCACACATTCTGTGTGTTGCTCGGTGCATCGATTCTCTCATAATAATTGACAAATTACTCATTAGATTACTATACTAATAAGGTGTCGTTAGGTGTTTTTGATTATGGTAACATAATCAATCTAATAAAATAGCCATCTTCTAGGCAAGCGCTCTCCATCTTAGGCTGCATCATCATTTGCTAGCAAGTCTGATTGCAGCCAAGAAATATCTAATACCTCATTAGCTATGACTAAATAAAGTGGAGATGATCGTATTGAGTTTAGTACAATTTAATGGAACTCTAAGCAAAGGTTGGCGGGTAGGCAGTGGTAATAACAATGGCGCAGTCAGTGGTAAGCGCTGTTGTCTTATTAGTGGGAGGTCCCGGGTTTGATTTCCGGCAGGGGTTTCGAATTTTATAATTTCTGGATTTCTGGTCTGGTCTGGTCTGGTGAGAGGCTAGTTACCACCCTACCGGCAAAGCTGTGCCGCCAAGTGATTGAGCGTTCCGGTACGATAGCGTGTAGAAACCAAAGGGATGTGGGATTAATAAAAACTGCCATACCCCTTCCAGATTAGCCCACTTCCATCATAGACTGCACCATCACTTACCACCATGTGAGATTGCAGTCAAGGACTTGTATCTGAATAAAGAAAGATCAGAATTAAATTTATATGGAAAAAAACTACAGTGACAAAAAAATCTATTTGTTTACTACATGGTGTGGTATTTTTATGTAGTACGAGTATGTAATATGTATGCACGGCCAAATTACTCGTGAGTCGTGCGCACATAACGGCATCGAATACCAAATCTGTGAATCTGTGATGTGAATCACTTAATTTTACTTTAATATACTACGCTCGTGAAACAATGCGACATACATACCAGATATCTATCGCATGAACGAACTCATTTATAATTAAATAAGAAATTGATGCTTGTCGATCAAAAAGTCCTAAGTCCCCAGCTAGGAAAATGTCTACTACGGTCTTGGTAAGTGACGATGCAGTCTAAGATGGAAATGGGCTAACTTGGAAGGGGTATGGTAGTTTCATTATACCCATACCCCTGATCGAGATACAATTTGAAAGAGCTGCATCAAGCAGCGTCTATTCTCCACTGCATAGGCACAGTATAAAGAAGAAACTATCCTGACTCTGCGGTACAGGCTCACATTCTCCCTTTCTTAGGTTACGTATCAACACGTGACAATATTTCGATTGAACGTCTCGTGGTTCAAGGCGTGAGCATGTGGAGGATCTCTCATGAGATTGGCAGACCAAGTGAGGGTGGCGGTCCATGTTCCCTTACATGAGAGCACGAGGAAGGCAATTATTAGAGAGGAATGGGGCCATAATATGTATTGTTCCACTAAAAGAGATAATCTCGCGTAAAGACTGAGATGTTAGGTACATATCATGATTAGCCCCAGGTGGCCCCAGAGTCAGAAATGAGGAGGTGTTTGGTAAAAATAAACAAATATTGTCATCCATCTTCCATTTAATTAGGTAGTATAGTATACTAGATCTGTCAGCTGGTAGGTACGTTGTCGCTTCAGAATTATTTTACTTAGGCTTTTACTGCTTCTCAGAACAAATTTTTCATTTAACATACCTCTCTACCCGTACCCATTAATAAAACTAATTTTATTATTATTAAATTTTTATCTCGTTATAAAACAAGCTATCAACTCAAGTGAATTATATTGTGTTATTGTCACTCAATATCTCATCAAAAACGCATTGATTAATGAACGTTTTAAAACTGTTTTATCTGCTTAGGCGTCGCGCGTCGGCGTAAAGTATATATCGAGTTGGTACCTTTTAGTTTTTATTTAAGGAGCTTACATAACAGTCCTCGTATTTCAGTATTACGTTATTAATTAATAGTGTTACGCAAAGGCCGTTTCCGAGATCTACATAACTCAAGTTTTCTTTAAAACATTAACTAAGTTGGCTACGTTTCTTACTGGCTTTTTCAGTGTAGAAACTGGGTTCCAAATCCGATCCGTGGAGTTGGAAAAGTTTAAACGATTTTTTGTTTCAAAAGATTCTGCATCCCTACTAAGACTTTAAGTACTTTGAAATTAAAGTTACATATTTGTATCTGTTTTGTATTTTAACAGTTTTGCGCTCAAAAGACTGGCTTTGCATTAATTATTATTATTAACTATTCATGAAATCGATCAAACAATAGATTTACGTAACTAAATTGACAGGGTAACGTGTCGAAATCGATGTTTTGAACTTTACTCGCGACCTCATTGCGCAAAAGCAGGGTAACGGTAGCTTCCGTTCCGTGGCTCCGGAGCAACGCACACACCAATCTAAAACTGGACGACGAAAGTAATCGCCTGGTCACTTTCTCTTGAACAGGTCTCTATCTCAGTCTCACTCCGACACTCGGCCGACTCGCAAGTCACATGCCACAAACGAGTAGTACGAATCTCACGCTAAATTAATAGAAAAATCGCTCATCGAAACGTGACTGACCTTTAAAACGCTATCTTTCCCGGCAATGCGCACGCAACCTTGCGAATTTAAGGTTTTGCAATCTCGTTGGCGTATCAAGGAGACTGCCGATAATGTAAGTTTAAATTACAACTATACCTATATGCAATTAATATGTTTTAAACGGTTTCCCACACTTTCCTGCTAAACACCTAAGATAATGAAATTTAAATGCTAAACCGCTTATCTAACCAAAGATTGGTTTGTACATGGTTGGTTTTTAATCTACCATAACAAGTGAATTTCGCAAAAACTGATGAATTTGATGAAATCGCGCGCTCGTTTAGTGAAAGGTTCGCCATTTGCACGAGTTATGTAGCCAGCCATTAAAAATAAAGAACTGGTAAGGCGATGACTCGGCATGCGAGCAAAAAAAACCTGAATTGTCGAGTGCGAGAGGGAAAGACGAAGAACCGAACAAGTGCGTTACCCCCGCAAAGATTCTAAACGCATTTATTTGTATTTTGTATTCGAACCAAGCTGTCTAAACCAACTGCAATTTTATTATTTTGTGATAACTTGATAAGTTATTGTATTAGTAAGTAGATCCAATTTCGTGTATTTTTTCGAATCTAATAAAAATAAAAACCAGCTAGGTAACTTGTTTTAGACTAGATGCAAATGATACACTGCTGCTACTTCGTCCGTTCTTGTGGGAACGAACAACCTATTTGGTTTCCGGGATAAAAGTGAAAGCTAGCGGCTAGCCTATCCCAGGATGCTTAAGCTATCTCTGTTCCTACCAAAGTTCGTGAAAAAATAACAGACTGATAGACACACTGTTGTATTTATAAATATTAGTAGGTAGGTATCTAATTATTGATATGGATAGACTATTTAAAGGGTTGAATTAAAATTTAACAGTGACCTTTTTAAAGATGGCAACTTTGGTAGATGACAGACAAAATGTAGCGATCTAGATAATTAGATCTATTAAAATTCTCGAAACTGGTTTGTTTCGCATTTTATTATGTTTATTTTCATAAGAACTTTAGACTGACTTTAAAATAATTAATAATTGTAACAGGTTCCTTCGCCACCTCTAAACTTGAGTCAATGTGGAGTCAATAATCTCAAGTCTAGTACAAAACGATATGAATATACGCAAGATGTCTAAGTTTAGATAGCATTTAGCACTAGTCAGGTAGGTAGGTACACTACGTTAGCATTGATGGACTCTACAATCTCCAAGGTTATCAAGATTTTTATTATGATTAAGTTTGATTAGGAAATGAGCCAGTGCTATCGTAAAAGTTTAGTCGGTCGGTAGACGTCGTCTTTTTCAAATTCTTCAGGTTTCTCGCGGTGTCAAATAGTATGTAACCTACGCTGTCCATACTCCATATCTCCAATATGCCAGTTTATCTGTATGCCCATCAAGATCGGTTTAGCTGTGAATTTTTCTGAATAGGTAGGTAGGTATTAGTGCTCGCCCTGCGCCCTTCATGTCTTCAATGCCCTTTGTTTGCTTACCTACGTCACCTATCACCTTGAGTTATCTTTATCTAATGACAGTGTTTCCTTCACTTATTTTCGCATAACTATCTTTATCAGTAAGCACTTTGTCACCACGCGATTTCCTCCTGTTTTAGTACCTAACAACATCATTGTATTTCTAGTTTGTTGAAGAGATCAATGCGACGAGTGTTGTTATCTGCTTGCTAGCTAGCAAGTAGCAACAGTGTGAGATGACCTTTGCGCTCGAACGCGTGGCCATGAGAACTCCTGAAGGTTGCGGATACTCGGCTGCTACTTTTGCAACTTGCAATTACTATTCCGGGGACTTGTCTTCCGATTATTCAATTATTCATTTAGAAAATTTTGTATCGGAAAAAAATACCTTGGAGGTTTTAATTTAGAGATATTTTCCGAGAGAGGCGCGACTGTAGGCGTAAAACAAAATCAGCCTAGAAACTTTACTGACAGCGCATTTGTGTGTGTGCCATGCCAATAGGTCGACCAACCAGTCGACCAGACAGTCTCCCTCCCTCGATCTGTCCTCCGTCTGTTCCCCCCCTCCCACCGATTTTCCCCCTGCGCCAGCCAGTCAGCGTTTGGTCAGCAGCCTGATAGCATGCGCTCCGACTGTGTAAACTCTAAATTCTTTACGTCCTGGTTATTAATTTTAGTGTAGAGTTTAATCATTGCTTACCAAGTGAGTATTCCTTATACAAGAGGACAATAATCTGTAAAAAGTTGCATATCGCCTCTACATGTCTTTGAAAATCGTGAATTTTACAACGGCTTTGTCTTGTTACAGGTACCTACTTGGAGCTGGGTGTGAACCCAGATACGCTGTGTGTAGTTTTATGTAACCATTTATACTCTTATCGAATAAACGTTGTGTTAATGTTGTAAGAAACTACAGTGCTAGTGCAGTGCATTATTGGATTGACGCACTGGAGTGAGTGAAATTTCCGTACATAAGTGAGCAAGTGAAACTGTACAAAGTGAACTAGTGAAGTGAAGCGACCAAGCGACGCTAATAACTCTTCTACCGTGGCACATTGCAAATAAGTGATTTGTGTCTTTAGTAAATGGATTTGTAACTATTTGGATTCCAGGCAGCTTAATGGCAATCGTAAGTAAACATATAATTTTATCAGTTTCTTAAAAATGTACTATTGAAATACTAAATTGTGCGTTTATTTAAATTCATTATTCTATTTTAGTGCAATTTCCAAATGGTAAAATCATATTCGTGTTCGATTAATTTATTCGTATTCTCGTATTCTGTTTTCTTTCTAAGTCTAATTGGAATACAGTTATCAAGTTTAATTTTGTCGAAAGCATTATAGGTACTAACTAGTGTTGGCCATGATTACAAAATATGAAGTTCGTAAAAGGTGTCTGTGCCTGTTTTTACGTTACGAATGAACAGAGACGAACTCTATTTTTCGAGGAATTCGTAGAGTTACTTAAGTACTTAATTGGATCAAGTAAGAACTTTTATTAGAAAGATTTCTTATTTCCAGATGATCAAATATTTAATTACTTATTGCTTATTAATTGAAGTTATAGTAGTAGTTTTTACAAAACCTTTTTTAGAAATACGAAAGATATTCGGGGTGACTATTTCATTTCTAGTGACAAGTTTTATAATATAAAAAGTCCAGGTAGCCCTCAAAACTCTGTATCACCCGGAGGCAATAAATTTCAGAATTCTATCGTTCGCGCAGGTGTAGTGATCATTCTCACGATAGCTAGCTAGTGAATATGTGGAATTTATATTATGTTACTGTAAAAGCTGTGATAGTGGTTAGGACGTCCGCCTTCTCATCAGAAGTCGGGGGTTTGATTCCTCTAACTTTTCGGAGTTATGTGCGTTTTAAGTAATTAAATGTCACTTGCTTTAACGGTGAAGGAAAACATCGTGAGGAAACCTGCATGCCTGAGAGTTCTCCATAAGATTCTCAAAGGTGTGTCAAGTCTAACAATCCGCACGTGGCCAGTGTGGTAGACTATGGCCAAACCCCTTCTCACACTCCCCCGAGACCCGTGAGGAGACCCGTGCTCTGTAGTGAGCCGGCGATGGTTTGATCATGATGATGATGACTGTAAAAGCCCGAACTTCAGTAAATCCTAGGATTTTTTAGATGTCAAACTGGTCTGTAATAATCGTTAATTTCGTATTTCTGCCAGCATTCACTCTGTAAATCCTAGGTGTTACCTTAGCTTCACGTAAAAGTCTGAATAATAGGTAACTAAAAGAAGTTTGAATTCGATGTTTAGTGAAATTTTTACTGACTGTTTTTATAAACGGACTAGGTATGCCAGAACCAGAAGGCTCGCTCCGTCGCCTCTTCATCCAATTTCACTTACCTACTCGACCTTCGTATTGTGCTTTTATAGCAACATAGGTAGGTACATAGGTGCACTAGTCGCGTCGACCTCCGTCTGTCTAATTTAATATTATGCGCCTATTCAGTAATAAATTGTTCATTTAATAGTTGGTTAAGCGAGGCTAAATGGCTAATGATGAGGGGAACATACGGGCGCCATCTTCAGGAAACTGACGCGCAAACTGACCTCGTGTGTAAGTTCACTAAATATAGAACGCTGCTACGTGTAACGTTCTGTGATCTGTCACTATGTAGTGACTAGTAAATATAAGTCCCGCAAATTGCTAATGCACGTGGCCGCCATTTTAGTGACGTCAGCACTAGAGTGGAGTTTTGCGCTGATGGTATATTTTTATTTCGGCTGACGTCAAAATGACGTCATTTCGATGTTAAAGATACATGGTTGCAGCGCAATAGCAATTTGCGGGACCTATACCAACTTGAATATTTATTGTTTTTCTAGAGTCGATATTAAAACCGATGAGGTTAACCCGGTCAAGTGAGGCTTTCTTCACCTATTATGGTTCAAGAGATCCACGGACGGACAGTAGGGGCTTAGTAAAAGGGTCCCGTTGGCACTTTTCGGCTACGGATCCCTAAAACCCAAAAACGTAAAGTGATCAATATTGATTTCAACGCAAACACGAATAATTGTAATCCAATCTATATTATATCTACTTATTATAAAAGCAAAATCTGACTGACTGACTACCTGACTGATCTATCAAGGCACAGCTCAGACTAGTTAGGTACCTACTGGATGGATCGGGCTGAGGCATGCAGATAGCTTTTATGAAGTAGACGCTAGACATCCGCTAAGAAAGGATTTTTGAAAATTCAATCTCTAAAGGGGTAAAACAGGGGTTTGAAATTTGTGTAGCCCACGCGGACGAAGTCGCGAGCATAAGCTAGTTGTGAATATCGCTTGACGACAATTTCAGCACGGTTTTTCAAGGCGATCGCATCTGTCGCAACTCGCAAGATTTGTCTCAGAACTTTTTTTTTATTAGTCCACGAAACTGACTACAATTATTGTATGATAACAAGTTAATAGATATACAGAAATATTAGTTGTTAATTGTGTCTACTAGATGTGGACGTGGCATGCGCGATTAGGTGGTACAATAACTACAGCGCAACAAACACACTTATGCGGGTGATAACTGCGGGATGATACGCTCAGTGATCAACACTGTAGCCATCAAACTCATTTGACATTGGTTGGTTCTAACTTCCTGCTTCACCGAGTTATTTAAATATGATGAACATTTAATAACTACTTAATTACCTCTGGAAGTAGCTCTTTTCAATCCTTCAATCACTTCCCTAAAGAGTCATTAGAGATCGATTGCATCTGGATGGTGTTGCAAGAGCTATGAAATTCCACGTAGGTAGTTGTGCAGCAGGAAGAAAGCTCGGAGTCACTCAGCGGGCGATGGAGAACTATGCTTGGAGTTTGTTTACGTGATCAAATCAGAAATGAGATCCGTAGGATAACTAGAGTAACCGACATAGCTCAACGGGATGCGAAGCCTAAGTGGCAATGGGCAGGGCACTTAGTAAAACCGATAGACGTTGGGGTTTCAAGGTGCTGGAATGGCGACCTCGCACCGGAAGACGCAGCGTTGGAAGACCCCCACTAGGTGGACGGACGACATCAGACGAGTCGCAGGGAGCCGCTCGATTCAGGTGGTGTAAGACCGTGACATGTGGAAGTCCCTACAAGAGACCTATGTCCAGCAGTGGACGTCTATCGGTTGATGGTGATGATTACCTCTTGAAGCAGCCCTTTTGCAATTCTTCAATCACTTCCCTGCTGTGATAGCCTAGTGGTTAGGACGTCCGCCTTCTAATCGGAGGTCGGGTGTTCGATCGCGGGCACGCACCTCTAACTTTTCGGAGTTATGTGCGTTTTAATTAATTAAATTTCACTTGCTTTAACGGTGAAGGAAAACATCGTGAGGAAACCGGCATAGCCTGAGAGTTCTCCATAATTTTCAAAGGTGTGTGAAGTCTACCAATCCGCACATGGTCGGCGTGGTAGACTATGGCCAAAACCCTTCTCACTCTGAGAGGAGACCCGTGCTCTGTAGCGAGCCAGTGATGGGTTGATCATGATGATGAATCACTTCCCTAAAGAGTCATTAGAGATCGATTGCATCTCGATGGTTTTGCAAGAGCTATGTAATTCCACGTAGTGTAGGTACAAGTCGGCACGGTACAAGTGGGTCAAGGCGCGAGCGGGCCGCGCGTTTCCTACTCGCCACCGACACCGGCACCGACGAGGACGCCGCTCGTTAAATCTACTCGTGTATCAACATCAACCGTTGGAATCATCATCATGATCAACCCATCGTTGGCTCACTCCTAACCAGTCTCCTCTCAGAATGAGAAAGATTTGGCCATAATCCACCACGCTGCCAAGCGCGGATTGGCAGACTTCACACACATTTGAGAACGTTATGGAAAACTCTCAAGCATGCAGTTGCTCGATTGCGATAGAATAACAACTACATAGTGTCGCGATCGCAATCAACTCTGATTGATAGGCGCTCGCTCACTATTAGCTGCAATGCATTGTTGCAACAAGAATCGCACAAATTCAGCCAATCACAACAATTGAGATTTTAATAATAATTGATGCAGGTTTTAACTGTTCTCATTGCCGCTTTCATGCGTAGCAGATCTCAGATTTGCACACACAACACGTTAACGTTTTTGTTTTCTTGGTTATTATACTTACTTATATAGATTTATCAAGATCAATGTATCAAGATTCAATGTTATCAAATCAAATAGAACTTACTTATTCAATTCTATTCTGTGGGCAGTCGAAAACAAAATATTTTTCAAACAGATTATTTGAATGTACGGCTGGTTTACCAACCCATGGCCAGTATGGTAGACTATGGCCAAAACCCTTATCTCTGAGAGGCGACCCGTGCTCTGTAGTGAGTGATGGGTTGATCATGGTGATGATGATGATGACGGCTTGAGAAATCTATTGTATTTTCTGAGCTTATTTGGACGGAAAGCAAGAAACACTTAAAATCAAAGCAAGGAATTTATTCTAAGATACCTACTTATTTTAATCATGAACTAATATATTCCCCCTTTCTCTTCAACTTATCGTAAACCATGTGCTAGGGGTGGGTACGCCAAGGTTCATCAGAACCTTCAACAATTTATGTAAAAGGATATGGTGAGTAACTGAGTGGAAGAGTTCATTACCTAATAGACGATAAACTACGTTCTAAGTAGCTTCATAAATCATAATTCAGTCTAGGTGTTAATGTTTATTCTATTCAAAATTTTGTCCGCAATGAAACCTACGCGCAGATAAACTAATAATTCCTTTCAATAATACCTTGGTAGTTCCTTAGGTGACTCATATTGTATTCGGAAATTAGCGAATGTTATTTGGACAACCTCTGATTATGTCAGTTATTCTGAGTAAAATGGTCGGTACCGATGATGTTGTTACCTGCTAATGTCTAAATATTACATACTTTGCAGAACTCGAGTTTCTTATACGATGCATCATTTACATTAAGGAAATAGCAAATGATGAAGTAGTAATCGATTTCCTGTAAAATCGATTAGAATAACTAGGTAGTTACGTAGGTACTAAGACGTCCTTTCGTTTCGAAACTCGTATACCTAATTCGATTGGTACCTATAGTTGTGGTAGCATAGCGATAGTGTGCGGTCGTTGCAAGGACAAAGGCTTCAATAGCTAACTGAGTATATACCTAAATAAATAAAAAATTGCAAAAAAAAAAAACCGACTTCAATACACAAACACTAAAAATTAAAAAAATATTTAATTTATTACCGAATATATTAGGTATGTATACAAGAGTTGATATAGTTCCATAATAATACTTTTTGGTGCCGGTGCCAATTAGCTTTAGCTGCGCGAATCGTCTAGACTTCATATTTTTATGAGACTCCACAATGGCACCTCATTACTGGTTCATGCGATACATAGCTGATAGACGTACGGACTTAAAAATAAGTCCCACTGGCACCCTTCGTGTACGGAACCCTGAAAGTTAGTTTAGTGAGTCACAATTTATGCTGATAAGTATAAAAAGAGGCATTCTTTTAGTGACTCACTCACTCATCTTATGAGGTCGTGCCGCCCATCACTATCGCAATTCGCAATCAAAACTTTGGCTCCTCCCTTCTAATATTAGGAGTTGCAAATTGCAAATATAAGGTACGACTTTCTTCTTCGACCCAATTCTTTTTCCCCTCATACCTAGGTACATATTATTTTCTCGCTCATCATGATTCATAAATCATAATAAAGAGAAACCAAATAGTAAAGTATCTAGCTAATAATAGATCTTTAATGGCTGTTATTATACCCAATATCTAAGCTACGTCTTCTTGTTACGAAGAATTTCATTTTTTCGGTTTTTGATATCGGTAAATTGGTCTCACATTTTTGCATTCGTAATTAATTTGAGTTGTGTAATTTAACAATTGATTTTTAAATTAGAAATAAGACACTCAGTGTAGTGGGTCACGCGATAACTATTATCTGTTTTATTTTAGGTCAAGGATTTTACGATATAACGTTTTGTTTTCTTATCACATTCAAGTAATTTATATACGAAACTATTCTGACTTGCTCTTTTTAACTTTAGCCTAGCATGGTCTCTACTTCCGATAATAATTCATTTCTGCTTGGAAATTGATATTTAAATATTCAAATAGTGCGTGTTGCCAGTGATTTCGTATGGATCCGAGACATGGTCGCGTACTATGGGCCTCGTAAGAAACCTCAAAGTCACTCGGCACTCAGCAGGCGATGGAGCTATGTTCGGAGTTTCTCTAGGTGATCAAATCAGAAATGAGATCGGTAGGAAAACCAGAGTAACTGACGTAGCTCAACGGGTTGCGAAGCTGAAGTGGAAATGAGCAGGCAGTTTGAAAAACCGATAGACGTTAAGGTTCCAAGGTGCTAGAATGGCGATTGGTGACCTCGCATCGGAAAGTGCAGCGTTGCAAGATCCCCCCCTAGGTACACACTAGACAGAATAGAATAGAATATGTTTTATTCAAGTAAACTTTTACAAGTGCTTATGAATAGTCAGGTAGTTTTAATTTACCACTGGTTCGGAATGCCGTTCCTGCCGAAAAGAACCTGCAAGAAACTCGGCGGTTGCTCTTTTTAATTTTTTATACCATACTATACCATAATAGCCATTGCAGCCCCGTGCATTGCTGGAGCGAGTCAACAGACGATATCAAACGAGTCGCAGATAGCGGAGGATTCAGGCAGTGTAAGATCAGTGCGTGTGGAAGACCCTACAACTATACTTCGCGACAGGTCGAGATGGCAATCGAGGTGGGAACGCCACACACCCACACAGCCTCCGCGCTAATCCAGTGCGGGATAGCGTGGGTGACGTGCGGGGCGTCCCGCGTCCCCCCGCCTCAACCCCCGATTTCCATCTCGACCTGTTGCGTACTATAGAGTATATAGACTTACGTCCAGCTGTGGAAGTGTATCGGTTGATAATGATGAACTATTTACGGACAGTTTGTGCGTAGAAAATAATAATTATTATTTATCTGAACCGGAACCTCGTCTAGTGATAAATATATATAAAACAAGTCGTAAATTCTGAAATGGGAGTAAGCAACGTAAACACATAACTCAAGCTGGTGTAGTTGATTCGCAGTAGAGATGGACCATTTCACAAGTAGCATGTGAAAAATCACATAAAAAGCCTCTTCATATACGTAACACAATATTATGCTACTTTAGTTAAAGTAGACTGTGAAAAATCACGGAGCAAAATCTCAGTTTGAAAGTTATTACATAATATAGTAATCGCGCTTTATTGTTTAAATTTCGCGCGCGCCCGGTCACCGATTCGAGCTAAGAGCGTGCGAGCGAGAAGACTCCCATCACTGCGTGCTAGAAGGCATCTAGTTAAATGATAACAATTAATATAGCTGTTTGCTATATTAGAAGCAAAGTGAATTTTCGTACTTACAATTTATTAGAAGTGCAAAAATTGACTTCCCGTGAAAAACCACGTGTGAAAATATAATATCAGCGCTATTCACCTTGATAATTATTAGTACAGTTATTATTTATTAAAAAAAAAGTACGCGGCAGAAAATAATGTACATCGACCTTGTCTCTGTCGTTGAGACCGACAAAACGTCATATAGGCATGAGTGTTGTCACTCATGCCTATATGACGTTTTGTCGGTCTCAACGACAGACAACGCTCTACAAAGCCGAAATGTCATTCTAAAGGCCGAGGTACAGTATTTTCTGCCGCGTCCTGTACTTAAATTAATGTACCAAACGATTGTAAGTGTGAAAATCTAAACAAGAAAAATAGCTTGTGAAGTCACTGACGAAAATAAATAATTCATGAAATAAAATAGCAATAATGCCCATCTCTATTTTGCAGTATGATGTAGGTCTCCCGTGACCTACATAGATACTCGCTATCATTCAGCCGTATAGCATTGTGTGGAGATAACACCCCACCGCTTTCTCTAACACTATTTCGTAAATTGCGCTTTGTTTACATTATTATGATGTGCTAAATGCCTAAAATCGCAAATTACCATTGAACGTTTGAACTATCAGTACGCGGCAGAAAATAATGTACATCGGCCTTTCGAATGACTTTTCGGCTTTGTAGAGAGTTGTCTCTGTCACTCATACCTATATGACGTTTTGTCGGTCTCCTTCTAAATGTCGATGTACATTACTTTCTGCCGCGTACTGTAAATAAATGTGGAGCATGCGTTGA
This sequence comes from Maniola hyperantus, assembly GCF_902806685.2. NCBI lineage: Eukaryota > Metazoa > Arthropoda > Insecta > Lepidoptera > Nymphalidae > Maniola > Maniola hyperantus. The sequence goes on along the minus strand of NC_048547.1, from coordinate 11,422,737 downwards.
AAGCTGAAATTGGTATTGTTAAAAATAACTCACGTGCGGTAGGTAGGCTATGTTATTATGTCTATCCTATGCAAAAAATACCTACCTATAAGTACCTACCTACCTAATCGGTATTACAAAACGTGTTTTATAAGTAGATAAATGTAGCTGAGTAGTCGCTTAGTCAACGTATAATATTAATACGACGAGTTACAAAGACATTTTTGATGAGTATTAATTATTACAATCGGAATAGGTATCAGCCCCCCAATTCTGTAAGAATAACCATTTCAACGTTATCGTAATCGTCACTGCTGGACATAAATCTCTTGTAGGGGCTTCCACGCGCCACGGTCTTGAGCCGCCTGAAACCAGCTGCTCCCTGCGACATTTTTGATATTATTTAAGCAAAATGATTTATGATTGTGTTTCTTGATATTCTGTTACACATGGTAACATGACCTAAAATAACTATTAATACACTTAATAATGGCATTCAGCTTAATGTCGTGGCCTGCATCGACATAACATTGACTTTCACAAATGTGTGATGTAACTCGGCCTCCGGCGTCAGAGTGTACGATTAGGTAAATGTTGCGACGCGCGCTTTCTCCGCACTTTCACCGCGTGCGCTACTTCCGCCTCGCAACCTCGTAGGGCTGCCACTTGCTCGTATCACTCAGCATCACGATCAACCCATCGCCGGCTCACTACAGAGCATACATACCAATTATAATATGGGTACCTTCAAGACAAGAGTGAATAGGCATTTTCTAGGCAAGCGCGCTCCATCTTGGGCTGCATCATCAAGCCAAGCGCTAGTCTATAAATAAAAAAATAAAAAAATGGCTCTCCTCTCAGGGTTGAAATCTATAGAGCGCACTCTGACTTAGCTTGGATTTAAGACAGAGTTAAAACGAGACAGGTACATATCTCTCATATAAATCTGTCTCTTACGTCTGAGCAAAGTCAAAGTGCGCTCTATAGATTTCAGCCTCAGAAGTGAGAAGGGTTTTGGCCACAGTCTACCACGCTGGCCAAGTGCGCATTGGCAGACTTCACACACCTTTGAGAACATTATGGAGAACTCTCAGACATGCAGGTTTCCTCACGATGTTTTCCTTCACCGTTAAAGCAAGTGATATATTTAATTACTTAAAACATATAATATGAAATACATTTTTATATTAATAAGTATCTGTGTTAATTTGAATGCTTATGATGATATGAAAGATAATTATTTCGCCAATGATGGTACAGCCCTGTTCTTCCACTTGATTCAACAATGTTCTGTTATTGTGAACACTTAAATAAAGCACTTTTTTAATTCATAAAAAGAGGCATAGGTGAACTGCTTGTCTATACACTGCACAGCCCTATTCTCCCACTCGATTCCCACCGCTCGAACTCGTTCGATCGCACAATTCATTACGTGTTAACTGCCGCTTTTCCGTTACTTGCCGTCGATTTTACTTCAGCTAAACTTACAACTTACAATGCGCTACGGAAACTGTATGACAGGGAGTTATCTAGAGTGCGCGCGTACGTATGTACGACTAGCTGATGACCGCGACTTCGTCCGCGTGGAATTAGGTTTTTTAAAAATCCCATGGGAACTTTTTGATTTTCCGGAATGAAAAGTAGCCTATATCACTCTCCAGGTCAACTTAAAGTTAGAGGTGCGTGCCCGGGATCGAACCCTCGACTTCAGACTAGAAAGCGGACGTCCTAACCATAAGGCTATCACAGCTTATTTATTCAATTAGCCCTGTCATTTTAGTTCAGAGATTGTGCACAATAAATTGCCTGGAAGAGTTCACTTTAGTGATAAGGTCGCGCATTGTTTTTTAAGTGTAAGTGTAATTCTTACTATCTGTAATTTTGTTAACAATAAAGCTGTTTTAAATTAAACTTAATGAAATACATCAGAATAAGCACATTTGTTTATTTAAATTATTAGATCTGGAAGTAAACACAAATCGGAAGTATACAAACTAAGTATCATTATTGAAACAAGATAACACTTGCAAGATACTTTTTTTTTTTAAAGAATACTAGCCATATTAAATGACTAATATTCCCCTTTCCTCTCCAATTAAGCGTCAGGCTTGTGCTAGGAGTAGGTACGACAATAGTGCAACGGGCGGGATTTGAACCGTCGACCTTTCGGTTTTCAGTCCACTCCTATACCGGTTGAGCTATTGAGGCTCTATTGCCTTTTCTTTGCCCCGCGATCGTCTTATTTAAGTACTAGCTTATGCTCGCGACTTCGTTCGCGTGGACTACGCAAATTTAAAACACCTATCTCACCCCCTTAGGGGTTGAATTTTCAAAAATCCTTTCTTAGCGGATGCCTAAGTCATAATAGCTATCTGCATGCCAAATTTCAGCCCGATCCGTCCAGTAGTTTGAGCTGTGCGTTGATAGATCAGTCAGTCAGTCACCTTTTCCTTTTATATATTTAGATAAGCAATTAAGCTATCTTGTACACAAACATGTGATACTGCTTGATAATTTGACCTATCTACACTAATTCATTTTGATAAAGATTCATAACATTATGTTAAGAACCTGTTGATGACGTAGGCGCGATAAAACTTCCATTGCTGATTGATATTAAGTTCGTATTTTATTTTGTTTTTCTAGGTTACTAATCCATACTAAGTGCTTATTATTTTAAGTGAATCGAGACTGTTTGTTTGTATTATTAAGTAGGTATAGGTAGGTAACTAGTAGATTTTTTAATATCTTGAATACACACGCAGTTCGCACGCTAGTAAAAATTTGACAAAACACATGGGTCAAGAAATGGGAAACATTTGGCTATAAATGCCATTTAGCCTGATTTGATCCAAGTCACAAATATGTACCTTGTTATTTTGTGCCCAAGTTGTTAGAGGCCCCCCTTAGACTTAAAACCTTTATATTAAAAGGAAAAGCTGACTGACTGATCTATCTAACAGCTCAATCTACTGGACGGATCGGGCTGAAATTTGGCATGCAGATAGGTATCTTGACGTAGACGTCCACTAAAAAAGTATTTTTGAAAATTCAACCCCTAAAATAGACGGTAAATAATAGGGTAAAATAGAGTTTAGAAAGTCGTGTAGTCCACGTGGACGAAGTCGCGGGAAAAAGCTTTACTATAGTTGTCGATAGCATTTTAAATTATGTAACATGATCGTATCGACTGCGATAATAACACTTTAACTGTCCCAATATTTGCACTTCCCTTCAGGTATATCTTTTTGGTATAATAAAATGTCTGAATATGAACCTGTACCCGTTGTACTAGATTTTACGTCTCACCAAACCAAACCAAATTCGAGAGTCGAAATACTTCCGCGTTACAGTAAACTGGATCTTAAATGCCTTGTTTTAAAGCTCAAGTTTGTCTACACTTCTACAGCCAGCGCTCCAAGCGGAAAAATTGCGAAATTAAAATCAGTGGCATTGAATATTTGACTTCAATTCAAGGCTGTTTAGGTCCATTTTACTGTAACGCGGAAGTATTTCGACTCTCGAATTTGGTTTCGTTTGGTGAGACGTAAAATCTTGTACTACGGGTACTGTATTATAATGCCTATAGTTCGTATTTTTCGGAATCCAAAATGATAACATGTAGCAAAAAAGAAGGAGGAAATTTTATTCTCTGAGACAACAATCGCACAATCGGCTTTACTTATTTTGATTTCTGAGTAACCATGCCCTCACAATGACTCATCGCTAAGTTATTATTACACATGCTTCGAATTACGTTGATACGATTATATTAAGTAACTAGCTTATGCTCGCGACTTCGTCCGCGTGGACTACAAAAATTTCAAACCCCTATTTTACCCCCTTAGGAGTTGAATTTTCCAAAAACATTTCTTAGTGGATGCCTAGGTCAGAATAGCTATCTGCATGCCAAATTTCAGCCCGATCCGTCCAGTAGTTTGAGCTGTGCGTTGATAGATCAGTCAGTCAGTCAGTCACCTTTTCCTTTTATATATTTAGATTTATATATATATATACTTACCTACAGTACTCTTAAATATAATGTCTAACTTGAGTTATTGGATGCTACTTTTTCTGTTCCTACGAGTAAAAAAGATCGATACAATGAAACAGTCTGTTCTGTGACCATGAAATTGATTATGACTATAAAATAACTCGTTTTTAGGGTTCCGTGCCTCAAAAGGAAAAACGGAACCCTTACAGGATTACTTTGTTGTCTGTCTGTCTGTCGGTCTGTCAAGAAACCTACAGGGTACTTCCCGTTGACCTAGAATCATGAAATTTGGCAGGTAGGTAGGTCTTATAGCAGACATGAGGGGAAAATCTGAAAACCGCGATTTTGTGGTTACATCACTCAAAAAAAATTAAATTGTGGTCATGAACTAATAATTATTGTTTTCAATTTTCGAAGTAAGATAAATATATCAAGTGGGGTATCATATGAAAGGTCTTTACCTGTGCATTCGATAACAGATTATTTATTTTTATGTATCATAGTTTTTGAATCATCGTGCAAAATGTCGAAAAAATACGACTTTAGTACGGAACCCTCGTTGCGCGAGCCTGACTCGCACTTGGCCGGTTTTTGAGAGACCGGTTTACTAGGTTTAACCTAAATACGTCTAAGTCCACTATTTAATTAGAATTCACCAACTTGGCACTCGGTTTTATTTTATCACAGTTTAAGACCGTTTTGCTTGGGAATGAGTTCAGATTTGTATTCATTCAATTTATATGCCAGCTCTCGGGGTATATAATTAATAATACGCCTACTTTCGTATAAAATGTAAATGAATAATACACTGTAGAGTGGGTAAATAACGTATTTGGAGCGAGCGGTCGGCGACGGGAGCGACTGTCGACATTGGCCTGGTGATACAGTTTTGCGGCTCGTTTGCACAACTATGATCTCTATCGAGCTATCTGCCGCCAGCGATTTTCATATCGATTTGCGTAATCGTTCCGTTGCTTGAACTCCGGAACTAACGATGCTATGTTTTATGCATTCTGAATACGTTATGTGTAACGGTATTTGATTTTATCATACCAGATTTTGTTCAGCGTTTTTCGAAGTGAAAACTACTTAAAGGCGCATTGGGTGGTTTTGGGATGGTTAAATTATTTAAATCCTTTAACAAACCACACAGTAGCCGGCAAGAAATATTGTACATCGACTTTAGGATGAGAATTCGGCTTTGTCTCTGTCACTCATACTTATGTGACATTTCGTCGGTCTCAAAGACAGAGACAACGTATTGCGAAACCGCTATCTCTTTCTAAAGGTCGATGTACAATATTTTCGTAATCGAGCCTACGATACCTACTTTTAGAATCAAAGACCAAGCGAGCAAATGCTCGCTCTATCCCTACTCCGTCAAATTCTCTTTGGATGAACAGATACTGAGTGTTGGTCTGTATCAATTTATCCGGAGTATCAGAATTGACATATATCTATATTATAGGCAGTGCGAGCATTTGCTCGTTTGGTCTTTGATTCTAAAAGTTAGGTATCGTGGGCTCGATTACGGTAAAATAACAACTCTACAGTGTAACGACTGCAATCACTTGATTGCTTAACAGTTTACACTCTTTTGCTATTGGCCAAAATCTATTGACGCAGCAAGAATCAGCACCCATATTATAAACGCGTCGATTACGGTAAAATAACAACTCTACAGTGTAACGACTGCAATCACTTGATTGCTTAACAGTTTACACTCTTTTGCTATTGGCCAAAATCTATTGACGCAGCAAGAATCAGCACCCATATTATAAACGCGACAGTTTGTTTGTTAGTTTGCCCTTCAATCACGTCGCAATGGAGCAACCATAGATTAATTATTGGTCTCGGGAGCAACGGATCGACGTGATTTTTGATTATGGGTATAGATAAAGGAGTGTGACATATGCTACTTTTTATCCCACGGGATTTTCAAAAACCTGAATCCACGCGTACGAAGTCGCGGCCATCATCTAGTAGGTAATAAATTTAGCTAATCACAACAATTTAAAGTATAGGAGGTAATGACTGATACAGTTTTTTAGTTATCGACCAGCGTGTGTGCATTGGCCCTTAGACTTAGCTTGTTATTCACAAACCGGTTTTGGTATTGCTCAAAATAATTCTCGACCAGCTATTGACCCACTGACCCACAAACCGTAGAAGGAAAACGAGTCGCTTGCGTGTCGCAATCGACTCACGGCTAACCGGCGTGCTGAGGTGCACGTTTGATGGCACTGCCAAAGGAAGAGGAAGTTAACGAGCTTATCCGCTCTCGTGGAGATCCGAGATTATCTTTCGTATTTATGAGTGTCATGAAACATGAATGATGTAATCTCATCCAAGTATTATTCACACGTTGGTAGCAACGTCAAAACGCTCGCTTCGTAAGGGAGCTTGTATAAAATACACATAATCCATACCAATATTATAAATGCGAAAATGTGTCTGTCTGTCTGTCTGCTAGCCTTTCACGGCCCAACCGTTCAACCGATTTTGACGAAATTTGGTACAGAGATAGCTTGCATCCCGGGGCTACTACATAGGCTACTTTTTATCCCGGAAAATCAAAGAGTTTCCATGGGATTTTTAAAAACCTAAATCCACGTGGACAAAGTCACGGGCATCATCTAGTATGCAATATACATACAATACAATAAATACACAATATACGTCATAAACATTTGACGTAATTTAACCTACTTTTTAGGGTTCCGTACCTCAAAAGGAAAAACGGAACCCTTATAGGATCACTTTGTTGTCTGTCTGTCTGTCAAGAAACCTACAGGGTACTTCCCGTTGACCTAGAATCATGAATAGATCTTCTAGCTGACATTTGGGGAAAAATCAGAAAACCGTGAATTTAGGGTTAGATGACACAAAAAAAATTAAATTGTGGTCATGAACTAATAATTAGTACTTATTTTCAACTTTCGAAGTGAGTGACTATATCAAGTGGGGTATCCAAGGGGTATCATATAAAAGGTCTACACCTGTACATTCTAAAACAGATTTTTATTTATTTTTATGCATCATAGTTTTTGAATTATCGTGCAAAATGTCTAAAAAACACGACTGTAGTACGGAACCCTCATTGCGCGAGCCTGACTCGCACTTGGCCGTTTTTTAAAGTTAAAACGATAATTTAAAATGGTTAGCAAACTTAAAACTAGCAGCGGACGTGAATTTTACGGATTGTGGAAGATCCTCTATTCAATAATTCCTAAGAAATAATTTATTTTTGACACAGGTATCATCCTAATTGATTGGATTGTTCGCTGGTGGCTTCGACATACACAATGCCAATGAACTCTTTGATTCCGGAATAAAAAATATAATATCTCAGTCTCCAGGCCAGCTATGTCGGTACCAAATTTCGTCAAGATTTGTTTAACGGGCCTTTAAAAATACCGTGGCAACTGGCAACTCTTTCATTTTCTGAGTTAAAAAGTAGGCTATTTCGATCTACGGGATGCCAGCTGTACCAAATTTCGTCAAGATTGGTTTAGCGGGCATTTAAAAATAATATGTACTGTGGCAAATCTTTTACTTCCTGGGTTACAAATAGCCTACTTCGATCGCCGAGATGTCAGCTGTACCAAATTTCGTCAAAATGGGTTAAACGGATAGGCCGTGAAAAGGTAACAAACACTTCCGCATTTATAATATTGAGTATTAATCTATGTATAAGTACGCGACAGGTCGAGATGGCAATCGGGGTATGAGGTGGAGGACGCTCCGCAAATCCGCACGTCTATCCCGCACCGGGTTAGCGCGGTGGCTGTGCGGGTGTGCGGGGCGTCCCCACCCCGATTGCCATCTCAACCAGTCGCGTACTATAGTATGAATTCTGTGACGTAGTGGACATCTATCGGTTGGAACAACTACGTCGATATTGGATACATCAGAAAGTAAACAACAACCGTGCATTAACAAACTCAGTTGTAATGAGTGTGTTGGACACATTCCAAACGGACAGCGCTAGTTGTTTCGAGCGAGATCTTAAAATAGTGCAGGTATTTTATCGCGACCTATTTACACTGAGACATTGGGATAGACGTCCTTTATAATGAATCTAATGATATATTGCTACTACGTTTTAAGGTCTGTACGCACCTTAGCTGCGCTGCGCGTCACTGCACGTCGCGGCACAGAGCGTCAAAATATTATTTCTATCATTTTGTATGGCGCATATCGCACTAGAGCGGTGCTGCACAGCGCTTCACCGCGCGTTGCCGCGCGTCGCGGCTGGGAGAATATTGTGAAGCGCAGCGAAGCGACGCGTGGTGCAGCGACGCTAGTGCGACATACAAAACGGCGCGTCGCGTCGCTTCAGAATGCGTACGGCTCGGATAAGATACATGCGCATCGAGTTAAGTATTTAATGTATAGGCGTGATAAACCTCAAAATAAATAACATAGTTTTAATTTTTGGCACATGAAGGGCTCTTAAAAGTATATTCTCAAAATTCTCAACCCTTTGGATGTCGGCTTCCACCCTTTCCCTCTTCAATGTCGCTCATCTTGCGACGTTGTTGTTCGTACGCGATCGGGCATAGAAGTGACGCGCAAGTGACGCGAGCTGCCGCGTACTGCAGTTGTAGTGCGGTAGGTACCGTGAGCGGCCTGAAGTGACGCGCCCTGCAGTCGGACTGAAGCGACGCGCAGCGCAGCTCAGGTGCGCACAGATCTTTAGAGAATATTAATAGCTGTAATAGCCTAGTGGTGAGCTGTGATAGCCTAGTGGTTAGGACGTCCGCCGGGGTTTCGATCCCGGGCACGCACCTCTAACTTTTCGGAGTTATGTGCGTTTTAATTAATTAAATATCACTTGCTTTAACGGTGAAGGAAAACATCGTGAGGAAACCTGCATGCCTGAGAGTTCTCAAAGGTGTGTGAAGTCTACCAATCCGCACTTGGCCAGCGTGGTAGATTATGGCCAAAGCCCTTCTCACTCTGAGAGGAGACCCGTGCTAGTGAGCCGGTAATGGATTGATCATGATGATGATGAATAGCATCATTTTATTTTTGACCAGCCCACGAATACGTCCGAAAAATTCCGTAGGAACCGTTTGTTATCCTTTTGTTATTTATTCCGTACCCAAAGGGTAAAACGGGACCCTATTACTAAGACTCTGCTGTCCGTCTGTCTGTCGCCAGGCTGTATCTCACGAACCGTGATAGTTAGACAGTTAAAATTTTCACAGATTATGTATTTCTGTTGCCGCTATAACACCAAATACTAAAAAACAGAATAAAATAAATATTTAAGGGGGCTCCCATACAACAGACACGATTTTTTTCTTGCCGTTTTTATAGATAACTAGCTTATGCTCGCGAATTCGTTCGCGTGGACTACACAAAATTCGAACCCCTATTTCACCCCTTTTGGGATTGAATTTTCAAAAATCCTTTCTTAGCGGATGCCTACGTCATAATACGAGTAGCTATCTGCATGCCAAATTTCAGCCCGATTCGTCCAGTAGTTGTAGCTGTGCGTTGATAGATCAGTCAGTCAGTCACCTTTTCCTTTTATATATTTAGATTAGTGCGGAACCCTTCGTGCGCGAGTCTGACTCTCACTTGGCTTTATTTTTATTTATTGAAACATTAAAAAGAATCCGACGACACCATTTACGTCTTGCTTCGCTCCCTCGGCGCATTGTGCGTGAATTGATTCATTAGCAAATCTGAAGCTCATAATGTTTATTGCGAAAGTCATATTATCTGAACCTAATGAGAATTTACTGCAAGCTTTGTGCAATAGGCGTTGATCGTCTGCAACTCTAGACTATTTTGAGATGAGTCGACGAAGGTTGGTTTCACGGAAATTATAATTAATTAATGACTGCAATTAGCCTTCTTATTCTCTCTAATGAATAGCAGTGTTGGGAAGGTTAAGTAATGTATAGTTACAGTAATTAGTTAATCAGTAGAGACTACAGAGTGTTCAATAGTTGCTAAAACATCAACGGCCGAACACAGGTTGCGAAAATTTACTTATTTACTACTACAAGCTTATGCTCGCGACTTCGTCCGCGTGGACTACACAAATTTCAAACCCTATTTCACCCCCTAGGGGTTGAATTTTCAAAAATGCTTTCTTAGCGGATGCCTACGTCATAATAGCTATGTGCATGCCAAATTTCAGATCGATTTGTTTGAGCTGTGCGCTGCTAGATCAGTCAGTCACGTTACCTTTTATATATTTAGATTCCTATACTTATATATAGAGTACTACTTTACTTATATACTTATAGGTATAATACCGATTGCCAGTTTACAGTCGATGTGTTCTATTGCTGTGATAGCCTAATGGTTAGGACTCCGCCTCATAATCGGAGGTCGGGAGTTAGATCTCAGGCACGCACCTCTAACTTTTCGGCATTATGTGCGTTTTTAAGTAATTAAAATAATATAATCACTTGTTTTGACGGTGAAGGAAAACATCGTGAGTAAACCTGCATGCTTGAGAGTTCTACATGTGGTTCTCAAAGGTGTGTGAAGTCTGCCAATGCACACTTGCAGCGTGGTAGACAATGGCTAAAACCTTTTTCGCTCTGAGAAGAGACCCGTGCTTTGTAGTGAGCTGGCGGCTGGATGGGTTGATCATAATGATGGTTCTATTGCTGTCAGGCTCCTCAGCCGAAGAGAGGGATTCAATTGAAAAAAAATTAAAAAACAAAATTTACAAATGTATTGAAACTGGGGTTTTCGCAAAAAAAAAAAATGTTCTTAACTGCCCACTGTGAAAATTCTACGTTGAAGTCGCGGCCACTACCTACTTACCGAATACCCTGTTGTTAAGTGTGTGTGGTATGTCCGTTGCACCAATCGTGTATTATGTACGAGTATAGTGTATATTTATCGCGTGCGTTAAATATATCGTCTGCCAAGTTTCCGCATTCTTACGCGTACGAAATTAGAAAATTCTTATTCTGCCCTTTGCAGGAGTATTCTTTTAAAAACCGATTTAATAAGTTTACCCATCAGTCACGTCACTCACGACTTTAGTCAAGTTTTTTCGTATTAGTAAGAACTACTTATTTTGATGGAATAAATGGGGCCGATTCTCTTGTATCTCTAAACTTAACTAAATTAACGGGTCTAAATCTAGTGCTATCCTTTTCCGCAAGCAACATTATGCAAGGGGTAGCAATAGATTTAGACGTGTCATTTTAGTATAGCTTAGAGTTTGTGTACAACGGAATTAGCCACATTATTTAATTGTTTATTCTACAAAAAAGGTAATCCGTTAGGAACCATAAAGGCTGCTTAAGGAAAGAAAAATAGCTATAGGCTTATACTAAACTTAAGTCGATCTCGAATTTCACGATACTCTCAATTTTAGCTTGGCTGTTTTCTCAGTTGAGGTCGGGAATTATATATTTTCTTACAAGGAAACAATAAAGAATAACCATAAGTTCAAACATTTAAAAAAACCATAAAAACCGTTGTAATTCATATATATGTGAGTCCGCTTTTTGGCCTCCGACATAATTATCGGAGACATTAAATAGGCGACATGGCCTAGCTTTTCATTTTTTTTGCCTTGCTCTGTTAGACGAGAATGAACAGCTGTTTATTTTATGTGTAATTCTTATTATTATATATATAACTATAAACTTACATCGATGCATGAGGCTAACGAATACAGGAAGAGTTGGTTAGGCGGCCGATCGCAATAAACAATGCGGATCTAATTATAGAGGGCGCTGGAGCGCGCGTTGATAAATAGAACACGGTAAGTGGGCCACAGGCGCGCCCGCGCAGCTCTGCGGCGATATAGCCTATACGTACCTTCTTATCTACCGCTCTTGGAGGATATCTATTTCCATGTTTTGAAGTCCAAAGCATAGGCTCCACTACTCAACTACTAACTACCAGGAATCAACTGGGTTGCCTAAATTGCCTAATCAACGGGGATAGTTAAAACTTCTTCCAGATCTAGGGTTGGAGTCAACCAGATAACGCTGGAAGGGCGTTCCACACCTTAGAGGTAGGAATTAGGGATGTTGAACAAAATCGTTTCGTGCAATATGATTGGATGTCAAGTTCTTAACCACATAAAGCAAGTCTTCGGCGTCTTGGTCTTGGCGATTCGAATTTCGAACACAAAGGGTTTTCGTACTCGTACAAAATATACCACTATGTGCTTTTTAATTTGCATGGCGGCCATTTTAATTTTATTTGTTGTAGCGGCAATAGAAATACACATTGCAACTCTCTAGGCACCTATTACGGTTCATGAGATACAGCCCGCTGACAGACAGACGGAAGGACAGCAGAGGCTTAGTAATAGCACAGGTAATAGGGTCGCGTTGGCTCCCTTCGGGTAGGTAACCCTAATAATATATCCACCTAATTTCTGAAACTAATCCAACATAGGCATGCTAAACGGCCATTTACGGCCTTGACCAAAAATCCTGTTTGATCCATAAATGAGTTTGGAGCTTTGACAAAGACGATATTTGACCGAACGGACAATGGCCTCATAATCGTTAACATGGTATTGCCCTTTGCGCGCTGTCATTTGAGGGTCCGACCTTTACCCCGAGATCCCTTTTCTAATAACAGATCTTCGATTGAGGGCGATACCCTTGTTCGACGAGGTTCACCATAATGTAGTCCTGTATAAATAAAATTGGTCATTTTCTTTCTCTCCATATATTTCGTTGATATGTTTCGGAGAATGAGTTAATCCCAGTTACTCAAGTTTTCACCAACATATCTGGTTGGTGGTACCAACATGCATGGTTTAGTCCTGTATAAATAAAATTGGTCATTTTCTTTCTCTCCATATACTTCGTTGATATGTTTCGGAGAATGAGTTAATCCCAGTTACTCAAGTTTTCACCAACATACCTGGTTGGTGGTACCAACATGCATGATTCTTGATGGTGATATTTAAAGTACTAAAAAATAGAAACTTTTAAACCTGTGCCGGTCATCGATATAAATGACAAGATATGGTCAGGCGAACAAAAATTTTCACGGTTTAGACACCAAATAAATCAGCGCCACCTCTTAGATACTAATGAACGACCCGTTTAAAATCCAGACGTCACTGAGGTTGCATTAGTGCATAAGCACCAATGAGTCGGTGCCATTTTATTTGTTCATTAACACTGTCCATACGAAGTTATATTTACGAGTAAGTCAATGGTGCCGGTAGATCCTTACCGTCTGCGGATGTAATAATAATAACATCAACTAAAAGATGCTCTTAGTAAGAAAACTTGTAGTTTTGGCGTTTAAACTATCGTGAGTGATTTCCATTATACAATATCACACACCGACTTTACTCACGTGTTTAGTCGACGTCAGTAAACTTGTAGTTCATTAAAATGGATCAAATCTTATTTAAATTAGACGTTGCGTCGTCTCTACATTATCTTTTACCTACTCAAAAAAAGTGATGTTTTGTAAGGAGTCATATAAGCAGGCCCCGAATTGGTTTATTAATTTTATTATAGAATCGGAAATAGGAAAAAACTAATAAAAGTAGTTATTTTTTGTTGAGGTCACATAAACAGAAACCAGGTAAATATTGCAGTAAAAGCAAAACAAAAGCTTCTGCATTATAATTTATTTCCTTCCGCCAACGATATTTCCTTAAATGCTATGCTGTCTTAATTGCTTCGTGACCTTTTGAAATTTACGGTCTGAAGGTCAAACTGATAAATTATGCGAAATCGAGTGTGGTAATATTGAAACGGTAATTAAATACATTTCAACAATTTACGAGTCACGAGTCACTAGTTAACCTAGTTTTTTAATTTTGTCAAGTAAATTGTTACTTTTGAGTATTGGAAATATTATACTTAAGTACTTACGGGGGTAGAAGGGTTGAAGACTAATTTTTAAAGACCTAAATATAATATGTATACTTTCTGAGCCTACTTCCAACTTACGGCGTAGTTATTATAACAGTATCGTCGTGTAATAGTAGTGTATTATCCTGAGCAAATGTATATAATATAATTATCTTTTATTATATTGTTTTAAATGTGTAATTACCTACCAACAAACACGTCTGCAAACATTTAGCGCGTGCAGGAATGCTGTGTTTTGCTTTATTTAAGTTGTTTTGCAATGTCATTATTTACTTGTACATCTACTAGCAGTACAATTTCTATTATTACTCGTATATTTCTTACTCGTAATTTCGTCATGTTTAGTCGTTATATCTACTATACTTAATCTACTTAATTCTTAATCTTTCAAATATAGGAAATAGGAACCAATTAATTATTAAAACTATTTTAGAATTTGAAAGTAGCACTTTCAAAGTTTCATTCCCTTTAGGTACCTATATACGTTTTTACTCATTCGATATTGTTTGTAAGTGAAACATGAAGTATGTAGGTGTACATAGCAGTGATATATACATATATACTGGTGTATAGTATGTAGGTGGGTATAAAAATAGTCTCTCGCTTTCGTAAATATAAAATTGTCAGCACCTCCTACGCAAGATTTTATTTTTAAACTAATCATCCGCCATTCTTTTGCACGGGGAAAATATACTTATATTGTTATACTTTTATAGGTAATTTGTGTCTAGTTAACTAGAAAAAAGTTGACATAAAAATAAAAAATATATATAAAAATAGAATAATATTATTTAATGTTAACTTTTATCAGTAAAGCAGTTAATTTATTGTTCGTAACAAGATTTCTAAATAGTATCTAATAATATTATATTTTTTCCTTTAGTTAATTAGCGTCCGATAGGAAATGTTGATATTCAGTATTTTTTGCGCAAAGGATTAGACTGGCTAAGGTAAACTGTCATCCGTTCCCGGGGAACCAGCGTTAATCCATCAGGTCTTTTACCATCATCCTGACTAATCCCTACCGGCTTAGTGAGCAAGAGAGTCCAAACTTGTCCAAAGGGGCATGGGTTTAATTAATAAAAACTGCCATACCCCTTCCAGGTTAGCCCGCTTCCATCTCAGACTGCATCATCACTTACCACCAGGTGAGATTGCAGTCAAGGGCTAACTTGTATCTGAATTAAAATAAAATAAACTTTATGAAGTTTGTATCCAAAAAGCAATGCAATCTCGACATCAAAAGAAGTCATTCAGATCAAACAAGTATCATTACCAATCGGCTAACATAACCATGTATATATCCTAATTTAATGACACGAAGCGCGTTTGTATATTTATACAGATTCAATTAAATTCACCCTATACATTACCTCGCATTTATCGAGCCTTTGCGCCAAGGGAAAGCTCGTAATTTTGTTTCCCCTCACCCTTATTGACATAGCGTTGCGCAGAGCGCACTTTACTCAAGCAACAGATATAAGTTCGGGTATATGTGGTGGTAAATAATATATCATGTAATAGCTTTCAAAGAGCTGGTGAAAAGGTTAGGAAAATGAAAAAAAATGTCCTACAGAAATATCCACTTACTTGTATCTGAATAAAAATAAATTTAAAAAAGTACCTACCAAGAAGTCTCACCACCTCGCTTCCAGTATTGTCAGTCCATCTATTGTTTTTTTATATTTATTCAGATACAAGTTAGCCCTTGACTGTAATCTCACCTTGTGGTAAGTGATGATGCAATCGAAGATGGATGCGGGCTAACCTGCAAGGGGTGTGCCAGTTATTATTAAACCCATACCCCTTTGGTTTCTACACGGCATCGTACCGGAACGCTAAATCGCTTGGCGGTAGGGTGATAACTAGCCACGGCCGAAGCCTCTTACCTACCTATACTATAGCGCTGCGTTCCTGTGCAGGGTTGCCATTCCAGCGCTTTGGGATACCAACGTCCATTGATCCTCCTAGGTTTCCCTAAAGGAGACAAAATATGTCCCGCTGTGGATATTCCATCAGTTGATTTAATCTATAATGAAAGGCATTCCGAACCAGTGGTAGATGCATCCGACTATTCGTAAGTACTTGTAAAAGTTTATTCGAATAAAAAAGATTTTTTTAATGCTAAGTACCTAGTTCTCAATTTTTTTGTTTAAATGATAACACAAAGTGGTTCGAGTCTTAAACAAACAGTCGCGATGGTACGGATTCCCGGGCGGTGCTAATTTAGCTCACCCCCACGGTCCTTGCCCGTAACACAATTATACAACTGCATAGCCTGCCAAGATTAATGAACTTTGAAATTGGGTTCCCAACTATTTTCAAATTATGTCGCGTGCAAATCCGTTCACGTATTCGACACGAAACCCGCTTTTTGGTCGAACTGCAAGCTTTGTCACCGATTTGTATGTGAAATTCACATCGGGTTAAAGGCTTGAATACACGCAAAGTGCGATGGCAACTGCACGGCTGAATGTCACACTGTACGCTTACTATTCAATTTTGATGGCTTACACCTGCTGCGCGATTGCGGGAGAATGACAGCTACAAAGTCACGATCGCAATCACCTCTGATTGGTTAACGCTCACTCACTATTGGCTACAATGCATTGTTGCAACAAGAATCGCACAAATTCAGCCAATCAGAACAATTGAGATTCAATGAACCAAAAGCTTAATTTGCTGTAATCCGCTGAAACAAGTCGAATCTGTATGGTGCAACATGCAGCATGCGAAATGCACCGCCCGCCCTCCCACTGCTAAACATGCAGGAAGAAGCAGTCACCAGGCAAGCAATACGCACCACCACCACCTAACGCAGTAACGCCTGCTTCTATACAACAATTGAGATTGTAATAATGATTGATGCAGTTTTACGAAATCGCTCTACCGTATTCACAAATGTCACTATGAGGTCTCATAGTGCGCTCGAACACACAGTGTACAGAAAAGCTATTCATAAACAACACTTGAGGGCCGGACGACACTTATTGCACTATGCTGTCGATTTTACCGAAGAGCTGTTTAAAATTTAGATATAACTAGCACAAAAATAGAAGATAATCTAACTGACTGACTGATCTATCAACGCACGTTCAAATTACTGGACGCTAAAATAATGTAATGTACAAACATTGTTGCGACGCTTACATTGTCCAGGCAATAGGAGTTGTCACTATTGCAGGTACCTATAGGTATACCTACCTACCTAGGCAACACGGGTTGCATAGCGTGTGCCATTGTTGGCATAGGGTGCCAAGATTAATGGACTTTGAAATTGGGTTCGCGTTCGAACTATGTACTTTAAAGGTTTTCCGTGTATTATAACGATGAATTTATAGGTTTTTCATTTTTTTTTAAAGAATTCTTTGTTTTTCCAAGATATATCTAATACACCACACATGTAACTATTTATTCGATGTCAAAGAATGTCGTGTCTACCGGCTAAATTATTTAAAAATTCGCCAAATACAAAACATTCGCGGTATCCCAAATAGTGTGACATGCTACGCGATTGCGGTAGAATGACGGCTACAATGTCACGATCGCAATCACTTCTGATTGGTTGACGCTCGCTCACAACATTTCTTGTCGCTACAATGCATTGTTGCAACAAGACTCGCACAAATTCAGCCAATCAGAACAATTGAGATTGTAATAATGATTGATGCAGGTTTTACTAAATCGACCTACAGTTGATTTGCCGAATTGCAGAACTATCGTGCCCGAACTTGAATCATTTACCGAATCCCGATAGTGAAGCTTACCATAAACCTTTAAATCCTATTCTTTTCATTTCATATTACTAGGTATATTCATTACAAATTATGCCTTTTAGATAAGGGGAAGAAAAAATGCATAGCTGCCTCTCATAAGAGTAACATGGCTTTCGAGTGAAAGTGGAAATATACCGCTAAACCACAGTGCGGGCACATGTAACTCGACTCACGTTTCACGTGTTTGGGATTTGTGTAGTGCTGCGTGGTGGTGGTGCGTATTGCTTGCCTTGTGCCTGCTTCTTCCTGCATGTTTAGCAGTGGGAGGGCGGGCGCTGGATGTCGTATGCTGCATGTTGCACCATACATATTCGACCTGTTTCAGCGGATTATAGCGAATTGAGCTTTTGGTTCATTGTATTTAAATGAATTAGGTACCTAGGTATAAGCACTACTTTTTTATTGATAAACAGTGTAATTGACTGACGGATATAACCATTGAACACCCACAGTTATTCGCCAGGAATAGCCACAATATCCTCACATATCGCCGACACAGAACTCGCCGGGTCGCATTTCAGCGAAGACAAAAACTCCGCGTGCGATTCACCTTGTTTCGCCGCGGGGGCATTGACCCGCCACAGCTGGCCGCTCGCTGTACGTAAATAGTGCGCACAATACACACCACAGAAAACACTTGTTGTGTGCGGTGAGAAATTACTTCATATATAGGTGTATAGGTATCATTAATTCTTTACCCGATGTATTTACCTACGAATATTAATTTTGTTGACTTCAGTCAAGTGACGATAGGTCGATTTTACACAAGGTCATATCCACCTACTAGTGATGTTACGAATTTTCGCATTCGCGGATATTCGCATATTTTTGCATATTCGCATTCGCATTCCGCGAAATTACTGCGAATGTTTTGCGAATATATAAAAATTTGATGATTTTTGAATAGTTGGTTAATAAAATAAAACCCATTAATTTCTTGTGTTTTTTAATGTAATAAATCACCTAGTAATCACATTATCAGTCTTCACTTTATCATTTTTGGTAACGGGACTGCCGCCAAGGTCACCAAGCCATAGACAAATGGCGCCAAACAAAAACTTAATATTCGCATTCGCATTCGCGAATGTTGGTAGCAGATATTCGCATTCGCATCCGCGAATGTCCAAATTATGACATTCGTTACATCACTGCCTGCCTATTTTATCATCATCATTGTCTCTATCATGATCAAATCACCGCGCGACAGGTCGACATGTCTATCCCGCGGGGGGTGTGCGGGGTTTGCCATGTAGACCTGTCGGGAACCCTATTACGTAATCGATGGTAATGGTTAGAGTAGGTATGAAACGTCGTGTACCTACCGAGGCGCATTTATTCGAAGTTTCGTTTTACAAGTCGATTCACGTGATGTGTTGAATAGGCTATCAGCGAGAATTGTATGTGGGTCAATGTCCATACGGCACTTGTAGATATCCACACTAGCACTAGTCTACCCAGTGGCGTGCAGGTCATAGAGGCATAAATGCACTGCTTACCCCAGTTATAATAGCTCAATGCAAATTTTACATTATGACCTGCCAGTAAAGGTTCCTACCTAACTAATGCCTACCCTGGCTTCAAACCCTGTGCACGCCACTGAGTCTACCCATCTATAGTACGCAACAGGTCGAGATGGCAGTCGGGGTGGGGACGCCCTGCACACCCGCACATCCCCCGCGCTAACTCGGTGCGGGATAGCGCGGGTGAAGTCCGGGTGTGTGGGTTGTCCCCCGGCCACATACCCCGATTGCCTGTCGCGCACTATATTCTACTACGTATTACAATCGAGTTCATCGATCTACGATTAAACTAAACTTGTGTCACTGAAACAGTTTATTGTGCCATTTCACAGGTAGCATGTGAAAAATCACATGAAAAGCCTTTTCATATTGCTTGCTACCTTGCTACCTTACTTGTACTTTAAGTACCTGTGAAGAACCACGATTCACGAAGCAAAATCATCATCTCACTTTGAAAATTATTACATTTCTAACTTTGATAACAAGTCCTGAAACTAGTAGGTCAAAAGTTTAGGTATATTGGTCAAAATAATTATTCTAAAGTGCATTTTTTTATTTCCAGGTCACGCTGAACACAAGGGAGGAGACATGAACGCGACCAGGAGCTGTCACTCCCATCAAGCAGGGTAGAGACATCCAAAGGTAAATATCGCAATCCTCTCTGTTTACATTGCCATTACTTCCATTCCATTGCCATGTTTGACCACCTCCTTGGCGCAGTTGTGAGTGCTGTGGAGTGGTGGACATAAGGGGAAGGTCCCGGGTTCGATTCGTGGGAGTGGCTAGTTACCACCCTACCGGCAAAGCCGTGCCGCTAAGCTATTTAGTGTTCTGGTACGCCGCGCCGCGCCGTACGGTGCTTAGAAACCGATTTTAGATATGCCATAAGAGTAATAATGATCTACTGTAAACAAAATCCTACAAGTGCTGAATGCGCACTGCATAACATGATTACGTGTTCAGTGTATTGTTGCACTGGCCAATGGGCAGTGGGCAGGGGACACTCGTGTAACGAGAGTATAGAACTAGCTATATAAAATGTATTGTGTGTTAGAGCCCTCGCCCATGGCGACTTTTTGTAGCGATGCTGTCGCGCGTTTACTAAACACACGCCAGCATCACTACTAACGCGTGTTAGTCGGATTAGCAACGCGCTACTGCATCGCGACTGTATCGATGCAAACGCGCGACCGTGTTGGACGACATCGGGGAAAGAACGGAGGGAGGGTGGCGCATGAATGGAGAACCAAGCATCAGTGCAACATTTTTTTCTCGTTTGCATCGAGACAGAAGCGCGACAGTATCGCGTTTGCATCGCGACTGAATCTAAGACCGTGGGCGAGGGCACACAGCTAGCGACCGCTTCGCGACTGTATCGATGCGGAAGCGCGACAGCATCGCTACTGTATCGCTACAAAAAGTCGCCGTGGACGAGGGCTCTTAGAGTATGTTTACTTTTATATCGCCGACTAAGCGACGAGCGACGAGACTTAAAATAATTTCAACAACTGCAAAAATTTAACTTGCTGTGTAATCTTTTTAACCGACTTCAAAAAAGGAGGAGGTTCTCAATTAGTCGGAATCTTTTTTTTAATAGAATAGTAGAGTAAATATTTTTTTGTCTACTAAATTAATGCAGCCTAAAAATTACAAAACAAATAATACCTAGTACCAATACATACAGCTGCTATATTGTCTTAAAATTAATGTTTTTAACACAGGCAAATTAATAATTGCAAGTTTCGGTTTCATTTTTCTAAGCTGGTTTTCCAATGGTTTTATGACCATTGGAAAACCAGCTATAACTCATCGTATCACATCACTACTACGAGTAGTGATGTACGATTTTATCGATCGAATTCTGAACAAAAAGCGACTAGGTAGTAGGTACGTACAACACCGCGTTGAATTTATGCGTGTACTAAAGTAGCAAACAACACAGGTACACTTCCACCAGTAGGTACTCGTGCCGTCTAGGGCCACAATCGATTGAGGGCGGTCGTCACGGGTACGACCATTGATCCGGGAATAGGGTTGCCACCTGTTTCCAATTTTATTCATAACTAGTCCGCGACTTCGTTTGTTAGGTTTTTAATATCCCGGGGGAACTCCTTGATTTTCACCAAGCAAGACCCATGCAAAAAATCACGTCGATCCGTTGCTCCGTTGCGACGTGATTGAAGGACAAACCAATAAACCAACAAACAAAGACACATTCGCATTTATAATAAGAGATTTGTAGATCGATTTCGGAAAAGCTGCATCAATCATTATTACAATCTCAGATGTTGTAATTGAATGAATTTATGGTATTATTGTTGTAAAGCCGCGATTACACCTATAATTTTACTCACCTAGGTACTAGGTAAGTAGCTTACGTCATTAACTTACAACAAATTTACTAATGTGAACACTCTTATAACTACTACATAAGTAAATTTGCTGTCAATTAACTACGTAAGCTACTTACGTGAGTGAAATTTGTAGGCGTAATCGCAATCTAATAATATATTGTACTCAATTAACATCATGATCAACTCATCGCCGACCAACTACTGAGCACACTATCCTCTCAGAATGAGAAAGGCTTCGCACGCTTGCCAAGTGCCAGACTTCACACACCTTTCAGAACATGATGGATAACTCTCGGGATAACTCTCGGGCATGCAAGTTTCCTCACGATGTTTTCCTTCACCGTTAAAGCAAGTGATGTTTAATTGCTTAAAATGCACATAACTGCGAAGAGTTAGAGGTGAAAGGCGGGGTCGAACCCCTGACCTCTTGAGTAGGAGGTGGACGACTTAATCACTAGGCTATCACCGCATGTATATAGCACCCAGTAGTGAGCGAGTATTGACCAATGACAGGTGATTGCGATCGCCACACTGTAGCTGTCAAACAGTCGATTTTTGTTTTACGCTGTCGAGCCCCTGGTTTGGCATCAAAATCCAATAAAACTAAATCTATACGCGATTGGGTGGTGTTATAAGATCACACAATCAGAATTTTTCCAAATGTAGGTACTTATCGAAAAACAATTTTAAAGATTTATATCGGTGAACGTGGTGAGAACCCTTTTAGTAACAGGGGCATGTAACTCTCATATGCCATGATAATATACATACCTAGTTACATTGTATGAATAATTTGCCATCACATTCAAGAGGATTCTTCCAAAGGTTTCCTTTTATTAAAAACATAACGCAGTATTTCCGTGTGCCGTATGCTGATAACTATTTTAGATTAAATTCTAAGATAAGTGCAAATATTGAAAAAACACTTTATTTTTATTTAGAATTAAGCGTGTCGTTACCTACATGTTACACAGCTTTTAAAGTACAATTCAGTAATTATAATGAAATCTTGACTCGAAAATAAAGCGAACGGTATCGAAAGACATGACACGCGATAATAAGGTCGGTAAACTTTTTAGTAAAGTCTCGCGGAAGTTTTTCATTGTGTGCCCCGTAGTGCGTATCCATTACACTTGTGTGCGTGCGGGGGCGAGGAACGCTCAAGGGCAACCGACGGGTAACGACCCCATCACCTTAAGTTCTACGTACCATAAAGTATGCTGATTGAAGACCTCGCGAATCGCGATACATAACTAAAGCGTCTTCTGCTCATTGGTTTCCAATTTTATTGCGCAAATAATATCTTGCAAATAAGTGCCTATAGCGACTCTTCTCGCAGCTACAAATTCCAAAGGTTCCAAAGAACGACTGTTATAAAAAACTTGTAACTATACGTAATAGGTATATCTCATTATTGCGAGATGTAGAATAACACATTCTTGTGAAGAACTGCTCATACATTGCATAATTAAAAGATAGTAATAATTGTGTAACATAATAGATTTTATATCGTCGGCATCCTACGTTTAGCGCAGCTTCAATTCGTAATTTTTTTTTCTAGGTGCTGGTCACTGAACCGGGAGTGCATAGTATGGATGTCAGTTTCAACAATGTACTGGAAGGGACGCGTCAGTACTTTATGGGAATACCAAAGCAGGCACAGGGAGGGACCGGTCAACAGATGTGGCCTGCAAGCGCTTCAACCGAGGAGGGAACTCCCGCTCTTTCGGGAGCTCCGACACCAACTTCACGACCGCCGTCCGTGGCTGCGGCGCCGCCACCAACACCCGCGTCCACACCCGTCTCCATACCGCCTCGCCCGCCGTCCGAGCCGCTCGAACCCGAGCCGCACATCATCCACAAAGCCACAGTGATGCGCGAGGCGGCAGAAAAACGCCGCGAACAGCCTGACATCGAGGACGAAGAAGAGCCAGGGGGAGCGTTGTCACCACCTTCTCACATAATACGGAAACCGACTCCCCACACGCTACCTTCACCCGCGCCAGCGCCGGCCGTGCCGAGTCCGTCGCCCGCCCGCCCTCCTTCCGAAGCTCCTCCAGCTTCGACCATGGCAACTGAACAAATCGATACCACAATTCAGTATCGTCCCCCCGCTCACCGGGTGCACACTCCGTCAGCGAGGCCTCCCGACCATTTTACGTCAGGCCGTCCATTAGATCACTATTCTGCATCTCGTCCACCGGAATCTTATCCGAGGTATCAGTACGAGACCAATATGCCCGATACCGGAAGAAATTCTCACGGGCCGCCGGTTGCCTCGCCTCAACCTCCTATACAACCCCGCCAAAGTCCACAAACATATGCCAGAATCTCTAGCTCAATGCCGCAGCATACTATCAGCCGTTTAACAGAAACGACATCTTATAATTCACCTACGCAGCGCTATTCTTTACCGCCCACTCAGGCACCTCCTCCACACAATGATCGTGTCCCACCTATTCATCATCCGCAACACGTGCCACCGACTAAAAGGATTAATTCTATAGATAATCGTGCCTCGCCTGTATATTCTTCGGTGCCGCAGCGTCGCGAATCTCCTTCTCATGCGCGAACATCGTCACAATATGAGAGACATCCAACACTTCCTCAAAGAAAATACGATCCTCAACAAATATATTCCGGTTACCGGCCGACACCGTCGGCGTCCTTACCTTTACCTATTTCAAATCAAAGAGTGGATCCTCATCAACAAGTTCAATTTAAGCACAGTACTATAGACGCTATGAACGCATCCTATGCAATCAGAGGCTCAGATCGAGTCCCGCCACCGCAACCGCCTTTACATCCCCATGAAATTGCGCGGTTAGCTCAACGTGTAGATTATGTTAGTAAAACGAGAACAGCAGATTCTAGAAATAGCTACCCTTATGCTACTCCATCAACATCGGCAGTAAGATATGCTTCGAGCTCACCTGCTCAAGCTGTTCAAAATAATTCCCAACCACATCCGCAAACACTTCCATCTAGATCATCGTATCGTACGGCCGTAGCTCCCAAGACGAATTATGATTATGCAACGTCAAACCATGTACAAATTTCGCCATCGCGCTCAACGGCTAAGCCAGGATATCCTAGTCAGCAAGCGCGTATGACCGTATCCGTTACATCAATAGTAGATCAAATGAACCAAACGAAACAAAAGCGTGAATCACCGCTTGATTTATCTGTGAAGACGGTAAAGAATTCTGCAGATTCTTCAACAACCCAAGATGATGCTATAGATTCTGCTTCCATGAAGAACGAGAATCTTCTCATACAATCCAGACCAACTTCCAGCAGCCGAAATGCATCCATTTCAAGTTATGTTGCATCTCATAAAGTAGACTTTTCCCCTGATTTTGCTCAATATAGGGACAGAAATATGAACCATGCATATAATGCTACAAATCAGAATATTCGCTATAATGGGGCCTATAATTCAAGGCCAGGGCCTGATTGTTATGACGGTGAATCTCGTCATCAAGTATATCCCGAACGCAGTAAATCTAATGGCCCAGTAAGCAGAGCTGACTATGTACCCAGAATAGACCTCACACGAACAAGTGGCGATGACCGTTATTCAGCTAGTAGGATTCGCGATGATCGACATTTAATTATAGAAGAAAGGAAGCGGCCTGCAGGTCCAATAGTAAGTAACATTCCCGAAAAAATTCTTCGCCACGAAACATGGACTGCTGATAGTCGGATAGAACAATTGAGTCAGTCGGCAAGAGAACAACGTGAGCTAATGATTCAACCAGTATACAGTTATGCGAGCCATAAAAGGCTTGAAGCAAGTCAACATGAACAAAAACGTTCGATAAACGCTCTTCCCTATCGTGATCATCATCATCATCGATATTCTAGTAATTCATGTCCTGAGGGTGGAAGTAGAGAGCTTAATGACTACCACCCTCATTATCATGAGAAGATACCATCAAATAATAATCGTCATATTATTCAAAAGATTCCGAGCCATAGAGACTTACATCCACATAATTTAGGACCCCTCAATAGTGCGCAACCTGCGGATAAAAAAGTATTAAGTATATTACGAAACAGTTTAGAAACGAAACAGTCGGGTTATTTAGAAACTGCTAAAGCAAGCAGTGAAGTTCCTGATCTCATTGTAATAGATGACGTAGATGATTCTGTGATAGAAATAACTGATGATGATGTAGCGAAAGATAACGATGTAAACGCACTGAGTAATCGAAATAAACTCAATAGTTTGAAACCATCGGGGCCAAGCTTAGGTCATCATATCAAGATGCCAAAAGCTGTCGATTCGATAACACGTGATTCGGATTACCCGAAATTTGATAATCCAGAAGTTAAAAGAAGATCTCCAGAAAATGATGTTGCTTCCAGGATAAGAACCAAGGCTGAATTAAAAGTAATGCCGCCATCACAAGATTGTTCATCAAATTTAGACATGAAGCTAGAATCTATAACTATTGAAACTAATACATCAAAACCGCTCCCAAAATCTCAAAAACAACACCTTTTCAATCAAATCCGCGAGGATAATCTTAGGTTAGAATCGGTCATAAAAAATGAGAAACAACTTAATACCAACATTCCAGAAATAAAAACAGAACCTATGAATATCGATGAAATAGAAAGGGATGCAATATTAAACATAAAAACAGAACTTACTGAAGAAAAAAGGAATAATGAAGAAACTATTACTTCAGAAAGCTTAGATATGGATTGGGCTCATGCCTGCGACAGTTTTATGGAACAGCTGAAGGCGGGATGTCATAAAAAAAGAAATCCTAAGAAACGTAGTAATACTTTAGATGCAGAAAATGAGTTACTGGAGCAATATTTAGAAAATTTAGATGTGAAAGAAGACAAAAACTCTTCAGAAAATAGTGGCATGATGGAAAATAATCTACTTTTGGAAATTAGTGGTGACAAAGAAAACAAGCCATCTTTAGAAGATAAAGATATAATTGATAACAAGCAGCCTTCCGGACCCAGTGGTGTACAAAAAGACAAACAGGCTTCCGAAAACAGTGATGTACAAAAAGTCAAACAGCCTTCCGAAAACAGTGGTGCACAAAAAGGCAAGCAGCTTTTCGAAAACACTGGTGTACAAAAAGACAAACAGACTTCCGTAAACAGTGGTGTACAAAAAGGCAAACAGCCTTCCGAAAACAGTGGTGTACAAAAAGGCAAACAGCCTTCCGAAACCATTGGTGTACAAAAAGGCAAACGGCTTTCCGAAAACAGGGGTGTACAAAAAGGCAAACAGCCTTCCGAAAACAGTGGTCTACAAAAAGGCAAACAGCCTTCCGAAAGCAGTGGTGTACAAAAAGACAAACAGCATTCAGAAAACAAAATTGTGAAAGATAAAAATGTTGATTTGAATGAAGACAAACAACTATCAGAAAATTCGGGTGTTAAAGAAGATTCAATGGAATTAATTCCCGAAAAACCTATTGCAGAGTTGCCAGCTATCATTGAAATTAAGAAGGAGCCAATAGATGAAGAGGAACAGAAATTAGAAAGTGAAGTGCGTTCGTTAGTTAAAGGAGATTCTTCAGCCAAAAACAAGCAAAAAAATAAACCTGAAAAGCCTAGAAATGAAAAGCAAAAAGACAAAGAAAATGATAAATCATTTAAAAATAAAACAAACATGAAAATGAAAAATAAATTGGCCAAAAATGAATGCTCATCGACTAATACTGTTCCCATAAAAAAGGAAGTAGAAGAAGTCGAACCAGTAAAAACAATTATAAAAGAAGAACTGGAATCGACCGATGACGATGAACCTCTAATAAAAAGCAAATTGCTGAAGGATAGGCAACAGAGTGATCAGTTAATGAAATACCAACTATTGAAAGATTTATCTGAAAAATCTGCTTACGTTAAGTTAGAATGTTGCGATGAACGTATGAATAGTGTTAGAAATTCTTTAGACTCCGGTCCAAAGGAAGATAAAAAACAAAATAAAGGAAAATCAAGACGACACAGGTCAAAATCAAAGGGAAAATCACTATCATCGGAAAATATTAAAAGAGAAAAGCCTGAGGAAGAATCAAGCTCTGATAGCGATGACACTTTGAGTGTAGCAAATCGATTACGGGTGCGAAAAAATGTAAAAACGGAAGAAAACAAAACTTTGCAAAAAACTCCTCTTAAATCGTCTCCAAAAAAAATAGATAGCGCTAATAGCAGTACTTGTTCGACACCACTACGTAAACCTGGTTTTGGCGATGGATCAGATTTTCACCCCGGTTGGGAAGAAGAATTATACAGATATAAGAGATCGTTACGCATGCCTACTAGACTTATTGCGATACCAAGAGGCCGCTCCGGTGGACCTTTTGTTAAAGGTTGTGTGACACAATTCTCACGAGGCTCAACATCTCTGCCGGATTTAGACCCCGTTCCTCTTTCACCCGCTCCGTCATCTGCTCCATCCGCTGCAACTGATGACATTTATAGAATACCAGATAAATTGAATCTTGATAGTGATCTCGAGTCTAATTCAAGTTGTTCTGCCATGAATAAGCTTCATTACGATTCAGAAGCTTCAACATCGACGGTTTTTTCTGCAACAAAGGCGAAGAAAAAAAGTAGCTCTATTGTAGACGTCCTTATTCAAAAATGTGGTAAAAAAGATGAATCGAAAAAGAAATCTAGGGAAAAAGAAGAAAAGACACCGAAAGTTATTACAAAAAAATCCAACAATACTGAACTATTACCAACGCCAAGTTTAGGCTTAGTTAAAAATGGAAATAAGGGTAATCTCAGCGCCAAGAAAGAGAAGTTGATGGAAGATATTTTTTATTTAGGCGCATTCAGGAAAGAAACTGTCACAATGTTTAGAACGGCTTTTATTAAAGATACCAATGGACTAATTGGTGCTACTGAAGAATTTGCGCCAGTCGTACTCAAGTCAAGAACTAGAACTGAAAGCAGAGTGTTAAAGCAGCGAGCTACCATTAAAGAAGTGTTTGGGGATGACAGACCTGCGTCCGCACCACCATCATCCTGTAGAGATGAAATCATTCAAGAAGATCCAGATATACCGATAAAAGAAGAACCTGAAATAAAGCCTAAATTCAAACCAAAAAAAATGATTAAAGAAAAGTTAAAACGAAGATCTAGTTCAATTAGAGATGGATTAAGAAGCACTAAGTCCTTAAAAACAAATGATGCTAAAGGCAGAATGATGCGCTTAAAGAAAAGAAATAGTGTTATCAAATCATTCGCTCATAAAAAAAGAAAGGAAATCTCTAATAATAAAGTAAAAAAGGAAACAAGTCCTACCTCTGGCGAAAAAGATGAAATTAAGGTAGAAGGTGGTGCTCCTGGGCCTACTGAGGTGCCCACCAAAAGACGTTTAAAACGTCTTTTTGGAAGGAGAAAATTTAGTTCAGGGTTTGATTATATACGAAAGAAGAAGAAAATAATTCGCAGGGAAGACCACTGTCCTAAAGTACGGCGAGCAGCACCTAAACCCAATCCCGAATCTGTCCAGGATATTCAGAAAGAGATCAAGGGCTGGTTTATCAACAAAAGCATCGGTGAGACGCAACTGCATCGCGCTGCCAGACTCGGTTTTACAGTTAGTATTGTATCACAGTTATAGCATCGCTACTACTTCCTGTTCCATATGAATCGCATTAAAATGTATCTCTTTTGCAGGATTGTGTTGCATATTGCTTGGAGAAAATGGAATCGGATCCATCAGCTAAAGACAATGCAGGTTTTACTCCATTGCACGTGGCATCAGCTAAAGGGCACGTTAGGATAGCAAGACTCCTTCTACAGTATGGTGCTAATGTTTCTGCTGCAGCTCAAGGAGGAATAAGGTGTGTAGTATCTAAATATAATTATATCAACAAATATTAATTAATCAAATACATTCCTGTCGACTATCAGTGCCGTAGTAGTTTCCAAACGAGAAAAACCGACTTTCAGTGTGCTTCCTTTTATTTGAAAATAGCTGTTGTACCTGAAAGTACCTAGAATTACGCTGAAGTACTTGTAGCTTTGTACCTTGTAGGATGATTTTTAGGATCATTTAAATCATCGTAGTATTATTTTTTAAATAAAAAAATATTGTTTATCCATCAAGAGTTTATGACCACCACATGTTTTTTATCTTACAGGCCACTGCACGAAGCCTGCGAGAACTGCCACGTAGAAATTATCAGACTTCTGTTATCATACGGCGCTGATCCCCTTTTGGGGACGTATGCCGGCCAAAAGCCGGAGGAATTGGCGGAAGGGTCATCTGCCAAGCTGCTCCATTTGTATATCGCTGATGTCCAGGGCCGTGCCACCGAGCCTTGGCGATTTCCCGCACCGGATAAGATTATAGGTGAGGATTTTTTTCAATCTTATCCAAACTTGTAGGTACTGTATTAGCCCATACTGTATCTTTAATTCCTGTTTGATAATTAGTACATACTTAGTAAAGATATGTCTACATCCTTCTGATTGCTGCGACCTTATCTGTGTTCTTCTTAGTAAGGTTTCATCAGTATCTTCTTCTCTTCTGTAGTATATTTCATGACTACAGGATAGATTTACATTACAGTTATTTTGTCAAAAAAAAGCTTGCCCTGAAAAAGAAGTTTTTAGTTTGGTTCTATATAGCATACCTTTTTAGAAACGACATTTCCCATGTTATTGGCAATAACTCAAAAAATAAATTTTTGGGTTTAAACCGCTTTTTTGCCGAAAGGAAAAATAGAATAGGTAACACCAAGCCCATGAGCACTGAAATAGAGTAAGTAATAGAATTGTGAACTTACAAAAGTTAAATGTAGTTGGTATAACCCTTATAGACCGCGAGGAGATCGGCTGCGACCCGCTGTCGTCGCCCCCGCCCGCGACGCCCCCACCACCGCCCGACGCTACTGTTGAGCTGCAGTGCACGGAGGCGCCACTGCCGCCCTTCTACAGCCTGCGCGCCGCGCCCGGCCAGCCTGCCGACGGCCTGTGGTGCCTGCTGCAGGACATCACCAACATCTTACAGGTAAACATCATCATCATGAGATGTCATCTCAACAGGCAGGTTTCCTCACGACGCACGATCGAACACGATCATCGTTAAATGCGAATAGATCCGGTAAGTTAGAGAGGCCTGGGGTCGAACTCTGGACTCCCAATAAAAAGTTACTATTTATCCCAAAAAATTAAGAGTTCCCGTGGGGTTTTATAAAAACCTATGATTATTCGAATCACTATTGGTGTTGAAGTACTCTTTTTGTTCACTATTAACATGTTGAACTTTGCAGGAATTATTTTAAATTTGTTTTTTAAATTAATTTTCAGATAAAATCAAAGGACAGCTTACTGAAGCAAATCCACTGTGGTTCGGGATCCCCCAAAGAACTGCTCCGGGAGATACGAACCCAAGAGTTCCTGGAGAGAGCTCAATGCCACCAGCTGCTCGGTGCTGGAGAGAAGGTCAACGTGAGGGCATCGAAAGTGGCCCTTGTCAGGGTTACCGATAAGTTGAGGCAGTTACTCAAAATCGAGACCGTCCTAGTTAGCTGACACTAATAACATACTATGTACGTTAACTATTCAATAGTAGTATGGCTTAAAATAATAATGGAGCTTCTTGTGAAAAATTATGTTTAAAGTGTGTATTTAAGATTGCTATTTTCGTTACATTGTACACCAAACTTGTGGACTAGTGATGTATGCCATGATGTATCCTTTGTTATCTAAATGTTCTAAGGTAGAGTTCTAAAAAGCTTGCTTTGTTTTTGCTCAGACTTAAGACAGTTAAAATGAGACATGAGACAGATTTATGTCTCTCATATAAATCGGTCTCGTACACCATAGAGATCTCAACCTCAGCTTAAAAGTATGGCACTTTAGGTTGAGATCTAAAGCATACTCAAGCATACATACTACTGACTTTGCTCAGACTTAAGAGTTAAAACAAGACGTATTTATGTCAGAGACTAAACCCTAATCTAGTCTAGTATTAACTGAAACTTAATGAACAGCCAATAAGTCTAGCGTTTACATAAAACCGGATTAGCTTAGCTTTCGTATTATGTCAGAACGGATGGAGTACAAGACGAGACAAAACTTTGTTGTAATAAACGGGAGCAATTGTTTAGAGATTCTGATAGAAGAGGATTTTAGATCTCGCACGCTTCTAAACTACCATAAGTCGATTTCTTATAGAATTAACCCAGCTATCTATTTAAAAAATCTTCGACTGATTTATTGTATAAAAAATCAAAGATGTATCTCAGTTAGGAACAAAATGAACTATTTGTTTTATGAGACTGTAATTTAATTTAAGGCAGCCATTACATAATCAACTCATAATCATATAATATCACACAATCACAGTTTGTATTGACTGAGGTGTGTTGTATAATGTATTTAAATTATAATATGTATAATTATTACTCTAGAGTCTAGAACAACCTGTATATATTATTGTAGATAGATTCGCGTATTGTAAATAATAAATGTTGCTTTGAATGTATTATATTCCCATGGGTGCTATTTAATGATGGTGTACGGTGTTTGTATCTAAGTTATGTGAATAATTATTATAATAAGTAGTACTTGCGGCAATGATAGTGTAATAAAAAAGATTAACACGCTATAGTTACCATAATCTAATTTAGCAATTAAGGGTACATAGCATAATCTTGAGTATGCAAAAGCATTGAATGCTCTGAAGTAAAAATTAAAATTAAAAACACTTTAGGGGCACAACTTTAATGTATATAGGTTGGCTTTATTCACAGAAATTATTGGTTTTATTTTGCCAGCCAACAAATTAAAAAACCTATTTTTTTACTAGCCATTTTGATTCTTATTCAAAAATTTCAATTATTGAAGGGTTTTTAAAGTTCTGTTTTACATTTTAAATAGTTCGCGACACCTTTATCATGTGTAGGTTAATTATACTTACATATATTTTGTGACATGATATTGACAAAAACAAAAACTCAACTCAAACAATATAAAATACTCCATCATCTCAATTTAGGCCTATTTGTAATATAAAATTCTGATTTTATGTTGTTATAATGTTTGAAGTGAAGTGAAGTGAAGTGAAGAATATCAGGTTGGCTGGCAAAAAAGTAACTAGCCAATAAGTGATATAATTCTTTTGTTTGCAGCTTTAGAGCAATTTTAAATGACTAGATTGTAATTTCCTAAAGTTATTGAGAGTGTACCTACTTGTTTTGTGTGCTGTAAAATCAATTGTCCTGAGATTATGCTAAATGCTAAGTTAATAGATTTTTGATCTTTTATCTAATAAAAAGCTACCTAACATTATTATTGTTTTATATATTTGTTGTTATGTTTGTCATATTTGTATCCATTATATTATATTTTTATTGTACATTAATTTCACTTATTTTTATTAAAGTTATGTTTTTATTTGTAGAGTCCACTAAGAAATTAGGAAATTTTATTAAATCATAATTTTTATGCATATCGCGAAAATTATTATTAATAACCATGTAAATATTATAAGTAGGTATTTGTAATAAAAGTAAGACAAATTGTAAGCAAATTATTTTTTAATTTATTCCGAGCCTATTGTCTGAATAATATATTTTATGTGTATTAAGTATAATGATTATATTATTCAGCCAGTGAGCATAATGTAGCACTTTGGAAGAATTGTGTGAATAGTAGCAATTTTGTATTCTATAATTAAATCATGTTCCGCCCTAACTTATTTCTATATGGAGAATTAACGAAGAAGTACATGATTGATCTGTGATGAAATAATATTAAAAGAGTGAAAAGTGCGCGGAAAATGGTATGAATTTTTAAATAAAATTGTAACTAACGACTTTATTATAATATACAACGTTGTATAATTATGGAAACTGAACTGTATAATATTAACTGTCTGTTTTAAGCGGTACCTACAGTATAAGTATTATTATCAATATTGACACAATAATTCTTGTTGAAGAAGTGGAAATTAAAGAAAGTGATCAATTGAAATTGTTTTTTTATTTACTTTGCTATAGCGAGTACGGCTCGCCCATAGAGGTAGTATAACATAAAAATAAAAATAAAAATAAAAAAACATTCATCTGTGGACTCGCCCCAGCCTTGGGATTGATCAAGTTTGATCTCTGAAGTTAAAACAGCTAGCGATGCAGATAGCTATGCTTGGAGTTACTCTACGTGACCAAATCAGAAATGAGGAGATCCGTAGGAGAACCAGAGTAACCGACAGCTCAGCGGGTGGCAAAGCTGATGTGGCAATGGGCAGGGCACATAGTTCAAAAAACTGATAGATGTTGGGATTGTTGGGGTCCCAATGTGCTGGAAAGGCAACCTCACACCGAAAAGCGCAGCGTCTGAAGACTCCCCGCTATAGGTAGGCGAACGACATCGGGCGAGTCGCAGGAAGCCGCTGGATTCAGGCGGTGCAAGACCGTGGCGTGTGGAAGTCACTACAAAAGTACTACGTCCAGCGGTGGCGTACCCCCATAGCGATGATGATAAAGGTTCGTACGCACCTGAGCGGCGCGGCGCGGCGCTTCAGCGAGCTGCACGTCGCGGCACAGAGCGTCAAAATATCATTTCTATCATTTTGTATGGCGCATATCGCACTAGAGCGGCGCTGCACAGCGCTTCACCGCGCGTTGCCGCGCGGCACGGCTGGAGAGAATATTTTGAAGCGCAGCGAAGCGACGCGCAGTGCAGTGACGCTAGTGCGACATACCCAGCGGCGCGGCACGGCGCTTCGCGCTTGTACGCGAACGGGTATAAAAGTGACGCGCAAGTGACGCGAGGTGCCGCGTACTGAAGTTGTAGTGCGGTAGGCACCGTCGAGCGGCCTGAGGTGACGCGTTCTGCAGTCGGACTGAAGCGCCGCGCCGCGCCGCTCAGGTGCGTACGAACCTTAAAGTTACAACATGGTGGTTTGTACATTGTTTGCGCACTGCGCAGGTCAGACTAAACAGTAAAGACGGATCTCAAGTGTAGATCTCAGTTTTGCTGAGACTTTTTTGTACAATGCGCCGCTCGTATCCGTGATTGCACTAAATTGTTGTTTTGTGCGCACTAGGTAGAAAACCAATTTTAAGAGTAGCAACGGGTAACTTTAGAAACATCAAACATTGTGTACGGTAAAAAACGTAGTGATTATATTCTCTTTGGTACGGTTCAAATATTAAATATAAATTAGTATTTATTGTAAGGCAACTTTGTCGGCACGAAAGTACGATTTGAAAAAATCTAAGAGGCTGTTTATCTTTTATTATCTAAATAATTATTTAGTAACCTCTGGAAACATCTCAAACAACAAAGAAGTAAAAACTCATAAATTATATGCAAATACCAAAAACACACAAGAACAAAAATTAAACAATAATATCGACAGTATTTAGTTACAAATTAGGGTGTAAAGGTGGCCTGTATTTTTTGTACATATACTAAATCAAGGCAACCTATACATAAAGTATAGGATAAAGACCATGCCTTACATGGAAGGAGACAAAATTATCATATTAAAAATTTTAATCGCATCAAATATCCTAAAACCTCCGCCACAACAACCAATGTTACCCGTTTCTACTGTTCTACTGTATAATAGATGTATATTTCGGGGCAAGATGGACACGGATACTCCACTCTATAAATAAATATTACGCTATGGTTGAGGCGGGGCTTGAAAATTCTAACGAATTGTCAAAATTTCTCATTAAATGAAGACTATACGAAAATATTTTTTAATAAGTCTTGGTTTTTGTATTACTCGTTAAGTAATTATAAATGGAATTAATCACAAATGTTACAAAGTTAAGAAATAAATAAAAAAGTTTGTAGAATAGGACGGTAATTGTACGTAATGTGGGAACAAAACATGAAAGCTACTTGGTTGTTTGTAACAGTGTTCAACTGTGTATACGGCCAAGGATCGGAGCTGCCTTATAATCCTAACTATCAGAAGCCTTATCAACCGGACACTAACCAGAACGCAACGTATCGTCAAAATCCGCAGGTACCCTATGGCAGTTTTCCGGTTAACGGTATCGAATACTCGAATCCCGCCCAGAGTTCTTTCTATCAAGACAGTTCCAACTCTGATGTTTACGGCGAGGGAGAAAATGAAGTCGATCCACAGAACACCGCCACTTACTATGCAGAGCTAGATTACGAGGAGCGATACAGGTGTCCACCTAATTGGATTCGGTTTCGAGAGGCGTGCTATCGTTTTACGAAATCTCCAGACCGACCTCGTAACGAAGCTCGAAAAATATGTCAAGCATACGAGGCGGATCTGGCAGCTTTAAACAGTCCAGAAGAACATGGTTTTGTCATCACTAACTTGATGCGTTTAGATCCTCAAAAAGGATCGTGGTACATCGGCGCTCACCAACAGACCCCCGGCTACTGGGTCAACGAAGCTGACGGTTCACAATTGACAGGCTTAGAAAGTGCTTTCTTTGATGATAGAAAGCTAACATACACTAGCTACAATTTACTGCCTAAAGATTACTTAGTTTACAGGTTTTCCCATGAAGATGGGCGCTGGGGTTTAGCACCAGTTGAGGGCACTCAGTATTACCACTTTATTTGTGAAGGACAAACACAGAGATTGCATTACCTGATAGAAGAAGAAAGATCCTTCACCTACGGTCTGGATACATTTGATCTGGAGAGGTTGCCCCGAGGACCATACTTTATAAAAGAACCAGTAGATATAATCTATGACCCAACAAAAAAGAATCATGTTCAGTTAACTTGTATAGCTGGCGGATACCCGGCACCCACTTACAAGTGGTTCAGAGAAGATTACCAAGTGGACAACCCTGTGTTCACAGAAATTGATCCCCTCTCAGATTCAAGGTTTATTCTAAGTGGTGGCACACTCATGATAGACAAACCGGATGCTGAGAAAGACAATGCAAAGTATCATTGCACAGCCACCAATAAATTTGGTGTTATTCGATCAGAGTCAGTGAGATTGTCCTTTGGTTTTATTAGAGAGTTTAACCAAAAAAGACCAGTGGAAAGTGGCAAACAATATTGGGGCAAAGCTATGTACTGTGATCCCCCATCGTATTACCCATCGGTAAATTTCCTTTGGGCTCGTAATTATTTTCCCAATCTTGTAGAGGAAGATAGGCGAGTGTTTGTCTCTTATGATGGAGGACTCTATTTCTCAGCTTTAGAGACAATTGACAGAGGAAACTACAGTTGTAATGTGATGAGTAAAGTGTCTGATGCAGGCCGCAACGGGCCATTCTTCCCACTTCTGGTGTACCCACATTCAGATTTTCAGCAACTTAAGTTCCCTATTGGGTTTCCTAAAGTGTTTCCAGATGCCCCTGTGGTCGGACAGGAGATACGACTTGAATGTGTTTCTTTTGGTTATCCTGTACCTTCATACAATTGGACAAGAAAAAATGGTGGCATCCCCAAACAAGCTCATTTGAGCAGCTTTGATCGTGTTTTGACTATACCCAACGTCGGCGTTGAAGATGAAGGCGAGTACATATGTGATGTGCGAAACGACAGAGCCCGGATCTCAAATAGTGTCTTTCTTAAAGTACAAGCTGAACCCAACTTTACTATTCCATTGACCAATAAGCATATGGACAACAAAGGTGATTTACACTGGAACTGTGAAGCTTTTGGTATTCCTGATGTCAATTACACATGGTGGAAGAATAGCGAGAAACTGTCCATGGACACATTAGCACCTGAAGACAGAGATAGGTATGTAATACAAGATAATGTACTCATAATCAAGTTCCTAGATCCAACCAGAGACCCTGGCATGTATCAGTGTGAAGCCAAAAATCAATTGAAAGCTAGATATTCGACAGGACAGCTTCGTGTTTTATCTCTTAAACCATCTTTTAAAAAGAGACCTCTAGAATCTGAAACCTATGGATCGGAAGGTGGCAATGTCACTCTTCGATGTAATCCAGAGGCGGCGCCGAAACCTACATTTACTTGGAAAAAAGATAATATTGTCATCGGAGCTGGGGGTAAAAGATTTATAACTGAAACTGGCAATCTAATCATAAGGCAGCTTTCAAGAGACGATGAAGGAGTTTACACTTGTGTTGCTAAAAACCAATATGGTACTGATGAAAGTCGCGGGCGACTCTTAATTATACGTGCTCCACGTTTCTTAGCACGATTACCACCGCGTATCACGACCCAGGTTGGTTCAGTAATCTTCTTACACTGTAATGCAGATGTTGATTCTCTTTTGGACACTGCTTACCTTTGGAATCATAATGGTATAGCAATGAGAGAGAACGCGGATGTTTACGCCGACAAGCGCTTCAAGATCGATGGAGGGGAATTAACTATCTATGACGTTAGTCTGGCAGACGTTGGAGAGTACGAATGTATAGTTAAGTCAGCAATCGGACGGATTTCAACACGTACGCAATTGCGCATCGAAGGTCCACCAGGTCCGCCGGGAGGCTTACAAGTTATTAATATCCAACGTGATTCTGTAACTCTAGAGTGGACCGACAGCAGCCCCAATGGTCGTCCGATCACCAGCTACGTTGTCACAGGTCGCACTCAATGGAATTCGACTTGGTATGTCGTTAACGATAACGTCGCAAATGTTATGGAAATCGATAGATATAATGGTCGAAAGCGAGCATCGGTATCCACAACTCTGATGCCTTGGTCTGTGTATGAGTTTAGGGTACAAGCTGTTAACAGTTTGGGTGTTGGAAAACCGTCTTCTCCTAGTCCTCAATTCTCTACTACACCTGATAAACCCTATTACGCTCCATTCAACGTGGGCGGCGGTGGCGGCAAAATTGGCGATCTTACTATTAAGTGGTCTCCATTGCCACAATCCTTACAAAATGGTCCTGGCATTCATTACAAAATCTTTTGGCGACGCAATAACTCTGAAGTGGAATTCCAGTCACTATTACTCAAAGAATATGGAAATGTTGGAATGCACGTTGTGCACATACCGTTGGACTATTTCTTTACTCCATATAACGTGAAAGTTCAGGCTTTTAACGACATCGGTGCAGGTCCAGAGAGCGATGTGGTAACGATATATTCCGCTGAAGATATGCCTCAGGTTGCGCCGCAACAAGTGTATGCCCGATCCTTCAACTCTACAGCTCTTAACGTAACCTGGA
This sequence comes from Maniola hyperantus, assembly GCF_902806685.2. Lineage (NCBI taxonomy): Eukaryota > Metazoa > Arthropoda > Insecta > Lepidoptera > Nymphalidae > Maniola > Maniola hyperantus. The sequence continues at coordinate 11,384,161 of NC_048547.1, read as the reverse complement.
ATCCTATCGACCAGTCTCGAGAGCGGTTACGCGGCAAATTGATCGGTCACCGCCTTAAGTATTGGAAGCAAGCTAATAAGGAAGAGGAATGCATTTACTTTCTTTCAAGGACAACACGGAATTGGGCTCTCATTGTTGGACTGCAACCAGACACGTATTATTTCGTCAAGGTAACATTATTTTTGCTTCGATCTTATCCAGAAAGGACGAATTTCGCGTGATTTTCATACCCGATGAGGCGGCGAATCTACATTCATCTCGCGCGAGTTTTGAAATTTAATGCATTTTAACCTTATTTTATGCTATGTACAGACCGAGCATCGACAGCAATCGAAGACGAATTGTGGCTGTGGACGATTGATACTGAGCGGACGCTGTGAGCGAGTGGTAGGGGACATCGAGGCGTGTAATGATGAGCGTTTAGCTTTAGTGGGTGACCAATTTCTCCATTTCTATTCTCCTTGGTCTCCCCTTACCCCTACCAGTTTTACCGAACTGCAACAGCAAAGTGTGCATGGGCCTCGCCCCCAGTTCGCCTTCGCTGCTCGGTCTGTATGCGCCATTAGACGTACGTTCGTTCATAACGCAGTATGATTCGTCCTTTCTAGTTCTATGGTTTTTTGAAAATAGACCTAATATAACCAAAACTTTTCCTATTTCAGGTAATGGCATTCAACTCGGCGGGAGAAGGGCCAGAAAGTGAGCGATACTTGGAGCGGACGTACCGCAAGGCGCCGCAGAAGCCGCCCGCCTCCGTCAACGTGTGGGCCGTCAACCCCAGCACCGTGCGCGTCGTGTGGAGATACGTGCAGCCGACCGAAGAGGAGGAACCGCTTATTGGCTACAAGGTAAATACATACAGTGAGACGACGCCCTTGATTTGCGGACGAGTCGGCTTTGCGGTAGCAGCACGGTTGGGGAACTGATTTATTGAACAAGGTGATATTGAGGGCTACAAGTTAAGATTGGGGAATTGAATTGATAGAGGTGATATTGAGGAACAGTCAAAAGTTAAATATTGAAGAAATATTCCTTGACTATATTGAGGAACTGCTCATTGGCATCAAAATAGTGTTGCCAATGCTACCAGGTAGTATTAAGGCGCATTTACATGTTAGTGGCCGAATTCTTCGACCAATGTTTAACGTGCGTGCATTGAACTCTTAAACATTGTGTTGTGGCAATTTTCGTTTTCATACCATAAATCACCATTATACAAATGGCAGCATTATTGCTACTACCATCTAGCCTATGGGCTAATAAGTAATCTAGCTTAAACCAAACTTCCACCTATGATTAATTTAATGACACATCTTCCCTGAATTTTGCCAACCATTAAGCCATTTTTGGTCCTTATATTTAGCCACCAAATACAATTTTGCCAACAACCAAGTCATTTTTGGTCCTTATATTTAGCCACCAAATACAATTTTGCCAACAACCAAGTCATTTTTGGTCCTTATATTTAGCCACCAAATACAATTTTGCCAACCACCCAAGTCACTTTTGGTCCTCCATCACCATATACAATTTAGCCACCATATACAATTTTTGGTCCATGGTCATGTTTTTTTGCTTGATACAGATCATTACAGTAGGCGTTGCAAGGATGCTGAATTGATTTTGTATTTCCTATTTTTCTACTTTCAGGTCAGAGTATGGGAAATAGACCATGACATGAGCACAGCCAATGACACATTAGTACCCGTGGAGCATAAGCTCGAAGCCTATGTGACTAACTTGACACCGGGTAAATCATACAACTTGAGAGTACTGGCATACTCCAATGGAGGGGATGGAAGGATGTCCTCTCCCTCTATAACCTTCCAAATGGGTGATTATCACAGTGATGCATATGGTTACTATGTTCGAGGTTCAGCATACAGATTAACAATCTCAAAAGAATCTCTATTGACATACACTTTCATTCTTTACTCTATAGTCTCTAAGATTATCCATATTTAGGTTTTAAGAAAATAGGTAGATTTTAAGATGTTTATTTTTTACATGATCAATTTTCTAAAGAATATTTTATATTTTTATACTGACATATTCAATATGTTGACTGTGAACGGGCAACCAGTAGTACTATCTAAATTTTAACAACTTTACAGGATGAAGAAAAAAATTGTAGTGAAAAAGTTGTATTGGCCAGTGTAGGTGAAGCCAGGTGTATGTGATTTTTCTGGTTCCAAATTAGATAACTTGATCAGATAAGAATATAAATCTTGAGTTGCAAATTAGCAAAAAGTGCAATCGTCAAAAATTAGATATAGATTATAGACCATGTTGCCAGTTCATAGTTGATATTTTCATACAGTAAATAATTAATTTTGCTGACATCCCTTTTTAAATAAGTAAGTATATTATCTATTTTATATTATCTTATTGAAAGGGATTTTTTGTGATATACTTAACCGGCCATTTTATTTTTTACATTCCATTTTGTTTTAAGTATATTTTTGTTAATTTTTATTATTTACAAAGGTGATCTATGATTGACAATAAATGTTGCTATAATTTAATAATAATAATGAATCTCTTAGTAGATATTATGTATTATGCAATATTTTTTTTAGATGTGTTTTCTCTGAAACAAAATCATATCCTAACTACACAGTGAGTAGTTGTAAGAATTACGTTTTTTTGTTACTTTTGGAAAACTAACAATCCGAGCCATTTTTAATAAATAAGGTATTTCTGATGATAAAATGTATCTTTATTTAAATGTAAGTATCTATTATACAATTTTCTATTATCTTTGACTCAATATTGTAACACTCATCACAATATTTATTGCATATTGTTAAGGTTAATATGTATAAATTCAGAAAACCTGCGGGGCGATTGTCTAAAACCTGCATCAATCATTATTACAATCTCAATTGTTCTGATTGGCTGAATTTGTGCGATTCTTGTTGCAACAATGCATTGTAGCCAATAGTGAGCGAGCATTAACCAATCAGAGATGATTGCGATCGTGACATTGTAGCTGTCAAACAACCGCGGCAGGGCCACTGGAGTACAAAATGTATGTATACTTTGAAATGACAAAACTGTCACTTTTTCCCTTACTCCATGCAATAAAATATCTAAAAGCAGTAGCATTCAAAGTAGTTTTTGACTTTGTTCACAGAGTCGAGCTAACATAATATAACATACATAACAACAACATAACATAACATACACTGAAAATGACACACTGTAATTATTGTGATTGGTCAATAGGTGTTACTATTCCATAAAAATGTAAGGGTGCATTTATATTGCTCACTACAAAAAACACCTTAAACATTACTTTTGCCCTTGCCTTCGCATGTGTATTATCGAGATAAAATCTATACTAAAATTATAAATGCGAAAGTGTGTCTGTCTGTCTGCTAGCCTTTCACGGCCCATCCGTTCAACCGATTTTGACGAAATTTGGTACAGATATACTAGCTTGCATCCCAGGGAAGGACATAGGCTACTTTTTATCCCGGAAAATCTAAGAGTTCCCACGGGATCTTTAAAAACCTAAATCCACGCCTAAAAAAAATCTAAATAATAATATTATGTACTTCAATTAAAGTAATAATAAATAAGACATCGGGAGCTAGGCAACAGTCCAGTTAGCAATCCAGGTCAACAATATAACAAGAATGAGTCCGAGAAACACGCCAAGTTATGAAATAGACTGAATACAATGACCAAGCCAGGTCAACTTAAAATCAAAAACTGAACACAAAGCATGGAGCACCAAAAGACACGACGTCCGAGATACCGCGGACTATAACATTAATTTGGTCGCAACGTGAACTTGCCTTATGTCCTTTATCTGTGACCAATGACGTACGGTTTCTTACTTCCTTATTAGCTCGTCTCCTTGGACAGGGTATAGGTATTTTCAATTCTGTTAAATTTTAATTAAGGTAGTCTGGGCTGCGAATAGCGACTGCGATACGCGTCCCTGTGTCGCATGATTGTATGCAGTATCCTTTTGTTCATAAAACTGCGCGTAGCTCAAACTCTATCATTATTCATTTAGATCTTATTTAGGATTCTTATCTAGTAATAGTATTAGTTTTATTCCACAACTATGCCTTGGTTAACTATGTTGTTTATTAGGTCTTCACAACCCCGTAAAATAAATATAGATTTGCCATAGTCCAGAACTATTGCAAATGTATAAAATGGTACCTTTGATGCCCCCATTTTGCTATGTAGATTTCGCGTACCTTTAGAATATTTAAATTCTTGCTAAAGCCAGAACAGAGTTACTATGACTTTTGCAACACACTTCTTCTACATCAATTTATACAACATAGGTAATAGAGAGAGACCGAGCGCGTGCCAGACCTTCGTTATTTTATAAAAGCTGAAAGTTTCTCAGCGTACCTATTGTAAATTGGCAATCCCTGCCAGACACCCTTAAACTTTTAAACTTTAAGGGTGCCTTGACAGTGGGTTGCCATGATGTCAGGGTGTCTGGCAATGCATGGCGTGACTACTTTGACTTAAGATTTTTTACAATTTTATTACCTGTTATCTTCCAAAGCCACCATGATCCAAACAAACCTACCTCCCAGTGCTGGGGACAATACGCAGAGAAAATTTCAGCTTTTATAAAATAACGAAGGTCTGGCACGCGCTGACGCTTAGTCCATAATGCACGTCGTGTCGCAAAGTATGCGCTCAATTTGGAACGCCTTTAGTACGTGACATTCGCATGCGGTAGCGAAACTATTACCTGCCTTTGACGTATGCCTTGAAATAAGTCGGTATGTTAGCAGCGATCACGCACTCATCCGATCCTAATCCGTGAAAATACGGATATAAAAAATATCTACATGTCATAAGCTACCATAAAAAACAAAAAAAACGTATTTTCACGATCGGATGAGTGCGTAACTGCCGCTAAATAGTTGCTCATGTGCGCTGAACTGTAACGGCAAGTACCTAATGTAGGTATTATGCGTGCGCGACTGGATACGTGAGTATAGCCGTAGAAATATATTATATATAATGTATTATTTCTGCGTAAAATAACATTATAAATAGAATTTTGCAGAACTTCCAGAAGAGTGCTTCTGGGCGAGATGATGACATAGTGATGTGGTCTGTACATAATGCAGATATATTCTTAAATACATTTGACATAGTTTTCTTTCTGGTTTCTGTACTTGACTAATTGACTTGTATTTTATATAGTAGATATTTTTTATATATTTGAAACTCTTGGAATTGAGGCAGCTAAAGTTACAGGATTTATCTGGTGAATAGAAGTAAAATTTTGCCTTAATAGTAATGTTAAATGTTAATGTGTATTTTGTAAAATAACATTTGTTCAATAAAATGACCCTTATGGTATAATATTTTTACTCGTGTTTAATTTTTCAACTTCCCTTGATGAATATGAATATTATAAAAAAGTGAAAAAGGTATTTATTATATTACTATTTTTTATATTGTTAATCTACATAAATAGTAGGTACGCATAATTATTGTTACTTACACTTTTTATACTTTGTTTTACGCTTTAAGCATTTAGCGTCCATATTGTCTAACATATTATCATAGGAGCCTTTCCTTTTCAATAAACCTTCGTCTTCTGATGGTTCCACCGATTTAAGGGGTAAAAGTCCAACAGCAAACGGTATATTTTCATCCAAAGTTGAACTGATACTCTTATATGTTAAATCTTCATTGTTTTTATGTATGCCTTCATCATATTTCATTGAATCCCATTTTTCAGTTTCAAGTTCGTCATGCTTTGTTAAGTCTACGCTTGGTTCTGATATTTGCGGTTGTTTATTCAAGCCTGGAGCATTATTTTCAGTTTCATTAATTTCACTGTTCTCTTTACCGCTAATGTCCCACTTCAAATCATATGCAGAAGAAAATTCGGTATTCGCATTGGCCGAATGATTTTCTTTATCATCTTCACATAATACGGAATCCATAGTGTTATCAGATTCTTTATCAATGAATTCGTTTTGCTCCATTGTTATCTTACTCTCAATATTCATCAAACCCTTAATGATTTCATCTCGTTCTTGTACCCCACCGTCTAGATTATCTTCGATATAATTTCCATGATTATCATTTTGTTTCGGTGACATCAAGCAGTCTAAAGCATCTTCTTTGAATACATTGGAGTGTGGCAGTTGCAAGCTAAAATCATAACAATCCTCATTTCTCTTCAAATCATCGGTATTCAAGGAACTATATTGTTGACTCATGTTGTCTTCTAAATGAGAACTTTTTGTGTCAAGCAGAGACATGTTAAAACTCGTGTCCAAAGAAGTACTCGTTGGGCAGAATTGGTCCATTACTCTCGCGTCGTTTAACTGTTGTTCCTCATAATACTTTTTGACATCGTCGCTCATAGATTTAGTAAAAAATTGCATATCACTTTCGATACACGAAAAGTCATTTGTATTATCATGAGTTATTGAAGTATTGCTATCTTGAAGATTATGATCTAATACAACGTAGCTTTGATGTCCTCCAAAAGATTCCAAATTATCCGATAGTATAGTGTTTAAACTAGTGTTAATAGGATTATTTTCATGAGCGTTCCTGCCTTTTTCGAAATCATTAGTTGACGCAAAACCTTTTGGACCCATAAGCATTTCTCCACGCTCTATCGATTTGGATAGTTCATCTATACTTTTGATTTCACTTGGGTCTGCTACCTTTTCTATAATATTTGGTTGTTCGATGACTTCGTACTGTATCTCACTGCTTTGAACCATGTCAAGAAGGACTTGTTCGTTGACGTTTATGTAAGACCCGTCACCAGATTCGAACAAGATCGGTAAGTCTGTGGGTAAACCTGCATTCTTTAGTGCATTAACATATTGCGACATAGCGCTGTTTATGCCACTAGTCTCACTGGCAGTACTGGTTACCGCTGTAGTGTAATTCGAGATTATTGTCTCGTTTCCCATCGTATCCTTCGTATAAGGTGTTGTAGAGTTGAGAGTGTTGGAAGGTATCGCCTGATCTATGTACATGAGGTCACTGTCTAAATTGAGGTAGCTTTGAGAGTTGTCATTATTGCAAATGCTGTTTACGGCCTGGGACAGTGTCACTTGATCTATGTAATCCTGAAAAAAAGGAATGAAAAATTTGAACCCCATTGAGGTTTTTTAATGAAACCAGGAATTATTTGTTACAGCCGAAATTGCCCGTTTTTGACTGAATGTTTTATTGATCTGAAATTTCCTAACGACTTCAAAAATCAAAAGTTCCAATAGTTCTCGCAGTTCAAGGACGAAATAATCCGGTACCTGCATATTATGTCGTGTCTGCAAGTGCTTGAGTTGGTGTATGGCCTTCCTTGAATCCTGTTCCCTTCTCAGTAGCGCACGTTCAGCCGCGTTTCGTATCCCGGTGCCACTCTCCCATCCTAAAGCTCGCTAAAAGAGTAGATTAGTGTGACGTGGTGACGTAGATATACTGCAATATGTTTTTCATCGTGTCATGACGAGACAGAACGCGATTGGAGTCCTACATTTTATATGAAGACGTGCAAGATTTGACGTCTTGGCAATCTGAAGCGGTAACGCGCGAGGTATCCTATTGGTCAATCATGCCATAAGGGTAGGCTGGTTTGCAATGTTGGCGAAAGGTCAGGGATGATCAAACTTTGATACATAGAACAAGATTTTTAAAGTGAAACTTCGTATCGGATGCTTGGGATAGGGACGGGACAAATGGCAAATAGTGATTAGTGACATAAACGAGACAGGTTAAGCTTACAGCTGTCGCACCCGAGACGTCCTATTTTTATCGCTCACGCTTTTTTATATTGTGTAAAACAGCTTTAGTCACACAATATCTTTTAACAATCGCGAGCCTAATCCAGTTTTAAATACCATACCTTGAAGCTGGGCCGGCCGCGACGCGGTCTGACCCCACGCGTGGGATCCGTGTAGTTCATCCCTGAGCCGTCCTCGATGTCGAACGGTATTCTCACTACCATGTCATTGTTATTATTCCTGTTGAGTGAGTCGACAGGTTGGCTCGGTGCTGATGGAGGGAGCTGCTGTGGCGTGGACACTTTTGGATCTGTAGTATCCTATAAAAATATTATACCTAATCTTCGAACAGTGCGTGTTGCCAGTGATGACATTGATGGACATATTCGATAATAGGGCTTCATAAGAAAGCTCGAAGTCATTCAGCGGTCGGTCTTCTGGTGCCGACCATATGTGCGAAGAAGCGCGTGGGGTAACTAACATCTGGTCGCCTCAGGTAGATGACGCAAAATCTTTCAGGAATCGCTTTTAGGGTTCGGTACCGGAGACTCTAAAACTATATCTCCTATGTCTACGCGCCCCGCAGAGAATAATTAAAAATTGATTTTTTCTATTACCTAGTTACTGTCCATTAGTACCTACCTAATCGCAAAGTTGCGATAATGCTTAGTAGTGCATTCGTCTACCAAGCTTGAATTTGCCGCCCGGGGCACGGGCTCCGGCTTGCCCCCCCCTAGATCCGGGGCTGCGGATCGGCAGTTGTAAATACAAAATATATTTTTTTTACCTGGGCTTGAGAGTGTATATCGATAAGAGACTGTGGCGGGCGATTTATGACGACCGGCGGAGTGAATACAGGAAGTTCTTCTAAAAAAAGCAGATTTTAAAATATCTACCAGCCGTTACTACCTACCTATCTTTATTTTCAAACAAAATTTACACTTTACAGGACGAAGGAAATAAAATCTTTTCTTCTGCTCAATAGTGACTGTACACGCTTGCCAGTGTGGGTGAAGCCTAGCTAGTGTGCATGTTTTTTTTCAAATTTCCGTCTTAAACTAGATAGAGTAAACATTTTGTTTAACAAGGCCAACCCTAGCCTCACACATTAGATAGAGACATAGAGACACTCCATTACTATTGGCTACAACGCATTATTGCAACAAAAAACCCATAAATTAAGCCAATCACAACAACTGAGATTGCAATGCTGTGCTTTCCCGAAATCGACAAGCTGTAGGTACCTATATGATGAGTTACTAACTAACTATACATACCCGGATTATTAATACCCAATCCCTCTTTAGTGACTTTAGACAAGCCCTTTATCTTCAGGAACTGCGCAGCGGACACCAATTCGTCGAGGTTCTCTTCCAAGCATTGAGTTTTACCGCAATACATGAACTCGACTAGGCATTTCAACACGCCAAACTTCATTTTCAGTATGATTAGCGGTTCTCCAGTCTGTTTTTGTAAGACTTCCTAAAAAACAAGAATTAAGTACCTACCTATAAGGGCGGTTACGCACTCATCCGATCCGAGTCTGTTAAAATACGTTCCAAAGTAGTCGTAGAACTATTTGTATGTTAGCTTATGCCATATTTGACGTAGATATTTTTTATATCCGTATTTACACGGATTCGGATCGGATGAGCGCGTGATCGCTCTAACTGTTTCAATCAATCAATCCATTTACTAACTATTTAAATTATCTGATTATACAGTTTCATGACATGAATGTTGGAAAAGGTCTATGTAAGGCAATGATAATATTATAATTACAATCTATATTCTATGTTACGTTCATATTAGGTACCTATCTACCTACCAGCTGGCGTATAAAATTCGTTGTCACTGATGAGCAAAATACGAAATACGAAACGGACGATAGTAATAAAAATACCTAGTGTGACTCACATTCAGCAGACATTTTAACTTTTTGTGTCAAATTTTATGTCAAAAGTACGATTTTAGACCCCGTACTTTTGACATGACAGTTGACCCATAAATGGCACGTGAGGAGTCATTTTGTACGGACTATACTTTTTTCGTGAAGCTAGTTTTACAGAAGTTATTTATTTTCTACTTGTTACTTACTTGAAAGTATGCACTACTTGCCGCTAGGACTGTTTTGTGTACACGCAAAGTATGCGAGCTGCACATAAGTGTCATGTCCACTAGGGACTGCATCTGTAACAGCTTCCCAAATCTCGACATCAGGTGTTCAGAGTAGTCTTCATAGTGCAAACTGTACCGTATTGGTGCCATTCCATCAAAATTATTAATTTTTTGTATATCAATTCATAGTTTTCAGTTACCTATTAATGTGACAACTATTTGACGGGATTAAACAAAAGAAAGCAAAAATGCATTTGGAATGACTTAAAAAAATTGAATTAGCCGGCCAGTGAGCTGAGTATTCAAACTTTTTGGTGATTGGCTAAGTATTTTGTGATTAAGTAGGTATAGTAAGGTCGAGATGGGAATTGGGGTGGGGACGCCCCGCATTCCCCCGCGCTTTTCCGACGCGGGAACATTACCTAAATCCAATTTTAAAATATTGTTTTATTCTATTTAAGTAAAAATTCCATAATAATTCGACCTTTAGTCGTGACCCGCTGGAGTTCGACTGGTATCTATGGGTATTCATTTATCTTATCTATGGCTAATGTAGCGTTTTGAAACCTACCCACTACCATAATATGTAAAAAAATCATAAATGTGTTGGATTCTTTTATTAAAAAATACAGAAAAAATAGTAAAATGTTAGAAAATGAATTTATTACAAATTTGTATTCATTTGGAATAACATTTTTATGAATAAAAAAAATCAGATGAAAAAACTTATTCTATCACAGACTAATTAAGTACGGGAAACATAAATATACAATAGTTACTTTTATACTTACAAGCGTAATATACATATATTAATAGATAATTAGGTATCTAATATCATGAACATTATACATAGAAGAACAAAGAAAATCGAAATTGAACAGTCGTACTTATAATCATCCAGATTTAGGCACAAAACATGCCTTGAGGCTTCTGCAGTGCACTGTTCATAAAAGTGCACTGCATTCCCGCGTTTCCAAAAGGCAGAAGAAACAAAACACTGCATATAGTTACTTAGTAAAATTTTATTAAACTGAAAATATTATGTGAATGTGATGTCGAATTTAAAGCATTTTTTGAGCGCCGTGTTTTATTTGTAATGAGTGCAAGCAGTCGTTATTATATTATTTAGTGTACACTACGCCATTTGTCATGTTTTGTGCCTTTCTGATTGGAATGTAGGTAGGAATGCATCGATTTGTTCATAAGGCACTTGGAACAAATACTGAGATCATATGGCCAGGTAAATAGCTGCCACTGATTGAAAAACAATTTTTGTTTTTGTAAAACTAACACTTAGAAATCGCTATTTAATACACAATATCCTGTACATCTATTCCGAATAGATTCACATTTTACTGAACTACAAAACCATTACATAGTTCCATCAAGTCTAATCACATTTTTTTCATTTAATTTACATTAAACACGTGCCCTTCAACGTCAATAAATAATAATTGAAATAAGTAGGTTGAATTATTTTATAATGATGGAAATTTTATATTTTTATATTTGGGTTGTTTATGGTAGGCCACACTCTCGTTTAGAGGCAGTATTTACTCATTTTCAAATAATAAGTAATAATTACACTGCTATTATAAAAATTGTATTGTAAACTCTACTTAACAATATCAAAGTTAAGAGTAACAAATAGGATTCAACTATTATTTAAAAATAATTAAAACTAATTTTTGGTAAGAACCAAATTAATTTGGACGTCTGTTCCTCATGATAGTATGACCTCAAAGTAGTATATATGTACTGAAACAATAAAATATAATCTAAACGATCGAAACATATATAATTTCTATTCTAATATAAATTTTTAAGGGGGCTACTACAGGCAAATGCATAGCGATACGATCTACCCAATTATTCTCACATTAAATCCATAGGTACATTAATTTATTACGTTTATGTAACAGTCAAATCCAAAACTTTCGCGCTCCTAGGTTTGACTAGTTAGTACCTACTCAGGTTTGGCAAGACTTCTTAGTCCAAAACTTCATTACTTCACTTTGGACGCCAAACCTATACCTTGGAGAGACTAACTTGGTCAGTCAAATGTCAAAATCAAAACTCGTTTAAGAGTGCGAATCCACCGAGGTAATGTGGAGATGTGTTTTTGACCAATCAGGTTAATGTTAGACGAAGTGAAAATTTTATCACGACATCTCAATAATCTGATTGGTCGAAAACGCGGAGCGGAGCGATCTTGCGTCATTTCGGAATCTGATTGGTCTGCTTCGTCTCCGCTCCGCTCCGCTTCAATAGATAGGTGACAGGAGATAAAAGGGGCCAAAAACAAACTTGAACGGATCTGCGCCCCCACTTTCTCGTAACATACCCTAACATAAATAAGAACAAGTTAGTCAAAGACCGATATAGACTATTTACTTTTGTAGATTTACTAATAGTTTAGGCACATCCAACTCGAGGGACCTTGGTTTGGCCAAAAATTATGGTACCTACTGGACGAAAGTTCGTACTTTGACCGACTTCTTGGTGTTTTGCCAAATCTGAGGATTGACTAAGTAGTTGGACTACGAGTGGCGAAACTTCGGCTTTTGACTATAACATTTATAAGAAAAACTTTAAAATACAAATTTGTAACATTTTCAATACTTTTAGTATCGTCTTAGAAATTGGTTTCTATACAATAATCTAGCTTTTATGTTACCCTTACTTCCCTACACGAAGCTCATAGATGCTATGGCGTTGCCGCAAAAGCATTCGCGACCTTCCTTACTACTCATAATGGAACACATTCTGATATCTGAGACAGAAATCTATTCATTCCCTATTCTTTAGGTAATTCAAAACTTGGGACTTTACATTTACTTAACAGAGGCCTCTCCATCATTCGCTCCATACGAACGTAGTTTGGTGCTCATTTGAATTCTAACCAATCAAACTAGATGTAATTTTGTAGACACATTCTACAAACTAATACATAATATCTGTCTGTGGTTTGCCAGTGTTCCCTAGACTTGTTTTAATATTCATCATCATCATCATCATCAGCCAGTGGACGTCCACTGTTGGGCATAGGCCTTCCCTAAAGAGCACCATCACACCCAGTCCTTGCTCATCCCGCCACTTACCGCCAGCCTCTTTATATCGTCGGTCCATCGTGCTGGAGGGCGTCCCACACTACGCTTGTTTATATGCGGTTTCCACTCAAGGACTTTCAAGTTTTAGTAATATAACACAGGTTTGAAGATTGTATGTAAATTCTTGATACAGTGTAACTTTGAAACTGAATATTTTAACGGACATCTGGAAAAGCACAGATATAGTTATTGGTTCCTAGAACGTGTATTTCATATACCTAGTTTAAAATTGGTTAGTATTTAAATGAGAGCCAAACTACGCTTGTTGGAGCGCACTATGAATAAATCCGTCTTAATTTTTACAACAATTTTCGTTTTCGTCCTAAATAAAATTAAATAACGGCCGAATATTGGTTAGTCTCAAGTGTATAACGTACTGCTCGACAGAGTCGGCTCGTGGGGAGGGTGCAGGTTGCGGGAGGATGACAGCGGCGTAGAATTGTCACCACCACTATCAAATGTCGCCCTCCCGCAACCCGCCGCGTCCTACCTCACAAATCGTCTCAGTGAAACGGCACGCCTATATAGTAGAGTGACTGAAACTTGATATTATTGCTGTATGGATAAAATGTAAAAAAGCAGGCACTAAGAGACCTCCCAGTATTCTGCCGAAAGTAAGTAAGGTACCTATGCTTTCTAACAATATAACAATTTCGTACGAAAATCTTAAACAAAAAGTTGGACCTATTTAATGATAGTTTTAAGAAAAAGCAGCATTTTCTATACATAATTTAGACAAAACTACTTTTTCTCATAAATATCAATGTGAGGATTGGTTTTGATTTGCATAAATAGGTTCAGTTATCATTGGCACTGAATTTTAAAGACAAGTTCTTATTGAACCATTAAATAAATCAGACAAATATGGACATCATCCATTCAATTAAAACTAGGCAGAAAATAAACAATAATCATTTTTGTCCTAATTAGTACATTAACAATAACAATAATTTACATTTCTTATTATAATTAGAGTTTATGTACCATAATATTGTCTCGCTAATACATCGACTAATAAGATCAAATTCTATCCCAGATATTGCAGAATATAGGTAACAAAAATAACAGCAGTTGAGTCAATATCGTTTGATTAAAATTTTAAATATTTAGGAAATAGTTAGTTGTTAGTCAAATCCAATATTTATAGAAAAATATGATTATTTAAAGAAAGTTTATATTTTAATCTCTTAAATACATCGATGTATTAAATATTATTGAATGACATGTTTTGTTAGAGCCGTTCCAGATTGGCGGTTTTTTGCGCGTACAAGCTCGTTTTGTACGCGCGTAAACGTGACCTTTTTGTCACACGCGTGTCGTGCAAGAAGCGCGAAATGCGTGCGACTGTGCGTGTAAGCGCGTATGTCAAAACTAGCGTTAAACGCACAGAAAAATCGATAGTCTGAAATACCCTAGGCTGGGCTTTCTATCACCTGAGAAGCAGCCATAGCGTCTACGTGAGACGCTTTAGCTACTCCTACGGCAGTTTTGCTCAAAATATGCTTATATCCGAGCGTCTTAGAGATAGACTGTACATAGTAGTAACTATAGAGTATAGACTGTACTTTGACTTTACTTAGGGCGGTTTCAGACTAGCGTTTTATACGCGCGTATAAGCTCGTTTTTGGAAGCGCATGTAGGCGCGTATAGGTGCCCCTGTTGGCACACGCTCAACTCATACGATCGTTGACGCGCTTCTAAGCTCGTATAAGCGCGAGCCGCGAGAGAAACCTCCCCTGCAACACCACCGGTTCGAGCGTACACGCTAAAATATGCCCGTATACGCGCGTCTGGTTTTTTGAAGCGCGCGTATGTAGCGCGCGTGTAAGCGCGTATGCTGAAACGACCGTATACGCGCAAAAAAATACGCTAGTCTGAAACCGCCCTTACGAGATAGTCTCGTTTTAACAGTCAGAGTCATTTTGTCTCGCTTTAACTTTATGTAAAGGGACTAAAGTCAAACTATGCACTATTATGTAGATCTCAGGTTTTATGAAAGCCTAGCTTCAGTTTTTTTAAAGCAGTCACATCAGCTATTTCACAGACTTCCGCCCAAGCGATAGCCTACCCAATATTTTGAGCCTAGCCATGATCAATAATAGGATTCTACCCACCGATTTCTACAGACAGAAGTTTAGAATAGGTTTTAATTTCTGTGTGCGTTGTATTGTATCAAATAACGAATTTTTGAAAACATTTTTTAAAAAATCCAAACATAACATGACATGAAGTTAATTAGAAGAAAGTTTGGGATTTGGGAATGAGTTGCAATAACAGTTCTGATGTTCTAATTAGTTTTGTTTTGGGATTCTCAGATCAGGGCGCGTTCAGAACCCTCTAGCTTTAATTTTAAGTTTACGTAATTAATTGACAACATTACGTCAAAAAAAGTGTAGGTATTCAACTTAAACCTAATGGTTCTTAATTGGGCATTGAGTAGAATCCAATGTTGATCGAGTTCTGTCTGTGAGACAGCTATTGTGTTTTAGTGACAAGGTGCAGAAGTATTTTTATAGACATTTATAATTTTTAACAGATTGACATAGTAATTGACAGCTATTGAAAAAAATATCTAGAGGTGAGATGCGTTGTTACCACACGTTGGTTATTGTACTAAGCACATAATGGTTAGGTATATTATCATAATAATATTTGACGCAATCTAATATAAGCTTGTTATTACAATAAACAAATGGACAAATCTTTTTACTGCATAATTAATACATAATTTATTGTATTAAAATAATTATATATGAACACTTTACATAAGTATGAGTAAATTTGTACAATAGGTACATAGTATGTAGAAAAAATAGAGATTCATTTATAGAGATCGTTCAGTGAAACGAAACCATTGCCAGCATACAAATTATTATAATTTATTTACCTATTAAATACATCTAACGATTATCTTCTTAACCAAAGGATCCTGGAAAGTGTAGATCTAAGTCTATAGTTAAATATGGAGAATACATAAGTTCACTTAAATATCTATTTTAACAAGTATGTAGTAGCTATAATTTAATGAAATAGATGGCAACATTAGGATATATCAAAATGCTAGCTGGCGAGGCAAAATGTAAGTATCAGTTAACACAATCCAAGTTTTACCAGAGTATTTGTTTATCTAACGCAACTGAGCAATGGCCTGTTTCAGTGGCGCGCTATCCTAAGGATTAATAGAAGCACATTACAATATTTACATCAGCCGGCGATAGATACATCTGCGAATATCTCAATAATATACACATCGATTAATTAGTTTATTACACTTTCGTAGAAACGACTAACCTAAGTCCCACACGAGAGTCGACTAGTTGTCGATAATTTTGAGGAAGTCCTCCGGGGAGATGTGAATTCCGTCGACGGCGGCACCGTCGGTGGAGTTCGGGACGGTGTTCTTGAGCTCGCCGAAGGTGTAGGTGGTTCTCTTGGCGGCGGAGCGCGGGCGGGACGGCAGCGACGCCTCGCAGTCGAGCGACGCGCGCTTCCAGCAGAAGGCCGGCCGCGGCTCCGCGCCCGCCGACATGGGCATAGCGAGCTGCAGCCGCGAGCCTCGCAGCGCGTTGTCGCTCAGTTGCCGCGCCAGCTTGTTCTTGCCCACCACCAGCTGGAAGCCCCTCAGACTGTCACCCCCCGCACCCATCTTACACAGCTCTGCCTCGCTGGCCTGCCGCGCGAGCTTGGAGGCGGACTCGGCCGCGCTCGAGCGTTTATCGACTAGACTGTTCTGGCGCGACGTCTTTCCGTTCCTCGAAACTCCGTCCCGACTACTACTCCCCGAGGAGCTACTCGTGTTAGTATTGCTACTGTTGTTTGTGACCATATTATCTCTTCGGAGCGTCTCTATGATGTTGTAGAAGTGCTCGGGTTCGTTGGTGCTGTTGTTCCTCGACCGACTCACGTTGTTCGTGCTGTGCCGGTGCGGGCGCATGTGCGCGCGGGGAAGATGGCCGTAGCTGCTCTGTCGCGCGATGCCGGCGCCGGTCTGCCGTCGCGGCATGCTGCAGCTTTTCGGAACAAAAGCATCGTTGCTCAGCAGTACGTTTTCGTACACGTGTGCGTTGTCGAAGTCCTCGTGCGATATGAGGTTCTGTCGACTTTCGGTCGTCTCACGTTTCTGATCCACGGAGTTGCTCTTTTTGTGCCCCTTCCGAATTTTTTGATCGGGTATTTTCTTTCCCAACTTACAATCGCTGGCACTGCGTGGCAGCAAATTTTCGTATCCATGACTGACTCCTTCCTGATTCGTGTTCTCAGTTTTGGGAACACTGTTATTGTCTCCGCCGTTCCTGGCGTGTTTGGGTGCTTTAGAACTAGGTTTGGCGTCAGCGGGACAGGTGAGCTGGGGCAATGTGTCGTGTCGCTTTCTGTCTACGTCGGGTTTCGAAGATTTATCGAGCACGACTTTCGTTTTGTCGCTCTTACAAATTTTAACGCTAAATCGGAACGGAGGTTTGAAAACTACTTGTAACCTAGTTTTTTCTCCGGAGAGGAGATTGGTAGCGCTTTTGGACGGTCTAGTTTTTCTCGTGCTCTTTGAGGCTTGTCTATGAGTTCTTTCGGTGAGACCTAGGGGAATAGATTTAGATTTAGGAATGGAAGTAGGCTGGGGGGAACTGAGGAGCCACTTTTGTACTTTAGTTAGAGCTTCGGTATCTTTAACGGGAGTGGACGAGGAATGCTTTTGCATGGAACTGTAGTCAATCGTTTCCTTTTTAACTTTCAATTTTCGTTTCTTCACTTTGTTCTTGTGTTTCGATAAAATAACATGCTTCGGAGATTTTCCCTCGGCGTTCGTCACGACCGCTGTACTTTCTTTCGGAACTTTATTGGTTTCGTCCGTCTTTGGTGGAATACTTGGCTTCTGAAATAAACATACATTTGTTTAATATTTTGAAATACTTTTCATAAAAGTTAGTCTCAAAAATAAAAGTCACACTTACTCTCTTCTTGATGTTGTGCGAGGGGGATGCTTTGTCGCCCTTCTGCGCGTCCTTCTTACTCCGGTAAGCTCGTGTTCTAAGAGCCACTTTCTTTTTCAGCGGAACTTTTGATCTGTGTGAAATATAATGAAATTAAGGCTGTGGTCACATATCGGTCGAATATTATAGTCTAGAAAACCCATCCCGTTAGCAATTGGTGATAAAGCAAGATACGTTCCGATACTATATTATTATGTCACGTAGAAATGATAGCTGGTATGGGTCTGTTACAGTCAGTAGAATAGATCAATATGGCGACCTGAAGGCCGCTAAACCATCGTTATTATTTTAACATACTGCCATTACTCTACACGCGCTTTTTATTGTTTTACTTTTACATAGGTATTTTGTGATATATAATATTTTTGTTTCCTATAAAAATAAAAATTGTAGGATGTTTGATAGATACCGATGGTATTCCCCATTAAAGTGCATTAATTTGTAATTAGTAGGTATATGTCTAGCTAGACAGAAACGAACAGGTGGACAGACGATATCAAACGAGTCGCAGGGAGCCGCTGAATTTAGGCGGCGCAAGACCGTGTCGTGTGGAAGTCCCTACAAGAGACCTATGTCCAGCCGTGGACGTCTATCGGGTATATTTACCTAACAGCAGTGTGCACGATGAGGCCCTGGTCGGCAGCGTCGGGCAGGCGGACGGTCTCGGTAGTAGAGGAATGGATGATTGTGACTGATTTAATCTTCTTAGCTTGGCGGCCGAAGAAGCGGGTGCTAGCCACCTGCAAACCATCAATTAAATTCATTATAGCTGGAAAAATCCTTAGATATGTATAATAAAAAATAAACTCTCTAGCTTATTTACAACGCGATCAAAGTAAGAATAGGAAAGGTACCTCGACTTGTCAACTGTTACTTAGCGATTGCAAGGAAAATACTTTGTATTTTTATTTCTACAATCATTTCATGCTGATTTAACTAATCTTTAGTAGTTCTCTGGAAAATCTCTTGATATTCCTTCTTACTTTGATTTCATATTAAGTACATGATGAGACCGAGCGTAGATGACGAACGATATCTTTATTCGATAACGATAACGATATTCTTTAAAAATAAAATGTGTCTAGCTATTGCTACATGGTCCCTATAAAAACGATGAATACTCTATTGTGATTTCATATTTCCTTTATGGATTAAAGTTTAATGATGTCAAAGATACAATCCATACTAATATTATAAATGCGAAAGTGTGTCTGTCTGTCTATCTGTCTGCTAGCTTTTCACGGCCCATCCGTTCAACCGATTTTAACGTGGTACAGAGATAGCTTGCATCCCGGGGAAGGACATAGGGTAGTATATTTATATTTTATACTATGTATATTTTCATTCTTAAATATTTTAATGATTAAATTATGATTTATGAATGTTGTAGCTCGTTCGCTAGCATTGTTACAAATTGTTTTGTAGTTATAGCCATTTAGTATTGAGCTGTTCAGTACCTCCTTATCTAAATTAACGTAGAAACTATTAATGAAAGTGTTTTATATATTTTTATCATCCAGGTCTATAGCGGAATCTAGTATGCTGCAGCAACGCTAGAAATAAAATAAAAATGTCTCAAAATTATAATAGGTATTAGTACCGCAAATTGCTAATGAGCGTGGCCGCCATTTTAGTGACGTCAGCTCACGTCACTAAAATGACATCAATGACATTTTACGTCAGTGGTAAAATATACCATCAGCTCGAAACTGAAGTTTCGAGCTGATGGTATATTTTTATTTCAGCTGACGTCAAAATGACGTCATTTCGATGTAAATAGGACATGGTTCCAGCGCAATAGCAATTTGCGGGACTTATACAAGCAATGATGTTTAAAACATTTGACGGAAATAAGAAAGTACCTATCAAAAAGATATGTAGGTTCGTTTGTGATTGGTTATGGTCACTCAAAATGGTTAATGCCCACTGACTTTTTGTTTTTGTCATTTGTTTGGGATTGCGTAACAGAGAAAGCCCCATATTAACTTCTTACCGTGGATAGAGTATAGTGCTATCCTTTTTTGCAGGGAGCTTTGTGAAAGTGATAGCCATCGATTTAGACTTGTCTTTTTAGTTTAGCACAATAAAATCTGTCGATAAAATCTGGTGTTAGTAACGGATTGGACGAGTATAAGGCCTAGTTCGTAGTTATAGTGCATAGTACGTGCTTAGAATTTCTTGTCAGGAAACCCCAATGGGTACTTCTTGGCCCGAACATAGGGCCTCGTTATCAGCAGTGGAGATGCTAACCACTGGACCAACAAGGCAGTCAAGTCACTTACCAGCAGCGCGATAACGGCGAGCAGTATGAGTAGCACGGCGTACCAGTGGCGCAGCACCCAGCGCTTGAAGCCGGCGATGCTCTCGTCCGACAGCAGCAGCTTACGCAGCGTGGCCAGCGGCCCTGACGGGTCCACTTCGCGGCAGCGTTGGAACACATCGCAATACCTAAACAGGAGTCAGGGTCTGTATTTAATACTCAAACAAACGATATATAAAGCACGTGTTAAACTGGTAAAAGAAGACTCGGTACGACAGTCATAGTTTTTACGTTAGATATAGCTTATATTCTGCAATAGCAGCTTTCTAGGGGTTTGACGAGATTTTCCTCCAAAAAAGCGTCTAACCACCAGTAACCTGTAGTCTACTGAAGATTTTTTTACCCATTTGTTAGAATTAATGTTTAGCTCATGATATGCATTAAACTTTGCTATGGTACTTAGCTTACATCTAAGTACATTATTATAGTTAAAGCTGAGAGTCAGAAATTATTAGAAAAGTTGTAGATCTTCTAGAAGTTTCCCAGTGTGCGTTTGGAACCTTTGTAGCTTTAGTTTTAAGTTGACATTAATTTATTATCACCATTTTCTACTTCACTTAAGTAATTCATTGATTGAAAAAAAATACAATTCGAAAGTATTAGGGAACAAAATATTTAATTTGTTCCCTAATACTTATGTTTTCAAGCAAGTGCGCTCCAATCTATATCTCATCTTTTTATTAATAATTGTCGTCAAACGCAAGCCGTGTGCCGTCTTGTACAAAAAAACTCTTACCCATTGTAATCATTACAAGGCGTGCCGGGTTTAGCGTACATGTCTGGCACATCGTATGGCGAGGAGTTCCAGTGGAAGGAGGATATGCAGGGCCCACCCGGCTTGCGGCAGCACAGCTCGCACGCGGAGCGCGGGTCGTCCTTGCGCGGCGCGCACTGGCAGGACTCCAGGCCGTAGGCAAGGCAGATGGAGCCGGTACATTCCTGGAATATAACGCTGGGTTAGGTCGTTTCGTCCCAATATTGAAGGGTTTCAAAGATCACATGACCTGGTCAAATAGATATGTATTTGTACTTTAGTACTGAAGTGTAAGAAAACTGTTCAGTATTCTTGTACCTACTTGCCCAGATGTTTATTCAGTCTTGCTCCGAAGGTATCACTTTGAATTTAGGTACCGCTGAACTGGCCAAGGATGACTTACCCCCATGAAGCAGACCAGCTCCTTGTCGCAGCGAGTGCGGTTGGGCTTGTGTCGGCTGGCGGGGCAGGCGGCGCGCTTGCCGTCGCAGTGCGCCGCGTCACGACAGCCGTTGTCCGAGCGGCACTTGTCGCCGAATTTGAGCGTGCACGACGACGTGCAGCAAGGACCCTGGAACAATTCATCCAAATTGACTCAAATCCGTCGATAGTCCAGAAAGCAGTAAAATCGAGTTTCGTCGGACATAAGAATATTTTTATGGTATCATCTAAATATCAATTTCATATTACCTGACTGATTTCATTATTATTATATCTATCTTAAACGGTGATAGTCCACTGGTTAAGACGTCGGGCTCCTAGTCGGGGGCGTGCACAGGATTTGATACCGGGCACGTACATTTAATTTTTTGGAGGTCTATGCGTTTTAAGAAAATAATTATCACTTGCTTTGATAGTGTCGGAAAACTTGCATACCTGAGATTTGTCCATAAAATTCTCGAAGGTATGTGAAAATGTGTACCTTTTCGCACTTAACCAGTACAGTCGGTAGAATATGGCCAAACCCTTCTCCTTCAGAGAGGAAACCCGTGTTCAATAGTGAGCCGACAATAGGTTGATGATGATTACCTGACTAGGACTGCAAACGCTGTGTTCGGTAAGCGTGCACGGCTTGTAGTGCGGACGAACTGCCTGCGGGCGGCAGCACACGTCCGTGCACTCGGACGCCCAGCCGCAGTCGCACTCCTCGCCTTCCTCAACAACGCCGTTACCACAGATCGCTGGCTGCGGCTCTGCAACACAAATAAAATTAGCAAATTACAATGGTCAATGGGTACCTACATCTTAATCATTCATCAGGGCCTAAACTTCTATGACTAAAAACATTTATGACGCTCAATTCGACCTCTTGTATGTTTACAATTTGAATGTCATATACCAGGAATCAATCAGGTGCCAGGTGTGTGCCCAGGTGAATGCGGTGTAAAGTGTGTTCATGTGTAGCTAAAAATATCTTTATTTTGGCAAGCGTAGATGGTAGATTGAGTGAATTGGAGCTACTCAAGACTAACCCTCTAACAAATAAACCTGGAATAGCGGTGGAATAGTTATACTCTGTTTTGTCTTTTTCCTTCAAATGTCAAATTACTGATGACAGAGAAAGACAAAACAGAGTATAACTATTCCACCGCTATACCAGGTTTATTTGTTAGAGGGTACAGTTCAGTTACGCGTAGTCTTGTCCTGGTGGTAGAGTACCCGTGATTTTGTTGGCACAAGAATACATATGTATATGATACAAAAGGCAGCCACGATGTAGAAAGACACTGAAAAACAGTACAACTAGAATTCCCAGGACAAATCATTGTGCCTGAAAAGTTGCCCATGATTGCCAACCTGCCTTAGAAGATCAATCAGTCCAAAAATCCAACTTACCCGTAAAGCATCCCTTTGGCGAGCGAGCCTTGTTGTTGAGCACGGGGTCTATAGCTCGCAGGGAGCAAGGCGAGAATTTGTTGTTGTTCTTTCGATCGCCGCTGGTGGCGCGGGCGAACATTATGTAGTTGCCGTCCTCCCCGAAAGGCGTGCACATTTCTGGATCGTGCTAGAATATAACAGCGAAAATAAGGATTAATGAAAATTATTTGATTCTGAACTCCATAAAATTAACTTGAATTCGTTCCTCCAACGATATTATTATCGAACTATCTACCCGACAAGTGAAAAATTGAGTACCTACCTATTCAAGGTTAAGGTAATAAAATATTGTGACGGATAGTTAGTTCATTATTTATGCAGTCGGGCCACAAATGGATCAGAAACGGCATCTCTCTCGAAGCGGTTATATTCTCTTTGTAGCCTTTTCCTTTGTTAACTTAACCGTTTTCTTTATTACTTACCACATAAAATCTGTTCTTGGTTTATCCCTTCCTCCCCTCTACCTTCTTTTTCTCTACAGATATGAGAAGAATGTTATATCTAAATAATATATAAAAGGAAAAGGTGACAGACTGATTGACTGATCTATCAACGCACAGCTCAAACTACTGGACGGATCGGGCTGAAATTTGGCATGCAGATAGCTATAATGACGTAGGTAACCGCTAAGAAAGGATTTTTGAAAATTCAACCCCTAAGTGGGTGAAATAGGGATTTGAAATTCGTGTGGTCTACGCGGATGAGGTCGCGAGCATAAGCTAGTAATATATAAAAAAGAATAATGTACCGGCGATCCGAAGTTATGTCCGATCTCGTGCGCGAGCGTAACGTGCGAGACGGCGGGCGGCACGTGCTTGCCGTAGTTCAGCAACGTCACGATGCCCGTGTTGAGGGACTTCATGCTGCCGCGGTAGTGCTGTGAAATAATAATAACAGTGATATTCTTTATGCAAGCCGTTTTTAGGGTTGTGTATCTCCAGAGAAAAAAAAGGAACATAAGATAAAAAGAGACAATAGGACAAAAAGAGGAAATAGGATCACTTCGTTGCCTGTTTGTCTGTGTGTTTGTCGTTTCTGTCAAGACCCGTCAAGGAATCAAAACCTGTAAGGCACTTTCAGTTGACCTAGATTCGTGTTTGGCTAGTAGCAATTTCTTATAGTACAAGTAAAGGGAAAAATCCGAAAACCATGAGTTTGTAGTTACACCACTAATTCCGTCTGATTGAATTTGACGCCCCCGTAGAAGAAATTTCAACTGGCTCTTTTATTCACGTGTCTTCCATCGTCACTCGCGTTCGCTGAGAGTATAGTATACTCCACTGGCTTTGTAGTTACACCACTAATTCCGTCTGATTGAATTTGAAGCCCCCGTAGAAGGGAATTTCAACTGGCATTTTTCTAAACTTTTCATATACTAGCATGCAACCTAAGGCCTAAATAATGTATCATTTCGACACAATTTCGAGGTTCAGAGTACCAGCAGTAACTGGTAGTGCTGCAAAACAATTAAACTTTAACACGAACACTGCAACGCCGGAAAGTGGGACTGCCAAAATATACAATGCTCGTTAAAACTCCAAGTTTTAATAGAATCAAAAATTTAACTTCTCTTTCTTTGTTTAGTGATTTATTTGAAGAATTAATGAATTGTTTGCTTGGAATAACAAACTGAAATTAAAGTATCGCTGCATTTACATGGAAACATTTTTCTCGTAAAATATTGTCGGTCAATAGATTCAGTTCAGAAATATCGACCTACTCGTATGATGACTACTTTCCGGCATTTGCTGTATGGACAAAATGTTCAAGTCATAATAATAGTCACCTAATGTTCAAGAAACACCACATATATTTAAGTTAATTATAAATGTTTCAATATTCGGCTGTAAATAAAATTATAACTTTAGTCTTAGGCCTTAGCGGGCGGCCCAGGTGGGAGCGGGTGCGTCCTGCAGGAAGGGCAGCGGATGCAATGCCATACTTTCCATGCCATTCAACACCCTCTCTCGATTACACATCCGCGCGTCTTCCTTCTAATTTCATGTAAATATTATTTTTACACGCTGCCAGCCCTGCAGGACGCACCCGTTCCCACCTGGGGCGCCGACTTAATCGTGGTTTAGGTCTGGTGTTTTGAAAGTTTATAACATTGAAATTTTATATTTCGATGACCAATTAATAGAATAAGTTGGAACAACCATTTATTTTGCCAAATCAAAAAACCTTCGTGAGATTGGACATCATTGTAGCAGTCAATATCCCGGAAATGAGTTAACAACATTAGGCTTTAACGGCAATTCTGCTTTCAAGCATTATTTCGGTCAAGGACCGTAATTACGACTACGCACTAAAACGTTAATGTTTTTCCTTCCTTAACGACAAACAAATGCCTTTCAATTGTGATTGGTTGCTAATATAATGACTAGGGCGTTTTCGATAGTTCTAGACAGCTCATGCTGATTGAAGAATCAAAATAAATAGGTTGTTAAACAAGTTGGTTTAGGTAAGTTCAGTAAAAAGAGTTCAGGACGACGAGAGCGCGGAAAGCGGTATGTTGATTGAAGAACCAATTGGGTGCTCCACTTCGTATACTAACAAATAGATAAATAAAACACGATAAATAAATCACCCTCAGATCTCTTTTTTCAAATAAAGTTACTTAACAAAGTTATACAAGATTTCAGCAGCGATAAGAAGCAAAAATTAAATAAATAAAGAAGAACTGCCCAATGCAGTTGGTAGGGAGTTAAAAGTTTTGCAAGAACTCGCCGTATTTTTCCAGCTAAGGATGCTTTTCTCTTCTGCTCATAAGTGTCGTCACTTACCACCAGGTGAGATGGCAGTCAGGTAAATAAATAAATTAAAAAAAATATTTTTATTTAATTAAACTTTCATAAGTATTTTTGAATCGTCAGCTGCATTTACCACCGGTTCGGAATGCCTTTCCTACCGAGCAAGGGCTTACTTATCATCAAAATAAAAAAAAACTGTCTGCTGTTAAAATCTCAACTAGAAGGTTGCAAGGGTCCAAATCCCAATAAAGAGGTTTAGTGGAAGACTAGATCCAATTATGTGATGGATCCAATCAAATCTTATCCTTCAGTACAATAGAGTGGTGCACTAAAAGATAATTCCCGGTGGACTCAGGACTAATGCAAGGAATGGAAGCTATAGTAGCAACTGGATAGTCGTAAGTGCTTTGGGCTGGTTTAATTGTTTGACACTTTGAAAATTAAGGGTCCTTCATATTCAAGAATGCTTGTACCTATATGAAATTTACCAAAAAGATAGTTTTCGTAACCTTCTAAAACCTTTTCCCCTATACTAGAGCTAAGCGAAAAAATTTACCAATTTTACCATTTTAAGGTATTGTCAAAACTCGCAATCCTAAATCAAAACTGTTTCAACTCAATTTTTTTTAAATAATCTACAGAAGAAATTATTTCATAGTTACAACAGTTTTCCCGGACAGATACAACAGAGTTTACTTAACAACCCGAATTTACTTAGAAGAAACCCAGGGAGGGTTTCTTACACAATTTATATATTTTTAACTAGCTAATGCCCGCGACTTAGTCTGCGTAGATTTAGATTTTTTTAAATCCCGTGGGATTTTGATTTTCTTTTTTTTCTCCAGGTCTTTAACTTTAATATATCCATGCAAAAAATCATATCAATCCGTTGGTCGGTTGCGAGATGCGACGTGCCTAAAGGACAAATCAACATGTATACTATACAATATGTATGTGTACTTATGGGCTATTATATAGATACTACTTCTATGGTTAGGTCACACTGTACAAAACAAACACGCTCGCATTTATAATTAGTGTAGTGATTTTTGTTAGTTAAAAGTTACTCACGCCATTCTTTTCGCAAACTCCGCCCGCGTTCTTTAGATCCCCCGTCCACGCCAATCCCAGCGTACCCATCTCAAAGTCGCGGTACGTGAACATGTACGCCAAGCAAAACGCGTCGTAATCTTCCTCTGAATTCAAAACGTACTTTAATTAATAAAAGGCTATATAAATTAAGAAATGAATTAGTATTCTGTCAGACGGAGAAAAAGAACAAAGGACGAATTTAATTAATTCTATTAAAAGCGTTAGTTTTTTGGTAAAATAATATTACGACTCTCTTTTCTATATCAATAGAAACTATTTACTCAAACATTGGATGAGTTTTATTTTTACAAACGGACTACGTCTAAGCAGTGGTCCGACCGCTGCCGGCGCGCGCCGACGAGAAAACGACTAGGTAACTATCGGCGATTTTCTCTCTCAGGAAACGCACAATAAATGTACATTCGGTGTAAACGAAAGAGATGCATATATCAAAAGTTGCTCTCTGACTGTTCACACTGCCGGCGACGACTCGCTTTTCTAGTTTTGTCGACGAGCTTTTAAAAATAAACTCGCTCAGCGATGCTCGCTCGCTTGAACACTTGAACGCGCGCGTAGGTTTGCACAGGACTGAGCGATCTCGGCCCGCGGGCGAATGGCGCGAGTAATCGCTCGTCGCACTTGCACACTCGCTTATAGCCCGGCGACAAAACTATCGAAGCTACACACTCGCTTGCCGCTGATCGCCAACTCGTTTAAGTTTCTAGTTCTACTCGTTCATCGTCGGCGGTCGAACAACTGCCTTAAGCGGACTATGATCAACAGGAGTGCGGACACAGACGTTCGTTGGAACATATTGTTACTATGAAGCGCCGCATCTAAGTAGAACATTAATTTCGCTGCATAATAGCTATTCTCACCTGAAAACAGTTCCAAATACTTCTCTACTCCGTAATTGTTAGGAAACCTGTAAGCTGGGTCTTTTAGAGCGTCTAGCGTGTGGACCTTGATTCTTTTAATCATAAACGTAATGTTATCCGGTTTTCCATCTTGATTGAAATCTAAAATGAAACGTAAAAGTTCTTAAACTTAATCGAAGGATTAGTTAAATGAGGTCAAATTTAATTTAAAGCGATTTTATTTCCCAATGTTTACTTTTTAGCCGACTTCAAAAAAAGGAGGAGGTTCTCAATTCGTCGGAATCTTTCTTTTTTAATGTATGTAACCGGATTACTCGAAGACGCCTGGACTGATTTTGAAAATTCGTTTTTTGTTCGAAAGGGTATACTTCAAAGTTGGTCCCATTTAAATTTGGTGAAGATCTGATGAACATCTTCGAAGATAGTTTTCACTAGCCCTTAAATCCTCTTCAACCTAGTTGCCTGGTAGAGATCGCTTCACAGCGATAAGGCCGCTGATTGTATGTTCTTCTTTTACATGTTTCTTTTTGTGTCTTTTCTTTTTGGTGTACAATAAAGAATATTAAATAAATAAATAAAAGATAGATACTGGAACTCCTCAACGGATAAGAGTAAATTGTGAAATAAATTTTTTTTACAAAAAAAAATAAAAACCGACTTCGATACACAAACACTAAAAATTGAAAAATAATTTAATTTATTACCGAATATATTATGTATACAAGAGTTAATATAGTTTCATAATAATATTTTTTGGGGTCGGTGTCAATGAGGTGCCATTGTGGAGTCTGATAAAAATATGAAGACGATTCGCGCAGCTAAAGCTAATTCGGCACCAAAAAGTATTATTATGGAACTATATTAACTCTTGTATACATAATATATTCGGTAATAAATTAAATTATTTTTCAATTTTTAGTGTTTGTGTATCGAAGTCGGTTTTTATTTTTTTAGTAATTTTTTTTAATAAGTATTTCCTTTTGTAAAATACTTAATTTTATTGAAAAAATAAGCTACGGTTGAAAAATTAAAATATTATACCTGTCACTTTATAAATAGCATTAACTTTCTGTACGTGACGTGTCATAACTTCAATACACGCCTCTTCCGAACCATATCTCTGATAAAACATATGATCAGCTTGTAAATATACTAAACAAGTTGTTTTTCTTGGATCTACTGTAGCTCTTTTATTCACGTGTCTTCCATCATCACTCGCGTTCGCTGAGAGTATAGTATACCCCACTGGCTCCTTCTTAACTATATCCTTACTAACAGTCACAACACCTGCTTTAGTTTTTATCACTTCGACATGCGTCTTTGGCTTCGGTCTCGATTCCTCAGAATCGAGTCGCACTTTAGTAATGAGGTTACTTTTATCGATTTTGGTTTTTGGTTTTCTCGTACTGAACTTATCAAACGGATCACTATTACTGGTATACGGGACGTCTAAGTCTAACGGTAGTTCGGGGTTCTTCTTTGGCTCGTCGTCTTGCATTTCGTCATCGGGAAGCCATCGCTTCTTTCGTCTGTTTATTTCGCTATTCAAGTCTTCTGTGTGGTTGCTGAAGGGTACTTCTTCGACAATTACTTGGTCAGTAAAGTTGAATAGTTCCCCTTGGTACCCGAGCTTGCCTTTGACGTGCAGTAGATGTGAAGCGCAGTGAGGATTCTCATGGCCGGCATGCGGATGCTCGACGTCTGATCTCCTGTAGATGACACTGTGCATGGAAGGATGGTTGACGTCGTACCGGGAAAGAGGTTCAACGTAATATTCTTCTGTAGGAGTCCATATTGTTCCATCGAAGAGACCGTCTGCGGTGATGACTCCGTAAACGAGTGAAGCATCATCATCTGTAAAATAAAATAAAAACATTAATTTTTTATCTGTTAGCTAAGCCTTATTTTTTATAACTGTGACACAGTTTTACGGAAATCTATCTGATAAACCACAAAGTTTCTAGAACGTGTCTACAAAATTTCGTTGAGTTTGATTCGTTAATACTCCCCACTTTTATATGGAAAGTTTAATGTCACCTGTAACGTAATTTTAACCGCCTGTCATATAACTGA
The DNA here is from genome assembly GCF_902806685.2 of Maniola hyperantus. Classification (NCBI taxonomy): domain Eukaryota; kingdom Metazoa; phylum Arthropoda; class Insecta; order Lepidoptera; family Nymphalidae; genus Maniola; species Maniola hyperantus. The sequence continues at coordinate 11,354,455 of NC_048547.1, read as the reverse complement.
ATCCAAATCGATAAATTTAAGATTTTATGAATCGGTCACAGCTTTATCAAGTGGTTAATTTACACACAGCCATATAAATGGACTGCTATATTTTATGCAAACTAATTCGAGGTGCAAAGAGCCTCCAGACATCCAATGTACTTATATAGCGACTTGCATTCGTTACTGAAAACCGCTCATAAATAACCGTAATTACAACTTCCCCTCGACTTTCGTAGCATTTTATTTTACTGATACAAGCTGACCTGCCACGGCTCTGCTCAGTCAGTTCTCGCTTCATAAAGCGAAAATAGTGTAAATCCTCTTAAAACACGAAAGGAGAGCAGAGAGTATTGCGGACTAGGATCTCTTCTGGAGATAGACATCAACTACTTCGTCCCAGGCCAAGTGAAAACAAAATGGACACCGGAGGTTTTTAAAACTACATAAATGGATGTAGACTGCTACTACTTAAAGATTTTTGAATCTTTGAGATGAGTTTTTGAATCGCCACTGAATCTACCACTGGTACTAGTTCTCTCTCCTCTTCCAACCGAGAAGGACCAGTAAGAAACTTGGCGGTTAAGATTATAAGATAAATAACGAAACACAAGCGTATGTGTAAACAGTATTATTCCACATATTATTGTACATTATTAATATTGAAACAAGTTGAGTGGGTTGTGTGTTACGCCGGAGACAAGAAAGTCAAACTCCCAAGAAGCACACTCCATTAAACTTGTGAACTAATTTCATCAAATTTCACTTTGTCTTGAATGTAGCAGATGGGTAGCACCTCGTAATTTCGTTTTATTAAGTTTGCTACAGAATATTGAAGTTTGTTACCAGTCCTTAATTTATTATCTCAACGACGCGGAATTATGCGTGAATCGTGATAGCGTGAGATTTGAAGGCTATAAATATAAATGCTAATTAAGTACATTTATTGTTTCTTCCTAACACTATTATTTCTGTTAGGAAATCCTAACACTGGAATTCATGTCAAGATAGGGGCTTCTTTAGAGGACCACTCACACGACATCAGTTTTCCCCTCTACTTTTAATGTCAAGATTGAATACGCATTAGGCATCATCTCTTACCAGCAGGTCTTATTGCAGCCAAGCACAAGTCTATAAATTTAAAAAAGACCTACTTGTCAGACCTAATAATTGACTAGTCCAACCTAGATACGTTACTTACAACATCAAATTGGACAAGTATAAACCACAGCCATAAATCCCAAGGCTACCTAATAGTCGCTTATTCGACTGTGTGGTGCTAAATTTGTCGTGAACACCCCCTAATTGCATTGAGACGTATGGGTAATAATACTACTTATGTATACAGAGAGTTGTAATATTACTGGAGTAGCATAGTGTAGCAAAATGAACTCAACTTACAGATATGGATACCTATATACAACGAACTGCGCTAGATAAAGAGTGCCATACAAAATGATAGTTATTTTTTGTGCCGGTTCAAAGCGCCGCGCCCCACCGAGCGTATCGGGAATTAAAATTAACACTTCGTATCAAATGTCATAGTCATAGAGCTTAGACCTTTATAAAGGTCTAAGCTCACATTTGCGTTGCGCTGCGCGACGCAGTAGCGCGCCATGCCGCGCCGGGTCGCGCAGCGCAGCTCGAGTTCCTTGGAACATATTTTACTTCCCCGAGTACGCTCACTTGACACTCACTTAGCTACTCGATCATATTATCACTGCACTCGATGGTCTAACTCAATATACTCGTAGGAATACAACATACATGTAATCAAGACATACGAATACATTGTAATCAAATTGTTAATTCGGATGTTACGTGCCGTGAATAATACATGACCCGACCACTGGTGCTATTCAATTGCAAATGATTATTATGAATTATTCTATATACTCTGTCATGTATAATAATGCTTTGTTTATATTATACCCGTCAGTGGCATGTTAGACGTATTATCTCACTCTCTACTTCATAATAACTACCTATGTGAACTTGAGTAAATATTTCAAGAGGGATAAACTTTTATATGTTCACGGGCTAAGACGGGCTGCCTATAGTAAGGGCGATAAGAGCTTTGTATAATCCTGTTAATTACCCACATTTACATAAATAAACCGTTGCCTTTTATATGGCGATGCGATGCTCTTTGATTTTCCTTAGTAATTACATTAAATGCGGAGGAGGCGTGTCCCTTCCCTTATATTATTAGAACGTTAATAGATCCTATTTTCCAACCATCCTTTTTAGTTATGTGAGGGATAAATAGTCTCTGTGTGCGGCGCATAATAACTTGACAAATATTATTAACTGGTGCTATAAATAAATCTAAATATATATAAGGAAAAGGTGACTGACTGACTGATCTATCAACGCACAGTGAGCTGTGCTCTACCTACTCGACGAATCGAGCTGGGCATACAGATAAGATAGCTATTATGACGTAGGCATCCGCTAAGAAAAGATTTTTAAAAATTTAACCCCTAAGGGGGTGAAATTTGGGTTTGAAATTTGTGTAGTCCACGCGGACGAAGTCGCGAGCATAAGCAAGTTAAAAACTAATAAAACAGTTAATGATGCTTTTGTTATTGTTTGCCCACGGGTTTGTAATTCGTACAAACCATCTATAAAACTAAAGTTTTCTAAAGGTAGCTTATATATAATATGTATTATATTCTGATAACATTAGGTCATCGTCATGATCAACCCATCACCGGCTCACTACAGAGCACGGGTCTCTTCTCAGAGTGAGAACGGTTTTGGCCATAGTCTACCACGCTGGCCATGTGCGGATTGGTAGACTTCACACACCTTTGAGAACATTATGGAGATATCTCAGGTATGCAGGTTTCCTCACGATGTTTTCCTTCACCGTTAAATCAAGTGATTTTAATTAATTTAAACGCACATAACTCTGAAAAGTTAGAGGTGCGCGCCCGGGATCGAACCCCCGACCTCCGATTAGAAGGCGGAATCACTGTTTTAACATTAGAGCATTTTTTGTTTTGTTCAATAAATTATGAAACAGGCTGAAAATTAGTAGGAGACGGTAAAATAAAATTCTTTTTTTACATTTTTATGATATTGACTTTATGCGTGAAGACTGGACAGGCAAAGAACAAATCGAGTGGAAAATCAAAAAATTTTGGTGCTCTTCGCGCTCTTCTAAGTCCAAATAGTCCTAAATGAGCAGATCACCGCGCGCGTCTGTATTAATTTCGCTAGATTTGTCCCTGGACTTATAGGAGTTAATTACCTTCCAGTTTCCCAGAGTAAACCAGCTTGGTGTTGTAGTCGATGGGCCCGGCGGAGGAATGGAACTGCACGCCCTCCGCGAACACGGAGCTCGGGTCTGGCTGTAGAACTATTCGGAACTTCCTGGAACAACGATATAACTAACTTAATACATGAAGTACTGTACAACATACAGTACGCGGCAGAAAATAATGTACATCGGCCTTTTCGGCTTTGTAGAGCGTTGTCTCTGTCACTCATTGATGCTATATACGTTTTGTCGGTCTCAACGAGAGAGACAATGATCTACAAATCCGCGATCTCCTTCTAAATGTCGATGTACATTATTTTCTGCCGCGTACTGTATGTTGTACGATGTTGTTGTACCCTGGAGCCATCGAGTCTTAGTGCAAAAAAAATACGAGATATATCACCGTGATTAATAGCGATGAAAAGGGCTGGCTCATTTTTTGCGAAATGGATCAGCCTGGCTGTCCAGCGCGGAAATGCAGCCAGTATTCTTGGCACCATTCCACGCGGGCAGGATTTGTATAGTAATTAGATAAAGCTAGCTTAAGGTTTTATTGTAATATTTTCAATATCAAAATTTCAAAATGTGGTAACATGTTTGTAAGTCGAGATATTTGATCTGTTTGATTTCAATTGTAAATTATTGTCTTCTGATGATGATGATGAACCAAGGATTCTATATATTTTATATCTTATGCATATCATGCGTCTATAAGGACTATTAAGTAGGTACTTTACGGCATTCCGAACCAGAGGTGCATTTGACGATTCAAAAGTACCTACTTGTAAAAGTTTAATTTAATAAAAATATTTTGATTTTGATTTTGATTTTGAACAGAAAAAACGGCTCAAGTGCAAGTCGGACTCGCACGTTAAGGGTTCCGTACTGTTCGTACAAGAAATGATTTTTAATTTTTTTTCTGTGGTGCAACCACAAATTCACGGTTTTCGGATTCTTCCGTTTACTTGTGCTATAAGACACTGCTAAATACCAAATTTCATGATTCTAGGTCAACGGGAAGTGACCTATAGGTGTTGATACCCTTAACCTGTCTTGACAGGCACGACAGACAGACAAACTGACAATGAAGTGATCCTTAAGGTTTCTTTTTTCTTTAGAGAAACGGAACCCTAAAAAGTGTGAAAAGTCAGTTTTATAAATTTCTAATAAGCTTAGCCTAACATTTTCTAAGAATAGAAAATAGTCAGCTAACAAAAATCGTTACCTAAATTGACTCAAATGAATATCGAGTTCTGAACAAATTACTTGAATCACCTACATACTAATGAAATGTGGATTTAATAAAAAAGTCGCCCGAAGTCATTATACCCGTTTTTTCATATACAAACTAGACCAATAAACTGAAGTTCATTAGTCGACGAAAGTTACCAAACTATGGTTAGCAGTTAGCACTGCACGGCCATACCCGTATATCCATATTACCAGCGGTCGTCGGACAAGTGTCGTTACTCAGGAAACTTTGTAACGTGTGTAAAAGTGAGGAACTTGCTGTGAGACTAAAGTGCTCACGTCCTGGCTCTATATCAGCGTTATAGAGGACGCTGATACATTGATATTACTACAGTAGGTACCTGCATTGCCTTATTAAAGAGCCATTTCAATAAGTTTCTTTAAAAAAACTGTTATCTAAGTCCTAAATTGACTAAAACGAATATCGAATTCGGAACAAATTACCCCAACAAGACCCGAACATTATCGACTAATGAAATGTGGATTTAATAAAAGTAGTCAGCGGTCATTACACCTGTTTTTTCATATAAAAACTAGACCAATAAACTGAAGTTCATTAGTTGACGAAAGTTTCCACACTATGGTTAGCAGTTAGCACTGCACGGCCATATCCGTACATCCATATTACCAGCGGTCGTCGGTAAAATGTCGTTACTCAGGAAACTTTGTAACGTGTATTAAAAGTGAGGAACTTGCTGTGAGACTAAAGTGCTCACGTCCTAGCTCTATATCAGTGTTATACAGGATGCTGATATATTGATATTACTACAGTACATTACCTTATTAAAGAGACATTTTAATAAGTTTCTTTTGACAGTTGCTAAAAAAATATGGGCAGAAAAATATCGGTTGATAAAAGCTGTTGGTTTATTAAAATTTTACGTTGAAGCATTAACATTTATGACAATGCGGTATGCTAACATTAATTTTGCGTCCCAAGTCCTAAGCAGCATGCGACAGTCTATGCCGAGACAATTGTTGTGTTGAGCTGAATTTGTTTGTTGTGTTGAATTGAAAAATTTCGGCATGACGTGCGACGATTCGTGGTACTTTTTAAGTAACATTCCATAGAGTTATACTAGGTAACCTTATCACTGTAACATTCGTTTCTCTGGCATAAAACCACCTCTAGACGTCAAATAAAACATTCAATGTTCAAAACATATTACATTTATTTTATTAGACAACTTTCTCACAGGCAAAGAGACCGAAAAATAGTAAATTAGGGTTTCAGAAGGGCATAAGGTTACGGGCATATAAGTTTGAAAGTCATAACAACTCTCTTTTAGCTGCTTTTAGGTAATTGTTGATCGAAGTCTGGGATTAAATATATTGACTCTTAGATCGTACCATGTTCTGTTCAAATTATACGGCTAATAATTCTCAATCCATAGGTATTTTCAGATTTTCATATTATCACATTTCCTTGAAATGAATTAAAGAAGTTACTCATTTAAATTATGGTACGCTCAGTGGGTATGATATATGATATGACAGGTCACTTATGAGATGGTCGAGGACCGAAAGCCGAATTCTCGACTTGTTTCAGAATGAATAATGGCCTTTAGAAATTGCGTTCCCTAATAACTTATCTTTTCACAGTTTTTACTGCTCAGGCATACGGCTGGGGAATGTTAGATAGCCTATAATAACGAAAATGGGTGATTTGGGATGTCACTTTGTCTAATTTAAAGGCACTTACATTGTACCAGGTTTTCTAAATTGCCTATTAAATTATAAATTTTTTTAAAAGTTTTTTGCGATAGTCAAAGTGCGTGTTCAGTTCAGATACCCCGTTTCCGTAATTTATGGTTACGCACCATTTGAGAAAATTGCTTTCAAGGTAATTTAGTCAGAACAGTTTTTTACTAAACTATACTTGAAGGCCTTTGTCCGGTTTTAAATCAAGAAAGAAAGAGAGAGACTACTTTTGAACTGTGAAATAAATCTCAATCGATTTAGTGATAGTAATGTATGCCAGGGAAGAGCATACCAGAAAAGAAGATTTACCAACCAATTTTGTAAATAAACGCTTTTTCAATCGCCACAATTCGAAAGTGCCAATCCCAAAGGAAGTCATATCAGTATAAATGTGCCCAACTTATTAACTTTTCGGTTGAAACGCCGATCTTACAAACTCTTAACAATATCAGTGTCGGAGTGACGCACCGAAGGTTAATCCCCGAGATCTACGGCCGAAGTTTTTGTGACAAATTGTAAAAATATTTCGCGAGGGATAACAGAGTTTAGGAAAGCGAAATCGGCGAGAAGTTGGGAGTTTGGATGTCGGTTACATAATCAGAATGTCCCTTTGCCATATGACGCGACGCTCCCTCAGCGAATGTTGAGAAAATGCTTAATGATAGCGAACTTTGGATATGTTTGAATATTTCATTAGCTCTTTCCCGTGACTACGTCCACGTAGATTTTTTTAAATTCCGTAGAAACCAAAATGGGAGGGGAGCTATCTCTGTGTCAAATATCGTCAAGATCGAACAGAAAGACAGATAAATAAGAAGAAAAAAATACATTAAAGAATTTATTCTTTGACTTTGAGCATTTTGCCACCTAGGTGGGCTACGCTTTCCTACATTTTGCTGCCCACTTTGTCCCGTCTAGAACATCCGCAATCTATTGGCTCTCTGTCAAGTCTGCGTTCAGTTAAAGTCTATACTACTATATCTAGGTATATGCCAAATTTCAGCCCGATCCGTCCAGTAGTTTAAGCTGTGCGTTGATAGATCAGTCAGTCAGTCAGTCAGTCAGTCAGTCAGTCAGTCAGTCACATTTTCCTTTTATATTTAGATTTCAAATATCATGAGACCGTTATGTAAGGGACATTTAAGTAGAAAATTTACGCAGACCCCGAAAAGTCTACTTTATAACTATTGAAATAAAGTAGCATTTCCAAAATGAATGGGCATTCCGCAATAATGTGAATTGGACACCGAATTTCTAACTCAATTTCCAAATTAATTACCTGAGCATCGGACTCGCGAATATCTGCCGAGTTATATTTATCTTTGTATACAAATATGAAAAAGTTGGGCTTAGCTAGGAAGTTATTTGGCCGCAGAGACAAGTAACAAGATTAATGTTCTGGATTTACTTCCTTGTTAGCGGGGATCCATGATGAAGCGTCTCCTTTTAATGATTACTTTGCCTTATTAAACGGTTACCTACCGTTTAATGACGCAAAGTATTAATTTCAAGGGTTCCGTCACCGAAGGGTGCCAACGGGACCCTATGACTAAGCGTCCGCTGTCCGACATCCGTCCGTCCGTCCATCCGTCTGTCTGTCAGCGGGCTGTATTTCGTAAACCGTAATTGTTGAATTGTCACAGAATGTGTATTTCTATAACCCGGCCCGTATTTCAAAAACAAACATTGCCCGTCTGTCCTTATTTTGGTGGCTCAACACCGAAACTCAGAAAATAACTTATTACTATCGTCTAATGAACGCAGGCTACACCATAGATGTCCGTGTAGATTTGTGTTCGCTGACGAGATAGGTAAAATGATACAGGCCAAAGGTACAATTACAGGACCCTCGCCTCAAAAACCTACTTCATGTTAAATCTCCACATTAACATCTATGTCACCAGACAGTGATTAATACCGGCCCGTATTTCAAAAACAAAGTGACAGTGTAAATTGCCAACTTTTATTAGAAAGTCCAACATTGCCCGTCCGTCCTTATTTGGGTGGCTCAACACCGAAACTCGGAAAAGAACTTATTAGAGGACGCAATTTCCCGAAGCCATTACTCATTTCAGGAACAAGCGAGGCTCTCAGCTCGTTCAGAACTGACACAGTTTTAAAAGCTGTCTCTTAAGAGCCTTACATAGGAGTTACATTATTATAGTTAAAGTGGATCTTTGAAAGGCTTCCTTAGGTTACCTATCAAAGTTAAAACAAATGGTTTTTAAGGTTCCATGATTATTAAAACAAGGAATCATTATACGAGTAGTTTCGTCCAGTCCGTCTGTCTGTGAGTCAAAGCCATTTTAATAATAAACTTATGAGCTGTAAGTTTGAGTGCAGTTATGTACCTGCACGTGTACCTAACCTGCGTTCGCAGTACATTTAAATTTTGAAAAAAGAACCTTTTAGGATTATTTTTCTATTTGGAACAAAACTATCATTTGAGAAATAATGGTCACCAAAGTTTTTAGCAATTAGCGTGACTACGAACCCACAACTTGTGAGACATGCGTGTTCTAAGATCTAACACGCACTCCGGCACTTGACTATGCAAACCGTCATTGAAATTGTCATATTGAAGCTAAGCTTTGAAAGTAAATTGAAATGAAATGAAATTTTTATCATGCAAAATATGTTATGAGTTGTCAACATGATCATTGTTGACCCATTAAGAATATTTCCCTTTTTGGATCAATTTGGATAATTAGGTATATTGAAATATGCTCAAAGTACCTACACATTACAGTCATACTGAAACAATATGTCTGATTTCACAATGCCATCACTAATATTAATATTAAAAAAGTTAAATATTTAAAATATAAGATGTAAATAATTTAATAATTCATTTAGTACATATGTATAATGTCAACAAATTTAATATCATAAAAGTATATAATTAAAATAAATCAATATCAAATATTAATAATTATACAATATAGTTGAAATATCTCTATAATTGGAAATAGTATCGTTGCGTTACAGTAGGTATCTATAGAAAGTATTTCAACTACTAAGTCGAAGATACGACTAACACCTACAAACTTAAACTTTTGAACTTTGCAAGTCCTCGAGAAATAGCTGGACAAATTGTTCAATTAAATTGGTGCGACTCCTAAGACTTTTCAACCGCATATTATGAAGTTCTATGTTCTTTCATTACAGATTCACAGGGTTCATGTTCAAGCAGAATGATTTACGGCCGAAATTAATAATCAATCTTATCGATGATCTCTCGATGTGTTAGTCAGTTAGGTTGTCAAATGTCAAAAAGACCAAGAATTATTATATAGTACATCCATGAAAAGACCATAGAAAGTATCATTAGTAGTTGTTAAGTAACCTATCGACAGACTAGGTACAGACAGGATTGATTTATTAATTTCGGCCGTAAGATCGTTCTACTTGAAATAAACTAAAGAATAAACTGCTTCTGGAGTTTCGTCAGCGATCGCTGATTAAGTAAGTACCTTATCTAAGTATTAGGTATAACTCTACAAGGGTGTAGGTTTTTTTATGGGATACCACATTCTGAGGAAAAGAGCTTTTTGAAAAGCAAGATGTAATGCACTTAAAAACGCTGCCATGAATTCATAATTGCATGATATGTGAAGAGGCAGGCTGTACGTATAGTATGAAATGTTGTGTAATCACATATTTTAATCGGGAACTGCTCTTGGATTAATTATGAAGAGTTAGATAAATTCTGCGATATTCATTAAGCAAACATTACACCAAAGCCTTGCCTATGTCTGCCTTTTTAGTCCAGCAGTGGCGCTGATTCTGTTGTCCTTCTTTAAACTAAATTTAGAGTATCTTCATCCTTTTCTTTTTATATTGTTAAAAAAGGACGGAACATGAATTTTACATTTAAAGACTCAAAATTTTAGTGCACGCTACAAATTTAAACAATAAGCTCGCGACTGGCAGCTAAAGTCACGAGGTTTGACAGCTCTAAATTAAATTTGAAACTGTCAAACTGTGACTGTCTTTTTCATATTACATTTAGTGAGAAGAGGATGTGAATACTCTAAAATTTAGTTATGCTCAGAATCAGTACCAGTGCATACATACAGCTAACACTAAAATAGCGAATTACTCTATATATTATACATCATCCAACTGCATCTGTTATACATGTAAAAGCTCTTTAGGAAGAGCAAAGCCGTTAAAACAGCGTAGCAACTAGTTGGCATTAAGGCCTGGCTACGCTCTATTAGCGTCCGTGAGCGTGGATTAGCTATTCTGGCGTTTGCTCTGAATGCTGTGAGGTTTTGGACTGGGTTGTTTCGACCGCAGATTAGCGAGGAACAATCATGAAAGCAAAGTTAATTTTATTTGCATAGATTTGTAAATTAAAAATAAAACTGCCTACAACTCATTAGGGTTCCGTACCTCCAAAAGAAAAAAAGAACCCTTATAGAATCACTTTTGTCTGTCTGCATGTCTGCTGTCTGTCAAGATCCGTCATGGGAAAAAAACCTATAGACTAATTCCCGTTGATCTAGAACATGGGCAGGTAGTAATAAAAGTAAAAGTAGTCTTATAGCACAAGTAAAGGAAAAAATCCGAAAACCGTGAATTTGTGGTTACATAACAAAAAAAACAAAAAGTGTCATTTCTTGTACGATGGTACGGAATCCTTTGTGTGCGAGTCCGACTCGCACTTGACCGGTTTATTTCATCGCGTTGGATTTCGAATCGGTTGAGATTTGAACCTATATGACCTTTGGATTTTAGTCCGCACGCTGCTATGATCTGCAATGGGAGACTTCAAACACATATAAACCTGCATATAAAACTGTTTAAATAGGTGGGTATGTTTAAACGATCTATTTTCAATGAAACGGTATAAAATGGCATAAAACATCGGTATTGGTTCGATTGGAAACGTTTTAATTAAGGGAATGGAGGGCTGCCACCAGCCACAGTGCTGCGGCATTAAGCTTGGCCCACACCTGCTTTACTGAACGTTGACGTATGAGGACTTTGAGGATTTTATAAATATCACTGACCTCTACTAATACACGCTGGACCTGCGATTGCCAGATCTGATTGGGCCCGCACCCGCACGTCACCCGTGCTATCCCGTACCAGGTTAGCGCAGGGGCTGTGCGGGTGTGCGGATCGTCCCCATCCCCATTACGAACTCGACCTGTCACGTACTATACGTAATTCCCATGTAATAAAGACATTGTAATAAAGAACTTAGGTTGTGGTGAGTTTCTTATACGCTTCTTCGCAGATCAGGGCGCGTTTGAAACCTTTACATCAGCTATACCGTAACTTAGTTTGAAGTTGAGTTAACAAAATATATTATCACAATACAACCTAGAAAGGAAAAATTCATCATCTCAACCCATCAGCGGCTCACTACTGAGCACGGGTCTCCTATCATAATAAGAAGGGTTTCGACCATAGTCCACCACGCTGTCCAAGTGAGGTATTCATATAAACAGGCTTCACACACCTTTGAGAACATTAAGGAGGCCTTTCAGGCACGCAGATTTCCTCACGATTTTTCCTTCACCGTTAAAGCAAGTACAGGAAAACACATGGATAAGTAATCCTATTTAAATAAAGTTGTTATCGATTTTTGAAGTATTTCCGCTGCTGTAAATAAAATCATAAATAAATAGTCGATGTTTAAAATCAATCACTACTTGATTGAGAAATCCTCAAACAAATTTCATCAATTTCTACTATTTGACGTTCGGTCCACATAAACCTTGTTTTTCCGTTTCGTAAAAACTAATATTGGAATCAAATTAAAAGGTATCGATCCCCGTCTAGTCCTTCCCAGGTGTGGGCTAACCTTTACCTAAGCCTTAGCAAATGGATTAGTCTGGAATATCTTCGATTCGCTCAGACGTGGGGAGGGGCTGCCCACTGAGGGATAGAAAACATTGATTGTTTTTTTTTCTTTTTTGTTTGTTGCTTAATGCTAACCGTCTAGAGAGACTTTTCCTTAACATTTGGAAATACGGATAGTTGCTTTTTTATTTGCACTTTCCTACCTATACAGTACGCGGCCGAAAGTAACATAAATCGACATCGAAATACATCGATATACGTGGAAAGAGATAGCAGATTTGTAGAGCACTGTCTCGGTCGTTGAGACCGGCTAAACGTCATATATGTATGAGTGACAGAGAAAACGCTCTACAAAGCCGAAATGTCATTCGATGTAAATTACTTTCGGCCGAGTACTGTACCAACTTTTTGTCCTGCGTACCCTACTACTAGAATCATTCGTGTAATCAAACTTAGTTTATTATATGGGCTGAGAGGGATTTTTTTCATACTAAAATTTCTATTATGTGTACCTACTATATACATATTTAAGGACTCTGATTGTATAAATATCAGGGCGTTTTCGGGAAATAAAAACTGTGTGTATTTATTGTTAGTAGGTACTATGATGTATTCTGTGCTATTATGTATACGTATACCTGATATAGATATGTATACCTATTACCTAACTACCGTGGCAGATTTCACACACCTTTGAGAACATTATGGAGAACTCTCAGATATGCAGGTTTCCCCACGATGTTTTCCTTCTAAAGCAAATGATATTTAATTGCTTAAAACACACAAAGTTAGAGGTGCGTGCCTTTTTATTTTATTTTTTTAACGCTGGGAAATGCATTTACGCATCCCCCCCTGCTGGAAGCCAGCCAGCTAACCAGCCAGCCAACCAACTGGAGGGAAGGTATGTGGGACTCACCGGCCGAGAAGCGACTGGAATACCCACTAAAACCCAGCGACACTTCTGCATGTCGCCTGGCGACTGGGTCATGGGAACGCCGAAGCAAACCACCGCGACCCAGCCAGCGACATCCGCCGAGGCGGACCCGTCCACCGGGGACCCCGCTCACGAGGTCCCCCGTCGCACGTCTGAGGTGCACCAACTATGTGCACCTTACCTCCCCCAGAGACCCAACGGGCGACAACGTAATCCCGCGCACGTCGCCCGCGTCTCATCCTCCACCTCGTCCACTGTGCCCTCTGCTAGTCAGAGGGACACGCGGAGAAACCTCCCCCCTGCCAGGTCATTAGCCATGGCTAACAATATCCCCGAAGAGAGATTATCAGCCATGTTACCGGGGTGCACCGGCCCGAATACGGCTCTTCCCCTCGGATGCCCGATGCATCCATAAGGGACCAGCAGCACCCAGACACACTGAGAGGTTACCTGGCTGGCACCCCAAGAGGTTCGTGCCCGGGATCGAACCCCCGACCTGCTGAATAAGAGGCGGACGTCTTCACCACTAGGCTATCACTTGTCCGATTATTCTATAAATGTAGGTATAATGTACATGCTCTCTAGTTAGGAATTTGAATACCTAAATAATTATATTATCAGGTGCATTCCCGTAATACAGCACGTAATGAAGACTGATGATGCATTGTGTCCCACCCTTAATTCTATTTAGCCGTACAATAGGTCTTAATTGAGGTTAATGTATTCTAGACGTTGGAATTAATTAATTAATAATAATATTATATTATGTGCTAATAGAATATGCACGTTAATTATCTTAGAGCAGTATGTATAATTCCAATGGTCCATAACTCCATAGGTGTTATCTAAATACAGTACGCGGCCAAAAGTAATGTACATCTACCTTTAGAAGGACATGTAGAGCGTTGTCCCTGAGCGGTCGTTGAGACCGACATAACGTCATATAGGTATGAGTGACAGAGACAAAGCTCTACAAAGCCGGAATCTATATATATAAAAGGAAAAGGTGACTGACTGACTGATCTATCAACGCACAGCTCAAACTACTAGACGGATCGCGCTGAAATTCGGCATGCAGATAGCTATTGTGACTTAGGCATCCGCTAAGAAAGGATTTTTCAAAATTCAACCCCTAAAGGGGTAAAATAGGGGTTTGAATTTTGTGTAGTCCACGCGGACGAAGTCGCGAGAATAAGCTAGTGTCATTCTAAAGGCCGATGTACATTACTTTCTGCCGCGTACTGTAACTATCTTTTGCTCGCGGCTTCTTCCGGGGTAGTTATAATATATGTTATTTATAGCCTACTGCCTATGTTATTTCTTTCTGGATAAAGTAGCTTTCTAATGGTGAAAGAATTATTAAAATCGGTTTAGTAGTTTCAGAGTTTATCGATTGCAAACAAACAAAGAAATCTTTCGTCTTTATACTACTGCTTTTGTACCCAGCAAAATGTCAATATCAGTGATTTCGCAAATTTCCAACTGATTACCTAAACAAATGGTTAAAAGGTCGGCCTCCTATAAGAGAGGTCGGGGGTTCGATCCCGGGCACGCAACTCTAACTTTCGGATCTATGTACGTTTTAAGCGATCGTAATTTAAACTAAATTAAATTTAAACGTAAATAAGAGGCTGACGTCTTTACCGCATCTTTTTGTACTTATACATTGCAAAATGCAATTCCAATATGTTATAGGCTCATTAATAGAAAATAATTTATCTGAAATGATTATAGGAAAGAAGGCTTAGGGAGGCAGACCTGTAGGTATATAAGAGGATTAGTGGAGAAACATATTGAAGGCCACTCACCGCACCAGACAATGAACTTGGAAATAATGAACGCAATTGCAAAATTTATTTATTTACTAGATCAGTGGTTCCCAAAGTTGACTGGGCTACGACTCATCTGATTTAAGTTTACAAATTTAGGCAGAAAAACGTGCGCGGAATTCTGCTCTCTGGACACTATTGTCCTGAACTGGAATTGTAAAATTGATAAAGAAAATCATCGTGCTCTTTTGATACCTGTATCTAAATATATAAAAGAAAAAGGTGACTGACTGACTGACTGACTGACTGACTGACTGATCTATCAACGCACAGCTCAAACTACTGGACGGATCGGGTTGGGCATGCAGATAGCTATTATGATGTAGGCATCCGCTAAGAAAGTTTTTTTGAAAATTCAACCCCTAAGGTGGTGACACAGGGAATCGAAATTTGTGTAATACACGCGGACGAAGTCGCGATCATAAGCTAGTCTATCTAAAATCACGTGTAAGGACCAAATAATACTAATAAATTGGTCAATTCATAGAAAATAACAGTGATTTGATCACACCCCAATAAACTAGTGTATTCTCTATTCTATAAACATATCGGATGATATCAGAGGGAAGGGAATTAATACCCTTTGCGTACACGAGGCATTATCAAGGGTAATGAGGGATCGGCTCCAATTATATCTATATTCTACATCGACATCGACTAGTGCTCTGACAGGGTCTTTGTGCAAATTATAGATGTGCGTCGTGGGAGTCGATGTTTTATGTCTAGCTTATAATGTTTATTATGGCCCCAACGACCAAAATTACCGTAATAAGTAAGGTATAAAAGCACAGGCAATCTAAGACACCGGATATCATCTAAAGTAGGTAAAATCTTAAAAATAAAATTTCAAAATGACTAACTTTAAACACATAATAACACATTATAATTTATATTAATGTAAGTAGTTGTAATAATTATTTAATCATCTAATCTAATATTGTATATACATAATTCAATTTTATCTAATAAAAATGTTAAAGTCATGTAAAACCGAATGTTCTTGGAAATAAAGCTATTTTTATTTATTTTATTAAAAGCACACAAGACCACGACGCAGAAGTTGACAGGACGGGACCTATCGTACCTACTCTTCAGTGGGTATAAAATCTGGTTGCATAAACACTAAAAGAGCATTTCCAGCTTTTAGAAAATGCTACTGACAAACTAAGAAGGCATTCGCGGTGGGTATCACATGGGTGAACTTAAAAAGGTACTTTTCTGTAACTTTTCGGAGTTACGTGCTTTAAAAAAAATTTAATATCACTCGTTTTAACGGTGAAGGAAAAAATGTGAAGAAACCTGCATGCCTGAGAGTTATCCATAATGTTCTCAAAGGTGTGTGAAGTCTGATGAATCCGCACTTGGCCAGCGTGGTGGATGGCTTTGGCCGAAACCCTTCTCATACTTAGAGGAGACGCGTGCTCTGTAATGAGCCGGCTACGGGTTGATCATGATGATGATAAACTGTTTACTTAGACAACCCATGCATCATCATCCAATGCAACGTAAACTAAGCTGAAACGCTATGCAAATACCATCAAATACGTTTTTTGTTCTCTTACGTGCTCTTATATTTCTCTATACGTCTGCGCGGCGACAAGACTTTACCATTTCTATGCGCCACTTTGGATTCTGTGGAGCTCACGTAGCTTACAGCTGGAAGTTTCTTCAAAGTGCCGGTCCAATACAGATAATACCACTAGGTCTAATAATATTATCGAATATGTCCGCGAGTCACGCGAAGCCGACGGTATCTACTCGATAAATAAATAATTATTGCTCTCAGCAAATGGAATTAGTAGGTACAAGGAGATTAGCTTCCTGTCGATCAGGTTCATTGAAATTCAACTATAAATTCAGCTAATGCAATAGCTGAAAAGCATTATCACAGTACGAACTAGGTATAATGATGCATTTCAGCACATAGTGAGAGATTGTGGCCAATTCCTTTGTTTTGTACAAATATGAGATATGTATGTATATCTACGGGATTTATAATAAGTGCTTCAAAATCGGCCCGCAAAATAAAAGCTAATATAATAGTTTGACCTTATTTTAAATTAGTCGAATTTAGACTTGCTTAGGTGTTAAGTTTTAACTTAGAATAAATATTTTTGCTCTCCTTTTAAAACCTGCCTGTGTTTTTAGCTGATTAGCGTAGTGCTAGGTCCAGCTAACACAAACATGCTAGGTCCAGCTTTATTGCCGGATTACGGAAGTCAACATTGTAATTCCTGGTGAAGAGTATGGGAAAAGGGCTGTTCGAGCCATATATAGTATGGGACCACGAGAGTCACTGAGAACTAAATTTAGAGAAGTTAAAATTATGACAGTGCATAATCAATATATTTTTGAAAATTTATTGTACCTCCATAAAAACCAAATAAGTTCAAGAAAAAAAGTGACTGTCATAATGTAAATACTAGAAATAAAAATAAACTTGTAATGCCCACCTCCAGGCTAAGTAAAGTTAGCAATTCATTTATTGGAAAATCTATAAGTTTTTATAATAAGCTTCCAGAAGACATTGGAGATGTCTCTCAACAAGTTCAAAGTTTTCATAAAACGTAAACTAATTGAAAAATCCTATTACAATGTAAAGGATTATTTAAATGATAAGCAAGCTTGGGAATGAGTTGCTTAACGGATTGTGATAGTTCTAATAAGTTTCAATAAGTTCTAATAAGTTTTGTAAAGTGGTGATACTAAAAAGAATACCCGGCTGAGTTTGTTGTGGGCTCTTCTCAGACCTGGGCGCGTTTGGAACCCTCGTAGCTTTAGTTTTAAGTTTGCGTAATAATTATCACCACTATATCTTAGAAATCCAACATCTGACCATCAAAAAGAGTTATTAATTACCTATTTTGAATAAATCATTTGACTTTTGACTTTTTGACTTATGTGTTACCTGTTGTGAGCTGTGAAGACGAGGCGCAGTGTGGCGGGGGGCGGGGTGAGCGGAACGGCGCGCGGCCGTCGCGGGCGCGCCACCGGCTCGTAGCGCGCCGGCTGCCAGTGCCGCACGAAAGGAGACAACCCTGCGAACAAACATCCACAGTTCTGAAGTTGAGTTAAGCTTAGCGTCCACCCGGCGCTGCGGCGGCCGGGCCGGGTTGGGCTGCATTACAATGCATCTGCCTGCTGAACACAGTACATTTTATATGAAACTGCGTCGACTAGAGGCGCAAAGGGACGCAGTAAAATGCTCGCCGCACGCACCGTCGCGTCGTTGTCGTCGCGTTATGGGCTGCGGGCTGCAGCCCGACCCGTCTCTAGTTTATTTATTTTTTATTTTTATTTATTCAGATACAAGTTAGCCCCTGACTGCAATCTCACCTGATGGTAAGTGATGATGCAAACCAAGATGATAGCGGTCTAACCTGGAAGGGATATGGCAGTTTTTATTAAACCCGTACCCCTTTGGTTTCTACACGGCATCGTACCGGAACGCTAAATCGCTTGGCGGCACGGCGGTAGTGGACACATTTCAAAATCAAAATAAAAATATTTTTATTTTGAATCGTCAAATGCATCTGGTTCGGAATGCCTTTCCTACCGAGAAGAAACCAGCAAGAAACTCGGTTGCTCTTTTCAAAGATTTGATACACAATATTATGCCATGTATAATACATGTAATAATTGAAGTCCCGCGCATTGCTGGAGCGAGCTGCAGATCAAATCCACGCTCTTTCTTTAGATGATAGTACTTAAACAGATACTTTGTTAGTTTAAATATTCTATGGGTAATTTCACTAACATAGTTCAAATTCACAGTACGACGCCTTTGACTTGTGGTAAATAACAAACACGACGATCCTCTGTAGGACCCGAACTACCTAGGCTTCGGATTGCTCCTTTGTCCTGAACTTCCCGCACGATTGCTCTGCGAAGCTTTGTACCTACTATGTAATATATTCTTACTCTGTGTCAAAACAATAGCAAGTTGAACAAACCAATAAGGAATATCTAATTCCTTATCCTGACGACCACTGGCGCAGTGGTAAGTACTGTGGTCTTATTAGTGGGAGGTCCTGGGTTCGATTGGAATTTTATAATTTCTAAATTTCTGGTCTGGTCTGGTGGGAGGCTTCGGCTGTGGCTAGTTACCACCCTACCGGCAAAGCTGTGCCGCCAAGCGATTAAGCGTTTCGGTACGATGCCGTGTAAAAACCAAAGGGGCATGGGTTTAATAAAAACTGCCATACCCCTTCAAGGTTAGCCAGCTTGCATCTTAGATTGCATCATCACTTACCACCAGGTGAGATTGTCAGGGCTAACTTGTATCTGAATAAAAAAAACTTCCCCCACGATTGCCTGTCTAGACGGCTTCGTTGCACCTCTGTACCTATCTAATATCATGTTCTTACTCTGTGTCAAAACATTAGTAGAACAAACCAATAAGGAATATCTAATTAGTCGATAACGCCATAAGCGTCCATGACCCACGAATTTCAATTCAATCAAAACAGTTTAAATCCTAACCGTTATCTGTTTGGATGGAAAACAAACTATGCATAATTAAGGGAGCTTATTTTAAATGGATTTTAGCACGCACAATAATTATTTGATTTAATCCGTGGATTTATTTGATTTACAGTACAGAAGGGCACACAGTTTTACTATTTTAGTGCACGTATCAAAAAGGTCAAAGTAATACGTATCCATACCTACTAATTTTTACGGCCCCGCCACTTAGCCGACTTTGACGAATTTGGTACAGGCTATAAAGATAGCTTGTATCCCGGAGGCTATACCTCTCAAGTCTCACATATATAGCTATATCTCTCACATAAATCTGTCTCGTTTTAACTCAATCTTAAGTCTGAGCAAAGTCAAAGTGCGCTCTATAGATCTCAGCCCTAATAATCGCAACTACCTCGAAATTCGAATGGCGACAATTTTAGAAAACTATAATTTGAATTCTTATTATCTTTACTACGAATTCCAACTATCCAAACTAATATCCATACTAATATTTTAAATGCGAAAGTGTGTCTGTCTGTCTGTCTGTCTGCTAGCTTTCACGGCCCATCCGTTCAACCGATTTTAATGAAATTTGGTACAGAGATAGCTTGCATCCCGGGGAAGGACATAGGCTACTCTTCATCCCGGAAAATCAAAGAGTTCCCACGGGATTTTCAAAAACCGAAAGCCACGCGGACGAAGTCGCGGGCATCATCTAGTACAGAAATATCCTTGGAAGTAGTTATAGGTAGGATTTAGCAAGCTCAATATCACGTTACCACAGTACGCTGACGCCGCGAACGTTCAGTCCAATGTCCACCGCCCGCCGGCTAATGGACCGGGAAATTGGTGCCTTTGATTCACTACCATACAGAGAAAAACAATCTACAGAATGTTATTTTGGAAGTAGTCAGTGAAACGAAAACTAATAGAGAAAGTTCTAAGGCATCATTGGCATAGAGTTTGAAGAAAAGGTTATATTGTAACCTGTTTATCATAGCACAACTACGGACGGAAATGGACAGGAAAATTGGTGCCTTTGATTCACTACGACACAGAGAAAAACAATCTAGACAATGTTATTTTGGAAGTAGTCAGTGAGACGAAAACTTTAATAGTAATAGAGAAAGTTCGAAGGCATTGGCATAGATTTTGAAGAAAAAAATCTATTGTAACATAGTGAACTGTCTATCATAGCACTCACTGCTACAGACGTAAATGAACAGGAAAATTGGTGCCTTTGAGTCGCTACGCTACAAGAGGAAAACAGTGTGCAAAATGGTGTTTTGGAAGTGGTGAGATGTATGACTTTAATTAATAGAGAAAGTTCTAAGACATCGTTGGCATAGATTTTGAAGAAAAGACTATTGTGGCGTAGCTGTAGCGACATAGTATGGCACTGCTACGGGTGCAAATGGGTAGGTAAATTGGTGCCTCTACAGAGGAAAACATTCTGCAGAATGTTATTTTGGAAGTGGTCAGTGAGACGGAAACTTTAAGTAATAGAGAGAGTTCTAAGGCCAGCCTTACACAGGCAGCTCGAGCAGTTAGCCAGTGATCAAAATACATGGATCGCTCGAGCAATCATTGATCAACAGCTTCAAGCGGCCATTGATAACTGTTGCTGACCGCACAGAGCCGTCGCAACTGCTCGAGCGGTTCCATGTATATATTATGCAAAAAGAAAGACTGTTCTTCACTGTGTAGTCGCAACTTGAAGCAGTCAATCCTGATTGCTTCAAGCTGCCCGTGTAGGGCCGGCCTTATCCGCACCATTGCGGCCAAAAATTCTATAAGCGTAATATGGGCAAAAAAAGCTAGTCAGTAACCGCCCTTAGATACACAAGTAAAGTTGACGTTGTTTTGTTGGACAACGCTTGATGTCCCTAGTAACCTGAGATCGCTTTGCAAACATGCTATAAAATCTTACAGGGGAGCAATTTAGGGAAAAATAAAAGTACAATTTTCAGGGGAGTCGACTGTAGCAGTACTATATTAATGGCTTCATTGACTCGGCAGGTAGCGCGATTTGCATAAAATGGCAGTTAAACCCAGCTGTCTGCGGGTTTCATTAAAATTTCCGTAACGATAGCTTTCAGATAAATCGGGATGATGAATGGCGATTTAATACATTATTAATTGACTTTTTATTGAGGATGTAATGAATTAGGGTCGATTTATTTAATTACGTGCGTTTGCCAATACATTTGCAGCTGTACGGTACGGTGTACTACGATTTTTTCAACCGTGTACCTTTCCGGCAAAAACAGTGAGCACAGCCTAATATAAATCATGCCTAGGTCATAAAAAAGACATTATATTTAATAGAGTCATATGTTACATGTTCAATTTAGTCTGGGATCAAAAGAACTGTCTACACTAGAGAATTTGGAGAATTAAGTGAACATAACAAAATGTAAAGCTGGGCATACATGATCAAGTTTATCGTCAAGTTTACAGCGGACTTGAAGTGGTGTCCAGTAAACTGATAGTCATGCACCGTCAAGTGTGCATGGCATCAAGTCATACACGTTCAAGTTCACTGGGCGCCGCTTCAAGTCCGCTGCAATCACGACCGGTAAACTTGACCGTGTATGACCAGGCAAGGCCACTATCTCACTAGGACACGGTGGCTTGTGGCGGCGAAACCAGTCACATAACATAGCAACATTTTTTGGAACGTAATAATTCTAACTCCTTGCGTTTCTTTTTAACATAAGCTTTTCATCGACAATTTGTGTCTAGCTTAAATAACTAGCATAAATATAAAAAACGACACCTGATTAAGTTATTTAAACATTATACCAGTCGGAAAATTTATGCTCTACACTAACAATTCGTATAATCTCTCTCCCTCGCAGGCAATTAAAGTTGTACAAGTGCGAGAGAGAAGCACAATGGACGAAGTTTATTCCAACCACGTAAATATGAGCGCCAAACTTCACGTAATTGGAAAATCAAGCTCCATATATTTCCTGCGGACGCGGACGCTCTCCTGGGCATCCTGGGATTTATGTGGTAGCGGATATGTCTAGATTAGCGGGAAGCAGATCCGGGAATTGGCTTTCTGTTGCCTGCGAAATCTGCAAAGTGCAAAACGTTTCTAGGCTAGAACTTTTTAAAATTTTTAGACTGAATTGTGACGGAATTATTCTTTAGTTAAAACAGAAACATACAATTTTAATTTGTTATGAATTTATACATTCCGTGCACGTGGATTCTAGTGTTATGGTGTTATAAAAAACCAGTGGAAACTCTTTGATTTTTCTGGGATAAATAGCCTCCAAAATGCAAGCCGTACTCTCTGAGTCTGTACCGTCAAAATCAGTGAAAATGTAGCAAACAGACAGACACATTTTTCCATTTATAATATTAGGTATGGAAGTATCAATACTGTTTCGAAAAGATAAGGCTACATAATATCTATATTAACATGTTGATCTTTTTTTTCATCGTTTTCAAGTTTTCGTCGTCTGCGAATATTTTTCGTTTTTAAAAAAAAATCAGAAAACCTGGTATTTTTATTCAGGGTCCTTCCATCCTTTCACGGCCTAACCCTTCTCATTCTGAGAAAAGACCAGTCCTCAGTAGTGGACCGGCGATGGGTTGAGATGAAGATGATGGCTTTCTTTAAGATTATAATATTTTTGAATCTGAAATATCATCATTCATCAGATAGCTGACAGCTCTCAGGCACCTTAGACAAAGAACAATGCGAAGAGGCTCATACAAAAGACTCAAGAGATCGTTCTCGAACTCCTGATCTTTTTAAGTCCCGTTTTAGGATAAGGTGCACTTTAAATGGCAAAACAAACAGTGCTACTAATTCTGATCACAACTAAATTTTAAGGCTAATTTACACGTGTTAAGTGATAAACTAAATTTTAACTTAATTTCAAGTATAAGCATTTTCACGCATCCAGACAAGTAATTTAGTAAAGCTCTTAAGTTCATTCCGAGATGAACAGCGAAGTGCGTGAAATAATAAACTCGGTAATTTTTTATGTGCTCAAACGAAGTCACAGAAGAAATTAAGAATGAAATTTTACATTTTATCCTATCTATTTTAACTATATTTATCTACTGCAACGTATCCAAACGTGCTGTAGTCACCGGTGGGGGTTTCGCAGAGTGAGGAGCGCGTAGCTGACAAAATTCTATTTTACTTGTTTACTTGCACGTTAATTTTTTACTATTATTACTAAATAAGTATAGATTCAATGTTTAAATGCATTATATCACATAAATTAAGTAAAAATTTAGTTAACTACTTAACAACTTAAAACGTGTATACATTAATTAGGCCTAGGGTTTAGAGTATTCGCATCTTTTTATTACCAACCAAGGTAATAGAAAAGGGCAGATCAACTTAATTCAATACGGTATTTTACACCAAACGAGAAAAAATCTCAAACTGTATAAACAAGATAGTATTAGCAATAAACAATCGAAAAAATAAAATTATATAATGAATTTTCACTTTTTTATATGTTTTACAAATATCTTAAACGCATGATACCGTAGTCACCATGTTAATTCCGACTGTGACGTCACATGGATTGAAGTTGTAATGTATTTCAATAAAGAGGTTTCGAGACGGTCAAGCGGCTTGACGTCAAGCACGTAGATTTTTGCTTGTGTCAAGCATTTTGACCGTTTACAATGTATGCTTAACGTTTGAGTCAAGCATTTACGTGCTTGAAACGTCACATAGTGCGACAAGGCTATCTTGGCGCGTGGCGAAAATCGGAACTTACGTTGCAGTCAAGTGTCCCCTTTGTTCTTGTTTGAATATGCTAAGCCTTTGTTTTCCAACAGCGCCCCCCTGTCAATGTCATTCAAGTGCCAAGAGAGCCGTCGCACTATATATGACGTTGTGTCTATGTGACGTAGTGTGACGCTATCTCTTTCATCGATGTACATTATTTTCTGGCGGGTACTGTAAATAGTAACTTAAGGTTAGTTAAGCTGTTTCTTTCAAAAGTCGTAGTGTATTGAATAAGTGTACAATTCGCGCCATTTGCCGTTGGGTGGTGGACGTGTGCGGAGTCAGCTTGTGAGATCGTGACTTTCGGTACGGATCGCAAATAACAGACGAGCTAAATTGATTGGGCGACACAGAATTCAGAATCAGTATAGAGATGGTCAGCGTTGGAAGACTCCCCACTAGGTGTCGCTGGATACAGGCGGCGCGGCGCAAAACCGTGGCGTGTAGTCGTCCCTACAAAAGACAGCAGCACTGACTGTCCAGCAGTAAATGTCTATCGGTTGACGATGATGATGATGATGATTATATACATGGTAATGGAGCGTGAGTTTTTTGTCGCGAAGCTGACTAGCGAAACATAAATGCACGTTATTGTAATTGCATATTACCAAAGATATTATAAAACTCCAGATCTAGGCAAAGCTCATACATTCGTATTTTGAAAACTGAAGACAAATAGAGGTAGTTCCTATCCTACTAGTCAAATCAGCAGTTTTTATCAAATGGAAGCGTGTATGAAATACATAGATATGTCATAATTCATAAACATTTCACTTAGGCATCCGCTAAGAAAGGGTTTTTGAAAATTCAACCCCTAAGGGGGTTAGATAGGGGGTTGAAATTTGTGTAGTCCACGCGGACTAAGTCGCGAGCATAGTGGATCGATAAAGAGAGAAGAGCATATTTAAACGGAATCCACCTATTCCTTACGTTAAGAGGTTGAGCAAACTTCTTCAGATTTTAATCATTTCGGATCCAAACTTCAGATCATCTCAAATGTCAATGGCAAAACGAACTTTTTAATAAACATTTTTATTTTTCTGTTTATCGAAATTGTCTTGAAAGTTTTCTCGTGAAAATTTACGAAGCAAGGTATAGAATACAAAGGCAAATCGATATGCTCGTAGATCACAGTCTAGCAAGTTTCAAGTTCTCTTCGGAAAGAATCGAGAGAGGCGGGCATTGTGAATGGGGCAAAGCAAACTCATTTTTCAAAAGCACTAGAAGTTCCGTTCGAGGGAAAGCTACTAATGAAAGGCATTTGTTAGTATTCGGCATGTTATCAAGAATCGTAACAATAATCGTAGTAATTGTTTAAATTCCCAATTTTTTAAATCAGAAGAGAGCGCGGTCCGAATAGTCGCAGCTAAATCCATACTAATATCCATATCCATACTTCCATCAGTACCTACCCTTATTAAAAATGCGAAAGGGTGTTTGTTTGTTGGTTGGTCCTTCAATCACGTCGCGTCGATTGACGTCATTTTTTGCATGTGTTTAGATAAAGACCTGGAGAGTGACATAGGCTACTTTTTATCCCGAGGGATTTTGAAAAATGTAAATCCACAGGCATCAGCTAGTACTTAATATTATAAATGCAAAAGTGTCCGCCTGTCTATCTGTACCTTTGGCTATTGCAGCTTTTCACGGCCCATCCGTTTAACCGATTGGTACACAGATAATTTGCATCGCGAGGATAGACATATCACATAAATAATAATTTGTAAAAGTAGCCTTACTTTTACAAATTATTGAGATTCTCTAGCTCGAAAAAGAAATATTTCTAACATCCAAAACATCACGTTAATTATTATGTACGGTAAAAAAGCGAGGCCCGACTCGCACTTGACCGGTTTTTTGAGACCTAAATCCACCTGAAGTTGCGACCATCAGCTACTTAGTGCTATAGCTTGCATCATGGAGACGGCAAATACATCAGCCGACAGGAAATATTGTACATGGACCTTTAGAAAGAGATTTCGACTTCGTAGAGCGTTGTCTCTGTCACTCATAACTATGTGACGTTTTGTCGGTCTCAACAACAGAGACAACGCTCTACGAAACCGCGCGTTATCTCTTTCTAAATGTCGATGTATAATATTGCCTGCCGGGTACTGTACACACACTATGCAACTCTCTTTTACGGTTCATGAATAGAATAAAATATATTATTTTTATTATGTTTTAGTGTGTTTATCCAAGGAGATCAATGGGTTCCCACGGGATTTTTGCAACCTAAATCCACACGGACGAAGCATCATGTAGTACCATCATATTTTTGTGATGTTATGTGGAATCGTTATTCCAGCACCGTCAACAACAGCGGCCATCTTCACTGATCCGAACTACGAGTAGGTATGCCCCAGCCAAGTGCCACTTGAGGTTCGCGACTCGTTGAGCTATGTCGGTTACACTGAATATTCTACGGATTTGAATAAAATGAAAACAATTTATACATGACTTGCTTATGCTCGCGACTTCGTCCGCGTGGACTACACAAATTTCAAACCCCTATTTCACCCCCTTAGGGGTTGAATTTTCAAAAATCCTTTCTTAGCGCATGCCTACGCCATAATAGCTATCTGCATGGCAAATTTCAGCCCGATGCGTCCAGTAGTTTGAGCTGTGCGTTGATAGATCAGTCAGTCAGTCAGTCAGCAGTTAGTCAGTCACCTTTCCTTTTTAAATATTTAGATAATAATAAAATATATTAACATTAATTAGAAAACTGTGCACTTGTACTGATTATTTCTGATTTTAGCGTTTAAACTACCGTGAGTGATTTCCATTCTAAATAATATCTGTCCCGGCTTTACTCACGTGTGTAGTCGACGTTAGCCCGACTAGTTTCGAACCCATACGCCCGAACGGACTGCCTTGAAAAAGGACCCCGTATGGGTTCGAAACTAGTCGGGCTAACGTCGACTACACACGTGAGTAAAGCCAAGACAGATATTATTTAGAATATTTCTGATTTGATTACTTAGAGATACTACAATAATAGCTCTCATCACCGCCCCTATAGTACGCGACATGACAGTACGAATAGGGGTGTGAAGCGGAGGGACGCCCCAGGTTCGGGGGCTGTGCGGGTGTGCGGGGCTTCCCCACCCCGATTGCTCATCTCGACCTGTCATCCCCCCACCTCATACCCCGATTGCCATCTCAACATGTCGCGTACTATACGTAGGCATACATCGCTTTTTACCTGCGTATAAATTGCATGGAAATTGAATCAATGAAAACCTGCAGCGCTTGAAATTAGTGTAACGTTGATACGGTTCACATTTTTCGGTCGCGGTTCAAATGGCATATGAAATATTAGACGGCAGAAAGCTTCATAGGTTCAAAGAGATCTCTGTATAATTTAGGACGTCCTGACAAAGAGACTACGTTATTGAGGCTTCTTTTGAAATTCTGAACGTTTCGCGGGAATTTACCTTCGCATCGCAAGGCTGATGAAAATCGATAAGAGCTTCTTCCTGTGGATTAATGACGACCGCTTCAATGTTTATCCATCGTGTTGTATGTCGAGATTGCCGTAAAGACTGAAACATCTTATATACAGGGTGTAACCTGAACGCTAGCAAAAACTTAGCGTTATTGTTATACAATCTAAACACAATCCAATACCAATAACCATTTGCCCCATTTTGTAGTTTTAGATTTAGTATTTTTCAAACGCGCAATGTATAGCGTGCAAAACTTGGGTCAATGCCCCACCTACTTATTTTTTCGCGCCTATTCTGTGGTATCATAGTAATCATCAGTACTATTAACTGTGACCTATCTTCATTTTTGCCAGCGTTCTGGTAACGTATAGACTAAAGTATACGGCTATGGTAGCAATAATTGTCAGTTTTTATTAAGGGAGACTAAACATTCTGTGGAGACGGACGGATGGACGGATCGGGCTAAAATTTGGCATGTCAATGGCTATTATGACGTAGATACCACTATGAAAGGATTTCTGAAAATTGAACCCTTAAGGGGGGGAAAAAAGTGGTTTGAAATTTGTGTAGTCCACGCGGACGAGGTCGAGGGCATAATCTTTTTAAAAATAATAAATTGTGGAAAAGATAATTTTTTTATAACTACGAATCAATTTACTTTACTGCGTTGTACGAGTAATATTGGGTCAAGGAAAATCTTAAAGAAAATTGTATTACGGTAAAAAGACGGCGAACGGTAAGTATAAGACGTCTCGGTCGTATCAAAGTGGAGTGAAGCTTTATGCTGTCCGCTCCTCGCACAAATGGTTTTCACATTAGGTGCTGTCTCCTGCCAGATACACTCTAGTACAACTCGGTTATGAAGTCAGCACGAATCCTAATATATTTTTGAAAAATTATTGCTCTCTGACGTATATTATATCAGAGATAATTTTTCGTCCTAACCACTATAGGCTATCACAGCTTCACCCTCCTTACTAGACCATTAATTATTATTTACTAGTTATTTTTACTATTATTTACCCGCCCCGGCTTCGCATGGGTGCAATGTAGATACTAATGTGGTGTCATTGAGGTGTTATTGCCTCGGAAACTCTCAAATGAGAGGATTTTTTTCCGACCTAATTCACATTATTTCAATTTCTCTAGGGATTTCTAATTTTTTGAGAATTAAACTATAGCTATAAACCTTCCTCTTGAATCACTCTATCTATTGGTTAAAACCGCATTAAAATCCGTTGCGTAGTTTAAAAGATCCACGCGTTCATACATACATACATACATACAGACGCGGGAAGCGACTTTATTTTATACTATGTAGAGATTATCGGCAAGAAAAATAGAATATGCACCTATCGTGGGTCACACTGCAGGATTTATAAAATCGAATATCAAATTAAATTTAACGTACGCAGCCTACTCAGGTGCGTAACGATTGGCTTAAATGTGCCGCGTGGTCATAATTGTTATTCTATTCAATGGGCGCACTAATTGAATAAACCGCTGTGAATTATTATAAAGATTTATTCACTAATGTGCTGCCGGTTCACTAATTAATTATCTAAAGTGCCCTAATCCTGTGTAAGAGGATTATTAGCTCTATTATTAATTAGGTCGAGATTTATATGGACGCAATATACTGCTTTTAATATTTGTTTTATTTCCATATGACTCAACACGCAACTCAATCATCATCACAACCTATCGACGGTCCACTACTGAGAATGAGTTTTCTCTCAAATTGAGGTTAGGCAAGAATCCACGCTGGCCAATTGCGGATTGGCAGAATTCACACACCTTTGAGAGCATTATGAAGAGCTTTCAGCTTATGTAAGTTTCAAGGAGAGCAACTAGTGACTAAATTGAAATCGCTGAAAATTGAAATGATGGTATATTTTATGTAGTTAGGGTAGGTGTCAGAGTTGAGTGTAGGTATAAGTTAGGTAAATAGGTCTAGCTAAAGTGTTCTACGAGATGCGGCGTGGAGGTATACCAAATTCGCAACCATTAACGTTTTGATTGACCTAAAGGTATGATTTCGAACCACGCTGCCGCAACAGTGCTGTCACCAGCTGTCACAGTCCTGTCGCGGCACTACTGGTCCCCATACAATTTCTATAAGCTTATATGACATTACATTCCGAGCTAGGCAGCAATGTTCCGCTACATTGCTGCCGCGACATTGCTGCCTAGCTCGGAACGTAATATCATATAAGCTTATAGAGATTGTATGGGAACCAGTAGTGCCGCGACAGGACTGTGACAGCTGGTGACAGCACTGTTGCGGCAGCGCTGCTGCGTGCAGCGTGGTTCGGAATCATACCTTAATGATGGCGTACTCATTGACATAATATTATATGTACTAGTTAGGCTAATAACTCTTGAAATATCCTCCACATATCCGATAGCCGCAATAAAGATTCAGAAATGAAAATAATATTATGAAATTTATTCCGGTCATGGAAATATGAGCGACTTCCACCTAATTGGAAAACCAAAAGCCATATATTTACTCGAGCGGTCTCCTGGGTTTTATATGATACGTCATGTGATTCAGATTACATATTTAAATTAGGTAATTTGAATAAACGTATTCGATTTTCGCAAAATGTGTATATGTATAACTTTTTTTTTAGTTTAGGTACTCGACTGAAACCTATAGTATAGAGCGTAGGTACCTACTTTGAGTTTGCTCAGACTTTACTTACGCTAAGTTGTTCAAACAAATTCAAAAACTCAAGTGAAGATTAATAACTAATTTAATTACGAGACTTCGAGAGAATTCTTGTGGTTAAATTAGTTTAACCTCCACTAAAATTTTTGAATTTGTTTCGAACAACTCAGCGATGGAGTTAAAATTAAACAAATTTTAATCAAATACAAATTTAAATTAACGATATCTTAAATGTTAGCTAAGTCACTGAACGCTCCATAGATCTGACTATTAAAGCCTGTATGAGTAAGTACAGAAAAGACTAGCTCAATAAAATAAATGTATACAGTATTTCTCTTACTGGCAAATCTACTCAAGCCTAGGTATTCGTTGCAAAATAAATACAACACTGCAAAATCCAGCGCAAATTCAATTTAAGCGTGGCGGTAGAAAACCGGCAGCTCTTCAAAATAGTAGGTATAACGAATGGAGAAATGTTTTGCGTGATATGGATCATATTTTCAGAAGCTGAATGAAATATTTTAACGGCATCAAACTTCGTAGATCAAAAGTGGGTTAGATTCAACTGCGTATACAAACATACGAACGAATACCTATAATAACAATTGTACATATATGATTTGGTGAATAAATAAACTTAAATTATATTGAAGCCACGCAGGCAAAGAGACAAACTTTTTTGCAACTGGAAAAATACTAAAAATTTAGACTCAAATGAATGTAGATTGAATGAGATTATCGATAGGTTAACTGAAAACCAAAAATTAAATATATAAAAGCCACGTATACAAAGAGGTAAACTGTTTTGTAATTGGACAAAAATGAAAAATTTAGACATGAATGTACTAATCTGAAAACCAATCATAAAACGATTCAGGATACATATTTCTTCATATATGTCAGTTAACGACTTAAGAGTCAACTCGGCACTTCCCTTCAAGAAGTTCATACGCGGTCGGAAAACTTTTGCAGACCTAGAAAATATTATACGTAATGAATGTAGAAAACTTTGAGTTCTACTGGTCATATTTTCAGAACCGATTCGAAAGGCGAATGAAATATTAGTTTGTGGGTATAAAGCTTCATAGATTTAAAGTGGTTCTGATGTCAGCGTATATTAATTGAGGTCGCACAAGTGAAGAGATGACTAGAGGGGTTTTTTTCAATGGAATTCCAATTACTGGACGCAGATATTTAGTTTCATTGAATTATTTTGCCTATTAAAATTTCTGAGTTGGTAAATTTTATTGTAATATATTATTTTATAACAAGTTATTATTAAACCAAGATTAGTCCATGGTATGGTAAGAGAATCTTTGTAATCCAAAAATATTTGTACTTAATAATTTGACAGATTTTTTTATAACTTATGTACAACCCTCATCAATACTAATATTATAAAGAGGTAGTTAATACATACAGAGAGTATGTAGAGGTTAATCTTCGGAGCTGATGATCCGATTCTAAAAATACATTCACTTATAGATATGTAGCTACAGTACGTGGCAGAAAGTAATGTACATCGGCCTTTAGAATGGCATTTCGGCTTTGTAGAGCGTTGTCTCTGTCACTTATGCCTATATGACGTTTTGTCGGTTTCAATGACAGAGACAACGCTCTATAAATCTGCTAACTCCTTCTAAAGATCAATGTACTTTTTGCGGCGTACTGTACATTATTTTATTATAGTGAGCTGTAAATTACCACGAAAAAATGCACAGATCCTGTAAGTTACACAAATTAAATCGCGGGCAAAAGGTAGTTCATAATATATTTTTTAATGTTTAAAATATAATTTTAACGAAAACAATTCAAATACATAGGAATGAGTTCCAACTTCAACTGGCAAAAAGGGTAGGATCAAGTTGCCATTGTTAGGGGCTGCAGAGCGAAGAACCACTCAAAATATGCACTGTTTCAAAAAGTAACGCCTTCTGTCCTTGAAAGTTTTTTGAGACGTTGGTCGAAAATTTTGTACCAAACAAACAATTCGGCTTTATTAAAGCACCGAAACTTGATAATAGCTTCTGTGGTTTCATCAAGACCATCTGAATGTTAATTACCCCATTATAGTCAAGTCTTAACTTAAGATTTAAATGGATATAATTGGGCCCAAACGCCCAGCGGCCCTTGAAATTAATATAATAAATGAGAATTGTTTATTTTCTTATTTTCCAACAAGATTTCAAAACTTATGCCAGATGGGTTAACGAATTAAATGATGATCTAAGCCTTATTACTGTGGTAAAATAAGAAATTTATTCATTGTTAAGAAGCTAAGTAAAGAGTACTGTACTGATCAAGGAAGGATTAAGAAAAATAAAATTTTGTACAGAAGCAGGCGTTACATTGTGGAAGTCCATGATATACAAAGGAAGAAAATGTTCATTGTAGAGTCTTATATCTCGCGAGGATGCTCCGGAGTCGGAGTGAAACGTACGTTTAGTGGGTTCCAGAAGATTTGTGGTGTTGGTGGTGTGTATTGCTTGTTTTTCCTGCTTCTTTAGTAGCCGGAGGGTGGGCGGGGCATATTTCATGTAAGTACTGCACATTGTACTCGTAGCATACAGATTTGTCTATTTTGGAACATTATAGCGATTAGCAAATTAAGCTTATGGTCCGTTCTAAAAAATAAAATCATTTGGAAAGCTGCAATAGTTTTCTTAAGTTTCATGATACATGATATAATTTAATTAAATATCACTTGCTTTAACGGTGAAGGAAAACATCGTGAGGAAACCTGCTTGCCTGAGAGTTCTCCATAATGTTCTCAAAGGTGTGTGAAGTCTACCAATCCGTACATGGCCAGCGTGGTAGACTATGGCCAAAACCCTTCTCACTCTGAGAGGAGTTTTAAAATTTGTATAGTTTCATTCATATTCAAGGTTCATCTTGGTGACAACGACTGCGATTAGGGAATTGACATATCAGTTACGGATTTTATGGACAGCTTCCAATTAGCTTTTGTAGTGACCCTTGAGAATTCCATGGAAAAAACGCAATATTAACAAGCATTAGGCACAGGTCGGACAATAGTGAGACCCATAATATGCAGTGAAGGGTTCTCAAAGTCCAACGCTGAAAAACATGGGGCTTTCGTGTGTTGTATTGGCCGACCTGGCTGGCTTTTGTTTGGCTTAATCCAATTAGGGGGAATCGAGTTTGTTCGCTGCAATTATTGTATCGGCTCCTGTCTGCGATGGAGTGCAGGGGTTTTATTGAATGAGTGTTCATTTTCAGGTAGCAAGAAAATACGACAACAGTTTCTATTCATTCAAGCATCGTCGTCATCAACCGATGGATATTAGCGGTGAGTGATTCATTCGAATAACAATCGAACTATACGATTGTAGTCATTATTCGATAAGAATCGAATAACAATGAACAATCGAAAAACAATCTAGATCAATTCAGAATTAAATTAGTAATAGAATAAAATGTTAAAAAAGAAAACTCCGAATTTTTATAGGTCGCCGTCAGTCAGACTTTGGTAGAAAAAATATTATCGGAGGAATAGGAAGTACATATTCTTTTGAAGAATGAAAAGTATTTGAATAAAATAGTCTGGCTGGAAGATTCTTTCTACCTACTTAGAAAAATTGTCTTTGTTTGTCTAGAAAAGGTAACCTTTCATCAAAGTAGGCATCGACTCCAATTTACTTGAGGGCTTCTTATATTAACTCCGTAGGCCGGTAAAATAAAAGCTGAAAAAATACCAAAAAGGGCCTGAATATTTAAGTCTACCTATGAGTGCTAAATATTTAGGACGGGCTTTCAACATCTAAGGCCTTTCACAGATAGTGATGGCAACATGTGCTGTTTATTCATCACATTCATCGTGCGACGTGTCCTCTAGCTAGATATTGGGACCTTTTCCTTTGACTCATGTTTGCCAATGTAACGGATTCGACTATAGATGGCTGTAGCACAAGTTTCGGAGAAATGGTGGAACTCAAATACATAACATATACCTAGAACTACAAAAAATACTAATTTTATATTAGGTACTGTAAGGGTGGTAAATTGGGCGGAATAGAAATATACCCGGATACGGAATAATCTACCACCTTACAAAGATTAGAGGAAAAAAAAATAATTTTACTTACTTGATCTATCTACCTAGTAAAGAATAGAAGCTAGCCGTCGACTCCCTTGTAATGTATATGAGGTGTTATAAATGAAATTTGCTAGATGTTAGGCAAAATTGTTTTTAATGTAACTTTTACCGGGGTCGCTTAATACATAGTGATGGCTAATAATGCTTAGTTATTCTAGCTTAATGCCAAGACTTAATTTAGATACATTAGAATGCCTTAGGTAGATAGTACATAAAATCTATGTTTTAAATTTAAGATGCCATTGGCATGGAATAGACAATGACACAGTAAAATTCATAAAATTGTTTCAAAATAAAAGCTCAGTAGTAAAGACAGGGTTCTTACTCTCTGTTCAAATACTAAGAGGAATAATCTTATAAATATGGATGATCCCGGCTATATACCTCACGTGGTTAGTCGGCGTAAGTAAGTAGGATGATCTTACTACCTTCATTTATATAAATGAAAAACATGTTGGTAATATTAAGAAGTTGAGAGTGCAGTCAGCAGGAGAGGCCAAGCTCAGCATTTTGACGAAGTATTGTTAAGTAGCTTTGCGCGTCCCACTACGCGTTTTTTTTTTTAAAGAACATTAGCCATGTTTAATGACTAATATTCCCCTTTCCTCTCCAACTAAGCGTCAAGCTTGTGCTAGGAGTAGGTACGACAATAGTGCAACGGGCGGGGTTTGAACCGTCGACCTCTCAGTTTCAGTCCACTCCTTTACCTGTTGAGCTATTGAGGCTCTGAATATAGGTCTAAACCATTCGAATTATTTCAACCGGTCAAAATATTATATAATACCTAGGTACTCGTTGAACATGAGTTTAAGCATTTTTGATGAAACTACTCCTAGGTTACTTTTAACCCGGAAAATCAAAGAGTTCACAAAGGAATTTAAAAAATCTAAATCTCTAAAAATCTAAAAACAAAATCTGACAAAAATATAGGATCATTTCTATTACACAGAAAGGAAAACCTAAGATGCTTCCATACATGGATACACCGCCCTTTAGTCTTTCAATTTACGTAAGGTTACCTACCTTGAAAGTCTGGGGATACTAATTCCATATAAGGCTTGTATGGGAATCAGTGTAGAAAGTTTTTGATTGCAAGGTTCATGGGCTCAGTGGTCGGTAGAGTCATATACCTACCTATTCGTAGAGTCAAGGGCTTAATGATAATTACCTAACAAGTTTCAGCCGAGCCAACTGTGTTAACTAACTTCTATTTACTTGATGTTTTCCGGTGACACTACCGTCAGCAGTTTACTTGTGAGGTCACGTATTCTACTTTGAATGCCAGTAAAGTGCTGAAAACATTTTTTTCCTTTTACCTAAATACATGCTAATAGAAACAAATATTTTAAGTGGATATATACGCGACGAATAGAGAATCTCCTCCTTTTTTGAACTCCAATAAAAGGAGCTAAAATCAATAGCTCCCTTTTCCCGGTAAGTTTATGAAGAACGTTCAAACGCTTATTACCCACGGTGCTGACTGAGAGGAGGGTTTAATGGAGATTCCGTCCTGTCAGCTTAGCGAGGCGTTTTCCGGATTAGTCAAACGGATAAACATTGTACTAGAGAGTATTGGCTAAAACTCAACAGATTTTAGCGTTAAAAATGTTTTCAATTTCAAAAATGTTGAAAATTATTAGAGCTAAAATTAATTTTAGCGCTCAAGTGCGAGTCGAGCTCACACGCGAAGGGTTAGAATTAAGATATATCTACCATTATGTAGGTAATTTTTTTACGGCGGCCTTGTTTGCTCGCCATCTTAGTTTTTATTATTTGTTGTTATTACGGCATAGAATTTATACACACTGTGTTAAAATTTCAACTCTCAACCTATTACGGTTCATGAGATACAGCCCGCTGACACACTGACGGACGGACAGCGGTGGCTTAATAATATCGTCCCGTTGGCACCCTTCGGGTACGGAACCCTAAAAACAAATTTCAAAACCGATTTACTCAATTCCACAACAAAGTATACAAAGTTTTGTTTTCTTCAGATAAAGGATAAAATGCTTTAATATTTAAAGTAAAAGTTTATACGATTTATAAGACTTATAAAAGTTCAGCTTCGAATATTACTTTTTTGTTCATTAGCGGTTGATTTTTTTGTATAATTATAAAAGTTTTAGGTATAGGCTTCTCAAAATTTTCTCGCCTTTGACAAAAACCATTTTTATATAAAAATTCATAGATAGTTATACATGATACAGGTTTAGTAAACAAAAACTTGATAAACTATTAATAAACTTAAATCTAAAAAAAACAACATTAAATTAAAATATAAAATTAAATTAAATAGATAGTTATTGTGAATGTGAACAGCAATTTTTCAGCAAGGGAATTAAATTAAAAAGTATTCCTACTTTGAAAAAAAAAACTATTTTATACATATAACTAGCTTTTGATCGCGTTTTTGTCCGCGTGGAATTAGGTTTTTCCTAGATTTCCCTAAAATTCCTTCTCGTACCTAATAACCTGTAATCAAAAAATCTACCTGTATGTGAAAATCCCTTTAAATTTTCCCTTTCCTTTATAAAATCCTCTGAAACACGAAATACGAATTTCTTTATTTTTAGTCGAAAGCCATGTCAATTTTCATGACTATAACTTCAAAACTAGCAGACTTTCATACTTTCGAACCCCTATTTTACCCCTTTAAGTATCTAATTATTGAATTTTCAAAAATCTTTTACTATCTTTACATCATAATAGCTATATGTATGCCCAGTCTGATCCGCCCAGAATTTCCAATATCTGCCAATCCGCACGTGTTGAACTATGGCCAAACCCTTCTCATACTAAGAGGAGACCCGTGCTCTGTAGTGAGCCGGCTATGGGTTGATCATGATGATGATGATGATGATGATGACGACAATACACGGCAGTGATTGGTATTATCAATGTATAAGTTCAAATTCAAATAATTTATTCAAATTCCTAATAATACCTATTATAAACGTGAAAGTGTGGATGTTTTTCATGTTTGGATGTTTGTTGAGTAAATCACGCAAAAACGGCTGAACGGATTTGGATGAAATTTGGAATGCAGATAGACTATACCATGGATTAACACATAGGCTACTTTTTATCCCGGAAAAATCAAAGAGTTCACACGGGATTTTTAAAAACCTAAATCCACGCGGACGAAGTCGCGGGCATCAGGTATTCATTAAATAAGTTTGTAAAGCTAAGGTATAGACACTAGAAGTGAGTAGCCCGAGTGGTGTCCGTAAGTACCTGTCTACGAAGTTCAGGCTTCCTAGCTCGCGGCGCTCATATTAGTGGGCGCTGCAGCCTGCAGCTCTAACATTAATTACCTAACAACTTTTACTATGAGTAATTCTGTTCAATGCGCATTATTGTTTACTAGCTGATGCCCGCGACTTCGTTCGCGTGGATTTAGTTTTTTTTAATCCCGTGGGAACTCTTTGATTTTCCGGGATAAAAAGTAGCCTATGCCACTCTCCAGGTCTTTACCTATAGTCATGCAAAAAATCACGTCAATCAGTTGCTCCGTTGCGACGTGATTGAAGGACAAACCAACAAATCGACAAACCAATAAACCAACAAACAAACACACTTTCGCATTTATAATATGGGTACCTAACTACCTACTGATTGTTTATATACGCTTTTTTAGGATTGCATACCTCAAAAAGAAAAAAGAAACCAGTATAGGATCACTTTCTTGTCTGTCTGTCTGTCCGTCCTATTATGGTAAAATCACAAAAAATAATTAAAACGTGTTCATTCGCTTATCGATTCGACAGTCCGTGACTAACTTGCAGTGTTCTACATAAATTGTTAGGTATACCTTATACGATGGTACGCAACCCTTCGTGTGCAAGTCCGGCTCGCACTTGACCGGTTTATTTTATATAAAAATATGAATGTAACCTGACTCACGTATAGTCTGATTGCATTTATGATTTAAATTCAAATGCTAAAGAAAATACAATATTTACCTATTAATAAGTAAGTAAGTACTGAAAAGATAAGACAGTAACTATTAAATATTTTATTCTATTGACAGAGACTTAATCAGACCATAACAGTAATTATTTAATACTACTATACTTTGATCTTATTTTTATTTTGTACTAATCTTGCTTTATAATAAACTAGCTTATGCTCGCGACTTCGTCCGCGTGGACTACAAAATTTCAAAACCCTATTTCACCCCCTTAGGAGTTGAATTTTCAAAAATCCTTTCTTAGCGGAAGCCTATGTCATAATAGCCATCTGCATTCTGCATGCCAAATTTCAGCCCGATCCGTCCAGTAGTTTGAGCTGTGCGTTGATAGATCAGTCAGTCAGTCAGTCAGTCAGTCACCTTTTCCTTTTATATATAGTACTAATCTTGCTTTATAATAAACTAGCTTATGCTCGCGACTTCGTCCGCGTGGACTACAAAATTTCAAAACCCTATTTCACCCCCTTAGGAGTTGAATTTTCAAAAATCCTTTCTTAGCG
Organism: Maniola hyperantus; assembly: GCF_902806685.2. Lineage (NCBI taxonomy): Eukaryota > Metazoa > Arthropoda > Insecta > Lepidoptera > Nymphalidae > Maniola > Maniola hyperantus. Next base: position 11,315,731 of record NC_048547.1, on the reverse strand, counting down.
GAAGCCTATGTCATAATAGCCATCTGCATGCCAAATTTCAGCCCGATCCGTCCAGCAGTTTGAGCTGTGCGTTGATAGATCAGTCAGTCAGTCAGTCAGTCAATCAGTCAGTCAGTCAGTCAGTCACCTTTTCCTTTTATATATATAGTTAATTAATACTACTATACTTTGATCTTATTTTTATTTTGTACTAATCTTGCTTTATAATAAACTAGCTTATGCTCGCGACTTCGTCCGCGTGGACTACAAAATTTCAAAACCCTATTTCACCCCCTTAGGAGTTGAATTTTCAAAAATCCTTTCTTAGCGGAAGCCTATGTCATAATAGCCATCTGCATTCTGCATGCCAAATTTCAGCCCGATCCGTCCAGTAGTTTGAGCTGTGCGTTGATAGATCAGTCAGTCAGTCAGTCAGTCATTCAGTCAGTCAGTCAGTCAGTCACCTTTTCCTTTTATATATAGTACTAATCTTGCTTTATAATAAACTAGCTTATGCTCGCGACTTCGTCCGCGTGGACTACAAAATTTCAAAACCCTATTTCACCCCCTTAGGAGTTGAATTTTCAAAAATCCTTTCTTAGCGGAAGCCTATGTCATAATAGCCATCTGCATGCCAAATTTCAGCCCGATCCGTCCAGCAGTTTGAGCTGTGCGTTGATAGATCAGTCAGTCAGTCAGTCAGTCAATCAGTCAGTCAGTCAGTCAGTCACCTTTTCCTTTTATATATATAGTTAATTAATACTACTATACTTTGATCTTATTTTTATTTTGTACTAATCTTGCTTTATAATAAACTAGCTTATGCTCGCGACTTCGTCCGCGTGGACTACAAAATTTCAAAACCCTATTTCACCCCCTTAGGAGTTGAATTTTCAAAAATCCTTTCTTAGCGGAAGCCTATGTCATAATAGCCATCTGCATTCTGCATGCCAAATTTCAGCCCGATCCGTCCAGTAGTTTGAGCTGTGCGTTGATAGATCAGTCAGTCAGTCAGTCAGTCAGTCACCTTTTCCTTTTATATATAGTACTAATCTTGCTTTATAATAAACTAGCTTATGCTCGCGACTTCGTCCGCGTGGACTACAAAATTTCAAAACCCTATTTCACCCCCTTAGGAGTTGAATTTTCAAAAATCCTTTCTTAGCGGAAGCCTATGTCATAATAGCCATCTGCATGCCAAATTTTTAGCCCGATCCGTCCAGTAGTTTGAGCTGTGCGTTGAAAGATCAGTCAGTCAGTCAATCAGTCATTCAGTCAGTCAGTCACCTTTTCCTTTTATATATATAGATAGATTCTAGTCAACATTCTCATAATATAATAATATATAAGCATGCAAATGAATAATATTTAATATCTAGTAATGATAATTTTAATAATTTTAATCCTATTCTTATTGTATCTTTAATATTTACCATTTTATTGTACCTAAAATTGTATTTGCAATACCCTGACAGGGTCTCATGTATTTAGCTTATAGCTTTAAGCACCCACTATCAATTAATGTAAATGTACATGAAAGCAAATAAATAAATCTGAATCTGAATCTGAATCTGACCTGAATAAATTTGTGTGTGCGATTCCGTAAAAATACGAATCGAATGAGTACGTTTTTGTATGACGGCCAAATATCGGATACGAATGGAATACGAGTGCACAAACGCCCTTAGGGTATGGAACCCGAAAAATGCTTCTTCTATCTATACATACCTAGTATAAAATAAAGTCGCTTCCCGCTGTCTGTATGTTTGAACGCGTAGATCTTTTAAACTACGCAACGGATTTTAATGCGGTTTTCACCTTTCACCAACAGATAGAGTGATTCAAGAGGAAGGTTTATAGGTATAGTTTAATATTGGTTTGTGTTAATTTGTTGAAATATGATGATATTTGCACAACATATCGGAAGAAATCTCGAATCAGACTCCTCACTGACACCACATTATGACCCATGCGAATCCGGGGCGGGTCGCTAATGTCTAATAAACCACTGCGTCAGAGAGATCTTTTCCATGAACAGTTCTTATTAGCCAGTACTTAGAAAGCTTGGAATACAACAGTGGTAAAGCATTTCAGTTCATTCATGCAAGTGCATGCTCGAGTTCGCCCACTGCGTTCGTATTCGAGCCTGATTTGCATTCATTCCGATCTGCGATATCGAGAGGTTCTCAGCCTCAAATATCCAGATCTCTATCGGATCAATGCAAATTGCATCCTGATTGCTATCCAATTTGAAATGCTTGGGGAAATACGATATAAGTCATCATCATCATCAACCGATAGACGTCCACTGCTGGACATAGGTCTCTTGTAGGGACTTCCACACGCCACGGTCTTGCGCCGCCTGAATCCAGCGACTCCCTGCGACTCGTCCGATGTCGTCCGTCCACCTAGTGGGGGGAGTCTTCCAACTGCGTCTTCCGGTGCGAGGTCGCTATTCCAGCACCTTGGGACCCCAACGTCTATCAGTTTTACGAACTATGTGCCCTGATGCCCATTGCCACTTCAGCTTCGCAATCCGATATAAGTAATTATATTAAAATAAAAAATATGTAAACTGAAGTGACCAATTAGGGTATTTTCAAATGTGCAACCTCACCACAACCGTTAAATTATCGCCAACGCCGCCGCGCCCGCCGCCCGGCACAAAATTGTATGAAAATCCGTGGTCCCTTTCACAAGGTACGGAATTTTTGCATTTGAGTTTACCGACAAATTTTAGTCTTCACGCTAAAAATAAATAAATCTGTGCAGTTGCTCTCGCTGAAAATGGTGGGACAACGTACACTGGAGGATAAAATACCCTCTACTTCACTGTATGGATCTAAGTAAACCTACATAAAAGTCATCATCATCATTATCCTCATACAGACATATATATAAACATGGGCCTCTTGTAGGATTTCCACACGCCACGGTCTGGCACCGCCTGATTCCGCCGCTCCTTGCTAGTTAAGTTATGTTAAGCTATATCAATTATTCTGGTTCTCCTACAGATCTCCTCATTCTGATTTGATCAAGACACCACGCAGACACAAGAAACTCCAACCATAGTTCTTCCCAACGCTCGCTGACTAGAAACTAGAAAGATATAAAGGCCATAGGTGAAAAACCGGCCAAGTGCGAGTCAGGCTCGCGCACCGAAGGTACTACAGTCGTATTTTTCGACATTTTGCACGATAATGCATAAAAATAAATAAAAATCTGTTTGAGAATGCACAGGTAAAGCCCTTTCATATGATAACCCACTTGACATAGTTACCTTACTTCGAAAATTGAAAATACTAATTATTAGTTCATGACCACAATTTTTTTTTGTGTGATGTAACCCTAAATTCACGATTTTCCGATTTTCCCCTTATGTCTGCTATCTGCCTACCTGCCAAATTTTATGATTCTAAGTCAACGGGAAGTACCCTGTAGATTTCTTGACAGAGCGACATACAGACAGACAGACAACAAAGTGATCCTATAAGGTTTTTCCTTTTGAGGTACGGAACTCTAAAAAATAATATTATTAAACTGTAGTAATTCGTTTTATTTTAAAACAAAATGATCAGATTCATCCAGCTACAATGGCATTACCGACGACAACGCTCTACTGACAATGAAATTAAATCGCGCTGAAAATAAATCCCTACACGAAAAATTCGCTTTTACATTTCACTCCGCCATAAACCGACTTTATAGCATTTTAGCTCGGTTTCATAAGCAGTTTTATTTTATTTCAATAGTTTGAAACACCTGCAATGTTTAAGCAGTTACAAGTTACAGTAATTTCATTGTTTTGTCTGGTTAATGGACCAAATTCTTTTGATTATATTTTTAGATAAGAAGATAATTGTTAAAATATCCGATACTACAAAGTAAAAGCACGAAGGAACGGTTTATTTTTGCCTATATCTAACTAAAGATTTATAATACCATACTTGATATTTCTGTCTGAACTGTATTTTTGTTTGCTTTATTATACCAATGTACTCTGTGGTTTGCTTGTTCGTTTGTCATGTTCGCCATATTGGATTTTTCGTAGAGTTGGGACCCGGATCTCAATGATGTAGTCTATGCTTGGAGTTTCTCTATACGTGATCAAATCAGGAATGAGGAGATCCGTAGGAGAACTAGAGTAACCGACATAGGGGTTGCGAAGCTGAAGTGGCAATGGGCAGGGCACATAGTTCGTACAACCGATAGACGTTGGGGTCCCAAGGTGCTGGAATGGCAACCTCGCACCGGAAGACGCAGCGTTGGAAGACCCCCCACTAGGTGGACGGACGACATCAGACGAGTCGCAGGGAGCCGCTGCATCCAAGCGGCGCAAGACCGTGGCGTGTGGCCACACAAGTCCCTACAAGAGACCTATGTCCAGCAGTAGACGTCTATCGATGATGATGATGATGATGAGTCTAAGCTTAGTATGCTTGGTAGTCTATGGTTTGTGTACTGGATAAAGGATTTTATTACAGAGGACTGTAATCGGCGGTTTACTGGCCGCACGCCAGCAATTTCCAAGAGGACTGTAATAGAAATTTCTGGACAGTTTAACACTGCTGACGAGGTTCTTTATTTAATTTAGTGTAGACTAACATAAATTAGCTAGTTTTAGGTACCAATAACAATATTTCACCATTAACAAATCCTTACGATTTAGGAGTGCTGTTATCCTGTAGGAGCACGATTCAGGATCCAAAAATTTTATGGGACCATTTCACAAACTTCCTTTATAGAGAAAAAAATTTTGCAAATCAGAGAAATCGGTGTACCTACATAGATACATACAAAAAACTGCACTAGATTGAGAACCTCCTCCTTTTGGAAGTCAGTTAAAAATACGTTGAAATCAAAAGAGATGGTTAGATATTTGAAAAAGACTGTATACAGCAGCTTTATACGCTGTTTACTAGGACACTACAAACAGAGTCCAAGTCCCGGGCGCAGATGAAAACGGCGAAGAAATTCGATTTACGTCTATCCTGGTTCACTATTTTTGTTTCCGCTTTTTAGTTGTGAGTTAAGTCAATAGTTGCAGTGGATTTTACTTTATTTGCTGACTATTGTTATATTCAGCGAGAAGCTACTTGTTTCTTATGTAGTTTACCTTTACCTTAGTTTATAAGTCAGTTAAGAAAAAATAATTGAAAGAAGAAAGAAAGAAAATGCATTTATTTGTTGTTGGTGTCACAGATAAAGACGAAGCATACAAATGGATGTACACTGTACAGCTCAGTCATTGACTTATATATTACTTCGTAAGGACAGGCCATTGGACCAGCAAAATGGCACCGATTCATTGGTCCTAAAATGTTTATTTAGCACCAATGCAACCTCAGTGACGTCTGGGTTTCAAACGGGTCGTTCATTAGTATCTAAGAGGTGGCGCTGATTTATTTGGTTCCAAAACCGAGAACAATTTTGTTCGTTTGGGCATATCTTGTCATTTATATCGATGAGTTCAGTATGTATTGTCTTGCGTCATATGCGTTAACACGCATAAAATGCAGGACAATGATTTTCAGCTGTAACCCGGGATTGCTCACCGAAACCGGAAAATAGTGCTTTCTGAAATACCTGGAACAAACAAAAAAAATAGAGATTTAAGGTTGTATTTCCTTACTGTATCTATGTATTTCACGATGCAAAGACAAAGGTGAAAGGTCAAATATTGAGAATAGTCCGATGAGTAGGTAAGATTGTTTTTCGGTGGTTTTTCGGTTGCCGCACCAACCCGTGCTTTCGTGATTCCTTTCGTCATAGGTTGCCTGGAAAAGATCGCTTTAGCGATAAGGGCGCTTTTGCATGCTACATCTATTAGATTAAGATCCTTGTATGTTTTTATTATGTTTACTTGTGTTGTGTGCAATAAAGTATAAATAAAATTGTTGTAATCAAGTAAGGTAATGAGATGCGCCAATTCATTCACAACTTGTTCGCGGTCAGTCACGTGCAAAAGCTAGTACATAAATAAAGAGCAACGTAACAATCTCCAACCAATACGTGAATGAGACTAATTCGTGTAACAAACTTAACATAACTATAAACCAAATGACTCTCGCCTTTATAACAACGTGATAGGATCTCTTTTGACTGTACGTATAACTTTGCTCGTGAAACTTTTCATTCACAGTTCACGCACCAAATACTCTGTGGTTTACTGGGTTATAAGGCTAGGTTACATAAGAGGCGTTTTGTTAACATAATTGTAGAAAGTGCGAGATGTTGAATCGCGGAGCCATTAGTCTAATTACTATTGAGATTATGTTTGAATGGGATAACGATTAGATAATGCGGTGTTTTAACTTTTCAGTAAGAAATAGAAATTACATGTTAGTTTTAAAACGTGATTAAGATCTATTAAATTTTTAATTAACTTATTTTTCTAAAAAGTTTATCTCATAGCTAATGAGGCGCTTGTTGTTTCTCACAACTTTGTTTACCTTAAAATCACGGTTTTTGGTAACTTTACGTTTAACGTACTAGACTAAGAGCCAGCGCGTGCCTTCGTTATTTTAAAAAAGCTGAAAGTTTCTCTGCGTAATACTAGGAGCCTGAGGACGTCTCAGCTCGAACCAGATAAATCAATAGGAGCGTAACATCTTTGATTAGCCTAATTCCCAATACACCCCGAAGTAAGGCGATATTGCCGCTATTTGGCCCGGTTCCAAGTTCCGACCTTGTGCTACAAACAAGATGAGCTCCACTCCACGCTTTGCTCTCAATCTCTACATGGTAGCCTCAATAGCTCAACGGTTAAGGAGCGGACTGAGTTCCGAAAGGTCGGAGGTGCAAAACCCACCCTTGCACTATTGTCCTACCTACTCCTAGCACAAGCTTTACGCTTAGTTGGAGGGAAAAGGGAAATACTGGCCATTATTAACATGGCTAATATTCTTTTAAAAAATTAATTAAATCCATACTTCCATACTCCATACTAATATTATAAATGCGAAAGTTGTCTGTCTGTCTGTCTGTCTGCTAGCTTTTCACGGCCCACCCGTTTAACCGTTTTTGATGAAATTGGGTATAGACATAGCTTCCATCCCGTGGAAGGACATAGGCTACTTTTGATCCCGCAAAATTAAAGAGTTCCCGCGGGATTTTTAAAAACCTGAATTCACGCGTACGAAGTCGCGGGCATCAGCTAGCATAGTATAAAACAAAGTTGCTTCCCACCGTCTGTCCCTCTGTAGTCTGTACTCTGTACGCTTGGATCTTTTAAACCACGCAACGGATTCATCAATAGGTAGAGTGATTCAAGAGGAAGGTTTATACATACCAATAGTTTAATATTGTTTCGTTATTTTGTTGAAATATGACGGTATTGTTCAAGATGTCGGAAGAAATCAAGCCGACTGAGAGCTTTCATCCAAAACGCTGTCTTTTATCAATCACTCCACACTGACACCACATTAGTATCTACATTGCACTGTTACTCTAGACTCTAGAGATTTGATATTTGAAGGACATAATTTTTTGAGCATTCTAAAGGTGCACTAAGGAAAGATTTTGAGAAACTCCAACGGGATCCTTAATAACCTAAATCCGGATCGAAGGCGCAGGAATCAGTTAGTAAGTATAAAAATACAATATAAGTTTTGCCAAAATAAAGTGACTGTAACTTATCGACAGTTAACTAAATTAATTAATTAACATAAATCAATTATTATTTATTAAGTTCGGCCGTAAGTAAGGCCGTAAGGTTAATATCATGCTTATGTAAAAGGAATTACCTATAAGGAGGCGAGGCGGAGGTATATTAATAGCTTATTAAATTAAATGAGCACCTAAGTAGGTAATCATAAACGTAAGAAATAACTTGCAAAAGCTGGGAGCTTTCTCCTCCAGACAACCTTCCAGAGTATCTGAATAAGAGGAATAAGAAGCTCATTATAATGTTGAAAGGAAAATATTTTTAGCATCTCCTTCTCATCTCTATTATTAGAATAAAGTATCAGGGCTTGATTGTGACACCACATATTGAATTGCATTGATTTTTAACCGACTTCAAAAATGGAGGAGCCTTACCTACCATAAACACAAAAAATTAAAAATAATTTAATTTATTACCGATTATATTATGTATACAAGTTAATATAGTTCTATAATAATATTTTTTGGGGTCGGTGCTAATGAGTTTCCATTGTGGAGTCTCAAAAAATATGAAGTATAGACGATTTTTTTAAGATTCCGATACAAATTATTAGATTTAGTGAAATAAAATTTAATTTCTTAATTTTCTTGTATTTAATACCTAGTAGTAATACAGAGAAAAGAGACCACAATCATTTAATATTTCACTAGGTGCCTAATGCTTTAGGTTGGTTAAGGTTTTGTAGAAAAATCCGTGGGAACTGTTTGATTTACAGCGATAAAAAGTAGCGTTTTCCAGGATGCAAACTACCTCTGCAACAAAATAATATTGGTATGGATTTTGTCGCTGCCTCTGCAAGCTAACGAGGCTCAACACCTTGGCTATAATTGCCTGACTATTGCTTTACTTAAAATAGCTTATTAATAATAGATAATAAGAAAATAAATTTTGCATGCCCACTGTATGGCGGATTGTAGCTGTAAATAAACCACTATAACACCATCATTGTACCTGCAATCGTGCAAATAAATGATTTGATTTGATTTGTGTCTTATTATATTGTATCTTGCAAATAGGTCAAACTGCAGTCTCGACGGCGCATTGAAGAAAAATGAGCTTGATCTTATTGGCCCTCAAACTCCTTGCCAAAATAATATAACACTGTATACTTTTACTGCATTTCACATTCTTGGCATCGTTTTCAAATTTTTGGAAGCCAAGGTTGGGTTTATCAACATTTTTGCCACGAGTATAGAGCCTGCCAAGATATAGTCTTTCTACAATTACTATCGTCGTTGTTTTTAGAGTTCCGTACCCGAAGATTGCTAATGGGACTCTGTTACTAAGCCTCTGCTGTCCGTCCGTCTATCTGTCAGCGGGCTGTATCTCATGACCGTAATAGGTAGGGAGTTCAGTGTGTATATATCTCTATTACCGCTATAACAACAAATAATAAAATTTGAAAATAGCTCCGTGCAAATTTATAAAAATTACTGCGGTATATCTTGTACGATAGTATGGAACCCTTCGTGTGTGAGTCCGACTCGCACTTGACCGGTTTTTATTAAATTTTGAAGCCAAGGTTGGGTTACCAACATTTTAGCGGCATAGTATAATATAATCCGCCAAGACATGCCGTTTCTTTCAGTGCCTTAATACAATTTCTATCGACCCCAACCGAGTCAATGTTGCTTTGGTTCGCATAAACAGTTGCTTTTTCTGTATCTAATAAAAGGTTTAGCTACATTTGTTATTGGCAATAATTTATGTTTCTTAAGGTTAATCTACACATGCGAGCTGAGTAGCTCATCGAACGTCAGGTTCGAGTCGCGTTGTGTGTGGGCTGTGACGGTGTGTGTCTCTGATCAAAGACCGAGAGCGACTCAAAATGTGCAACTAAAAAGTCAAATCGCAAATCTGTAAATCGCAAACCCATATACGGTACGACTGATCTTTACGATCCATCGTTTCAGACCGATCGAAACGACGAATCGATAGTGATTTACTCAACCGAAGACGATATCGGAAATTGCAACAAAAGCCCTTGCAATCATGAATATCGTAACGATGAATCGACAGTGTATGGCTCTTTGCGATCAACGATTCGATTTTTGTCATTACAATACGGATTTCACTTTAATAACCTTTTAACCTAACTCTTTTTTAGGTTTTCTTCTGTGCCGAATCAAAGTTACCGCCTCATAAGCTAAGCATAACTTGACAAGTAAGTATATAGGGCGCTAGATATACATATCTAGCTACCTATATACTTGTCAAGTTGTCTCTGCGAATGCCATAATACAATTTGTATTGATTTTCTTTCTCTTGGAAGATGCCTGAAAGGTATCTAAGGTATTTTTTCCCGCATTTTTGGCAACATATCCTGATTCTAAGGACTTTTATAGGTCAAGGCAGGCCTGTGTCACTTTTGGTACTAGCGCGACAAAAATACCTACAATAAAATCGCGCGCCGCGCCGCCTCAGGCAGCTCAGCCAGGGTTAGCGCGTTCTAGGTGAGCGATGTAATAAGTAGGTACTTAGTGAATTTAAGATTTTAATTTTGGCATTTTCTATTTTTGGCTTTTAGCGCCGCTGTGCGTTTAAACAGCTATAACGGGGCCTTTCTTGCATATCGGGTTTATTTATAACCACATCCAACTAAGTCCATCCGAAGAGAGGCCGTTAGCTAGTCTATATATATAAAAGGAAAAGGTGACTGACTGATTGACTGACTGAATGACTGACTGACTGACTGACTGACTGATCTATCAACGCACAGCTCAAACTACTGGACGGATCGGGCTGAAATTTGGCATGCAGATAGCTATTATGACGTAGGCATCCGCTAAGAAAGGATTTTTGAAAATTCAACTCCTAAGTGGGTGAAATAGGGTTTTGAAATTTTGTAGTCGAAGTCGACGAAGTCGCGAGCATAAGCTAGTTACAAATTAACAAATAAATATATATAAAAGGAAAAGGTGACTGACTGATTGACTGACTGAATGACTGACTGACTGACTGACTGATCTATCAACGCACAGCTCAAACTACTGGACGGATCGGGCTGAAATTTGGCATGCAGATAGCTATTATGACGTAGGCATCCGCTAAGAAAGGATTTTTGAAAATTCAACTCTTAAGTGGGTGAAATAGGGTTTTGAAATTTTGTAGTCGAAGTCGACGAAGTCGCGAGCATAAGCTAGTTACAAATTAACAAATAAACTTTTTCTATGACTAGTCTATGCTCGCGACTTCGTCCGCGTGGACTACACTTATTTCAAACCTCTATTTCACCCCCTTAGGGGTTGAATTTTCAAAAATCCTTTCTTAGCGGATGTCTACGTCATAAAAAGCAATGCCAAATTTCAGCCCGATCCATCCAGTAGTTTGAGCTGTGCGTTGCTAGATCACTCAGTCAGTTTGTTTTCTTTTTATATATTTCGATTTCTGAGTGTGGTAACAATGCCCGAAAGATATTCTCCATTGTAAACAAAAATAAAATTGTTAACTCTACCGTTTTCATTGTAAAATTCTCGTTATTTTTCGATACGAAAAGGCATTACCGATTCATGAAAGAGCAATGAGTTTGAATGAGAGAAACACTTTAGAGCAAACGGGAGCTTAGTGAAGATTTATTTACGGAATTATTGGAAAGCTAATGTTATTACTAAGTTCTTATTGAAGACTTTTCTATGCTATTTACGACAACTTATAACAATGGTACAGTTCTTGCAATTCACAAAGGCTACTGAACTTTACTTGTGGTAACGTCGTTTACATGGTCTTTGCGTAAGTGTGCGTGCATGTCGGACCAATCAGTCGCGAGCAAGCGCTGCCAAACGCACATATTTAGTGTATCTTACGTATACCGATCAAGCATGAGTCAGTGGCCTTCGTGAAATGCAAGAACTATACCTTTAATCGAGGAGTGAATATATTCTAGCCAGGCGCTACTTTAAACTGTAAGTTTTGATATATCTAAACTTGAATATTATAGTGATGTAAAATTTGTTAGTTTGTATATGTAGGAAAGTAATGATCCAATGCTAAAAATTCTTTCACTGACGAAGTCGCGGGCAAAAGCTAGTCTAGAATCGCTTCGGCACACTTATTTCCACACTGTATAGTTTAAACTCGCAAATTCATCCTCGTGGACTGCACACATTTCAAACCCCTATTTCACCTCCTTAGGGGTTTAATTTTCAAAAATCTTTTCTTAGCGGATAATAGCTAGCAGCATGCCAAGCAAATTTCAGCCCGATCCATCCAGTAGCAGACTCGTAGTTGTATATTATGTAAAATTTCATGTTAGAATGTATAAGTTTTGCTATTGAAAGACAGAAGTAACCTCATTGTATAACTACATAACCTTTATCAAGTTTCAGACTAAAAATTGGAACTTTAATAGATTAGCAACATAGAAAGCTCTCGTACATGCAAATAACTACATAGTATATTACTATGACTGACTACCAATAATTAACATTTTCATCTCGGGTAGCAACCAACAGGCCACATAATGCAGGCAAAGATTATAAAGTACTCTAGTTTATTGGGTAGCTTCAGATCACGATAAAGTGGAGTTATTTGTCGTTCATAGTACACCTGCTGCAAGAATCTCATCTATTTTCTATCAAGCACTGAACGCTGAAGTTATGTAAGAATAATATTAAATTGAAAAATACCTATAATACCTAGTTCGGACGTAGGAAGGTACTATGTTCACTGTACAGTACACGGCAAAAAATAATGTACATCGGCCTTTAGAATGACATTTCGGCTTCGTAGAGCGTTGTCTCTGTCACTCATACCTATATGACGTTTTGTCGGTCTCAACGACAGAGACAGTGCTCTACAAAACCGCTACATTTATCTAAAGGTCGATGTACAATATTTTCTGCTGCGTACTGTGTAAGTATTATGTGGTAGTAGGACTAGCTTTATCCATATCTACTAATATTACAAATTCGATGGGTTGATCATGATTATGAAGACTTTAAAGCTGTGCCCTTCTTTGAAACTTGAAAAGTTACTCTACAGCCTCGGAGCTCGGCTAGTGTAATTCGATCATGGTGTGAAAAACGCAACCCCCCCCATAATCCCATAATTGCAATGCGCTTCAATCCGATTACGTGCGAACGAAGTTGCGTCCATTACCCCACCACAATACATCTACAGCTTACAATAATTGATATTATTTAAATACATCGGATTATTTTACGCAATTTTAAACGAAAATGAAAATCCGCAGAGTGCCTGGTTATTATTTTAATTTTCAATCACCGACGTTTATATTGGAGCATTGCATTTTTAATTTTATTTTTATTTTTTTCAATTTACCATTTTTTTTCTCTGCTATTATGTAATTGCATCGCAGTTCATACTCATATGCGATACAGTATTTACAAAAAAAAAGCCAAAGGCAAAAAATGGCTGGACATGACTTGTACAGTAATTAGATAAGGCTAGCTAGCTAAAAGTTTTTATTCTAACTTACAAATTCAATACAAATACATAAAACTTCACTTTTAAGGTTGACGAGGTCGAAATTAAAAGAAGTTTATAGTAGGTTACAGAATAGCTAGTTTGTTGCTTAAAGTATCGATCTTCTTATTAGTAAATAAGTAAGGTATACTGATATAAATAGTAGAATCAGTATACCCTTTTCAAACAGATTACTCGGCAATTCTCTCCTATTCGATGCGTAATCAATATTCATATAAACATGCAGTTGAGCGAGGAGTGGTGCTGGTGACACGCTTGACTTTAATCTAATCATGTGACGCGGAAAACGGAGTGCGTTGAATTGTTCCTATGATTGTAATAATTCGTTTATCCGCTTTTTTATTTTCATTTAGTATAGGCACAGACACTCTTGTCGGAGTAAGTATAGGATGTATAATATATAGATTATAGGTAGTTCTTAAACGGTAAACTTATAGCGACCATTTGTCAGACCCATATGTCTTCACTTATGCACTCAGCTGCAGGCATTTCTGATTAACGTTAGCACGTGCGTATATATCATTAAATTTGTACTAGGCATCAGGTCATATTAGGTTCAATAAAGGGGACGTGGTTGCGCACAAATGGCAGTTAAGGAGTTGAGTGATGTTGTCCCGGGCCTATTCTGAATAATGTATGGCACCAATCGAGCTGAAAGCGGTTTATACTTCCCGACGGTACGGCCCCGCGCGCTGCCGCCCTTAGGCTGGGCACACATTCAATGACATTTATATGTCGCTAAAGTTCGTAAACATTAAATAAACGTTCATAATATTACCCTTTGTAACAACGTCGATTAAAAAATAATACACTTGGTTGGAATTATAGGGCAATGATACCCGGATCGCGGAGTGAGAAACAAGCACGTCAAAGCCAGTAGACGACGGGGGTCTAAACCTTTTGCCTTCCTACGCCATTCTTTTACTGAGTAACAGAGAAAAACCAGTAAGATACTCGGCAGTTGCTCTTCTCGAAAATGAAGGCTTACTAATGTGGCAGCAGTGACACCTATCAGGGAAGGTCTTTAACAATGGCCACCTACAGGCAGTTATGGTGCTGATATACCCAATGATTTACAAAACTGGGTCAAAACGGCATACATATTTTTATGTTTTCAGGGAATGCTCTTGAAGCCGGGCCATGCAGCAATTAACAGTAAATTAGAGTTTAAAGAAAAGGGCAAAAAGTCAGTCATAAATCATAGTACTAACTTAGAATAGTCTCCATCGCCATGTCAGAAAAAAGGGAAGAACACATAAAAAATACATAAACACGAATTCTTTATTATAATTAAGTAAAATAATAAATTGGTTATAGCCAATGCTTTATCGTGTGTACAGTGTCAGCAACCAGTCATAGTGGTTATATTTAAACATGTATAATTTGCCACTTGTAATCAAAATGGCGCAGCTTTATAGCTAACTTGAAGTGATATAGAGATTGCTTGACTTTCAAATGAAACTTCGGGAAATCTAATTACCAATGTTACGTATGTTAACAAATACCTAATGTCCCCACTTTCCATTGATAACAGGTTATACTGTGTAACAACACAGGACACAAGTTTTTTCTAAGCTTTTTAGTTTTTAGGCTCTAAACAGATGGTCAGCATTGCACTGCAAGATAAATGCAAAATTGCAGTCTAGATGCGGTTTAAATTAAAATATTTAATGAATGTTTAATAGTCATGTTCCATAAATAAATGATAATTTAATTTTCCATTAAATATAAATTCCAAATATTTGCAAATAATTAATAATAATATTTCCCATGAAACCCATGAAATTGGCAAAAGAAAACATTATGAGGAAACTTGCATACCTACGAGATCTACATAATTTTATCAAAGGTGTGTGAAGCCTGCCGATTCGCATTTAGCCAACGTGGTGAATATGGCCTAAACCGTCTAAAGCTACACTCTTGCCATTCCGAGAGGAGATGTGTTCTTGGTAGTGAGCTAGCCATGTGTTGAGATGGAGAAGAACTAATTGCGAACCTTGTGCTAGGAGAAGGTAGGACAATAGTGCAGTAAAAAATAATAATTTTGTTCATTTTGTACGCCGATACTGTGAATGTACACCATACTTTTGGCTATAAACCGTCTAATTCTCATTTCTTGTCTGCGACACGCATTCGTACCGAAGACATTACCATAAGCCCACGTAAACCTTATTTACAGTGGCGATCAATATTGTTCATTTGAAAATCAAATTGCGTTTTTTCGGGCTGTGTAGTTCTTACGACAATCCTCTTATCACACGATCTATTTAATTATCCATGACCTATATTTTTGAAAGAAACGTAAAGATATACGTTTCGGAGTTATGTGCGTTTTGAGAAATCAAAAAAATATCGCTTTCTTTAACGGTGAAGAAAAACATCAGAGAGTTCTCCGTAAAGTTTTCCAGGGGTGTGCGAAGGCTGCCAATCTGCACTTGCCCAGCGTGGTAGACTATGGCTAAACCCTTTTCATTTTGAGAGTAAATCTGCTGGTCGGTTCCGGAAAACCGGTATCAATCATAATTTTTTTTTTTTAAATTACCAACAAAGAATGTTTATCAAATCCAATTTAGACACAGCAAAAAACCACGAAGGTTTAAAAAGTGTGTCGTTCCGTCTACTTCTTAATACATAATAATAGTGCTTCTATAAACAATTTACATTGTTACGTTTAATTACAATCGCATTTGTTGTGATTGGCTGAATTTATGGTATTCTGGTTGCAACAATGCATCGCAGCTAATTAATAGCATAATCAGTAGATATCCCTACTAATAGTGAGCGAGCGTCGCGTTCGGCCAGTCAGAAGTGATTGTCACACTGTGTCTGTCATTTTTTTTTTATTTATTCAGATACAAGTTAGCCCTTGACTGCAATCTCACCTGATGGTAAGTGATAATGCAGTCTAAGATGATAGCGGGCTAACCTGGAAGGGGTATGGCAGTTTTTATTAAACCCATACCCCTTTGGTTTCTACACGGCATCGTACCGGAACGCTAAATCGCTTGGCGGCACGGCCATTTACCTAATCATTTTACCTAATCGAGCAGCAGTGCCCAGTAGTGAGCCAGCGATGGGTTGATGATGATGATTATGATGTACCTATCGTGTTTCTAAATGTTAGCAAAACAACACCCTTTATTCGAAAGGCCAGAGGTTGGCGTTGACATTTCATTATCTAACATAGGGAATATTAACGCAAAAAATACAAAAGGAAAGAAAGGAACAGTAGAAGCCATCAGAAGCAAATAAATTGGGATAACAAACATCTATAGAATGAATTGGTAACAATAACATCTGCGGACGCGTCATTAGATACAAATAATGACATCCAATTTATACAGGTACAGTACGCGACAGCAATCGGGGTACGAGACGGGGGGACTCCCCGCACACCCGCACGTCACCCGCGCTCGCCCGCACCGGGTTAGTGCGGGGGCTGTGCAGATGTGCGGGGCGTTCCCTCCCGATCGCCATCTCGACATATCGCGTACTATACATGTAGGTAATATTGTGTAGTGAGTATTAACTAGTTTATTTTATACACTTAGCATCCGCATGGTCTGAAGGTCCCGTTGGAATTTATCAAAATCAAAATCCTTCTATCCATATTTCTTCATCCTAAGAGTACACTAAACTCCAGAGTGGAAAAATAGGTCTTCTAAATTTAAAACACCTAGGTCCACCGCTTTAGGTTGTGACTTGTGCGGTATAAGGATATCTAACCCAAAAAGTGCGGTGTTTCAAGTTTTGTCTGTCAGTGGCAACGCAGCGCTTAAATGAATGAACCGATTTGAATACGAGTTTTGAATTCGAAAGCTTATTTAGAGGAAATGACTGTTAATGATTTTTAGCTTTGATTTGATTCACAACTTTTTCAATAAGGGCACCAAAAGGTTACATTTTAATTTTAACACTACTAGCAACAAAGGGCAAGTACAAGCTAAAATCTATATCCATACTAATATTATAAATGCGAGAGTATGAGTTTATCTGTATGTCTGCTAGCGTTTACCGTTCAACCGATTTGGATGAAATTTGTGTTAGCTTACATCCAGGGGGCGGACAATGGACATAGGCTACTTTTATCCCGGAAAATCCAAGAGTTCCTATTTTAATTTTAGAAGGATCCTATCGTAAGGAATTTAAAAAAAAAAAAAAATTGCCATGTCGTAGATCCACTTGTGGCCGTATGTAGGTATATTAGTTGCACATAAAGAGTAGAAGGCTATTTCCAACCACGCAACTACTATCAAGAGAGTCCGTATTGTCTATAAGCACCACATACGGCGAAGGCAATAACAGTAAAATAACGCAGCAAGTCTTAATAAAGAAGTACGACTATTCCGCATGGATTAATTAGCTGTATAGGGGCACTTGTGTAGGGTTTTACGAGCCCTCGAGTGGCCCGCGCTGAAAGCATTCGCGAGGAGTTTGTGGCTCCATAAAACCTTCACGGGCCGCCGTAAACACATGCGGTCATACTCAGGGTTTTAGCACAAGATAGGCACCCTCGTTATACTGAACAATACGGTATTTTGTACCCAAGATGCTGGCAGCATTACCCCAAAGGGGTAATGCTGCCAGCATCTTGGATACAATGCCTCGCCGCGGTGGTCTGGACGAGGTTTTAGATTTAATTTAATGTTGTTTTTTTTAGATTTAAGTTTATTAATAGTTTATTTGTTAACCATTGATAACAAAATAAATTAAACAATCCACATGTTGATACGGTATTTGACTAGTCAAATCAATAATTTTTTATCAAACGTCAAAACACGCACTTAGTATGCGACAATCTATGAAATACTGGAATGTGACGTCACATCGTAATGACGTCCTTTTTTGGTTTAATCGATAATTTAAAATTGTTATTACACATAAAACTAACAAAGGATGTGGATTTTACTTATTTTGGAAAATCCTTTGTTTAATCATCAGTGAGAAAGAATTAATTTTTGACTGGCTGCCCCGGCGAACTTCGTACCGCCTAACAGTCGATTCTTTTTCAGGCAAATTTTTAAACTTTTCTCTCCGTAAGAACCATCCTCGTACTTCAAGGAATATTATAAAAAAAGAATTAGCGAAATCGGTTCAGCTGTTCTCGAGATTTCCGATCAGCAACACATTCAGCGATTATTTTTTATATATAGAGAAGAAGAGATGTAGTCAAATACCCAATTCTGCTGTCATAACGAAAAATAGTACAACTGATGGTAGATGCTTTCCTTTTCCATCATCTTTTAAAAGCAGAGTACTGTGTTTGGTGGAGCACTCTTGAAAGGCCTATGTCCAGCAGTGGACGCATACAGGCTGATGGATTGGATTAACTAATTAAAAAATATTAGACGCATTCTTTTTGGTTGTGATAATAATGTGTCAAGTGTTTTTACAGATTTTATCAAGTCAGAATCGTGAGGATTTATAGAAGAACCGTCCGTCCGTCTCTTAACGTTTTCAAGAATCGTGTATATAAACACTATCTAAAATGTCAGAACCCTTCTATGTAATTACACATTATTAAATATATTATCCTACAATTAAAAAAAAAAAAAAAAAAAAAAAAAAAAAAAAAAAAAAAAAAAAAATTAAAACATCAATATTACTCATATTATTGTTGTATATTTATTATTCATTTATCATTATATTATATATTAATATATGTATATATATTATGTATTATATATGTACCTGTGTATATCTTTATCTATATATTATTATTAAGGCATTTCTGTGCCTATTAATATATATATTACTTATATTATAATTATTATCTTTATGTTCCCTAACAACTTACGTACACCTTAAACCCAGTTTCACTAGCCCTTAAATCCTCTTCAACCTAGTTGCCTGGTAGAGATCGCTTCACAGCGATAAGGCCGCTGATTGTATGTTCTTCTTTTACATGTTTCTTTTTGTGTCTTTTCTTTTTGGTGTACAATAAAGAATATTAAGAACCAGAGTAGGTATCCGTCATAGCTCAACAAACTGTGGAGCTAAGGTTGCAAAGGGCAGGACACATCGTTTAAGCACGCAAGCATCACATAGGTAGTTATTATACGTTGTGATCCCAAGGTATTGGGCGGTGTTAAGATGGCGACTTCGCAACGGAAAGCGCAGCGTAGCGTAGCGTGGTAGCCAGACGATATCAAAGGAAATGCATGGATCCACTGGATGTGCGAAAGTACTTACAAGAGACTTAAGTCCAGCAGTGGACGTCTATCGGTTGATGACGATGCTAGATCGACCTTTAGAAGGAGATAGCAAATTTGTAGAGCACTGTCTCTGTCGTTAAAAATAAAAAAACAATTTTTTTTTTAACTAAACTTTTACAAGTATTTTCGAATCGTCAACAGCATCTGCCACTGTTACGGAATACCTTTCCTACCGAGAAGAACCAGCAAGAACCTCGGCGGTTGAGACCGATAAAGCGTTATATAGGCATTTGTGACAGATACAACGCTCTACAAAGCCGAAATGTCATTCTAAAGGCCGATGTACATTACTTTCGGTAAACATAATGTTCAACAGCTCTTTGTATATGTATATAAACGAAAGGGTCTCTTAAAAATTTGGATGCTTCTTTGTTGCGGGGTACTTATTACCCAGCATCATGGCGGCCTCGCAGTTTTATAGCCGATAATATTTATGATCTCGATAACACGTGGGAATTTAGCGCAGAATATTTTACCCTCATGTGTGGCCTCGTTATAACAATGTAGCACCCTTATGTATGTCGAACTCACAATATTTGGGCTTTTGGAAAGTTCAAGTTATTGTTATGTACAAAAAATTATCTTAATAATTTGTCTGTCTCTAAGAATGATTCGCAAGACCGTGGCGTGTGGAAGTCCCTACAAGAAACCTATGTCCAGCAGTGGACGTCTATCGGTTGATAATGATGATGATGATGACAATGATGATGATGAATCATTATAAGTAAGTACCTACTATGTACATAAAATATTTAACTGCTTCAGATAAAAGCTCAGGGACCTCAAAACAGGTTAAATAAAAAAAATTACGCAATTTTTTTTAAACTTGCAAAATTGTTTCAAACGAGTTTTGTTTTTAAAACTGCTAAAACATATTTTTCACCTTACTGAGAGATAACAAAAGCTGTCTTTTCTTAAGCTTGATACACACACAACTCGAGACCACAGATTTAAGATCTACAATAGCGCATTAGTAGGGATGATACACATAAAACACGCGCGTACGCGTGTATGTGTATACTTACTAGCTGATGCCCGCGATTTCGTTTGCGTGGAATTAGGTTTATGAAAATCCTGTAGGAACTCTTTGATTTTCCGGGATAAAAAGTAGCCTATGTCACTCTCCAGATCTTTGACTATACCCATGCAAAATCACGTCAATCCGTTGCTCCGTTGCGACGTGATTGAAGGACAAACCAATAAACCTATAAACCAACAAACAAACTCGCATTTATAATATGGGTAGTGATAATATGAATAGTGATATAGTATTACAAAGAGGAAGGAACTATGTTATTATGGAGCATTACTTATTCGTCGCGACAAAACAACGTCGACGGCTCGCAACTGCAGAAGTGCGGATTCCATACGCGCGTTTCGCAATGTAACCATCTTTACACTTAAAACTTACAAAACTCTTCACAGTAACAACTCCACAGTTTACCCATATTCGCAATAAAGAAATTTGCATTTGAATTTTGAATTTTTAACTTCTAAAAGCAGCGTTAAAAACGTTACTGTCGTACCGCACTGCACACCCGTCACGAGTTGTGTATGAATCAAGCTTATAAAAGAATACAGCTTTTGTTAAGGGAGGCAAGCGGACGAAAAAAAGGTTTATTTGCGCGAATTTCAAAAGTTTCGCCGCTAAAGTTATACAAATTCCTTCCCATCTTCCATCCAACTCGTAAAAGGACTTTCTGAAAAGTTTAAGTTACCTGCGTTCCGAACTTGTTCAAGTGAGACGCTGAGATGAGCGATGAGTATAATTTTGTCAAAGTGAAAACGTATCGAAAGCCGTTTTCGATAAAAGCTACCTAATAACTACATCACGCAAGACATTCGTAAGAATATACCTTTTTTTTTTTTAATTCGTTATAGGCGTACGCTTGACCACGATCACACCGATGGAAAGTGATGATATGACCTAAGATGGGACGCGTTTGCCTAGAAGGTGCCTATTCACTCTTGTATTAAAGATACCCGGATTATAATTGACAGGAAACACTGATCTAGGAAGAGTATTCCAGTATATATATTATATACCTAATTCGACCTATATACTATTCCTCTAAATTCTAAAGAGTCATCTTCTTAATATATAAAAGGAAAAGGTGACTGACTAGTCGTAAACTTTTACAAAATTATAGGAATTTTATTTCGCGTTTTTTTGTGGTATCATTCGTTTTTGCCAGCGTTCTGGTTATACATTATTGAGCTTATCCCAAACCTTATCACCTGAAGTCAAAGATGAACAAAAAGTTGAAATAAATTATGGTATTTAAGATATGCCAAGAACACCGTTTTTGCGAAGAAGCCTAGATGAAAATGCAAATGTTATTTTTACATTACACGCATAGGGACGTTCTGTCAATGTTGCTTTGATCGGGCATCCGTGAAATTACCTACCTGTGCACATTGAGTTACAGACCGTAGAGCTGCGGAGTGCAGACCTCATATATTATTCGTCAAAAAAGCCACATTTACATCTAGCCAAGCAGGAGGGTGAATTTACGAAAATGCTTTCTTAGTGGAGAGATGTAATGTTTTAAAGACATACATACACACAAAATCTGAACTTCCTAGTCACAGCGTTAAGCTGTTCGTTGATATATCAGGCAGTCAGTTTATCCTTTTATATTATGTAAAGAAGAAAGTTTTGATATTATCATTGGCAAATACTAAAAGCAGCAGATCTCACACATAAGGCATCAAAAAGCGCTCCATTGTTATTCTAAGGCCCCAACCTAATAAAAACTTAAGCTTGGAACTAATTAGTAGTTCGGAGTAAGATTTGCAATTAAACATAGAGTAAAGGTAGTTATTATTTTGTAGACAAACATAGTAAAAACAGGTCCAGCGTCATTTTACAGAATGACAAAAAAAAGCACGACTGGTCCTCTTGTTTACCACCCAAATTAATGGTGTTTTGCGAGACATCTAATAGGTAAGTTTAAGTGATATTTTGAAATTGTGATGATAAAAAGAACGGCTATTCTTTTTATCATCACAGCTGAGTTTGTTGTGGGCTTCTTCTAAGACCAGGGCGCGTTTGGAAGCCTCGTACATTTAGTTTTAAGTTTACGTAATTAATTGTCACCGTATTATATTTATATTACAAATTCACACACACTTCACACTCAAAAAGTGTACAACGGTACCTATTTTGAATAAATGCTTTGAACTTTGAGTTTAAGTGTGAATTAGAGCCTCTAGTATATGGCACCTCTCTGCCTGTGCACCATTCACGTAAATATGTTTGCCAATTGTGAGTCGCGATGAAATTGGGTCTGCGAAATTATGTTGATGATAAGAAACGAAAGTCAACACGGCTTATCGTGCATCATTTTTAATGGTTGTAAGTGATTTCTCAGACTTATATTAGAAGTTCTAACCTGACATTCCCCCTTCTTTACAGTCGAGTATATTTCTAGTGGAGGGGCAGTGCGGGTGTGCGGGGCGTCCCCAGCCCGATTGCCAGTTCGACTTGTCGCCTATTATAGAACCATCATGAAATTACATTGCCAGAAAATGAAAAAAAAAACCGATTATCGTGCATCGAGAACATTGTTGCTTGAAAATATAAGCTAATAATAATGTTTTAAAAAAAAGAAAAAAACTTTGTGATATAATATATAGAAATTCAACTTTCTGTAAAATATTTTTCTGAAAAGATTTTTAAAGACGTGTATCATAATTTCATAGTTCAATAATATTATGTGGCAGCCCGAACAAAGTCGTCAGTACTTTATTTGGTTAGATGGGAAAATTACTATTGATACCTACTTTTATTCGTAGAGATGCGTTGTACTCCAAATCCTTCAATCATGTCTAATTTGGTTTATCATCATCATCATGATCAACCCATTGCCGGCTTACTACAGAGCACAGGTCTCCTCTCACAGTGAGAAGGGTTTTGGCCATAGTCTACCACGCTGGCCATGTGCGGGTTGGTAGACTTTACACATCTTTGAGAACATTATAGAGAACTCTCAGGCGTGCAGGTTTCCTCACGATGTTTAATCCGAAAAGTTAGAGGTGCGCGCCCGGGATCGAACCTCCGTCCTCCGATTAGAAGGCGGACGTTCTAACCACTAGGCTATCACAGCTTTTTTGGTTAAACTAATCCAAAATACAGCGTAGGTAGGTTTAAAAAACCAAAGCTGAATTCTGGTGTATAAATTAAACTTAATTTACTCTTTGTGAAAGCTCTATGCTTTAGTTCTGTATACCTCAAAATATTCCACATATTACACTGTCTATAAATAAATTAAATTTGAAATATTTCTCAATACATACTCTCAAACAGCATGTTTGCGAAAACCCGCATTGTTGTGTTTAACTATTTCGAACAAAGGTAGTTAGTCAACAAATTCGTCTACTTTATGTATTCCAGCTAGTGTAGCAATTCGAGTTCGTTTTCAAAGGATCCGACCATTTCAATCATTTTAGAGTTTATTATACATAACCCCATTCCGTCCTATACAAATGATAGTATAACCTCAGTGGGCGCTAACCATTTTGAGACACCGACCAATCACAAACATGTTTTCAAAAAACAATAGAAACTCAATTCGAAAATGTTTTCAAAAAACACTAGAAATTCAATTATTAGAAAACATAGTTTCGTTGGTAACTCAAAATGGTTAGCGCCTACTAAGATTTTTGCCTCTATCATTTGTATAGGATTATGTAACAGAGAGAGCGCTATACTAACTTCTTTACGCGGATACGGTACTTATAGCCATTTTAATTTTACGTGTACGATTCATATTATACTAGCTTATGCCCGCGACTTCGTCCACGATGACTACACAAATTTCAAACCCCTGTTTTACCCCCTTGGGGATTGAATTTTCAAAAATCCTTTCTTGGCGGATTTCTACGTAATAATAGCTATCTGCGTGCCTTTTAGCCCGATCCGTCCAGTAGTTTGAGCTGTGCGTTGATAGATCAGTCACCTTTTCCGTTTATATATTTAGATAATATAGAAAATGGGGACTCTGCGTCTAACAAATTTCACTAGAGTTCAGCAATCTGAGGTGATTGCTAATTAATTTACAACGGGGGAAGCCGCCCGGCCGTAAGAAACTTCCAGAAACAAACTCAAGCCTCCATATTAACGTTTCATTTTACAGTTCAGATACTTCAAAAGATTTGTTCATTTCTGAATTTGTGTTTGATCTATTCAAATATTGTGATTTAATTTGCCGAGTTTTAAATGGGCAACGAAAACTTTATACTGTCTACCTTTGAATAGTATAAATAAAACAAAGCTGATTTAGGGTACATTTATTTCGAAATCTTATGTCTACAGTGTGGCCGATTCTCTTGTACACTCTAAACTAAACTAAATTAACAAGTCTAAATCTATTGCTATTCTTTTCCGTAAGCAATATTATGAAAGGGATAGCAATAGATTTGGACGTGCCATTTAAGTTTAATTTAGGGTTTGTGTACAACGGAATTAGCCACAGTGTCCACTAGTAATAAGCCTTGAAGATGTCAGCTCTGGCAAGTCACTTGCACTGTTCTCTGTAAATTTTTACATTGTATAGTAACTTCTGGAGTTTCTTGAATATGCGTTATGACGTACATGTATGTTTCCACATCACGTCTGCTAATGTAAGAAACTCTATGGGAAGAAAGTGACTTATGTTTAATGGCGATACGATGTAAGAACTGAAACCCAAATTATTGATAGGCAGCCATTACGTGGCGGAAAATCATGACGTGAAAATATATGAGAGAAATTACTCAGCAATAACCGGTTGGAAATTATACCGGTTTATAAAAAGCTTTAGTTACAACAAAAGATATACTATAAAAAATTATTTAAAAAACCGACTTCCAAAACCACTACAAAGTAAAAAATTACTTTTGTTTCTAGTTTCTACATGTGTAGGTATGTATGTTGAAGTCGGGCGAGCTACACGCTTTGATTTCTAGTTTCTTTTTCTTTCTCTACCTGCGTAAATGTACTAACATTTGACGCCTGCCAGTGACGTCGAAGCCTCGACGATTTGTTAGAAGTTCCCTAACTGTCGTGAACTGTGGCGATACAATAGCCAGGAGCTGTGTTGGACAGGGTCCCGTCGCGCACTCTATTTGTGTAGACCAAAGTTTGTGTTTACCTTCTTCTTATAGATTTATTTGCTCAATAACCGGGGCTCGTGCCCAATCACGCCCCAATACGCTGGGAGGTTGCGTCCAGTCCTAAATAAACTTATATGGGGCCACTAAACCGCTCCAAACGTCCGAATATGAGGCCAAAAGGGCCCGAGATATGGTCAAAACGGGAGCATTCAAATAAACTACGCATTTCCGTTATTTGTTTACGATCGTGGGAAACGTGTATCGGTTCAGCGCAGGACGTGAAAATGATGTTAGGTGTTATTGTTTTACTACCAGGGGTATTATGTTTTAGCGTTGGATGACTGAACGATAGTTGCTTGTATTTCTCGCAGGAAAAACAATAATACAGTCCACTTTATTGCCTGCCTTTTTACATCACTGATTTTCATACAGAATAGTTACTTATTGCGTGCTCTCGCACAGAACTTTTATAAAAGAGAATATACTAAGTAGATTAATAAAATTAATGTTTTGCAAGAAATTGAAAGCATGTTATTAATCAATTTCGAATTAAGATAAAAAAGGAGTACAATAGAAGACATAAGAAGCGTCGGAACAAATTGTATCATGTTAGGCTCAATCTGAACAAAATATATCATCCGTTGAGGAACCACGCTGTCACCTTCAGATACACAGATACACACGTCAAACTTATAACGCCTCTTTTTGGGTCGCGGGTTAAAAGCTCCCAGCTTCGACAACCTCCATGACGCAGTGGTGAACGCTGTGATCTTACCTGTGGGAGGTGCCGGGTTCGATTCCTGGGAGGGGAAATTTGGAATTTTATTATTTCTTTTCGTCTGGTCTGGCTTTGGCCGTGACTAATACCCGGTACTATGCCGTGTTGAAACCAAAGGGGCATGGGTTTAATAAAACTGCCATACCCCTTCCAGGTTAGCCAGCTTCCATCTTAAACTGCATCATCACTTACCACCAGGTGAGATTGAAGTCAAGGGCTCACTTGTATCTGAATAAAAAAAAGCTCAGCATAATACTACATATAAGCCATTGCACACATTACAAGAGTGTACCTACAGCACTGATTCCCGCTACAGGTTTTTCGCGTTTTTCCTAGCCCAATATTCCATTATCCCCCGGGTGTTGGGGAGGTCCTGGGGGGTGTCAAAGAAATACAGCGGCTCAAATTCGGATCTCTTGATAACATACGCAAGGGACGTTATTTGCTTTCTGTAAAATGTGTAAAGCCCTTGGAGATTTACCTAAGATCCCATTTCCTACATAATGGGCCTTATTTGGACTGGCCTTTCAAGTTAGGTGACTGAAAAAATACTTATGTTATTCTTACTATACTAGGTACCCGTATAGTGGCCGCGTGGTTTTAGGATTTTAAGGTTCCGTAGCATAGTATTGTCCAGTCCCGTCTCAGTCAGTTTTTCTGTGCGTGCAGTGTCCATTTTAAAAATATAAATATATCAAAGGAAAAGCTGACTGACCGACTGATCAGCGCACAGCGCAAACTACTGGACGGATCGGGCTGAAATTTCGGGACAGACGGCGACAGAAACGACTTTGTTTTATATACTGTGTAGAGAAGAAATACAGAGATGATTTTCAATCCTGCCACGCCAGTACAATAGCTTTCTCAAAAAGCTATACAAGTACCTTCTGCATTTATGTCATGTTTATCAATATAAAAGTTAGGCAACTTTTATCGCTATAAAATTAATTAAATACACTATTTAATTAATTTTAATATTCGTGTCGAAATATTCAGGATTCGTATTTCGCAAATGAGGAACAAACTTCCATAAAAGCTCTTCTCGGAAAATTTGTAAACACCAGAGGTATTTCTGCGAAGCTTCGAAATAGCTTTCTGTATTTAATTGAATGAAAAAAAATAGAATTTTATGAAATACGTTTAGCCGCCGCGCCGCCGCAAACTGGCGAACGTTTCATTTAATTCCAACTAGCGACCAGGCCCGGCTTCGCACGGGGAGTTTATTACAATTTTAGTAGGGATCTTTATTTTTTTTGAAAATAAAAGATAGCTTCATTCACTTAGGAATAATGTAGCTTTCTACTGGTGAAAGAATTTTCAAAATCGGTTCAGCAGTTTCAGAGATTACTTCCTACAAACAAACTTACAAACTTTACCTCTTTATAATATTAGATAGATTTAAAGATATCAATGAATGTTTATTAAGCTTTGGAGAAACATAAAATGCCACTAGTGCTATATTATAAATCTAATAGCTGATACCCGCGACTTCGTCCACGTGGAATTGGGGTTTTTTTTAAATCCAGTAGGAACTCTTTGATGTTCCGGGATAAAAAGTAGCCTATGTCACTCTCCAGGTCTTTACCTATACCCATGCAAAAAATCACGTCAATCCGTTGCACCGTTGCGACGTGATTGTAGAACAAACCAACAAAAAACACACTTTCGCATTTATAATAAGGGTACTGAGGAACTGATACTTTAATGTGATAATTACGAAAGTGTGTGTCTGTCTGTCTGCTAGCTTTTCACGGCCTATCCAATTAACCAATTTTGACGAAATTTTGCTTGCATTCCAGGGCAGACTTTTTGTCGCGCAATAATGAGTTTCCAAGTGATATTTAAAACCCTAAATCCACGCGGACGAAGTCGCGGGCATCATCTAGTAAATTAATGTAAGAGGTGATAGTCTAGTGGTTAAGAAGTGGGCTTCCTATTCGGGAGTTTAACTTTTCGGAGCTATGTGCGTTTTAAGAAATTAAACATCACTTGACTTAACGCGCGGTGGATGAAACATCGTGAAAAAACTTGCATGACTGAGTTTTACGTAATATTCTCAAAGCTTGGTGAAGTCTGCAGCCACACTTGACCTGTGTGGTGGACTATGGCCAAAACATTCTCATTCTGAGAGAAGAGCCGTGCTCAGTAGTAAACCGGCGATGGGTTGATGACGATGAAGGTGTATTGTTATACCGTCTATTTTAAAACCAGCCAAGTTAGAGGTCTCGCGCACCGCGGGTTCCGTATTACGATAAAATGCGACGGGTTTCGCTTTCTTTTCCCCTTACGTGTGCTATAAGACCTACCTAACTGCCAAATTTCAAAATTCTAGGTCAATGGGCACTTTGAAAAACAAAGCTTTGTTCAGTCAAAAATAATATTTTATTCGCAAAAGCGAAAATTTTCTAAATAAATACTTCAAAGAGTGTTTAAAAGTTGAAGATAAAAATTTCGTTCAATTTATTTAAGGATTCAAAGAAAAGTGCTCGCCAAAGGAAAATGTAAATAGGTTCATAGCATTTGACAAATATGTTTGGATTGCCGCCTTATTTGAGAGCACAGATTTCCCGTTTATTTTTATGCTAGAGACTTGATAATATAAATGGTAGTTGTATAGACATGAATAAGGTAGATACAGACATAAACACAGATAGTAACTTATCTTGCCCGCGCCTACTTGATTTAGGTTGTTAAAAATACCGCGAGAACTCTTCAATTTTCCGGAATATAAAATAGCTTTTGAGTATATCCATGCAAAAACTCATGCCAATATATAAATAAATAAATAAATAAATAAAACGTTTATTTTTCAATCATCTAGTTACACACATACATGGATTTGATCTTGAACAATTTGCGTGCTTGTTGGAATAAGCAATATACAATATTAATAATGTTACAAGATCAAGAACTGGCTATCCTAGCTAGATTTTTAGATCTGTGTTAAGGATAGCCAGCCCTCTCCCTCGGTTATCTAAAAAGTAAATAAATAAATATATTGCTCCGTTGCGGCGTTATTGAAGAACAAATAGTTGTGATTTTTAAGAGATTTTCGCACAGGAATTATTACTTACGAGTTGATGCCCGCGACTTCATCCGCGTGGATTTTAAAAAATCCGTAGGAAATCTTTAATTTTCCGGGCAAAAATTAGTCTATTTCCGGTTTCAGAATGCAAGCTATCTCAGTATCCGTGAAAATCGGTTAAATGGATGGGCTTTGAAAAGCTAGCAGGCAGACAGAAAGGCGACATACTTTCGCATTTCGAATATTATTATAGTTTTAATTCCTTCTTGTCACAATAAAAAAAAAATCGAAAGCTTACCACTTTAGATTAAAATTCCGAAGTCCGTCGTGTATGTTTGTCATACATGATTATAAAATATCGGGTGTTGTATGTTGCACAGCTCGCCGCGTCTAGGACATGTAAACCCTATCTCCACATCCACCTAGCCGCAACCGCAGACCACCTGCTCCGAGAACCCAGGAAGCTCACTTGTATCTCGAGTTACCTTATTTTTGGACACATTTACAATGTTGTCATACAGTGTTTACATGCAATGAAGTATGAAGTCCTTATATTTACCTAGCGACCCGCCCCGTTTCGCACGGATGCAATGTATAGTCCGCGACAGGTTGAGTTTTCAATCGGGCCATGAGGCGGGGGGACTCCCCGCAAACCCGCACGTCACCCGCACTCGCCCACACCGGATTAGCGCGGGGGCTGTGCGGGGCGTTCCCTGCCCGATTGCCATCTCGACCTGTCGCGTACTACAGTACGTATCAGTGTGGTTCTTTTGTTATATTTAAGTTTATGGTTACATATTAAATGAATAAGACATCATGAAAGAGCCTCAATAGCCTCAACTGGTAAAGGAGTGGACTGAAAACCGAAAGGTCGACGGTTCAAACCCCGTCCGTTGCACTATTGTCGTACCTACTCCTAGCATAAGCTTTACGCTTAGTTGGAGAGGAAAGGGGAATATTAGTCATTTAACATGGCTAATATCCTTTTTAAAATATAAAAAAAAATATTTCAACAAATTGACACAAAACAATATTAATACGTATAGTCCGTAAAAAATTACTCCTCTTCGTCTGTCTGTAGATTTTTTTGAAAAAGATTATACATGTAACACAGACTTGTATATTATATGTATATCGATTATATTATGTAAGCTTTTTATTCCTTACAAACGTCTGCTCCTATCATTTTAATTTTTTTATTGGGTACAGAAATGAAAGTACTTAATAAAGGATTAATCTTATTATTTCATTAACCTCTTTTGAAACCATTAAACCCTTTTGAAAATTATTAGTCCGTAGGTACGTTAATTATCTATCTTCCATTTGAATCCCATAATAAATGTCCGTCCTAAACAAACGCGTTACGGGATAATACTTGAGGGCGAATAAACATATTATTTTGGATTAGGTATAACCAGAAAACGTTTAATTTTCAAATTTTAATTATATGATTATCCCTGACAAAGATCTGCGACCACGGTTAATGGTTATAGGGTTCCGTACCTCATAAGGAAAAAGGAACAACGAAGTGATCTTATACGTGCTCCTTTTTTCCTTTTGAGGTACGGAACCCTAAGAACGATGCTAAAACAAAGAACGTAGACTATCAATATAAGAGTAGTGCACAAACGGCCGCGACCCAAATACCTAGAGTTAGAGGTTTGTAATGCAGACCTGAATCGATATCCAATACCTAAATATTAATTACGATATCGACTGTCCATGTTGTGGTCTATCAATTCTTGCCAATTGTTTTTAAATCAACACCAGATGGGGTTTTATTTTAAACTAGAACGCCTACTTGCGAATTTATAGGCTTTCTGTTTTAATTGATGTAAATTTTCGGCGAAATCCTAAACTAACACGAAACATAATTTAGTACCTACCTGCCTATAACAAAGTTTTCTTTATAATATAGCTACATATTTCATTCGCAAATCAGAGTGGAATTTTTAGGTTTTTAATAATGTTTATTAGCTTTTGGAATAGATCGTAATTTTAGTAGAGTACCTACTGCTGTCAGTACTTTATAAGATATTCGCAATGAGGAAGTTTCCAGGCAACGTTCGATAAATTTTCGGCTTTAGGTCGTGCCAATTAATGACATAGATGAAGAGTAAGAGCTATGAAGAGTAAACAAGTCCACAGACTAAACTGTTTCAATCTACAAAATTTAAATCTGATGCGAAATTAATTAATTACATACTTCTATTATAGTTCACAGATTTTGTGGGGAAGAAACATAAGGAAAACTGTCATTGATTGACCCGACTTAAACATTAAAGTATATGTAGATCATATAGATATTATTTTTCGTCTTTAGTGGTGGTAGTATTCAGAGACATCTATGAAAATTTTATCGAACGTTGACCTGAAACTTCCTTGTTAAAAACACGACTCTACCCTGTCAAAAACGAACTAAAGTCACATACATACATGAACTCTGAAAACATTACACTTTTTAGGGTTCCGTACCTCAAAAGGCAAAACGAAACCCTTATAGGATCAATTTGTTGTCTGTCTGTCTGTCTGTCTGTCTGTCAAGAAAGCTTCAGGGTACTTCCCCTTGACCTAGAATCATGAAATTTGGCAGGTAGGTGGGTGTTATAGCTGGCTTTAGGGGAAATATCTGAAAACCGTGAATTTAGGGTTAGATCACACAAAAAAAATTAAATTGTGGTCATGAACTAATAATTAGTATTTTCAATATTCGAAGTAAGATAACTATATCAAGTGGGGTATCATATGAAAGGGCTTTACCTGTGCATTATAAAACAGATTTTTATTTATTTTTATGCATCATAGTTTTTGAATTATCGTGCAAAATGTCGAAAAAATACGACTATAGTACGGAACCCTCAGTGTGCGAGCCTGACTCGCACTTGGCTGGTTTTTTTTGTAAAGTCGTGTAAAAATGAGGTTTGCTCAAGCGAATCCAATATGCAGGCAGCCTAAGAGCACAATTATAATCCTATGACAAATTAAAGCCCGATTCGGATTGCATTTCTAGATGGGAATAATGGGCATAACGATTTTTTAAGTGGCCAGCCCTGAGGAAGAGCGGAGCGGAGTGGAGTGGAGAGTGGGAGATTAAATGACAACAATATTAATGACGAGGGCGCGCAATTAAGCGAGCTCCCGCCGCATCAATCACTACTGGGAACGTATAGGGGGTTTGATTTTGTTGCTTTATTGTGGTGCTTGTGTTATGGTGTAGATAGAACTTGGTTGGTATTTTCAGGGTTCCGTACCCGAAGGGTGCCAACGGGACCCTTTTTTATTTTTTATTCAGATACAAGTTAGCCCTTGACTGCAATCTCACCTGGTGGTAAGTGACGATGCAGTCTAAGATGGAAGCGGGCTAACCTGGAAAGGGGTATGGCAGTTTTTAATAAACCCATGCCCCTTTGGTTTCTACACAGCATCGTACCGGAACGCTAAATCACGGCACGGCTTTGCTGGTAGGGTGGTAACTAGCCACGGCCGAAGCCTCCCACCAGACCAGACCAGAAATTTAGAAATTATAAAATTCCAAATCCCTGCCAGGAATCGAACCCGGGACCTCCCACTAATAAGACCACAGCGCTTACCAGTGCGCCAGGGAGTTCGACTAAATAGCTCGTATTACTCGTCGTAAGCCTCCGCTGTCCGTCCGTCTATCTGTCTGTCAGCCAGCCGGTATCTTATGAGCCGTAATATGTACAGAGTTAAAATTTTCACAGAATATTTATACACAGGGTGTAACCAGAATTCGTCCGCGTCAAGAAAAAAAAATAACTTGGAAAATCTAAGTGTTCCTACGGCATTTAATAAAAACCTAAATCTACGCGGATAAATTGCGGGCATTATCTAGTAGTATTATAAAGCAAGTTTTAAACGAAAAACACAGCGATAAATACGTAAACAAAAGCTGTCGTTTCATTCGTTTTCAAGGCGTCTCGTCGGCTGATTGATGAAGCGGGCCGGGGCTTAATTACGCTCCGACACTTAGCTACTTTGTTACAAACATATTTACACATAAAAATGTAAGCAAAAGTAATCGAACAGAAACTTGCACGTGCTCACTTTTTCTTTTTCTGGGACTTGGGTACAAAATATGAACAGTACGCGGCCGAAAGTAATGTACATCGATCTTTCCTAGATGAATTTTTTTTTAAAATCTCGTGGGAACTCTTTATTTTTCCGGGATCAAAAGTAGCCGACATTCCTTCCTTCCCGGGGATGTAATCTAACTATGTACCAAATTTCATCAAAATCGTTTAAACTGTTGAACCGTGAAAAGATAGTAGACAGACAGACAGACTTTCGCATTTATAGTATTAGTATGGATAGTATGGATATGAATGCAAAATCTACTGCGAAAAATCAGCAAGAAACTTAGCACACATGATCTCCCCTAGCTCAAAGATGTTTGAAATAGGTAGTATTTGTTCCAAGATGATATTTTTAGGGTTCCGTACCTCCGTACCTAGAATCATGAAATTTGGCAGGTAGGTAGGTCTTATAGCAGACATTAGGTGAAAAATCTGAAGACCGTGAATTTGTGGTTACATCACACAAAAAAAAAATGCGGTCATGGACTAATAATTAGTATTTTCAATTATCAAAGTAAGATAACTATATCAAATGCGGTATCATATGAAAGGGCTTCACATGTGGATTCTAAAACAGATTTTTATACATTTTTATGAATCATAGTTTTTGATTTATCGTGCAAAATGTCGAAAAAATACAACTGTACTACGGAACCCTCGTTGCGCGAGCCTGACTCGTACTTGGCCGGTTTTTTAATCAAATGGTGGATGTCGTAATAATAAGTAAGAATGTACTAAATGCTCTAAGCAAGAAAAAACCTAAATGAACATCCTTAACGACTAATAATGACTCTTATTTAAACTGTTCAACAAAAAAAGTGTTGTGCGTAAAAAAGATGAATAGAAAACCTTTTAGCGCAGTTCATCAGCATTGTAGATTAAAGATTTATTCGCAACACATTGCTGAGTCAGCGGTATGGCGTCACGTGCCAATTTTGCATATTTTTTAACGTGGATTTTTTTAAATTATTCTAATAATATTCTACCGTTGTTGGCAGTTTTAATAATTTTGTGGTTGTTGGTACATAACCTTATTTTGTATTTGCACTACAGTATGTAACGATACTCAACTGGCATACTAAAATATTATAAAATTTTAATATGCAAAATAGTACAAATTTTTTGCTATAAATTTATCGAAATTAGGTTAGTACATATCAGCAGTAAAGTATTTCACATAAGAATATAAAGGTTCACTTTTAAGAGTTTCAATTTTAACTCATAACGCATAACGTTGGTAAACATTGGGAATCGAGGATTTACGCCGCACGGGTTATTGGGAGCGAAGACAGACAGCGATGCGCGGGGCCGCGTCGAGGCGTTGTGTGCGCGCCGCGCTGGTTAAAGCGTAATAGCGCTCGGAGCGTTCATTGCTGAACTAGCGTTGCGTGCGGCATCGCGCGCGTCGGTCGAGACGGTGAGTGTGCGCGCTCGTCGTTGCGTAGTGGCGCTCATAGCGTGCTCTATTCAAACGGCGATGTGGAGATACAAAATATAGTTTACTTATTGTAACTTATGTGCTGGGGCGACACATGAGGTTTATAATAAAGAATACTAATTTGAGAATGGGACCACTTTGAGTACAAGGATACATTTCTTATATTATAGGGCGATACTTTCTAAAGTCTGAGAGCGATTTATGGTTGAACTGACAATTTGGCTGCTTAGGCGGAGAAAACCGCGCGTCCCTCGGGATGTGTTTGGTGAATCTTTGCTTGAGATGGCTTTCAGTGTTATTAGTGAACTATCTGACATTCTTCTGAAGACTTCTATCATTCCGTGGTGATTGCAAACATTTACAAGGTACATAAATGCTGAAGATGGGATTAGGCCTGTGGATATAGTCTCCCTCGCTTCGGCGTTTGTATCGCAGTGCGCCTGGCTCTGTTTGGCGTCTGACTATCAGTTAGATGTTAGATAGGGATTAGGCCTGTAGATGCCATGGTGAGCCTTGTTCATTCTTGACAATAGTTTGCTATGTTTGAATTTGTGATTACATCGGCGTGCGTTCACACATAGTGCGAACGTATGTTAATGGGGTTGCATTCAAGTATAGTGGATGTTAAATTGAGTTGTAGGCCCATGTACTAAATCTGCAGTGAGCCTGGCTCGTCTTTAGGATTTAATTACATTGGAAACTAGAATAGGATTGGCTAGGGATGGCAGATCATACGGCTATTTCTGGTTTTGTCTTGTTCTGGTATCCTGTGTTTACTTTTGAATTATTTGCTGGTATGCGTTGGAGCGCGTTGGAAGACGCTTATGCAAAGGAGACCCAGTGCCTTTGATGCTTTGTGATTCTTATATGAAGAAGAACCTAGTATCTCGGGCTTTGTGAATCCTTTGCTGAGTTGATTCTAGCATGCTTTAATAGCTACCAATCATAGTGGGCAGGTAATGCTGCTGTTCTGTTTGTACTGTGACATGCGTTGGAATACTTAACCACCTTGTGGTGTTTACTGAATACACGCACAATATAAATGCAACATTATTATACCAATACATGAATATTGAAGGTTGGGTTAAGGCCTGTGGATATTCCCGCAGTGAGCCTGACTCTCCTTGAAACCTATTAACAGGTCTGTAGTGGGAGAGCACCACTCTAAAAATGCTGTATCAGCTATGGCTGCATCGTGGGATCATAAGAGGCACGCACCTCTTTCTAAAGTATGCTTGCATACGTTGCGCCGTTTATCAAATGATGACGTTGTGGGGGGGGGGGTGGGCTACTGTTCGTTGGTATTTTATGTACTTAGTGTCATAGGATACTAAGGGAAGGCAGAAGCTCACCGTACATGGCGCGGAGGGGCTATGTACCATCATTTACTTTTTAATTCCCCAAGTAAATGATGCCATCCTTCCAAGCTTCTATCCCAAAGGGGTTAGCAGTTTGGAGCAACAAGTCTTCCAATTCGCGAACTCCGTAAAGTCGTTGGCTTGATAAACGCGGTTCAATACGTGAACGCACATTTTGAATTGCACCAGAACGGCATTTGTCTTGTCAGACATACTCGAATGTCTACTTCCAATACGCGAACTCCGTAAAGTCGTTTAGGCCTGATGAACTCATTATTTCCGATACTCTAAAAGTTCTTGGTTTATTATGGACACAACATTTCAAGGGGTCTTACTGCTATACGATACACGTGCCACTTTAAGGGAATTAATTTAAACCGTGAAATGGAAAGATTCGAAGGAAAAATAGGGTAGAGTTTTTTTAAGACCTCGTCAGTTTAGTTACAAGTACCCGACAGAAAATATTGCACATCGGGCATTAGGCCCGGTATCCACCTAAGCGGAGAGGAGACGAGAGGAGATGCGTTTAATACACCAATCAGATTCAAAATAGATGACGTGAAAAAATTATCACGACGTCATCTTTTAGAAATCTGATTGGTTTTCTGTACACATCTCCGAAAGAGTTAAGGGCTTCGTCGAGCGTTGTCTCTATCGTTGAGATCGACATAACGTCACAAAGGACCTTTCGTCAAAGGTTGCCTGGAAGAGATCGCTTTAGCATGCATGCATGCATGCCAGAAATGGCCGATTACATTGATTCTTACTTACCTTAAAAATTAACTACCATTGTGACATGTATTCTAGCAAAATAAAGGATTTATGATTTATGATTTATTTATGATTTATGATTTATAGCGATAAGGCCGCCTTTGCATGCTACGGCCATTAAATTAAGATCCTTAAGTATGTTTTTACTATGTTTATTTGTGTTGTAATTGTTGTGCAATAAAGTATAAATAAATAGGTAAGAATGACAGAGCTTCTTAGGTACGCTCTAAGAAGCCGTAATCTCTTTCTAAAGCTCGATGTGCCATATTTTCTGCCGGGTGCAATAATATTTATCTCTTAACTAGCTTATGCCTGCGACTTCATCGGCGTGGACTACATAAATTTCAAACACCTATTTTACGATCTTAGGGATTGAATTTTCGAAAATCCTTTCTTAGCGGGCATCAACGTCATAAAAGCTATCTGCATGCCTGCAAGGCTGCACGGCGGGGGGACGACAGCTTATAGAAAAGCTAATAGTGACTGGCAACACGGAGGGCAAAAGAGCGAGAGGCCGCTCACCAGTCAGACCAGTTAAAGGGATCCAGCAGGTGTGGATTTTATCACATAGTGAAAATGGCCACCAACAGAAGCCGGTGGAAACAGAT
Source organism: Maniola hyperantus (assembly GCF_902806685.2). NCBI lineage: Eukaryota > Metazoa > Arthropoda > Insecta > Lepidoptera > Nymphalidae > Maniola > Maniola hyperantus. Next base: position 11,278,258 of record NC_048547.1, on the reverse strand, counting down.
AACCCATTCGAGGGAAGTTTGCCAGGACCACGATCTTCAGCAATACAGGAACGACCGGAGAGAGAGAAAGAGCATGCCTTTTAGCTTGATCAACATGGGGTTATTCAAGGGGCGGACTAACACATTCCTGAAAGGCCGGAAACGCATTGGTGGTTCCTCTGGTACCTACTGCAAATGTTCATGGGCCGTTTGCTCGCCATTTTTATGTAAAAAAAAAGTGTTCTCACTTCATTGAATTATACTTACATACTTCTGTTAAGTATTAGCTTGTTTCCCGTAACATAAAATATGTGGTTGTAGCCATTTTATTACCTGAAAGAGTAGAGAAAATACACGTTAATACTTATAATTTTCTAAATGGACGAGATAAATTCCGAGATAATTCCGAATTAAAAAGATAAACGATAAACTTCATTGTGCTTTACTAATGGACGATCCAACAAACCATAGGCTTTGTTATAAAGGGAGAGCATTGTTATGAAAATTGTATACTTAATAAAAACATGTTCTTGCCATCTTTAGAAACTTTATGAATGGTGCTTTATAATATAAAATGCTGATGGATATTTCTTACTTTGCCTGTTGCTACTATGACTACAAAATAAGGCCCAGTTTCCACCTAAGCGGAGAGGAGAAATGTGTTCAGTCAGCCAATCAGATGTTAAATGACGTGATAATTTTTTTAACGTCATCTATAATAATTAAGAGTCAAATTGGAGGCCCGAATACATCTCTCCGCTCCGCTTAAGTGGAAACTGGGCCTAAAGAGACACAGTAGTCCGATACCTTTGATCTCGTGGTAACGACCACCTTTCAACATATGTAGGCTGAGAGTTCTCCATAATCTTCTCAAAGGCATGTCAAGTCTGCCAATCCGTACTGGGTCAGCATGGAGGATTATGGCCAAACCCTTCTCATTCTGAGAGGAGACCCATGCTCAGTAGTGAGCCGGCGATAGGTTGATGATAATGATGGTGTCCAAAAAGTGGTTAACTGCGAAATGTAGGTTTGGAGTTAACAGTCATAGGACAGAAAAATGGATGTTTCTAAAAAGATTTCTACGCTGAAAACCTTGGTCCTTAGTATTTTTTTATTTTTATTCAGATACAAGTTAGCCCTTGACTGCAATCCCACCTGGTGGTAAGTGATGATGCAGTCTAAGATGGAAGCGGGCTGACCTGGAAGGGGTATGGCAGTTTTTTTATTATATCTACCCATGTCCCTTTGGTTTCTACACTTTTCTTTTCTTCTTTTCTTGGGAATAGGTTGGCAGAATTATACTAATGTTAAATGTTACTAGCTTAAATCTTTTAGTAGAATAGTTTCTACGAAAGACGCCAATGCTTTTGCGAAAAGGCTAACAATAAAAAGTCACAGCTTTATAGCTGTTGGAAAGCTAAGTAATTGGCAAACAGTTTAGTTTGATTTAGCAAGCGCTCGCAACTGTCGCCACTCGCCAGCAGAAAATTTGAACACATTTTTTTTACTAAAACATGACTCTTTAACTAAAATCAATGCTAACATTAGAAATGCGAAAATGTCTGTTTGTCTGTCTGCCTGCCTGCTACCGATTTTGGTACCGTTTCACCGATTTTGACAAAATTAAGTAAGTAATGTAGCTTACATCCACGGAGAAGGACATAGGCTCTGTTTTGTATCGGAAAATTAAAGAGTTCCAACTGGATTCTAAAAAACCTAAATCCACTAAAAGAATAGAATAGAATAGAAATACATTTATTGGTTGACCCAACACACGATAAGCACAAATATTTACAAAAAAAAACATTCCTTAAAAGCTAATCCAACAAAAGTGGAAAATTTCACGTTCATCATCTATTTGGTATGTACCGATAGTTTGCATTCTTAGGCTACTTATTATTCCGGAAATTCAAAAAGTTCTAACGGGATTTAAAAACTAAAACAATTCGCGAATAAAGTCGTGGGCGTCATCTAGAATTAATATAAAAATAAAAATATACATGTAAATGATAATACTCGTCGCACTCGTAATATAACAAAGCGAACAGTTACCTCAAATGCTATTTTCAATATAAAGGAACGTGTAAACGAATGTCGAACATTTATCCGCATGAACCTCGTGGGAGGACAATGTATGTCCGGCATATACAGAGTTCGTTCACTCGCGACCCACGCTGACATGATCCTTGTAGAACTCTCGCAAACGAAAGAATAAACGGATCGGCTGAACGTTACATTATAAAAAACCGGTCAAGTGCGAGTCGGACTCACACACGAAGGGTTCCGTTCCGTACCATCTTACAGGATATGTATCTTTTTTATGTCTGTGATTTAACCACAAATTAGGTACGGTTTTTGCTTGGCTTTAAAATGCAGACCACAAGTAGATACATATTATTATACAGACTAGATTAGTTGATTCTTAATAAGTTAGTCCTAAATCAGATTTGGTTAACTGCGCAGTCTTAATCAATATTTTTACGAGTATTTCGTGGGAGCAGTGTAGTAGTGTGTAGATCACATACTAAATCAATCTCAAACTCATTTCATTAATTTTATTTAAATGGATTTTGAGACCGTTAGAATCCTTGCTTTTAGTTAAATGATCGTGATAAATATTTTGACAACTTTAAAATAAAGCTACAAAAGTTCCAAGCCTGGTCTGAGAAGACAACAACAAACAGACACAAAAATCCGGAAAAGCTGCATCAATCCTTGTTACAACCTCAACAGTTGTTATTAGCTGAATTTATATACTAAACCTATTCTTTCCGCGTCAATGTATTTTAGCCAATAGCAAAAGAGTGTTAGTCAAAATAGCGTGCCTTATTTTACCCTAATCGCCCTCCCGACAAAACTATATCGGCAGATCAAAAGTCTATCGTCTGAGGAGACCTTTAAGTTATTCCTTAGAAATATTCCGAACTAAGGAGGTGTCTCATATTGGGGTATACGACCGCATGTTTTTGTCATCAGTTAGCGATGGGGTTTTTGTAAAGGTGCCTTAGTTCGCAAATCATGATGAATCAACACACCGCTAATAGCTTTGTTATTAACGTTTCGCCCAATCTTTTATCAGATAAATGAATAGGTTGGTATTATAATAATTTGCTAACTATTAAACATAATATAGGTAGCCCCAGACTTTAATAAACTGGATACTCAATGACTTCTCTATGTAAAGTCATTGCCGATACCTTTAATCACTTCCTACGCCGCATTGTATCGGAATCACTGTTTATTTGTTAGTTTGTTCGTGAATCACGCCGAAAGGGAGCAACGGATCGACGTGATTTTTTGCATGGGTACAATTGAAGACCGCGAAAGTAACATAGGCTCCCAAGGGATTTTAAAATAAGGAAGGTAAGGAAAAAACTAGGCGGTACGGGTTTGTCGCATAATTTACCACGGCCGAAACGTCCCTCACCTATACGACCTACCTACCTACTAAATTTCATGATTCTAGGTCAACGGGAAGTACCCTATAGGTTTCTTGACAGAAAGACAGGATCCCTTAAGGGTTCCGTTTTTCGTTTTGAGGTACGGAACTCTAAAAAAACTGGCACCTCAAGAATCGAACTTGGAACTTTGAATAGCGTACATAGATAGGTACACCGCTGTGAGTAAAAACAACTTTTTTCTCGATGTAAAGCTGCGAATCGCGGCGTTAGTACTATTATATTATATTCTGTGATCGCGGCATAGAAGTCCTCGAAAGCTACATAGCTATACAAAAGAGTGAGTTTACAAATAAGTGATTTATATCAGGCACGTAGGATCTTGCACCTTAAATTTGTACCCAATTTATTTCACAGGGCATATAAAAGAGTAAACTTTTAGCAACACAAAGACTGAAAGTCCCCTCCGGCCGCGCGGGACCGATCCGCTATTTTATGTTCACACTTTGAAAGGGATTTTTCACAAACTATGCATGAGAGACACCAGGAATATATTCAGCGAGTTTATTTAATATTCGAGGGCATCGAACAACACGTCTCGAGGTAGACATCTTGCCCAATTGCTATCTCTCACGAAGTCACCCATGTTTTCAGATAAAACTCTCTTCCAGTGGATCAATTTAAATATCAAAGTAGCAGCAATAAATAATAATTAAATTCGTCTCAATAAGTGTAATTGTTTTACTTACTGATAAACAGTAAACTCTTAGTAAAATCAGGTACCCACGACACATGACTACCTAGTGTGGGTACCATTAGAAAATGTTTAAATTTGTCAAAACTGTGTTGCTAAATAAATATTTTTTCATTTTCTTTTTCTTTTACATTTATCTTTAATAGAAAATTATTTGAACCAAGTGCACAGGTAAATTAGAAAATCGGCAATTTATTTAGTATTCTATTGCCGTTTTGGAATGCAATTTCTGCCGAAAAGAGTCTAAAAAGAGAGCAACTCAAAAATCTTTTCTTACAATAAGACACATCAAAAATTACAATTTCTAGGTATTATTACCTAGTACCTTGAACTGTATCATCATTTATCACTTTACCATCATGACGTGTGATTGCAGTCAAGATTTAGCATATGTTTTATTTAAATAAAACTCAAAACTTCACGTAAAGATCAACGAGACCTTGTCTAGCTTCACTCTATATATTTTTGACCAAATGATCTAGTAGTTTAGCAAATTAAGATTAAAACGTCACTCCCTCTAGAAAAAAAGACAGGGCTTTCAGTTCGAGGCTTCGAGGCTTTGAAAGGGACCTATTTCCATAAAGCGATGCGGGTTGACGACTTATCATTTTTCTATTGTTCGAGCGTCTGGTTAATGAACCTCCATTTTCATAACAATCAGGTTCATGAACTCAATGACGATGTACGGAAGCCAAAGATTAATAAAGGACCTAAACATTCTATTGATCAATCAATAGAATGTTTACATATTTATAAACAAGCTTATGCTCGCGACTTCGTCCACGTGGACTACACAAATTTCAAACCTCTATTTTACCCCCTTAGGCCGGCCATACACGGACTGCTCAAGCGGTTAGCCAGTGATCAACATACACGGACCGCTCGAGCAGTCAGAGTCAACAGCTTGAAGCTGCCATCGAGCAAGTAGCCTAACTGCTCGATGGCAGCTTCAAGCTTCAAGCAATTTCAATGCGGGCGGGAAGCGTGCGCGACGTGGAATGAGGAGCGGGGGCGGAGGTAACTGCGCGAGAGCGGTGGATAGCTCGAGCAGTCAGTGTATGCCTGGCGACTGCTTGACCGCCCAACCACCCGAAGCAGTTACAACTGCTTGAGCGGTTCGTGTACGTACGTACGTAGAAGTCTGTAGTTCAATACGCAGTCGCAGCTTGAAGCAGTCCATCCTGACTGCTTCAAGCTGTCCGTGTATGGCTGATCTTGGGGATTGAATTTTCAAAAATCCTTTCTTAGCGGATGCCTGTCGTAACAGCTATCTGCATGCCAAACAGCCCGATCCGTCCAGTAGTTTAATCTGTGCGTTGATAGATCAGTCAGTCAGTCAGTCAGCTTTTCCTTTTATATATTCTGATATGTGTACAGAAAATGAACAGACAAGCCTCCCCAGGCTAGTCTGTTAAGTTTGTGTACATTTTTTTAAACTACCAGCAGTGAGGCTGGGCATGACAGACCACTTATTTTAAGGAGGTATACAATTTGCCGGGAACACTTCCTAGTAATTACTTTTTAGATTTTAAAAGCAGCGCTTGGTGGTAATTATTTTTGCTCTGTTATGGCAATGAGGTGTTGTTAGTGTACGATGGTTTCTATCGCATACAATGTACGCAAAAGTTTTTTTTAATTTACGTTCCATCAGTATTTCGGAGAGTATCTTATCAAAATCTTGTAATATATAGTCCGTACAAATGACTTTTCAGGTAGACGCTTGAAATATTTACAGAATATTTAGTTATATATTCACTTTAATTAAAAATAAATAGTTAAAATAAAATAAAACAAATATTTAAGGGGGCTCCCATACAACAAACGTGAATTTTTGCCCAATTTTTATAGATAATGGTACGGAACCCTCCGTACGCGAGGCCGACCCGCACTTGGCCGGTTTTTTTCACACCCCTTATCAGTTTCTACACGGCATCATATCGGAACGCTAAATCGCTTGGCAGCACCTGTGCCGGTGAGGTGGTAAATAGATACGAGTTTTGTCTGGACAAAACCAGAAGCACGCATCTCTAAGTTTTCGGAGTACGTGTATTTGTAAGAAAATGTTGGGTATGTCAAACTTTTACGAAGTAACAGGCGAAGTTAATATATAGCGTGTAAAAACAGTAGATAATATCGCGGGTCGTGCGGAGCCTACATAATATCGACTCTATTTCATGTTCACACTTTTGAAAGAGAATTTTCGTCAAGCATGAATGGGACGCGACAAATATATGGATTATGTAACTGACATAAGAAGTTATGAAAAATTTCCTCGATGAAAAAGTTATCATTAAAGCGGCGTTACTACATTGCAACGTGATTGGAGGACAAACCAAGAAACAAAAGCACTTTCAACCGGGTCACAGCTGAAAATTAGCATCCTGCATTTTATGCGTGTTAACGCATATGATGCAAGACAATACGCTGAGCTGTACACCCATTTGGGGTGATGTCACCGATGAAAATGTTACATGTGTATGCTTTGTTTTTATTTGTGACACCAACAACAAATAAATACATTTTCCATCTTTCTTTCTCGTTTTTATAATAATATGGGTAGTGATTATCTTCCACTTTTTATATGTACAAGACATATTATAGGTATGATTTGTACAATACAAGTACAAGGGGGCTACAATCGTGAATGGCAACATAAATTTATGAAAGGACGATAACGCTACGGGTCGGCAGTCGAAAAATTGTACCCACTTCCATCTATTAAGGCGGACATAGTCGGCTGTGATTCTTTGCCCCTGCAGACAAGCCCAGTGACGTTGATATATTTCTCCAATCGTAAATTACTTGCACCGAGGCACTTGCAAGAATAAATGGGGATCCCTAGTGGTGAAATTTTTACAACGATGCAAACACGGACTCGTGTGAAGTGATTTTCTTCGTCGTTTCTAATACGCACTGCTAGAATGTAGAGTGTCCTTCGGGCCTCCATTTTCCCCGCCAGCTATAATACTGGTTCAGTCATCGTGGTGTGAAGGAGTACCAAACATCCACTAAATTTTATGTTACTCGGTGACGCCCGCGGCTTCGTCAGCGTGGTTGTATATCTATAAAATCCCGCGGGAACGTTTACGGGTTAAAAAGTAGCTCATCTGTTAATCCAAGGTATAATCTATCTACTAAGCTAACCGCTACGATTTGGAATACCCTTCCAACACCAGTTTTCCCCTACAATTATAATATGAGTACCTTCTAGTCAAGAGTGAATAGGTATCTTCTAGGCAAGCGCGCTCAATCTTAGGCTGCATCATCATTTGCCACCAGGTCTGATTGCAGCTAAGCGCTAGTTTATAAATTAAAAAAATCTACATTCTACCAAATCCGTCCAGTTGTTTTTGCGTGAAAGAGTAACAAACATACACGCACACACACACAAACACATACTTATAAACTTTCGCCTTTATAATATGAGTGTGATTAGGATAGCTTAGCGTTAGATAAAATTTTATTGAAGCAGTAGCACTAACATTCAGAAACGAAATGGGTAAAATGAAATCAAATAGGCGTATCTTGATATTATTTGGCAAGGGAGGAATTTCCCAATAATGCCAGCGGTGCTCGAAACATATCTAATAATGTCTTTTTTTCTGTAAAATAAATTATGCATTGTATTGAAAATATTTATTTAAATTCAACGTATTAATTATGGCTATGTTAGGAGTTTACACGAGGGATAAGATCCGAAATGAGTAGATCCGCAGGAGAACCAAGGTCACTGACATATTCCAATAGCTGAAGTGGCAGTGGGCAGGTCATGCCTGTCGTAAAGGCGATGGCCATTGGAGCTGGAAAGTCCTTGAGTGGAGACCGCATAGTGTGGGACGCCCTCTAGCACGATGGACCGACGACATAAAGAGGCTGGCGGGAAGTGGCTGGATGAGGAAGAGGGATGCAGGTTCAATCTCTGCCGGTTCCGCAATTTTTGATATGTTTAGAATAGAATAGAATGTTTTTTTATTCATGTTAACTTTTTACAAGTGCTTATGAATAGTCAGGTAGTTTTAATTTACCACTGGTTCGGAATGCCGTTCCTACCGAGAAGAACCAGCAAGAAACTCGGCGGTTGCTCTTTTTAATTTTTCAATTTACAATGTTATTATACCGTGCTATACAAGCCATTGCAGCCCCGTGCATTGCTGTAGCGAGTCAAATCCAAGCTTTTTTATCGTTTACATAGTCTGCGACTGTATAATATGCTTTTTTAGGAGCATACTTTTAACAGATTTTTCAAACTTGTGTAAAGGCAAGTCTAAAATTGCTTGTGGAATTTTATTACAAAATATTACACTCATTCCCACAAATGACTTTCCCACCTTCCAGAGGCGGAGCGCAGGAGTAGCTAGCTTATTTTTGTTTCTAGTTTGCCTATCAAGGAGATCACTGATTTTTTTGTAACTGTGAATGTTTTGTCGTACAAAAACTATATTATTGTAAATATATTGGGATTAAATATTTACATATACCTTTGTTAAGATAGGTATAAAGTTGCATAAAACATTTGATGTCCTAACTTAGTATATCCAATTTGAATTTTATTAGATACTCTACCTTTAATAAAATGTGCCGAGGAGCTTACGTAAGGAAGATCCGTGCCAAGGCAATAATGGCCGTCTAGACCCAAACATACCTACTTAAGTCGGATGGAAGGAAAATTCAAAGACTTTAAGACTCCTATTTTCATACTCTGAATATATTACATTCATGTTTCAGCGAGGTTTATCTTGGGACCAAGAACTAATATATCCCGAATAGGATCTTTTGTGTATGATGTACAGTGATAATATGACGCGTGTTGACCTAAGGTACTATGTAGATTTTAAATTATAAACTAGCCCTTGACTGCAATCAGTACCCACCCCACTTGGTAAATTAATTTTACTTTGAAAGTCGAAAATACTAATTAATTATTTGTTCATGAACACATTTCAATTTTTTTGTGAAATTTAGGGTTTTGGTATTTTTCCCCTTGCGTGTGCTATTAACCTACCTACCTGCCAAATTTCATGATTCTAGGTCAACGGGAAGTCCCCTATAGGTGGGGAAGTACCCTTGACAGACAGACAGACAACAGAGTGATCTTATAAGGGTTCCGTTTTTCCTTTTGAGGTATGGAACCATAAAAATTGTTTTACTTTCTTTTATTTTCAAACAAATAGCCAAAATAAACAATATGTGAAAGTACCTTATGTATTTGCTGGGTGGTAATACCTATATTGTACATTTATTGTATCACTCTTGGCAAAAACAAATGAACCGGCATCAATCATGTATTAACAAATCGACTTCAATTGAAGCGTGAATCGATTTCGGAATTGTACTTCGACTTTCTTGTTATTCGATTCGATTTAAACAAAGCGAACATTATGTAACTGGTTGGGTTGAGTTGGGGGCATGTTGGGGGTTAATAAAGACTGACAACAGGATAAAGACTGGGGAGACGTGATAAAACATTTGGTAATTTACGATTCCGTTTGCTTCCTCAATCCCTGTAATCTTATTCGTCAAAACATACATTTTTATTTATTTCGGCAGTAGAGTCGCTGGTTTTTAAGAGAAGTGTACTCGTAGCATGTTCTATACAAACGTAGTTTTTTTAAATAGCGAGGAAACGAGCAGGAGTCCCTGTTATTAAGTGATTATTGCCGCCCATGAATAGTTGCATCATATGCAAATGCATTATAATTTTTGAATTATCGTGCAAAATGTCGAATAAAATACGACTGTAGTACGGAACCCTCGTCGCACGAGCTTGACTCGCACTTGGCCGGTGTTTGCGTAGGGAGATAAAAATAAATAAAGGCTGAGAGAGGAAGACAAAATACAGACAAATATAGGCAAGAAGCGTGCCAAAATTTAATCTTAAAAGTATTAAAGAACACTTCACGAATCACTAAAGTGTCACCTCCACCGCGGCTCCTTAATGAATTTCTTTATGAGACTGCCAATCTTCAGGGAATCGAGTTTTACGAAGGATTTTGGAAAATATTTAATAGGGATTTTTTTTGCGACGGCCTATTTTTCTTCTAATTAGCTGTTTCAAGAAGATCGCAAGGCTTTTAGTAGGTACTAGATAATGCCCGCGACTTCATCCGCGTGGATTTAGGTTTTTGAAAATCCCGAAAGACCTCAACAATAGGTTCATCACGATCGACTCATCGCCAGTCCACTACTGAGCACAGATATTCTCTCAGAATAATAACGCATTTTTTCTAAGAGAAGCCAATCCGCTCTTGGCCAGCGTGGTAGACTACCTATGGTCGTTTGGCCAGAGTCTACCACGCTGGCCAAGTGCGGATTGGCAGACTTCACACAGCGTCGTGAACATTATGGAGAAATCTCAGGTATACAGGTTTCCACACAATGTGTTGCTTAATCGTTAAAGCAGTGATATTAATTGCTTAAACCCACATAACTCCGAAAAGTTAGAATTGCGTACCCGGAATCGAATCTCTGACGTTCCGAATAAAAGGCGTAGGCTATCACGGCTCTCAAACATTATATTAGGTTCATCATCATCATCATCAATTAATAGACGTTCACATCTGGACATAGGTCTCTTGTAGGGACCACACGCCACGGTCATTCTACCGCAATCGCGCAGCAGGTGAGATCGCAATCAAGGGCTAACTTGTATCAGAATAAACAAAACACCAAAATATTAAGGTTAAAAAGTCTTAATTTAAAAAGGACTCGAACACGAACGGTACCGTGCCATCGTACAAGAATTTGAAACGATGACATCTTTGCGTAGAAAGAAATACGCCTAAAGTTTAGATGTATTCGAAACTAACAGCTTTTCAGATTCAGTCCGCCATTTTCCGCTGAGCTATTGACAATGAAAGTAGGTAATATTCAAGTAATATTCCGACAATTTGCTATCCCATTTTTCAGCACCTCGGGCGTTATCGGGAATCTCCGCCGGTGCCAAATAATAACGAGGTTCGGCAATTTGCGTTTCTTCCCCCTATTTCCCTGCCTGAATGTATCAGCGCCCGCATTTCTCGATACAATTGAATAAATTTTACCTTACACGATTGAAAGTAGTGACGGAAATATTTTTGAAATATTCGCTTCTATATTTTGTAAGATATTTACAGGCCTTTGCAGGGTTTCGTACCAAAATAGTGAAAATGGAACCCTTAGGCGTTGTCCTAATACAACGCGAATGCCCGATCATCGGAAGTTCGCGCGAGTTTTACTCCGCGATCAAACAAACATACCTACTGATAGGCATCGATATAAATGACAAGATATGCCCAAGCGAACAAAATCTCTCATGGTTTTGGAACCAAATAAATTAGCGCCACCTCTTAGATACTAATGAACGATCCGTTTGAAATCCAGACGTCACTGAGGTTGCATTGGTGCTAAAGCACCACTGAGTCGGTGCCATTTTGTTTGTTCAATGGCCCTGTCCATACGAAGTAATATATATGTCAATGCTGATAGATGTGCTAATTGGCATTCGGGCGATGATCGTATTCTCGTTCTATTTGACGCAAGTACGCGACGGTCGCATCGCTTACTCGCGCGACGATCGCGTAATCGCGTTGTATTAGGACAACGCCTTAGGGTGCGTCTTTCTCCGTCCGTCCTTCCGTCTGTCTGTCTGTCACAGTCGATTATTTTGTATTTAATTAGCGAGCAAAGAACGCAGCATACTAGATTTAAAACTAGCAGATCGCGTAAGGAATTCTGCTTCTCGTATACGTTCCAAAACGCGAGTAGTCTAAATTGCCCCTGCAGCTGCTTTAGCTAAATGAGACTGGGCAGATCATGTGTGTTGCATGTCAGACAGTACAGGATAATTTAGAAATAGAACAGAATTAGAATTAGCTAGCAAACGAGCAGCACTCAGAACTTATTTGGACTATCTATGCCATAGAGACTATCGGAGGTAGTTTATACGGTGTAATATTGAGCATCGCTAGACTCCTAGAGATGAGGACGAGTCAGTGTGGAGGCATGGCGCGGTGAAGCGGCGCAAGTCGTGCGGCGTTCCTCACCGCATGTTGCGCTTGCACCCGACAGATTCAATCAGCCGCCAACACCGCGAATATGTTTTCAGTAAGCTCTACTGTCGTATAGAAGCAGGCGTTACTGTGCGGAAGTCCATGATATACAATGAACCAAAAACTTAATTTGCTATACCTAATCCACTGAAACAGGTCGAATTTATATAGTGCAACATGCAGCATGCGAAATGCACCGCCCGCCCTCCTATTGCAAAACATGAAGAAAAAAGCAGCCACCAGGCAAGCAATAGGTGCTTTTGGTTCATTGTATAGCTCTACTGTCCACTAATACTCTACTCTACTGTCTATACACACATAGGCTACCTGTGAAATAATCCATCTCCAGTCTATACGTTGTAATATCAGGCATCGCTAGAGGTCAGAGCGAGTCAGTGTGTGAGGCGATGCACGCCGTGCGGTGTACCTCGCCGCATGTTGCGCTTGCACCAGACAGATTCAATCAGCCGCCAACACCGCGAACATGGTTTCAGTGAGCTCTCTACTGCAGAGTACAGTCTACATAGGCTACCTAGTACTTTTAGTCCTTGATAATGTCGATAATACTTCTTACAAAACTATTAGAGGGGTAAACCGAGATTTTGTTAAATTAATATTTATTAACAGAACGATAATGATTATCTCCAAACGAAGATTCTTATATACTAGTATTTAAAGAACGTAGGGATAATCATCATCATGATCAACCTATCGGCGCCCTACTAATGAACGGTTTCCTACATTTTATATTTTTTTAGGAATTTTATACAATGGCTATGCCATGGCAAATATTTAAGGTCTGAACTCCTAGTAGGTCTAATCCTATTTTCTCAAACATCGAATACTCCGTCTATTATTTATTGACAATGCCAATTATTCGTACATCTACTCACAGGAAAACGATTTGTTAATTTTCAATAACAAGCGGGCGTTTGGAAAAATGACTTTTAGCAACGTGTCGGCAAAAACAAATTAAAGTTCCCAAACGCGTTCCTCTGCAATTTCACCGAAGGCAACTTTTTACGAGCATCAATATAGGAGAAATATTTGTGTGGCCGAGTGGACGGCGGAGTTTAAAGCTATTGTAGCAACGAGCAAAAAGCACACTCTCCACTTCCACGAGGGACGCTGCCATACTACAAGACCTTTAGATCCAAAAAATATCTAATTTTATTTATTTGGACATCTTTATTGATTAAGTAGCTTATGCCCGCGACTTCGTTCGCGTGGACTACACAAATTTCAAACCCCTATTTTACCCCCTTAGGGGTTGAATTTTCAAAAATCCTTTCTTAGCGGATGCTTACGTCATAATAGCTATCTGCATGCCAAATTTCAGCCCGATCCGTCCAGTAGTTTGAGCTGTGCGTTGATAGATAAGTCAGTCAGTCAGTCAGTCAGTCACCTTTTCCTTCTATACATTTAGGTAGATACAAAGAATAAAAAATATTTTGTAAACGCGTATGAGTCACTGTTGTGCTATTATTGTTGTGCAAAAGGCCATAATATATTGTTTTACTGCTTACACTCCAAAGTGGGAACGTCAGCCGCGCGGCGGGCTGAGCTAAACTGAGTTTTAAACTGTGAGTTGGGCTTCATGTAAATGTGCCCAAAACCTGGGAGGATTATTCCTCTCAGGTTTTGCGTACATTGAGACTTTTTAGACAGTTGTCAGTGAGTAAGAGATGTTTACTACAACTAGCTCAGGTTACACAAATAAAGTTCCGTGTCCGCTGGAAAATGTGAAGTTTCACTAAAAACGGATAGTGCAAAACGGAACGTTGCTCTTTGTAATATTACGTTTTCCGAACCAAAGGAAATTCGTCCCCTGCTGAGTGATTGTTGCTTTGATAAATGACTGAGACGGCAGTGCGACGAATCTATCTATTGACCTTGAAGTGTCTAAAGATATACTAGTATTTTGGTAAAATATTACATTTCTGAATGTACCGATTATTGTATTGAAAGCATAATAGCAGTGCTACCAACCGTACCTACAAAAATTCGCTTTCCGTGAGACATAGCAAACGATTGTATGTTTATAAAACTAATTTAAGTAGATGTCTTCCCCTTTCTAATACGCAGCGATGCGAGTGTCCTCGCTCGCGCGCTCTTTAGTATCTTAGTTGTGGTCAACGACCGTGCGCGCATGAAATTTAAACAATAAAACGGGATTAATTATAACAATTTTCAAAGTAAGATTACTTCGTGATTTTAAAGTTTTTTAAGGTAGCAAGTGTTACATAATAATATTATGAAAAGGCTTTTCACGTGATTTTTCACATGCTGCCTGTGAAATCGTCAATTTCTAGTAACGTCATATTTAACGCTGCATTTAGCTTATGCAGGGGTATATGCGTTGCGCTTATACTCCGTCTGAAAATAAAGATTCATCTCATCTCATGAGAAAAAATTTCATTACGAAAAGTAAGCAAAGAGCACATAGTTGGAATTTTCTTTATCCTCATGTTTTTGAAAAAATAAGGCCATATGCAAAACTTGGTATGAAATATTTTCAAAACCCGCACTAATATAACACGAAATATGCTAAAAGCGGCTAAAAGAGATGGACAAAATTCTAGAATCATTTCTCTCTGCTTCTGATTTATGCTGCCATTCTTTAAGCGTGGGTACCACCTAATATTTTGAAGCTTTTATCTTCACATGTTTTTGTACATATTTACCTTTTAGCGCACAATATTATGAATAAAAACATTACCATGTTATAAGCACACGTTGACCTATTTTTGTTATTAACCTAGCTGACCCATCTCAAACTCAAATTCAGATTTTTTTAGTTCATGTAGATTGTAGGACTACCAGTGTCTCTTCTTATGTTACGTTTGTGACTCTACCACCGGTTTGGAAAGTAGATTTTACTGAGAAGAGCCTGCAAAAACTCAGGAGTAACTCTTTTCAAATCTTATGGCCTAAGAGCCTGTGAGGACCAAGACTCGTTATTTTATAAAAACTGAAAGTTTCTAAATCCCCAACACAGGTAGGAATGATCAGCGACTATGAAGTTTGGATCATCGTGGCTTTGGCAGATAACAGGTAACAAAGGTGTATAAAATCTTTCGTCAAAGTATAAAGCGTAATTTTTTATATTTTCTTCGGAATAGTATTAGAAATCAAGTCATGCATTGCCAGACACTTAGTATCGTGGCAACCCCCTGCCAGACACCCTTAAACTTTAAGGTAATTTTAGTACGTTGGTATAGTTGGTTTAAGATGTTTCCTACACTCGCTTTGGCCACAATGCTTTAAAGTCCCACATTACAATACCGTTATACCCTCAAAGTTAAGGGTGTCCAACTGTCCATTGCTGAACATATTGTACCCATAGGTCTCGTGACTTCAATAGTACAACGGTATTGTAATGTGGGACTTTGAAGCACTGTGGCCAAAGTAGAAAGCATCTTGAACCAACTATATAAACGTACTAAAATCACCTTAATAATGAATAAGATGAAAACTTTCGCTGTGTTAAAAGCGAACTTTAAACTGAAGTTTGAAGACTGAATAGCACGTAGTTTATTCCTTCGTTTAAAATTCACTAAAATTCAGCAAGGGCACTTACGCTGAAATCTCGCAAAAGCAGATAAGAATTTCTCCGTGCAATTTTTTCAAGTAACGCAAGCAAGTCGTACGCTTTCACTGAGAGCATATTCTTGAACTTTTTTCAGCTCTACGAAATAATTATGCTGCAATTTTTCGTGTAAGTATTTTTTTTTTTGTTAAAATTTACGTATCTACATCGTAAAAATTTTGGTGGAAACATAAATTTTTGCTATTGTGTTGCGCCTAATGGAAACAAGTGTTTCCTTGTAGATACCAAAGAGGTATCGGTAAAAACTACCATACCCTTCTAGGTTAGCACGCTTCCTTCTTAGACTGCATCATCACTTACCACCAGGTAAGATTGCAGTCAAGGGCTAAATTGTATCTGAATTAAAAAACAAATTAAACAAACACAAGTGAGGTCTAGAGTCTAGACTCTATATCCTGAGAACTTTTTCGATTATTCAAAAACCATACAAGGAAAGGTGCAATACCAATTATAAACAATATGTTTTATATTCGTAACAAATCATTGGAAGTTATTAAAATTCATTATTGAAGCGAAGGAGAGATATTGATCAAGCACACTGGCGCCTCTCAAATAGGGTTGTCACTTCAATACAATAAAACTTGTAGTAGCTTACTTGATTACAGTACAACTTAGCATTTCTGCGCTAAAAGACAACCTAATTTACCTAACAATATTATGGCCGTCGCGCGTTGTAGACAAAATTCGGTCAGGGGGACAATTTTTATGGGATAAAATGCACAGTTGCTGCAATATTCTGTGAATTTAATTTACTGTATATATCAGCTTCATATTGTAATTCTTTGTCATATTATTGTTAAGTATTGCCTGAACTAAAATTTGTTTATTGAATAATAACTTTAACCAAGGACAATAACTGCGACTGCAAAACAAGCTCTTTGAACTTCTACTGCTTTCCGATATGCATATTCAACATCTTCAACCCATCGCCGGCTCACTATTGAGCACGGGTACCGTCTTAGAAGCTGCCTCACTCTACCACGCTGGCCAAGTGCAGATTAGTAGACTTCACACACTTTTGAGGACATTATGGAGAATTTCGAGTAAAAGCATTTTTTTTATAAAAAATAAATTTTTTTCATTAAAAAAAAAGCGGTATGTTTACCAAATATGTATACTCGATCATAGTAGGTAAAAGGTATACGATAACACCTGAAAGCCAATAACTAAAACAGGAAGAAAAATAGTTCCCAATTTATAGATATCGTGCCGATACAGTAAAATGGTGACGCTATCAATTTCCACTCGTCGGTAACCCTACTCAAACTTCGCAGACTGGTAAACAACGCCGGTGTCGCCAACGTATAATTTATATACTTTTTAGGGTTCCGTACCTCAAAAGGAAAAACGGAACCCTTATAAGATCACTTTGAACCCAGACACAAACACCCAGAATCATGAAATTTGGCAGGTAGGTAGGTCTTATAGCAGACATTCGGGGGGAAATCTGAAAACCACGAATTTGTGGTTACATCACAAAAAAAATGTGGTCATGAACTAATAATTTAGTATTTTCAATTTTCGAAGTAAGATAACTATATCAAATGAAAGGTCTTCACCTGTGCATTCTAAAACAGATTTTTATTTATTATTATGCATCACAGTTTTTGAATTATCATGCAAAATGTCGAAAAAATACGACTGTAGTACGGAACTCTCGTTGCGCGAGCCTGACTCTCACTTGGCCGGTTTTTTTAGGTTTTTGTAGACAAGACAAACTAAATTCTAGTATATTATGGACCAAGACCCCGCGAGGGCCAGACCTTCGTCATTCTATAAAAGCTGAAAGTTTATCTGCGTATTGTCTCCAACCAATCAAAGGGCAGAATTTTTGACTATTACGATAACGACATTTTTCTTACACAATGAGAAGGTTTCCAGGCGCTAAATACTACCACCACTAAAGATGAAAAATAATACCTATATGATCTATGCTTTAAATTTTTAATTTTAAAGCGGATGCGAAATTAATTAATTACTTCTATTATAGTTCACAGATTTTGTGTGAAGAAACGTAAGGAAAATCGCAGTGCACGCTAGCTGTTACTCTTCATATGTCATTGATTGACACGACCTAAACATAAAAGCATAGATCATATACATAGATATAGGTATTATTTTTCATCTTTAGTGGTGGTAGTATTAAGCGCCATCTATGAAAATTTTCTCTAACGTTGCCTGGAAACCTACTCATTGGTGGGCACAGGTCAGCTAGTTTAGTTACATACATGTGGAGTAGGTATAGTAGGTAAGTTAAATATTAATAGCGTGCAGTCCCCGACCTCAACCAGCCAGTAAAATGTAAACAGTGCCGTAGGGACACAACTTTGTCGGAGCGCGAGTGGTGTGCACTGCGCAGATGGTTTTATTTGCAAAATACCAGCCATGTTCTGTCAAAACTTTATTCGAATAACTATGCTATAGACCTAACTTTGACAATGTCGAGTGTAGTCTATAACTAGCCGGGTGGGATAAAAATATTTATAATACTATAGTTCCGTACTAAATGTCATCAGGATCATTTTTAGGGTCCCGTTGGCACGCTTCGAGTACGGAACCCTAAAAATGATCCAGATGACATTCCACCACGAAAAAAGAAAAGTTGTTTACTTTGTTCCATAGAACAATTAAACAAAGAAATTGTCTAAAAAGAATCTCAATTGTTCTATGGAACAAATTAGGATAAATTTGTCCCATTTTGTCCGATGACGTCAAGATCTATAGAACAAAATGGGACTTACCCATGTTTTGTGCACTACTCTATCCACGTAATTAGAGTAGTACGGAAAACATAGGCTCGTTTATGATTGGTTGGTCACTCAAAATGGTAAACGCCCTATTTTAATGTAGATAACGGGTACATACCGCGATTAATTTTTGTTTTTATTTGTCGATATTCCAACCCAATTGCACGGGTCGTGGTCACGACGGGACTGTGGTGTTCGGTTTCGGTTGAGGTGGGGCTCGGAAGTTCGAACTGTCAAGGGCAGTAGCGAACTACACTCTTTCTTGATCTTTTCGCTGGAACTACACGAGCTAAACGCCTATTCACTTTTTGTCCTTGTCATTTGTGTGGTATGTAATAGAAATAACTCTATAATTAACTTCTCTCCATGAAAAGAGTATATAGTTCTTGCGTAACAAGATTAAAGTCCACGTAACAAGGTCTGTTTCATAACATTCACAACTCGGAACACAACTCATACATCTTATTAGAGAAGTTATATCTCGGAAGCTGGAACGGGGAGGAGCGAATGCCATTTTCAGTATGTCAGGTGACACAACAAGTATGCATTACCCAGGTCATGTTATGAATTCAAGATGAGCTTTGCGCTGGATCTAATTTCGTGCGTATTATCGTAGACTTCGGAATTAACTAACTAAACTAGGTAGATTTGACGACCTCCCTGGCGCAGTGGTGAGCGCTATGGTCTGGTTAGTGGGAGGTCTTGGGTTCGATTCTCGGCAGGGGAAATTTGGAATTTTATAATTTCTAAATTTTCTCTAGACTTCGGCCGTGGCTAGTTAGTAGTTACCACCCTATCGGCAAAGCTCTGCCGTCAAGCGATTTAGCGTTCCAGTACGATCCCATGTAGAAACCAAAGGGGTATGGGTTTAATAAAAACTGACATAATCCTTCCAGGTTAGCCCGCTTCTATCCTCGACTGCATCATCACTTACCACCAAATGAGATTGTAGTCAAGGGCTGGGAATAAGCTATTATCAAAATATATTGGATAAAAGAGCCTTCGTGTTTATATTACACAAAGAATACAATTTTCCTTCTGTAATTTAGCAATAAACCTGTGTAACGGGATACAGAAGCCAAACGTAAACATACAATAAACATCCTCAAAGGAATATTTTTAGTTGCGTAAACACGAAACCTAAGAGCATCCACAGGAGTTGCGGAGTACAGTTTGTTTACACAACCCCTACAAATGTTGGCCACAAAAGAATAACTTGAATATAAACTTGCGGTTAGACCACGAGTCGACGAAGTAATTGGAGCGAAGTTTTAAAACTGCAAATGTTGAAAATTCTATTGAAAGGTTCCTTCGTAGATATACCTACAACTTACTATGTACTGTAAAGTACTGAATTTTTTTAAATATAGGTATTCATTCTAGCACGGTTCTATTATCAGAAATCCTTTTTTTAGGGTTCCGTACCTCAAAAGGAAAAACGGAACCCTTATAGGATCGCATGTCTGTCTGTCTGTCTGTCTATCAAGAAGCCTACAGGGTACTTCCCGTTGACCTAGAATCATGAAATTTGGCAGGTAGGTAGATCTTATCCCGCGGGCCGCGTCCGGCCCTCAGACCATTTCAATACGGCCCGCCACCAGAATCTCAAGAGGATTTTTAGACGGCCGGCACTCGATGTAACCACGCATGCTGAAAATAGCGCGCGTTTTGCGAGACGTGCGACCATTTAAAAACTATAAAAAAGATTTTTTTTATAGTTTTTAAATCATCAGTCATTTCATATTTCAATAAAAAGCTTGAAAACGTGTTTCCGGTTCAGATCTTGGCCACCTCCTTTGACCCTGGCCCGCTAACACGCCCTAAATCTTAAAGATGGCACTTTAGGAAAATTTGTTTGACACCCCTGTTTTAGACTTTCAGCAGTGGGAAATATGACGCAGAGAGAGAGAAAAGTTCTGGATGGGTCAAGTTAACCTTGTCATCACTGAGCACGGGTCTCCTATCAGAATGAGAAGGGTTTGTTAGTTCATAACGCTGGCCAAGTGCGGATTGGTAGACTTCACACGCCTTTGAGAACATTATAGAGAACTCTCAGGCATGCAGGTTTCCTTATGATGTTTTCCTTCACTGTCAAAACTGTTTAAAACGTATCTCAATTCTAAATGTGTATAAAACTGGTAATGCCAACGGAATGACCTACATGAATACTGTACCAATAAAAACGAAACGACAAAATAATAAAAACGAAAGCGTCGTTCCGTTATTTATTTTTCAAATTATCGTGAAACGTGATTTAAACTTGAATCGTGTTTAAAAATGCCATTTTAAAATCCAAATAGGATTGGGAAACATGAAAGACTTATTTTTTAACAAAAAATACGGTTTGGCTTTTGAAGCGCGAAACAAATCGCTAAAGCACAGCAAGAAGTATTGACGTCTTACTCAGTTGGAAACTGGATACACTCCTCTTAACTTATTAGGGTTCCGTACCTCAAAAGGAAAAACGGAACCCTTATAGGATCACTTTGTTGTCTGTCTGTCTGTCGGTCTGTCAAGAAACCTACTTCCTGTTGACCTAGAATCATGAAATTTGGCAGGTAGGTGGGTCTTATAGCTGGCATTAGGAGAAAATTTTGAAAACCGTGAATTTGTGGTTACATCACACAAAAAAAAATTGTGGTCATAAACTAATAATTAGTATTTCCAATTTTCGAAGTAAGATAACTACATCAAGTGGGGTATCATATGAAAGGGCTTCACCTGTACATGCTAAAACAGATTTTTATGCAACCCTCTTATGGAAACCCTTTTATGGAACCCTCGTTGCGCGAGCCTGACTCGCACTTGGCCGGTTTTTTTCGATATATTTTCTTTGCCATACACTACACTGTATTGGATTTATCATTATATTATGACAGACGGAACTTTTGAGATTATCACATGCAGCAACTGACTCTTCTTTTTATTATATTGCTTCGTGCGTATGTTGTCCTTCCATCGGATCGAAATTCAATTCGGCTACTTGCAACTGTCCGGATAAAGTCGGCAGACAAGTAGGTATGGTTTTGATGACAATAGATAATTATGCTTGGTGCCATAATGGTACCGTCAGTGATGATGGAGATGGGACGTCTCTCTGATACCATGCATTTGCTTTGTTTTCATGAGTTTTTTTAATAAACAATGACAAGAGATGTAAAGGGGACACCGGAACTCCCTTATGGCATACGATCGGACATATAATTTGGCTTCATGAGCAAAGCATCATCCAAACCTGCACGACAAAAGCGACGACGAAGTGAGAACGTCAGCCCAACTATATTTAATGGCGCAATGCACATTGCACACCTACGCAACTACAACAGTCGCGTGTGTGCCTGTACACTTATAGATTCTTGTCGTGGACACTCCCGTATCCCGCGTTCATGACGCGCAGATGTGGCCGTAGTTTAAGTTTCAGTTTATCTCAGAACAATAAGAAAAGCTTTTACTCCGAAAAAGCTTTTTTAATTTTAACATAGTATTATTACCATGTAGCCAGTTGTAAAAGATTTCAGTTAGTGGTTAGTTCTATCAGTCCCGCAAATTGCTATTGCGCTGGAAACATGTCTCATTAACATCCAAATGACGTCATTTTGACGTGCTTTGACGTATATTTAAGTAAAAATGTACCATCAGCTCGAAACTTCAGTCTAGCGCTGACGTCACTAAAATGGCGGCCACTCGCATTAGCAATTTGCGGGACTTATAACAGCTATGTAGAAAAATAGAGCTCGTTGAAAATGTTTCAACAAAGCTTATCAATAAGTGAACGACGACGGAGCATTGTACAGCATTATAAAATAAAATCAATACTTTGCAGAAACTGTTACTAATAATAAAATAAAACGCACTCACCTGTACCTACATTTCACTCGCCATGTCGGGTGAAACATGATTTCATTATGAAACTCGCCGTCCGCTCGCTTCGTAGACTGACGATATTGTTGTATAGAACAAGACTGGCCCAACCGCAACAGCGCACTTTTTCTACAAATTGATCAAGTGATCTTTTTTTAGGGTTTCCTACCAGAAGGGTGCCAACAGCACCCTATTAGGGACGGAAGCCTCCGCCGCCCATTCGTCCGTCTATCTAGCGGGCTGTATCTCTTTAATTACAAAAGGTAGAGATCATAAAATGATTACTTAGGACTGCAAATTCAGGCACTCCTCCAATCCCAAATTTTTGACAAAGCCATTTCGGCTCTCGGCATTTCTGATGATTGCCTAGTCCTAGACCAATTGCAATATGCCGGCATTTCGGCTTTGGGTTAACTTATATAATAGATGCATTGAATTTTGATAAGTTATTTATACTTGAGTAATTATTGCGTCGTTGGAACATA
This sequence comes from Maniola hyperantus, assembly GCF_902806685.2. Taxonomy (NCBI): domain Eukaryota; kingdom Metazoa; phylum Arthropoda; class Insecta; order Lepidoptera; family Nymphalidae; genus Maniola; species Maniola hyperantus. The sequence continues at coordinate 11,255,397 of NC_048547.1, read as the reverse complement.
TTAGTTTTTTAGTCAGTGTACATGTGGATAGGCGGTAAATCTCAAATACAATTTCTTTTTAAATAAGTCACAACTTAAAAGTAGGCAATGGCGCAAGGCAGGTTGAGTCACCATATTGGAACAAAAAGGTACGCTTCATTAAACAAAGTTCTTTGTAGCTCAGTTAAAATGTAGTAAAAACACTTCTGACATAAAATTGTTGTGGCTGATGTTGGCAACCGTAGCCTGATGAGATGTTTAATACACATAGGCTAAGAGCTAACCGATAGGTAAGTGCCTTTTGTGGCCTCTTTTGATCCTAGGTTTTAATCCTAGTTGTAGTTGTAGTAAACTAGAAGGGTTACAAAATCTCGGTGAGCACATACGCACTAAGACTTATTTCTTGCAGCATGTAAGATCCATGTAAACCGAGCGAACAACCGTCTTTTGGCAACCGCAACCCAATGAGGCCGAAGAGATCTATTAATATAATTTTAATTCGCTCAACGTTTGAGCCTTGCCGTTCAGCAAGGTAATAGCGCCAGTGTTTTGGGCACAATGCCCATAAATGACCATTTGGACGGCGTATATTTTTTGTAAATATAAATTTTTTAGTGATAAGTTTTTCTGTATGTATATACTATATATAGTTTTTTTTTGTTGTTTTAATGTATGTTTATAAAATACTTTAGTATTACATTTTAATTAATTTCCAAGCGCTAGTCTATAAATAAATAAAACGAATTTTATAAAAAAATTATATGTATATATTTGCCTCAAAACTAGACATATAGAGGCGTTCACACTGTCCCAGTTGGATTCGAGCTAGCTTGAAGTCCTGACTAACTCCTCTTAATAAATGCTCAAATATAGTAGTACATAGTTCTCTGTCACTCATACCTATATGACGTTTTGTCGGTCTCAACGACAGAGACACTGCTCTACAAATCCGCTATCTCCTTCTAAAAGTTGATGTACAATGTTCTGCCGCGTACAGTAATATATTTTAACATTGCACTATATTTATATGTCCTATGTTCCAGACTTTTGAGTAAATAGTTCAGCGGCTCTCAGTTGGCCAACTTTTATTAAGTAACAAACTAACGACAGATATACGGTGTAAAGTTAAGGAGCATATGTTGTGGAAGGCTTTACCCAGGAAACTTTGCTCGTAAACAGTTCGCAAGACCTGCTGTGATAGTAACATTATAACTAATAATCATCACGGGTTATTAGTCTTAGATAAATGGCTTGGAGCGTCAGGAACGAATACAAAATTTTGAGCATACTACGTTATATTTGACGACTTTTCTGCTCAATAGTGAGCGCTGTGGTCTTATAAGTCGGAGATCCCGGGTTCGATTCCTTTAGGTAAGTATATACATTTTTAAATTGCCTCTGGTCTGGTCTGGCGGGAATGGCAGATGGGACGGCAACCGACACGATTGGAAAGAGATCAAGCACAGAACAGACTGCTTTATGCTCTTCAAGGCATGGGGGTAAAAACTTTACAACTCTGAGTAATTTTGTTAAAAGTCAAAATAGATTGCCAGATTTTTAATAAATATGTATTATTTTTCCAAAAAGTCCTGATAACAATTCACGAGGGTATAAAAAATATTTATAATATTTTAACAAAGATCGAATACGCCAGAGATTCAAAACTGAACAATAGACGCATTGTTTAAAAAATTACTAAATAATGTATAATTCGTTGAATTTTTTACAAAACCTTTCATTATTATTGAAAACGTTATTATAAGAGACCACTTTATTTTTTTTCAAGTTTTGTTTTTATTGTTTTACATCTCCAAGAGCGCAAAAAACAATAATTTAATTGATCGAAACCGTGATCGAGTAGCAATAATTGATACCAAAGAGAATGTAACCGTTGTAATCGAAAACTCTAGATCCTTCCTTATATATCTCATCTTTAATCTGTGGTCAGGGGTTTGACCGGCGGCGGGGTGATTACGTAAAACGTTGCAGTAGCGACAGCAACGCGACAGCAGTAGCAATGCGACAGTTTATTTGCTGTCTCTCTTCTTCTTCTTCTTATTTTGCTTTGTGGCTATTGCTGTCTCTCTCTAGCCGGACGTTTTGACAGCAATGATCGCGAGATTTATGCCAGTCGCAAACCTGTCGCGGTGGTCACCAAGGATTGCTGAATATCCAAAAGACACAGATAAATACTCAGGGAAGTATTTCTGTCGTTATTTAAAGTACTGCTCTCTTTGGTACAGAAACATCAACACCATTAGACATCGTTGATAAAACAAGCAGAAGTTTGGCGACCTTATACCGCATAATTTTCCCATTTAGTTGATGCGAGAGCCGAGACACGACGGAGGCACGGAGGAGCCCCCAACTAAACCCTCTCTAAATTAGACCCAACGCAATAGGAAAATATTCTCCAGAAGATCTACCTTTTACACATGGTTACTGTGAAGTTACGAACTTTGAAAGGCGCTACAGTTTTATTTAGCTTTACTTTTGTATATTACTAGCCACTTCGCGACTTCGTCCGCGTGGACTACACAAATTTCACCCCCTTAGAGGTTGAATTTCTTAGCGGATGCCTACGTCATAATAGCTATCTGCATGCCAAATTTCAGCCCGATCCGTCCAATAGTTTCAGCTGTGACCATTCTCTCTGTCAGCATCTTTTACGTAAGCTAATACAAAAACATTCCTTAATTTTAGCTGAAATCTGTGTCAAAAATTGCTTACAAGATAAAACGCGTGCGACGAAAGCAATTAACGAAACAACTTTAACTTTACACCCCTCAAACACGACTGTCGAAAGTGAATTTAACTTTTTTAATTTATAGCTGTGAATGAGAGATGGCTTTTTAGATGTTCTCTTGACCTAGATTTTCTTATTGTTAGGGTTCCGTACCTTAAAAGGAAAAACGGAACCCGATATAATTATGATTATACGATCACTTTGTTGTCTGTCTGTCAAGAAACCTACAGGGTACTTCCCGTTGACCTAGAATCATGAAATTTGGCAGGTAGGTAGGTTTTATAGCAGATATAAGAAGAAAAATCTAAAAACCGTAAATTTGTGGTTACATCACACAAAACAAATTAAATTGTGGTCATGAATTAATAATAATTAGTGTTTTCAATTTTCGAAGTAACAACTATATCAAGCGGGGTATCATATCATATGAAAGGGCTTCACTTTTGCATTCTAAAACAGATTTTTATTTATTTTTATGCATCGTTTTTGATTTATCGTGCAAAATGTCGAAAAAATACGACTGTAGTACGGAACCCTCGGTGCGCGAGCCTGACTCGCACTTGGCCGGTTTTTATTAAAATGACTCAACTATTTATATTTTTATTAAAACAAGTGCAATAACAAGGTTAAATATTCTGACTTTGGAGAAGTGCTTTGAAACGACTTTCTTTGCCTTCCAAGCTATCTCGAGACGAGACTTACAAACTAGTTTTTAAATAATTATTCTTTGACTTTTATTAAGGGAAGGTCAGTTATAGAAGCTTTTTTTCATCTATAAATGCTAATATAATAAAGAGGAAAGATTTGTTTGTTTGCAATCGATAAACTCTGAAACTAGTTGACATAGCTCAACGGGTTGCGAAGCTGAAGTGGCAATGGGCAGGGCACATAGTTCGTAAAACCGATAGACGTTGGGGTCCCAAGGTGCTGGAATGGCGACCTCGCACCGGAAGACGCAGTGTTCGGTAGCGGTACTGAATGATAATAATAATTAAATGATATTTTGTTATTTCTTTGCCCCATTAAATTTAAATGTTAATTTTAGTATTTTCAGGAAAATACTAAAAACCAAAAGGTATGGTGTCCCTTCTAAGTTGATAAGGGACGTCATTACGCACTAGAGACAACAGGCACTGGAGGGCATGGGTGTTGCTCGACTTTTGCGTTTTGACCCCTAGGTGTTTACACAGCTCTCCCGAGACACGGTACAACCAAGGGAGCTGTTTAAACATCCAGGGTTATTTCACTCAACATATGTATTTCACACCTTAATCTTATGCGTTTTTTAAAACTTTATCCAATAGTTTATTTAATTTCAGATTTAATAACGCTCGCGAGTTAAACCGTGTGGATTTAGGTTTTAAAAACTCCATGGAAACTCTTTGATTTTTTGGGATATCTTTGCCGTGCTATATATATATTATTTAAACCTATAATGGTCATACTATATTTGGATTGAACAGATGTTTAAAAGGATACCAGAAGTGAACTTAAAGTCAGACAGAAAAGCAGGGCATTATAAGCTATTTTTGGATTAGTTATTTGAATGTCCTCTCTTGTTTAACTTGCGCGCAGATATTGATCACACGCGTAGAGGCTCATCGAGAGGTTTACTCTTTATAATAATCTAACTGCAATATAAACTTGATTAGGGCACAATAATTACTATTACAACCACTCAATCAAAATGGCGACCTAAACACAAAAAGCATTTAATAGTCGCCGTGTCTCGAGTCAGAACGAGGTTTCGGATTGACTATTCTGCGCAGACCCTACTGGCCGCTACCACGTCACCCAACCAAAAACCCGCATTTATACAAATTGACGCAACAGATCACGTGACTTTCGTTTCAAAAGGCGGTAATTGCGATAACATGTCTATCTCGTTTATCTGTTATTTTCCATAAACATCAATGTTTAATTCGCCATTAAGCGCACAATACACCTGCAATTATTTAGAGGAAATCGAAGGATTACCAACTGGGATGGATGGTTAATAGCGCATTGCGGTCATCAGTCACGCGCGTACTGGCAACAGGGACTAAATACCATTGACATACATAATATAGGTATGCATGATACATATATACATACATCCAAACATGTATGCGGCAGAAAGCAATGTACATCGGACTTTAGAATAACATTTCGGCTTTGTAGAGCGTTGTCTTTGTCACTCATGCCTATATGACGTTTTGTCGGTCTCAACGACAGAGACAACGCTCTACAAATCTGCTATCTCATTCTAAGGTAGATGTACATTACTTTCTGCCGCGTACTCTACATAATTAGATACGGAAATATTATTTCTGAAATTCCCTAAAAAGGAAAACCCGTTGACCTAGTATCATGAAATTTTGAGCCGAGGCATGGCGTCATTCTTGAGAACAACTCTAATCTTTATTTACCTACTTTAGCATAAAGACGGCGTCGGACTCTCCTCTGTTTTGTTTCAGTATAGCCATTTCAACCGTATGTCCAATGAAGTTAGTGATTCTCTCAAATTGTTATAGTTTTAGGTTAAATTATGTAGTTTGATTTTAATTTAGTTTGTAACGATGGGGCATATAGATCATATGTAAAAGCCCCTTACAAAATGTCAGATAAAAAAAACCGTATGTCAACGTTATTAAAAAGTTATTTTATGGCTCTATCTGCTTCACTCCGACGACCTCCCTGGCGCAGTCGTGAGCGCTGTGGTCTTATTAGTGGGAGGTCCCGGGTTCGATTCCTGGTCACTTACCATCAGGTGAGATTGCAGTCAAGGGCTAACTTGTATCAGAATTAAAAAAAAAAAAAAAACTCCGTCTGTATGCGCTGGCCGTTAGTTTCAGTTTTCGCCTGAATAGGTAGGGGTCTTTACCTCGACTGACTAATACCTATTGATGGAGGGGCGCTTGATCAGGGAGATGGAGTCATCAGTCATGCTCAAGCAGATTAAACTAACATCCTTTGTCACCCTCGACAAGGTGACACGAGACTAAGCATTATAATAATGTACGTATAAGTGGTACAGTACGCGGCAGAAAGTAATGTACATCGGCCTTTAGAATGACACTAGCTTATGCTCGCGACTTCGTCCGCGTGGACTGCGTGGCAGAAAGTAATGTACATCGACCTTTAGAAGGAGATAACAGATTTGTAAAGCGTCTCTGTCGTTGAGACCGACAAAACCTCATATAGGTATGAGTGACAGAGACTCAGACAACGCTCTACAAAGCCGAAATCTAAATATATAAAAGGAAAGGTAGGTGACTGACTGACTGACTGACTGACTGACTGATCTATCAACGCACAGCTCAAACTACTGGACGGATCGGGCTGAAATTTGGCATGCAGATAGCTATTATGACGTAGGCATCCGCTAATAAAGGATTTTTGAAAATTCAACCCCTAAGGGGGTGAAATAGGGGTTTCAAATTTGTGTAGTTCACGCGGACGAAGTCGCGAGCGTAAGCTAGTAATTGAATAAACAGCGTTATTACGTTTACATGGAGAAGCGGGTATGAAGTGTAGCTTTAATTTAGAAGGAAAAATAAAGCAACGAAATATTCTGCCTTTAATAAAACGTGACAAAGCCGCGGGCGAAGTCAGCTCAAACTTACAAGTTAACCGACAACGTGGAGTTTCTAACTTTTCCATTACTTCAGAGATGAAAATGAACGTCTACATACGTCACCCCTGTCACAAGAATGACCTCTTAGCGGCGCCTCGAGTCTTTCCCAAGCCCCTCTCTTCGTGGCGCCTGCAATCTTCCCCTATATAAATTCATTTGATGCCTTATCCCTTCTGCGTATTACCGTCATTGTCTACGAATTGTGATGTTTGCTTATGCCAGGTAAAATGTTCCAGAAAGTATGTTTTTAACAAATTACACGGATACAGCACAAATGATTCTGTCTCCCAGTAACTCAAGAACAAAGCACGAAAGAATCGTTGATAGCTTATTGGTTAAGACTAGGGCAAATCTATCAAATATTTGAAAAGAGCAAACGGTGAGTTTCTTGCTGGTTCTTCTCGGTAGGAAAGGCATTCCGAACCAGTGGTAGATGCATCCGACTATTCGAAAGTACTTGTAAAAGTTTATTCGAATAAAAAAGTTTTTTATTTTATTTTATTTTAATCATGTAAAAATGGGAACATTTTTCAGCTTCGGAGTCGGGTTTTTGAGCCCGTACAAAATGACTCCTCACCATCTCCTCACGCACCATTTTAACTCTATGGGTCAACTGTCATGTCAAAAGTACGGTTCAAGGTTCGATTGAATCTTCTGGATTTTACGCAGGGGGTGGCAACTTTGTATGGGGCCACTGCAGACTTTTTTATGGAATCATTTAGAATGAAACAAAGAAATTCTTTGTCTCATTCTAGACTTCAAAGTCAGAGACAAAGTTTCAAACTATAAACAACTGGCAACTATCTACTCTATGGTACGTTTGTTTTTAGGTTGTTGGTTTAAATATGAAAGTTTTCTTTCCCAACAGTTGTGATAAATTTGTATATTTTTAGTTGTATTTCATGTGGTTTAGTGTTTTTGCTTCTATTTTTCTCTCCCTGTTAGCTTGAAGAAACTCGCAGCAGTGTGATTGAGACTAGAGAAAAATAAGGACAGTGACTTATTGTTTGTGACTCTTTTCGTTTGTAAGATTAAATTTATCATGTCTGATAAATATAGAAAGCGTGTTAAGTGCTGTGCATTGGCTTTCGACCCAACACTTACTATCCACTCTTTACCAAGAGCCGGAAAGGCATCTAATTATGCAAGGTAAATATTGTCGTGTCCCTTAAGTACCAGCTGTTCTTTTTGTCTACAAACCGGCTAAAGAAGTCAGAAACGCTAGTGTTTTTGATATTTTGGTTTATTATATAGTATTATTATAATGTTTCAGGCTTCGAATTTGGGCAGAATATTGTTTTGCCAATGTAACTGAGTAGGTGTTGAAAAGCTTGCACACCAGCAGTGTGCCTGGCTCACCAGCAGAAACATTGCAACAACATTCAATTTCAGTGGTATGTACCTAGTAACTATACATTTCTATTGCAATTTGTAAAAAATTCTCAGAAAAACATCAATTGTTCATTTTGCCTTATTTTAGAACCTGTCCTAATGTGCCTATTTTGTCTCTGCCAGCAGACACATCACAGCAACATTTAATTCAAGTGGTACATAATATAGATTTCTATTGCAATATGTACCTACTTAATACATTCTCAGTAGAGAAACCAATATATTGATTGTGTATTTTGCCTTATTCCAGGAACAGTCAGTGTGGCTTCCGCAACCCACTAGGTACCAAATGTGCCTATCTTATCTCGGCCACCAGATACATCACAGTGGTATGTAATAAGATACATCACAGTGGTATGTTATATAATGTTTCTATTGCAATTTTTTATAAATCATCAGTTAAAAAATATAATAATTTTGTGTATTTTGCCTTATTTCAGGACCTGTCTGTGCTTCCACAAACCACTACCAAAATAATATGCCTATATGCCTATCTTGGTTCTGTTCATTATTTTATTTATGATATATTGAATAAGTAGTTCTTGCTATGTAACATTCCCTAGTTTGAAAAACATTTCAGTATTAGATCTTTAATAATAATTAATCTGTTTAAAAGATAATAATTCTATTAAGATTTATTACTGTAATCCAACTTTGGTTTAACTTTAACCTGTTTTTTTTTTTTTTTTTTTTTTTTTTTTTTTTTTTTAATACAATAAAACTTAAAGCTAGCCTTATCTAATTACTATATAAATCATGACCGCGTGGAATGGTGCCAAGAATACTGGCTGCATTTCCGCGCTGGACAGCTAGGCTGATCCGCTGCGCAAAAAATGAGCCAGCCCTTCTGTCACCAGTTGAGGCTATTAATCGCGGTGAAATGTCTCCTGTTTTTGTAATTTCTTCATTATGTATGCTGTGGATTATGACATAGTTGTAATAAAACACTTTAAAAGTACATTTTTTTTACTTCATCTAATAGCTTAGAAAAAAAATAAGTAAAAACATAACTTAAATCTTTGTATGGTTTTCACAGTATAATATAAAAATTTATTTCTAAAAATTATAGCATTTTAAAAAGTTTTTACTTGTTTTATTCCAGTTTTGTTATGGCCGCTTTCCAATCGCCATAAATAATAATCTTTAACTGTGGAATAAACTCCTCGGTTAAAGATTATTTGGCGATTGAAATGCGGGCCTAATATAGAAAAAAAAAAAATACGGGGTTCGTTATTTCGCGCCAAAAGTTTAATTCTATGGAATCACTAATAGATGGCGTGACGGTGCATAGTCTGCACTTTATTTGTATGTAGTTGGGCTTCTTCTCCTGGAGTAAATGTGTTCTGTGATTTTACGAAAGCATTCCATTTTCAAAAAACCATAGACCTTTTTCTGTCAACAAAACTTAAAGTAATACAAAATAAATAATATATTTTTAATACATGAATTATTATTAATTTGTCGGCTGTAAAGTTTAAGTTTAAACATGGCCTTAACAACAGCATTTCAAATACTTAAAGCATCACCGATGCGTGTTACTAACTCAACGGTAAGCGTTTTCATGAATAAGTGATAGATGCAGTGATCCATGAACCGTTCTTGTATCAACTGCAGGTCGTAGACACTTCGATTGCAATGGTCTAGCGTTGTAGGATTAGATATTATCTTTCCGTGATCACTTTATTAGATCGTTACTACGGTATATTGTACTATTTCACTGAGACGACTTGTGATGGAAGACGGGTTGCGGGAGAGTGACGACGTGTGTCCCAGCGGTGGGTCTGATTCAGAAGACACCCGCTGGCGGAGTAACGAGGAGAGAGAGGTCGGTCAATTGTGCTCCGTCGTCAGTGGTGGGATGGAGCTTCGTGAGGTTTTAGTCGGTAGGAGTCCGACATAACTACTGTGCTCCCCGTGGCCGGTGGTATCCATGATGGATTTTCCTCACGAAAAAAAAAACTGTTACGAAAAAAAGTTGCAGTGATAGATTTACTTACAGATTGGAAAGCACTTGTACAATTTAATTTGAATAAAAATCCTTCAATTCCAGTCATATTGATTTTTTTTCTAGTATATAAAATACGTTTCAAAAAGACTACAGCACTCCAAAGCGGAAACGTTTTTGAGTGGAACCAATACGAATTACTTAGAAGCTCAATACTTAGATTGGAAAAATTCTAAAGGTCCTGTGAATCAGGTACGAGTTTTGAAACTATGAAAGTTTGTGTTATCATCAAATCCAATATCTAAATTGATTTTTTATAGATCAAAATAAACATAGTAATCGAGATATCGCTTTTTAGACATCTATTTTTAAAAGCAAAACTTATTTTCACTTTAATTCATGATTTGGTTTTTAGTCATGGGATGGATTATACGAAAGCGTCAGCGGTCCTGCACTGAAAATCGAAGATTTTGAGGATGAGTTTAGTCCCCGTGCCAGTAGTAAGCTCGCAAACCAAATACATATAACATAACTAGCCTTAAACTTTTTATTGTTTGCCTTTTAAATCCATTTATCATCTTGACGTTGCACAAACATGCGGTTTTTGAAGAGTCAAATCTTGACCCGGATTTATCAAGTACTTCTACTGAACCGATTCTTATGGAACTTCGCACACCAAATTCATTCCCATGATAATATAGTATTAGGTAGGTACTTATGACGTGTTAAACCACCACAGTCCACCTAAACGTTGTGGCGGAGGACTTGTCATCTGTAGGTAAAATACAAATGTTAAAAAATATGGTAATTTAAAGAAATTAAGAAAATCATAATATTTTGGATTACAGAACCCAAAAAGAAGACGGAAGGTAAAGAGGCTACAGAAAGAATCAAGATGCATTTGGCTGTGATGAGTCTTATCCGGAGCTATCAGGTGGGTCATTTATTTCATCCTTTTCACAGCGAACATTATAAAGAGCGTGGCGCTAAGAGTGAAGCCACATGATGCGTTGACCGTGCGAGGCCTGAGCGGTGCCGCTGCGTCATCCTACATAGAAATCGCTGTACCATGCCACACGATGCGTTATGACGTCGTGCGGCACCGCACCGCACGCGCAACGGACTTGGGACCAGAAAGATAAGGCAGGGAGGGGTGGTTACAACGCCATACTGTTTGCTGGAACGGCAACGCAGTGCCCATGTGGCACCCAATACTCAAATCCACAGCGGTGCGGCGCCGCAACGCACCGGAAGCACATCGTGTGGCCTTACTCTTAGATAGAAAGTTTTTTGGTAGAAACCCACAGATCACGCCTAATGATCGGTGTTGAACCCAGCGTCAGTGATTACCGCAAAGTGGTATCAACCGACTGAAATCGCCAGTTCACTACTTAACACGGGTCTCCTCTCAGGCCACGACGCTAGACAAGTGAGATTTGGCCGACTTCACATATCTTCGAGGACATTATGGAAAACTCTCAGGCAAGCAGTTTCCTCACGATCTTTGACCGTTAAAACAAGATATAACTATAGTCATATCATAATTTATCATCATGATTTATGATGCAACTCTTACGGTAAAAGAAAGAAAACTTAACAAAACATAACCTTCCGTAGTTCGATAAAAAAAACCGGCCAAGTGCGAGTCAGGCTCGCACACTGAGGGTTCCGTACTATAGTCGTATTTTTTCGACATTATGCACGATAATTCAAACACTATGATGCATAAAAATAAATAAAAATCTGTTTTAGAATGCACAGGTAAAGCCCTTTCATATGATACCCCACTTGATATAGTTATCTTACTTCGAATATTGAAAATAATATTATTAGTGCATGACCACAATTTAATTTTTTTTTGTGTGATCTAAACCTAAATTCACGGTTTTCAGATTTTTCACCTAAAGCCAGCTATAAGACCCACCTACCTGCCAAATTTCATGATTCTAGGTCAACGGGAAGTACCCTGTAAGTTTCTTGACAGACAGGCAGACACCATCGAACAAGCAATGATACATTTTATTTATTTTTTTCCACATATTCACGCTTTTCAGATTTTGCCTTTACATTGCTACTTTCACGATTCTAGGTCAACAGGAAGGAACCCTTATAATTTTGATTCCTTTGACGGGTCTTGACAAACAAGACAGACAACGAAGTGAATAAATACCCTGGGTTCCTCTTTTACTCTAGAGATACGGTACCCTGAAAACATTATGTAGAGATAGTAAATAAACAGGTACGCGGACATCTACTGGCAAAAACCGATCCACTGAATATGACGATAGCTGCTAATTGGATACTGAAGAATCAAGTCCCGCCGTTAGAGTTGAAAGGATTGGAATGTAAAATAGTGTCGCGAGAACTTGGCACTACTCTAGGTATGAAATTAGAAGGAAAGAAAGAAGAAAAAAAACGTTTATTTCTTAAACTGTGCCAGACATCAAGGTGGTATCAAGGGGCGGACCAACAAATTCCTGAAAGGCCGGCACCGCATAGGCGGTACCTCTGGTGTTACAGATGTTCATGGGCGGCGGTAATCACTTAACATCAGATGACCCGCCTGCTCGTTTGCTCGCTATTTTTAATTTATAAAATTACATGTTATGCCTAAGAGTTGGTTATACTGCCGCGTCCTCCACTTAAGCATTAAAGCCAACAATGCCTCGAGCAGAAGAAGCACCGGATATATAAAAGGAAAAGTGACTGACTGACTGACTAATCTATCAACGCACAGGACTAAACTACTGGACGGTTCAGGCTGAAATTTGGCACGCAGATAGCTATTATGACGCAGACATCCGCTTCAAGAGACCTATGTCCAGCAGTGGACGTCTAACGGTTGATGATGATGATGATGATGAAGAATCAATACTTATAATAACTGCAACTGGACAATTTCTGTACATCCGAACTCATATTATAAATTTGAAAGTGTGTTTGTTTGTTGGTTCATCCTTATTCAACCACGTCGCAATGGGGCAACGGGTCGACGTCATTTTTTGCATGGATATAGTCCTCAGATATAGTTTATAGTTCAACTACTATTTATCCCGGAAAATCAAATGGTTCCCACGGGATTCTTAAAAAACAAATAGTTCATGTCCGTCCCTGGGATACAAGCTATCTCTGTATCAAACGTCAAAACCAATTCAATAGATGGGCCGTGAAACACACACTCTAGCATTTAAAGTACCTTTAAAGTTTTCTTTAGACTTTTTTTCTATAAGGAGGTTTTACAGTTATATATATATTTGTAATCTCATATTCTGTCATCTAAGGTGAGGCTCAAATGGATGATGTTTTCGAGCTACCTGAAAGAACTTTCATTGGCGGTAAAGAGTCAGCCTTATCACTGAGGTAATTTCTTAGGCATTACTTTTTTTATAATAAGAGGCACCACCTATTTATTGTACTACATACATATTATTTTTATTTTCAGAAAATAGTTTAAACTTAATAAAAATATTATAATATTTATCGAGGTACGCACTCGTTCAGTGGGGCGCATCAAATCGGCACAAAAATAACCACGACGTCCAGCGTACCTGAATATGTCCCTTAATTTTATTCCTATAACGACAAAAAAAAGATTCCGACGAATTGAGAACCTACTCTTTTTTTGAAGTCGGTTAATAATGAGTTTAAATATTTTCAGAGACATAGTAAATCGGTTGGAAACAGCGTATTGCGGTTCAATAGGCGTAGAGTACATGCACTTGTACGATTTGGACGCGATCCAGTTCATACGGGAGCGGCTCGAGGCGCCTGGCGCGTTCGACAAGACCGTGGAGGAGAAACGAGAAATTATGCGACGTCTTACCAAAGCTGTGTTGTTAGTTGTAACATTTGTCATCATCATTATCCCCTCGTATAAACTATAAGATGCCTGAACGCGCTCGGCGAAGGCACTCGGCGAACAGGTACAGGGTCACCATACCAATTACGAGCAGTCCGCGCTGGTCTAGTATCAATTTTCAATCATCCGACCCATTGCCGCGTCCATTACTGAGCACGGGTCTCCTCTCAGAATGAGAATAGTTTGGGCGTCTATCACGCTGACCAAGTGCGGAATGGCAGACTTCACACACCTTTGAGAAAATTATGGAGAGCACTCCATAATCTTGGCGCAATTCCTGAAACAATGGTTGGGCAACTTTTAGGACACGGATGTGTCTAACAACTAGATTATCGAGCAATTATAGCCAAAAATGGAGGTTTTGTATTTTCATCTTTAAAACGTGAAAGTAATTTTCTGAGCAATCTAATAAATCAAAAAGTTCAAATAAAGCAATAGGTAATACGTCAAGAGACGAAAAAGCTTTCAGGTAAAAGTGGACATTTTCGAGCCTCAATTTAATTCATTTCTTAATACATGCTCTTTGCTTTAATATTCGTATTATTGAAAAGGACAAAATTATAATTAATTTTTCACTAAAAATTGGATGAAATTTTTTCGACTTCGTGGTTTTAAGAGCTTTTGTTTTCGAGTACTTGGCTGGCACTCTGCCATACCATGTTCAGATTACTTCCAATTAATGATTAAAACATGACAGGAAAAATAAGCGAATTTAAGCGAATAATAACATTTCAGTTAAATTTTAACTTCGTTAGAAATTATTTATCGAAAACCATTTGTTTATAAATTAATTATTCTTTGTAAAATTAAAAAAAAATCATTAGTATTTTAATCCACAAACAAAATAGGGTTATCTTTTTCATGCAAATAAACATGATGTTTGTTGTGATTTGTAATATTGTGGTGTATAGTAATCTTAATAAAAATGGTGCAAAATTAAGTAAGAACATAATTCTTACCGAGCGACTATGAGAGCCGAAATGGCCTAACGGTTTTTAGGGTTCCGTAATCCGTACCTCAACAGGAAAAAGTATATAAAAATATATTAAAATAGCTGTTAACCAACTCACATCAACTAAAAACCGTAAGTTAAGTTTAGTTTCAGTGTAAGCCTCATTGACCGTACAGATTCATTACCTATGCTGCTATTGAAACAATGAAACATAAATCAATTTTAGGCCAATAACTATAGCGCTATACCATTTACAGCAATTTTAATAAAATCATTTTTGAAAATAAAAAATCAGGCCGATCTGGTTCTGACTGCCTATAGTATATGTCAGCTATGAAAAAACAATTATTGGATAAATGAACAATTGTTACTATTTAAAGCCTCGAAAAGTATTTTGCGACCAAGTGGCCAGCGGAGAAACGTTTTGGATTAGAAGGTGGAGAGAGCATGATCGCGATGTTGGAAGAAATCGTCGACACGAGCACAAAGTTAGGAGTTGAGTCAATCGTCATGGCTATGCAACATCGAGGTATGTGGACACGTCTTTAGTTAACACATATTGTAAACCTTCGTGGTTTTTCGCCGTGTCACAAAGTAGATTGTTTATGCTTATAATAAAAACCATAGCTGTTACTTTATCACAGCGTAGGCTTTTTAAAAATCCGACAAGGTACTTCTCGTTGACCTAGAATCATGAAATTCGGCAGGTACCAGGCTAGGTAGCAAATAGTAATGTCTTAGAGCGTAAGTAAAGGGAAAAATCCGAAAACTGTGTGGATACATCACAAAAAAATAATTAAAAGTGTTATTTAATGTACGATGGTACAGAACCCTTCGTGTACGGGTCCAACTCACACTTGACCGAGTTTTTATTTTATTTCAGGACGACTGAATATGTTAGTCAACGTGTGTCGAAAGCAGTTGACGGATATCTTTGCTCAGTTCAAACCTATGGAACCCAAAGAGCCGGTATAGTTTCATAAATTGTTTTATTTCTTGATCTGTAAGTAACTGAAAATCTAAACTCTAAAAGTAGAATCATCCTTCCCTTCCTTGAGTCCTTAAGTATGGGTTGCCTGGAAGAGATCACTTTAGTGATAAGGTCACCCTTTGTTTTTTAAGTGTATCCTGTATTCTTACTCTCTGTAAATCTATTAACAATAAAGTTGTTTTAAATTAAATTAAATTAAATCCTTTCACGATATGCCCTTCTTGTTATTCTGTCAATTTAGTTGGGTTTGAAGGTTTGTGAGGGGCGTGTGGCCATATTGTGATATCAATTAATGCGATTATAAGCAACTTTGACCCAAGTCGATACCTAGATGGGTAACCGACTTTAGAGGTCGGTATTCGGGCTATTAGTTTACTCCGTGTCTCGGAGAGCATTTTGACTTCTCTTAATCAAGAATATGCGGAACTATCTGCGAATCCACCGCATTTTTATCCCAAGAAAACTCTTACCATTATGTGGTTAATGGGAAGGGGACAGGGCCCTCAGCAATGAGGAATGCGACTCAGAGAGAGAGAGAAAGGAAGATTTGTGTACGTACAAACTACGACCGAATAGACAATAACAGTATTTTTGGCTCTTGCTCAGGGTTCGGGCGATGTGAAATACCATCTCGGCACGTTTATACACCGGTTCATACGGAAGACTAACAAGTATATCAAAGTATCGATGAGTTGCAATCCCTCACATTTGGAGGTGGTCTCTCCCGTAGTGGTGGGGAAGGCACGCGCTGAACAACATTGGAAGGGGGACTGTAATGGAGAAAAGGTAACCTGGCTAATAAAGAAACACCCACCTAGGTATTAGTATAACCAGATAGTCAAACGAGTCGCAGGGAGCTGCTAGGCACAAGCATTATAACAAGACCTGCGGAGCGATTCGCTAACTCACTGCATAATTTGCAGACATGTGCGATAGCGGAGGCAGCATGGCATGCTTTCGACATCCAATTTCGCACCGCTGCTGCTACACTGAATAATCTTAAAAGGGCCTTAGTTACATTAGAACATTTTATGCTGATTGCATATAACGGACGATCCGAACGCGCCAAAGACAACGCATTTTTAGAAGTGAAAATCCGAATGGCGCAGGTCAGGTGCAGACGACATAATATTCGGGCAAAGATACTGCCGTTTTTTGCTTTTTAATACTGGAAAATTTGTTGCGATCCGTGCGACTGCCGGTTCTTTCTGGCCATGCGATCAGCGTTAATATGGATGAATTATTCTACCTAGGTAATGGCAATAGTAATGCACGGAGACGCGGCGTTCGCTGGGCAGGGCGTGGTGTACGAGACGATGCAGCTGGGCAACCTTAAGTACTTCAGCACACACGGCGCCATTCACATCGTGTGCAACAATCAGATTGGGTATACCACCGACCCTCGATTCAGCAGGAGCGTGCCCTATTGTTCAGGTATTATATTACCTAGGTAATGGCAATTGTAATGGACGGAGACGTGGCGTACACCGGTCAGGGTGTGGTGTACGAGACGACGCAACTGGTTAACTTCAAGTACTTCAACATGCACGGCGCCATTCACATCGTGTGCAACAACCAGATTAGGTACACCACCGACCCTCGAGTCAGCAGGAGCGTGCCCTATTGTTTAAGTATTCAATTCGTTGTTAAACTACATTAAAACCATGACACTTACACAAATACAGCAATCCATAGCCACAAGGCCGGAAGATCAAAACTGGGGAAGCATCGAATGAGAAGAAGAAGAAGTAAGGGGGCAGAAGTAATACCGCACTCTTCTTTGGCTTAGGCCAACCGAAGAAAACGGCACTTCTGGAGTTATAAACCACCAGGGAGCGCTGCATGTGATAGTTTAAACAAATCGCTTGTACTTCCAAAGTTACAAAGCATTATTATTTATCAGCTATCAAGAAGTGCTGCAGCCGTTATTTTTGAAAAATTTAACTTCACCTAAACGTAAATTTTTCACGTAAAACATGTGTTCCAGACGTAGCTAAGGCCTTCGATGCGCCAGTTTTTCACGTTAATGGAGATGACGCTGAAGCAGTGGCGCATACGGCTCGAATGGCGATTGAGTACCGCTGTCAATTCAAGAAGGATGTTGTAATAGACTTCGTGTGCTACCGACGCTTCGGCCACAGCGAGGAGGACGAGCCCATGTTCACGCAACCCTTCATGTACAAGAAGATCAGGAGCATGAAGACAGGTAGGCACCTATAGTGCTTCTGTATCACGAATTAGGCTGCAGCGTAGCTGGTGGTACGATACGACTGGCGATCAAGTACCGCTGCCAGTTCAAGAAGAACGTTGTGATAGACTTCGTGTACTACCGACGCTTCGGCCACAGCGAAGAAGACGAGCCCATGTTCACGCAACCCTTCATGTACAAGAAGATCAGAAGCATGAAGACTCGTAATATATCGTTGCCATAATAATGTCGTCCTGACTTTTCGGCCACGACAGCCAATCAGAAGTGTTCCTTCGACGTGATAAATATTGGTGACCTTGGCAGACCTTGCTCCTTCTACGGATTGATTCTGTTAGAAGCATACTATATATTGTGGTGACAAAACTTCTGCAATGGGATATTTTTCTTTTGTATTAATAATTGACTTATTTTCTCTTATATTTTCATGTTTTAGGTTAAGCTTTTTCCCGCAACTTTGTCCGATGACCTAGAGAGCCTGCAAAATGCAAATTCTACTACTAACTACTACTTAAGTGAAAGAATTTTCAGCGTCAGATCTAGTTCTAGAGATTATCCCCAATTACAAACTAACCTTACTCGTCTAACTCTTTATTATAATAGTATGTGATTACATGTAGCACAAAACATTTAATTATTATTTATTTTTTGGTAAAGTTGACAAAATATACGAAGAGAAGCTAAAAGCGGAAGGCGTTGTGACGGACGCTGACATCAAGAAGTGGGAAAAGGAATACACGGATACTCTGAACAAGCACTTCGAACTTGCGAAGAAGGTCACGAAACTGAGCATTATGGACTGGGTGGACACGCCTTGGACTGGATTCTTTGAATCAGTCGATCCCAATAAGGTGTTTAGCATAATATATCTAAACTATTGTTTTCTAGATGATGCTCGTGACTTTGTTCAGATGGATTTCATTATTTGAAACATCCGTGGGTACTGGGTATGCTTTGATTTTGCAGGATACAAAGTAGGTTATAATCGTCTCCGATGTATAAGCTGTACCAAATGCTAAAATCGGTTAAGTGAATGGGCCGTGTAAATATAATAGACAGACAGATAGAGAAACACTACCTAGTATGAATTTAAATTATAGTACGTGACAGGATGGCAATTGGGGTATGAGGCGGAGGGACACCCGAATGTCACTCGCGATCGCCCGTACCGAGTTAGCGCAGGGGCTGTGCGTGTGTGCAGGGCGTTCTCTCCCCGATTGATATCTCATTCTGTCGCGTACTATACATTACTGAGTTTTGTAAATATTATGAATCTAATAAAAATGGCTTTTTTATAACCTTTTTGATTTTTGTTTTCTATTTATTAGGTCAAAGATACAGGCATCAGTGAATCGGCGATTACAACAATATCAAAACACTTTTGCAAGCCACCAGAACCATGGGCATTCGAAATTCACAAAGGCATTCACAAAATGTTGGAAAAACGAGCTAAAATGGTTAGTATTATAATTTTTAGGGTTCCGTACCTCAAAAGGATAAAGGATCACTTTGTCTGTCGTGTCTGTCAAGAAAACCTAGAGGGCTTCCCGTTGACCTGAACTCATGAAATTTGGCAGGTAGGTAGGTCTTATAGCACAAGTAAAGGGAAAAATCCGAAAACCGTAATTAGTATTTTCAATTTTCAAAGTAAGATAACTACCTATAACAAGTGGGGTATCATATGAAAGGGCTTTACTTGGAGATTCTAAAACAAATTTTTATTTATTTTTATGCGTAATAGTTTTTGATTTATTGTGCAAAATGTCGAATACCCGACTACGGAACCCTTGGTGCGCAAGTCTGACTCGCAGTACCTAGTCGGGCCAAGACGTTTAACACTTAATAAAACAAAACTCATCCGAAACATATTTACTTATATTAATTGTTATCCCCGATAAATATCTTGAGCTTGAGTCATGAAAGGCTATTTCCAAAATTACTAGTTTTATTTACCCATTCCGCTAATATCTGTATGTACAAACATAAAAGTTCTTTGAGTTTGATATGATATCAAACTCAATATTTTTTCTTAATAAAGCCTGCGGAGTGATTCTGGGATCAACACTAAATGATAGTCATAAAACTCATTTCACATTGGTTGGTCCTACATTGCTTCTTTACTGAGTGATATCACCTACAATAATTTTCATAGAAAACCAAAAACAAATGTCAAATGAGCTTGGCGGCTATCATTCAGTGAGTTAGCGAATCACCCGCCGCGCTGCACTGATCAAAGAAAACACGGTCTAGAACTGTCTTCTATCCCTATATATCGGAAGAACAAGCAAGGAACACAATAGTACTGATACTATTGTGATGTCCTGTGACTGGGGGAAGTGATGGGGTTAATTAAAAAACTCTTTTGCTATTTCTACCGCCGTGGATACGCCGCACGCTCGGTTCCGCTACCAGGCAGTGTCTGCCGTTACTAGCTGACTTACCCCCTCGCATCTCGCATCCCCCCGCGATACACCTTTGGGCTGGAGCACCCCAGTACCAACTCCTTCCATTTGATCGGATCCAAAGGCGGGCTGTTCGACTTGTGGACGATCCCAAACTAACCGGCTCGCTAGAAAGCCTGGAGCATCGCAGAGACGTTAGCTCTTTATGCGTGTTCTATCGCCTTTATAATGGGAAGTGCTCTGAAGAGCTTTTTGACCTCATTCCACCCTCATTTTTCTACAACCGCACCGCGCACTACCGTAAGGAATTTCACCCTCACCACCTGGTGCACTTCGACCGTCCGCTGTGCCAGATCCTTCTTTCCACGCACATGCAAACTGTGGAACTAACTCCCATCGGCGGTGTTCCCACTAGGTTACAACATGGGGTTGGTTACTCAAGGGACGGGACCAACAAATTCCTAAAAGGCCGGCAACGCATCGGTGGTTCCTCTGGTGCTCCAAATGTTCATGGGCGGCGGTAATCACTTAACATCAGATGACCCGCCTGCTCGTTTGCTCGCTTTCTCTATTAAAAAAAGCATTTATTTAGCATTCTATTTGTGTCATTTATGTATATTATTTTACATTGATCGTCACAACTATGACTGACTTTTGGTGGTAATAGGTACATGAATATTATATCATTTAGGAATATTTCACCAACGTTTTAGGTGAAGGATGGTATTGCTGACTGGGCGATGGGCGAAGCGTTAGCATACGGATCTCTGTTGCGGGACCAGATACACGTAAGGCTTACTGGTGAAGATGTCGAAAGAGGAACTATGGCACACAGGTGATCTTTTATTTTGATGTTGAATAAAAAGCTCCAAACATTATATTTATTGAAGTCTGTCATAAAATGAGCATCAGAGCATATAAATTAATATTCTGGGTTCCCTTTTTCTAACAATTTATTCATTGGTTTTGTGTACAATAAAGGTATTAGCTATGAACGAATGAATGTCGCCGGTAGCGTTGTCACACACAAAGAAAGTCAGATGTTAGTTTTGTTGGCACAAAGGTCTGCGACAAAGCGGGCCACTTTTATTCCTCTCGCTAAATTGATCATTTCGCCGCAGTTCGAACTAATCGAGCGGTGACCGACTTCCCTTGTATCGGGCGACTGACCCTGATTCGGAATTTTGAAGGGATGGCTACAAAATATCGATGTATCACAGTTAAACCCGTTTTCAATTTAAAGTAAAGTAAGGCCAACGAGACGAGAGAAAGGTTGTAAACAAACTGCCAACATTATTGCATACGAGAGATAAAGGCAGGGATAATTAACATTTACAATGTGTACGAGAGATGACAGAGATAATAATAATTATCTCTGTCCTGAACTTTCAATAATGTTGGCAGTTTATTCACATTCTTTCTCTTGACTCGTTGACATTACTACTTAACTGAAGTAGTTCAGACTGAAAGTCTTTGTAAAAACTAAGTAGTTTTGACGAATTCTGATCACTCCGACGTGACTCCGACTCTTTATAATAGTTTTTTTATTAAATTTAACAGCGTATTGTATTTGAACTTCGTTTAAAACGAAATCTAGTTTATCTTTGGGTTTGTTTTGCTTCCTGGTGGATTTTTATTTTGTATTATCTCTATTCTCAGCCCTTTTCTTAACACAGTCTCAGTTTAAAGTATTTCGTATAACGAGTAGGAATGTGATTCCTTAAAAGTTTCCTATCATTTCTACTTATAATTCTTTTTCGATTTTAACTTCGAACTTGTGTATAGGCTAGTAAAAATATATGAATAACTTAATGTCAATATCTACCTACTCTTTGCAACAATCGATAATATTAAATTTTATAAGTATATTTTTTTAACAAGCCCATCACTATTTTGTACCTCAATAACCGACTGCTCTAGGTTTAACGTAAAAGGCTCCAATTTCCGTTGCAGGACAATCGCTCCAGTTTTCTTTTTACCATTTCACATTTCGGTTTAACTTTGATTTAGCGCTATAAAGGCTAACAAAGACGAATCACCTACACACGAACGCTGGAAACCATTTCTTGATTGGTTTTTTAAAAGCTCTGGTTTTGTAAAAATATTCAATTCAAATTTCTTTATTGCGAATATGGGTAAACATATATTTAATTCTGATATTGAACCTGCGCAGTGGGTGATTTATAGTTCTTAATCGGGTGGTTTGGTGGTACGGTACGGTGATGACCAGGTTTAAAACAAATGGATTTAGGCCCATTTGGCGCTGAAATGTTTCGATGTTCGAATTCTACCACGTCGATGAGATATTAAGGTCTTATAATAACCCTACAGATAAATAAAATAATTTTCTTCTTCTTTTTATTTTGCTTTGTGGCAAATAAAATAATTAGTGTTACATGTCTTTGACTTAATATGTCATCTATCAATAATATGATTGGTCTCTTGAACGTGGATCTGCTCGCTCCGCTTTAGTGGACAGGCACTCTAAAGGCACCTGTGCTGGAAGCGGAGCGGAGCGGAGAAATGTTGACGCAGAGATGACGCAAATAAAATAACGCTTCCTGGATTGGCACTCTAAAGTGGTTAATTTTTGTAGGCATCACGTATATCATCACCAGAGTGTAGATGGCGCCACTTACCGAGTTCTCGACGTTTTATATCCAGACCAGGCTAAGTACAGCCTCCACAACAGCTCTCTGTGTGAATTTGGTGAGTTCCCTTACCTGTAACAACAAACACCTTAATGAAATTACTGTCATTATTCGGTAGGCACACATAACTGCAATTTGTAATCAATCAAGACAGTTCTTGCTTAAAGAAGAACGTCATAAAATTCATATCCATATAATATATATTTTTATTTTTATATTAGTTAAAAGTACATAGAGCAATAATAAAATCTCTTGGCCACCGTGATGAACTATGGTCAAATCCTCTCAGACCCGTGTTCAGTAGTGAACCGGCGATGGGTTGATCATGATGATGATAATGATGATGATGATGATGATGATGATGATGATGATGATGATGATGATGATGATGATGATGATGATGATGATGATGATGATGATGATGATGATGATGGTGATGATGGTGAGAGCAATAAGGCTCTGGAAGAGTATAATAATTTTGAATAACTTGATGAAAAAAGCTGTATTTCAAGAAGTACTGCCTAAAACTTTGGTAGCCATAAGAAAAAACTTAAAATTCTTTTAGAGATTGCTTATAAGAAACAACAAGAAACAAACGACAATTTTAAACGGAAAACAATTTGTTGCATCCGAAATATGAAAAATCTCTTTTGCATTACAGGGTAAAAACAGAACTGCCTGTTGCGAAACCAGATTCTAATCGACTTGTATCGCATGCCACTGAAATGCTCTCAAAGCGAATTGTTTGCATTCTCAAATCTAGATAGAATTTGCCTCCTACTCATGTTGAATTGACGTTAAATAGTATCCGGCAAGTTATTTAGGGATTTCTCAGTAATTATCGTTGAAACGACTGTTAATTACAAGCACTTAGAGACTGCATCGCTTCTTAAATCACACGCAATGGGTGCTTTGAACAACTTAACTCTAAATGTGCGTGTAGCTCGAAATGGCTTAAATTATTTGGCGTCTAAGTTTAAAACCTGTACCTAGGCCAGTATACACTGATTCGCGATTACCCAATTGTTATTATTGGCTGAATTTGCGTTACTCTTGCCAAACTGTAGATTGAACTTGTATTTTGGATTGGCAGAGTATCAGCCAGTTAGAATTATTGTTATTGCGATCACCTCATTGTAAATGTAAAATTAATACGTATACTCAGGCAAGGATAAGAAAATCAGTACTGTGTACGAAGTCAACCAAACAAGAGTAAAATGTGTATCACTATGGACAATCATTTAAAGTGCCACTTGGAACGATGCAACATGACAGTTATGTAAGAGAGTTTTGTATGCAGCTGTGAAAATCGTTTTTTGTCAAAAAAGTTGTCTGTACTCTCCTGGTTCTGCAATGACTGAATCCTACTAGAAATAATTCTACCTGATCTTTCAATGAATTTGACGTTATTATTGGCCTTTATTCCAGGTATCCTGGGTTTTGAAGTTGGCTACTCATACTCGAGCCCCTATTTGCTCACGATCTGGGAGGCGCAATATGGGGACTTCGCTGACGAAGCTCAGCCAGTATTTGACACTTTTATCTGCAACGGAGAGAGCAAGTGGATCTGTCAGTCTGGCCTTGTGATACAGCTGCCACATGGAATTGATGGAGCGGTTAGTTCAATCTCATCTTTCTTTTGCATTCTTGCATCAACAATGCATTCTGGCTAGAATTCACACGTGTACATGTGTACATGCAATGGCTGTTGGAAGGGCGCCAGCCAAGCAAAAGGTTTCTGCTGCATTATTGCATCAACTGTACATTCTGACTTAAATACTTGGCTTGCTATGGCAGCCAAGTTAAAGCAATTATGATCGTCACACTGCCTTTCTTTTGCATTCTGACATTAACTGTGCGTTCTGGCTAGAATGCACGGCTGGCTATTGGCTAATAGTGACTTTCCAACAGCCAAACAGGCGATTGCGATTCACATTTACTCCCGAAATTTTAAAGCTACAGTGCTATACAGATTCACATGTATTTACAGGGCTATAGTTTCAAAGACAAATTCAAAGATTTCTAATTTTCCAGGGTCCGGAGCATTCTTCTGCACGTGTCGAGCGTTACCTGCAGCAAGCTGATGATGATGAAGATAAAATTCCAAATCTTGACGACAAGGATATGTGGGGTAAAGTTTCTACGAAAATGACTAAGGATACGGTAGATAGTAGATTAGTTTAGTGTAGATATCAAGTCTAGAAACATTGAAATGAAAAAGAACTATGAATTCTTGGTCGTAGCACGCCATTACTCACTTTCGGTATATACAAACATAACCACCTTTTGCGCCAGATCTTTTTTCACGCACATACAAACTGTGGGACCAACTCTTTTAGGCGGTGTTCCCACTAGATTGTAATATGGGGTTATTCAAGGGGCAGATCAATAAATCTTGAAAGGTCGGCAACGCATTGGCGGTTCTTCTATTGTTGCAAATGTTCATGGGCGGCGGTAATCACTTAACATTAGGTGAGCTGCCTGCTTGTTTACTCGCTGTTTTTTTAATATAAAAAGACCAATTTGCTATCTAATATTTTGAGTCTTGTCTCCACGGATGGGCAAAACTGAGAATTTTTAGAAAAAATATTGCTAAATGCTTCCGAATGGTCAAATGAATCTCTGCTAACGGAAGAATGTGAAATAAGCAAAGGGTTTAATAAGCAAACCTATGTAAATGAAGTGTGAAGCTCTATTTAAACTTCACTTATGCACTAATTACATGGGCTTTCCACCAGGGACGTGTAGGCTCTTTCCTGGTAAAAAGCCTCAGTAAATTAATATAATATTTTCCTTTTCTAGTAAAACAACTCAGAAGTGCAAACTGGATAGTTTGCAACGTAACAACACCAGCCAACTATTTTCACCTGATGCGTCGGCAAATCGCGTTGCCCTTCCGTAAGCCAGTCGTCCTGATGACGCCAAAAATTGGCCTGAAGCACCCATACTACACCTCCCCCTTCAAGGACTTTCTACCAGGCACATGCTTTCAGAGGTATGAGTTTTGACGTCACCATAATCATCATCATTATCAACCGATGTCCACAGCTGGACATAGATCTCTTGTAGGGACTTTCACGCGCCACGGTCTTGCACCGCCTGAATCCAGCGACTCCCTGCAACGCGTTTGATGTCGTCTGTCTCTCTCTCAACAATGAGGAATAGGACTCAGAGAGAGACTAGCACGGTATGTTGTAATATTAACCAATAAGGTTTCGCAAAAACGCCCTGCCATGTCTTCTGCCGTACCATGGTTATCTTGGCATCTAGCTTTTACATCTAAATAACTCTATTATTTTATTCAATTTTGTACAAGGGCAATAAGAGAAAACGGCCCGGCAAGCAAGAAACCAAAAGAAGTAAAGAAACTCATCTTCTGTTCTGGAAAAGTAGCCATTACTATCGACGAACTGCGAAAAGAGAGGAAGATGGAAG
The DNA here is from genome assembly GCF_902806685.2 of Maniola hyperantus. Lineage (NCBI taxonomy): Eukaryota > Metazoa > Arthropoda > Insecta > Lepidoptera > Nymphalidae > Maniola > Maniola hyperantus. The sequence continues at coordinate 11,229,223 of NC_048547.1, read as the reverse complement.
ACAAAATTGCTTTATGTAGGATCGAACAGGTGTATCCGTTCCCCTATGACATTGTCCTAAAAGAGATTTGCTGTTACGATAAGGCGACAGTGGTTTTCTGTCAAGAGGAACATAAGAATCAAGGTCCTTTGCCGTTTGTTAGGCCGAGGCTTGAGAATCTTCTAGGCAAAAAAATTCAGTAAGTACAAAAGTAAAGTTTTTTTTTCTCCATTACAAGTACCTAAGCCTCTCATCTGCAGGTAAGAGATGATGCAGAACAGTCTAACTTGCAAGGAGTCTGGTAATTTCTCATGATCATCATCGTGATTAACCCATCGCTAGTCCACTACTGAGCACGATCCCCTCGGAATGAGAAGGGTTTAGGCCATAATCTGCCACGCAGGCCCAGTGTGTATTGGCAAGCTTCACATACCTTTGTGGACATTACGGGGAACTCTCAGGCATGCAGGCTTCCTCACGATGTTTAACCTTCACCGTTAAAGCAAGTGATATTTAATTGGCAGTTTTTATGTAACCCATACCCCTTATCGCTTTCTACATGGCATCATACTGGAACACTAAATCGCTTGCCAGCACGGCTTTGCTTAGGGTGGTAACTAGTCACGGCCATAGCCTCCTACCAGACCAGACCAGCGACAATTTAGAAATTGTAAGATCCCATATTGCTCCTGCAGGGAACCGAAGGACCATCCACTTATAAGATCACAGCGCTTACCACTGCATCGGAATGATTTTGCAAAATTAATCGACTGAGTGGACACGATTTGTCATCATCATCTTTTCTTAACAGAATTGGTCTTGTGTGAGAAGTGTGAAAAAGTTAAAAGTATGGTTCTACTTCCGCCTCTAACATATTTTATTCTGTAGGATTATCACGCGGCCGCCCAGTGCAGCTTCCGCAACGGGAATCAAATGGATACACGCAAAGGAGCTTAAAGAATTAAAGGAGGCCATTATAGCTTAACTTGTTCTGTCTCGTATACGTTAAACATGAAAAATTGCTGTGAAGTCTGAAAAGTTTTTGTTTTTAGTCTCGTAGTTTAACGACATAATATGATGTAAATAGCGGGTAGGTACGAAAATAGCAAGAAAGCGAGTAGTTCGATACTGTTCGTGGCAGCTCTAACTTCACCTCTCGCAGCAACGCAGTCTTGTCGCTACCACGACTCATGGCAACTGGGTGAAAATATCGATAATTTAAAATCCTCGTATTAATCGTGATACGTACCCGCTATTTACATTATATTAAGTTTTTTTGTTCCAAAGCTTTCGGTGAAAATTTACGTTAACGACGTACCGAAACGCTAAATCACTTTGCCTTTGCCAGTAACTAGCTGGTAACTAGGCACGGCCGAATAATCCCACCAGACGGAGATCAGACCAGTCAATATACTTATATTTCAAAATTGTCCCTGTCGTGAATCGCACCGTCTCGATTGTGGCCTACAGCATTAAGAATGAGGAATAATGGAACCCAAAGTTTAATGAAGTCTAGAGGTACTTTGTACCTGTTCGAAATCTAAAATTCCACGATCAATTCTCAAACAGGTGAGCCAACTATCCGCACCTAGAAATTTCTACAAACACTTATTTCTCTTTTAAAAAGTTCATAAAGAAAAATGCAGTTCCGAACTGCGCACTTAGAAGTAATTTGATAAGGTACGAGTATATGTATAGAGGCTTTCGCACGGATCAAGTGAATGGGGCAATTTCTGAGGTCATTTTGGTTGATTTTATTGTCTCTTGTCCGCTTTTCCTTTTGTTCGGGGAAAGGCTTAAATGGACTGAGGTGGTCGCTACATCCGGTATACTAGTTTATTACCCGAAGGGTATAGATAGGGCTATGTTCTTTACAGCTATCTGTGTATGTACCTATCCTGTATCCTATAGGGGATTTGTTATACCCTCGAAGCATCGCGACGGAAATCGAAGTTGTTACCTACTAACAAGTAATTAATGAAAATATAATAGGTGTGTATTAAAAATTTTACTTTTTACTACGCTATTACACTAATCGTCATTGATTTGTCTTTGCCCGTTGAGGAGTTCCGTCTTTCATCTCCGAAAATATTGACACATGACTAAAACATGACTTTTTTGACGACTAAGCCATTGTGATTTAACGGACTTATGCAGTAACATCGGCCAAAAATTATCCTTCTCTATCCCGAACAATTCCTATTGTTTTCCTAGAGAAAAGTCATTTCCTAGAGAAATGTAGAGTGTTGACTTGGAATATCTAAATATATAAAAGGAAAAGATGACTGACTGACTGATCTATCAACGCACAGCTCAAACTACTGGACGGATCTGGCTGGAATTTGGCATGCAGATAGCTATTATAGGGGTTTAGAAATAGGGGTTTAAAATTTGTGTAGTCCAGGCGGACGAAGTCGCGAGCATAAGCTAGTTAGCTATAAGTCTGTCAAGATGAGTTCAAATCAGTTCAGTAGTTTCAGCGTGAAGCATACACTGACAGAACAAAAGTAAAATAAAATACACTGTCCTGGCCTCTGTATCGATGACTAGCTTATGCTCGCGACTGTGTCCGCGTGGACTACACAAATTTTAAACCCCTATTTCACCCCCTTAGGAGTTTAATTTTCAAAAATCCTTTTTTAGCGGATGCCTACGTCATAATAGGCTATCTGCATGCCAAATTTCAGCCAGATCCGTCCAGTACTTTGGGCTGTGCGTTGATAGATCAGTCAGTCAGTCAGTCACCTTTTCCTTTTATACTATATTTAGATTATAATGCTTCATCTGATTAAAATTTTTAAAATATAAAATTCAATGTATAGAAATCGTTCAGTTACAGAATTATTATACCTAAGTATAGATTTTTTGGAAGTCAATAGTCATATAATCATGCAGTCGACGAAGTCGAATTGATTTATCATGATGATCATAAATAACAATAGTTCATCATTCTGTATATCATATTCACATATCACTATGTATTCATCCCAAAGGAAATGAAACATCCCATCTCATAAGTGTAAGTAGGTCACAACTTACAAGGGTCACGCCTGATTGGCTATATTGTGTTCTTCTGAGTTCAGACAAATGAGCTAACGGTCTCATTAGGCGGTGATCTGGTCAAGCTGTGATAGCCTAGTGGTTAGGACGCCCGCCTTCTAATCGGAGGTCGGGGGTTCGATCCCGGGCACGCATCTCTAACGTTTCGGAGTTGTGCGTTTTAATTAATTAAATATCACTTGCTTTAACGGTGAAGGAAAACATCGTGAGGAAACCTGCATGCCTGAGAGTTCTCCATAATGTGTGTGAAGTCTACCAATCCGCACATGGCCAAAACCCTTCTCACTCTGAGAGGAGACCCGTGCTCTGTAGTGAGCCGGCGATAGGTTGTTCATGATGATCTGGTATAAGAGACGTATTGTCTGTGGAGTGAGTGTGAAGGATGAGTTTATACTCATCCTTCTCGCAAAAATGAGCACATATTGAACTTTTTAACTGATTTCAAAATAGGAGATTATGTATTGGACCCGTACCTATATGTATAGTACGCGACAGGTCGAGATGGCAATCAGGATGGGGACGTTCCGCATACCCACACAGCCCCCGCACTAACCCGGTGCGGGCGAACGTGGGTGACGTACGGGTGTGCGAGGCGTCTCATACCCCGATTGCTACCTCGACCTGTCGCGCACTATATGTATGTCCGCGATTATCTCAAAGACCTATAAACCGAATCAATATTTTTTCGCTACAGTAATAAACATACTTTCAGGATTTAAATACACCTAGATATCATTCTTATGAATGAAGTAATCCTACTTACAATAATTTCTCCGAGATTTCTGAACCTATTTAAATTAGTGTTAAAAGTAGGATAAACTTAATCGATATTTCGGGCTCAATAACTTTTTACTTTGTCCTACTAACCAAGGCTCTTACCAGAACTGCTGTCAGCAGAATTAATCCTCCAGCCTCATTAATGCAGTCATCAAAAGGTCAAGTTGTGTGCAACACCCGCATCGTTTGACAGAATTTAGAATAAGTATAGAAATGTTGAAGCAGCGTGAAATATCAGTTTAAAAACACACAACTGTACTCGTATTTGCTATGTGTTAGTTTTTACGTTGTTTTGGATGATAGTGTTTTTTTATTTAAAACTAGCTGAACCGCCCCGGCTTCGCTCGGATGGAGTTCAGAAAATTGAGGAGGAGGTTGAATTAAATTTTTCTCTCCGTAAGAACCATCCTCGTACTTCAAGGAATATTGATTCATTTTTATATTATAGGTTATAATTACTTACAAGTGCGACACGCGCTGTTCCTGAAATAAGACCAGCTTTCTTTCACGCTTATCGCCATCGCTGACAGTTTTTTTTTTAATTTATAGACTAGCGCTTGACTGCAAGCAGACCCGCTCACAAGTAATGATGCCGCCTAAGATGGAACGCGCTTGCCTAGAAGATGCATATTCACTCTTGACTAAAAGGTACCCATATTAAAAGTGGAGGGGCAATCTGTTGCATATCCTAGCGGTGCGGATAAGAAACGAGGAAGCATATCGCGTCGCATGTGTCCGTCGAATTTCAACTACGTACGGATGCAGACCTTGACGATGTATTGCGGTACGATGGTAGAAAAGTGAAGGAGCAACGGTCGAAAAATGTTCATAAGTGTCATTTGTTACAAGTTCTAGAGAAGTTGCGTTGCTTCGCGCGTCGCTGCGGTTGAGCTTTGTATCTGCCCAAGTCCTTAATCCCCCAGCCTCATTAATGCAACCTTCCAAAGGCCAGGTTGTATTCAACACCCACATCGTGTGAGCCTCACAGTACCCTAATAACTTTAACGTATTCTCTCAGTATTCGCTTGTCTTAATGAACATCGTAACTTGTGCAGCAAAATGTAGCAAAGTGGCCCGAGCTTAATGTCGCCGGATCTTGGAGTAATCCATTATCTCTATACGAAGATACACGAGTAATAGTAGTAGTTAGTCATCATCATCATCATCATCATCAACCAATAGACGTCCACTGCTGGACATATACTCTTGTAGGGACTTCCACACGCCACGGTCTTGCGCCTCCTGAATCCAGCGGCTCCCTGCGACTCGTCTGAGTTCGTCCGTCCACCTAGTGGGGGGTCTTCCAACGAAAGAGGAAGAATAATTAGTATAAAGATGTATTGCAACAGAACATATTATAATGAACATACCTAAACATCACATTGGCACCCCTCGGGTATGGAACCCTAAAAACAAGAAGGAAAACAATTGTGCTGGGGTGCAACTGTTTGCAGTTGCGGCCTTATCACTAAACTATCGCTATCAATACCCATATTATAAATGCGAAAGTGTGTTTGTTGGGATGTTTGTTCTTCAATCATCTCGCAACGGAGCAATGGATTGAAGTGATTTTTTGCATGGGTATAGTTTAAGACCTGGAGAGTGACATAGACTACCTTTTATCCCGGAAAATGAAATAGTTCCCACGGGATTTTTAAAAACCTAAATCTACGCGTAGATACGACATCGCGGGAATCAGCTAGTACAGCTATAATTTTGATGGGGTATTTTGCATTGAAAATGAAAAATGAAAATGAAAATGAAAATGAAAATGAAAATGAAAAATGAAAATGAAAATCTTTTTTATTCGTATAAACTTTTACAAGTACATAGGTAAAGAGAGGTTTCTTAGACATATGGGGGTCACTGCAGTGGATGTGATTGTGATAGACAAACAAGGCTAGGCCTATTTCTCCTCAAAAATTAGAGGACTGATTTTGACATGAATTTTACTCCAAATAGATAGTACATCAGAGTAAGTTCTTAAACATGTTTTACCGTTTAAACATATTAAATCATCAATAAACTCATCAATCAATAAACATCTTAAACATGTTTTATATTCCTAAATTTTTCGTTGGTTGTAGTAAAAAAATAGTTAATTTTTATATGTGCGTAGTTTTATTTTTAAAGTCTTTTTCTGAGGAAGCCTTCTCCCTTGGTAACTTAGTAATGTGTCTTCGCAGATGCCAATATAATTTTTACAGGCATCAACAGTAATTACGTTTTACTACGTGACGACAGAATGCGTATCTCAAATGGCCTATACGAATATAATTTACATAAAGCTATCTACAGATGTGCCAACTGCCAACTAGTCAGCTCCTAGTTATGCCTATGTTGATTCTTGCTGGCTCTTTTCAATAGAATGCGCTTTCCGAGTCGAATATAATTTACATAAGGCTATCTACAGATGTGCCAACTAGTCAGCTCCTAGTTATGCCTATGTTGGTTCTTGTCGGCTCTTCTCAATAAAATCTGCATTCCGAACTGGTGGTGGGTAGTCACACAGGCAGCATAATACTTCGGTACAGTACTACCACCTTTAAAAGTAACACCGATGTACCTGTGCAGAAATCTTATTTTTAACTGGCACGAAAATATCTCAGCCAATCATAGCGCGCGTCCGTCCGCTATTGGTTATATTCTACGCGCCAAGGTATATATTGCATTGTTGTACATTCGGTTTTGTCGCAAGGTTGCATTTTCTGCGCAAACTAATTTTTGCGACGCGACATACAAAAGTGCTAGTACTGTACCTAGGTTTTCGTCAATGCCAACTCAAGCACCAAATCCTGTGCATGCCATTAGTTGGCATGTCTATAGATGTTGTTCCGCCGGCAGGAAACACTCCGGCGTTCCTTCTCGTTTTCGTTTACTTTCCACTTCAACGGAATTTAAGCGGAGCAATAAAAATTTTACGACTCCTTGAAAAAATTATTAGTCCACTAGTAAGTAGGTTGAGCTAAGCAGAGATTCTTGAACATTATTGAATATTCCTCAATATTCCTCTTATAAACGGGAATTTTTAAACTAGAGATGCCATTCTTATTAAAATTCAATTGATTTTACCTTGTCCCAAGAACTATTGAAATGAGCAAATCATTTTACCCGTAGTCCTAAGTTGCCAGTGGTCCGATCGCAAAGGGCAACTGGTCGATCCAACGGCATTTGTTTTTTTGCCTGGGGCAACTTCGTTTACCCGTGATTATATTACTGTGGCGTAAGTATTATTTGTACACGCTATTTTTAACAATTAAGCATGCAAACCAGGTGACCCAAGCCACTATTACACAGTATTGCTCAAGTGAAGTAATGAAACGCACGCACGAATGTGGATTAGTTGGTCAAATAATGGTACCTACTATGTTCGTACTATAAAAATCTTGAAATGTATTCTTTTATCACTTTCACTATGTCATTGTCATAGTCACAAAGCTGAACGTACATTGACATGCGTCGAAAGCACAGTATTATTTGTATTAAAACTACAGTACGCGACAGGCCGAACTAGTAATCGGGGAGGGAACGCCCCGCACTAACCCAGTGCGGGCGAGCGCGGGTGACATGCAGGTGATTGGGGCGTCCCCCCGCCTCATACCACGATTGCCATCTCGACCTCTTGCGGACCATACCTATATCAGTTATTAAACTTATGTTGCTTTGGATACTGGAGATAATATTGTTCTTTCAAATTATTTCTTACAGATGCAGCGGCTCCCTGCAACTCGTTCTATGTCGTCTGTCTACCTAGTGGAGGGTCTTCCAACGCTGCGCTTTCCGTAACACCGTGGGACCCCAACCTCTATCGACTTTTCAAACTATTTCTCGTCTCGGTCCTCGTATTATAACGAATTTTTTTACCCTTTCTATTACTATTTAATTTCTTTAAATAGTATTTTAATATATTGTATATGTTTAGTGTATAACTTGCTGGATTTTTATCTGAGAATAAAGATTATTATACGTAATAATACTACTCTCACGCCCGTGTACAAGATAAATATAATATATAAAGACCAATTATTATTATTACCTTATTTCGAGTTCTGTGGTGGTCGCATAATATGGTGCCATCTGTAAATTAGTGGTAGTAATGTTGTTGCGTGCGGCGTTTGCGTCTTGTACACATGTGCGTTTAGTTAACAATGAGATAGAAAATGAAATCAGTTAAGGGTATATTTATGTGCGTTATTATTTATCTCGACTTTCTCTCTTCACGCTGCATTGGACGCATGTAGGTACGCGAATCTATGACTAATTTATGCTTTTGATTACTGATGCGATACAACACAATGTACCCTGTTGATTGAGATTTATTTCACTATATTATATTAGATGATGTCCGCGACTTCGTCCGCGTGGATTTAGCTTTTTAAAAATCCTGTGGGAACTCTTCAATTTTCCGGGATAAAAAGTAGCCTATGTCCTTCCCCGGGATGTAAGCTATCTCTGTAACAAATTTCTTTAAAATCGATTGAACGTTTGAGCCGTGAAAAGCTAGCAGACAGACAGACACACTTTCGCATTTATAATATTAGTATGGATTCAATTAGCTGTGATGCTGCGACGTGATTGTAGGACAAACCATCAATAAACACACTTTCGCATTTATAATAATGGATAATGATGGATAGTACAGTAGCCGGCAGGAAATATTGTACATCGACCTTTAGGAAGAGAATTGGGCTTCGTAGAGCGTTCTCTGTCACTCATACCTATGTGAGGTTTTGTCGGTCCCAACGACAGAGACAACGCTCTACGAAACCACATCTCTTTCTAAAGGTCGATATACAATATTTCCTGCCGGGTACTGTACTTTAAATCCACCGTCCACGCTGACGAAGATCATCATGATCAACCCACCGCCGGCTCACTACAGAGCACGGGTCTCCTCTCAGAGTGAGAAGGGTTTGGCCATAGTCTACCACGCTGGCTATGTGCGGATTGGTAGACTTCACACACCTTTGAGAACATTATGGAGAACTTCAGGAAACCTGCATGCCTGACATGCAGGTTTCCTCACGATGTTTTCCTTCACCGTTCAAGTGATATTTAATTACTTAAAACGCACATAACTCCGAAAGTTAGAGAAGCGTGCCCGGGATCAAACCCCCGTCCTCCGAATAGAAGGCGGACGTCCTCACCACTAGGCAGCTATCACAGCTTTTGGTATTTACTATAGGATAAAAATATTTTGGGGTTGCAATCCAAAATGGACGAACAATAAATACAGCACCTCAGGCTGCTACATAATCTGCAATCGGCAATATTTCCTCATTAGGCCGGTCAGCCCCGGCAGTGCCGAGAGAGAAGCGGCCAAATTACTCAATTTAATGGATCACTACCCCTGTTCCTCTTACACATAATTCATTACCTCCCTGATAGAACCATACGTATGGTCATGTTTTATTTATTACCAACTAGACAATGCTCGCGTCTTCGGGTAGATTTAGCGTTTTAAAAATCCCATGGGAACTCTGATTTTCCGGTAAAAGTCTTAAAAAGTAAGCTATCTCTCGAGTAACCTTCCTTTTAGAAATCCCGTGGGAACGTCGTCTGAGAGTGATCGGGAGGCAGACTTCCTAAAGGCGCCTCCTGTGAAACTCTGACAGTGGCTTAGGATGACATCGTCACCTCCGAGAATCAACATCGTCGGGGTGACGTTAGAAATCGAGCAAACGACGTGTTTCTGCGTCAGACGTGTGTGAAGCCTTTATGGAAAAGATCCATATAAGAACATCAAGCACCCGTATAACCTTTGAAAATGCTTTTTATCTATCCAACCATGATCCAACCTTGCCTATTTGGGTCACATTTTGCGTATCCAAAGCGACCCGAAAATATTTTAAGTATAGGGTCAAGTAAAGCCTAATTCTACCTCGCCTGCAGGCCTTTGAAAACGCTTTCGAGGTCACTGAACAATCTGCGAGACGCGTCCGTGGGATTAGTCGGTCATGATTTAGCCAAGGTTGATCGAAAGGGAAAATTCGTCTTAGATATGCCATATTTACTTACAGCTGAAAACGATATTTTTTCAGACTTTTTAAAACTTCAAACTACCATTGCTATTATAGAGCGTACAAAATGATATATCGACCCGTTCCGACAGTTAGTAAAACGTAGATAGTAGTTACATTTTCTTTGACAATTATTATTTTGTTCTGAACAAGAAAATGACTTAAATAACTAGAAAACAACATGACTTGAACTTGTATTGCCCTTCAGTGATCACATAAATTTAACTATGTATACTGCTCTACTCATAAACGGCCACAATAATACCTGTAATCTGTCGGTACGACTAAGCAACATTGTTATTTGTCGAAGAATACGATACATACAATTTTTGACCAATAACAACGTTGCTAAGTAACTCTTCGACTCATTACAGGTCGGGCGTATGTGCTCGCATCCGTATTCGGTTCTTACCCGTGATTCTTCGAAATAGCCGTCATAAAAATACGTACATTCGATTATTTTTTTCACGGATCCGTGAAATCACGGATAAGTGCGTAAACGCCGTTAGGACTGATTATTTATTTATCGATTTCGGCCGTAACCGCCAAAACTTAAAAATGTCGTAAATGCGAACACAGATGTTCTGGTGTCATACTTACACGCAGAAAATGAATACAAGTTTTAGCGTTTAAACTACCGTGAGTGATTTCCATTATAAATAATATCTGTCCCGGCTGTACTCACGTGTTTAGTCGACGTTAGCCCGACTAGTTTCGAACCCATCCGGGGTCCTTTTTCAAGGGAGTCAGTTCGAGTCCGGATGGGTTCGAAACTAGTCGGGCTAACGTCGACTAAACACGTGAGTACAGCCGGGACAGATATTATTTATAATGAATACAAGCTTTAAAGTAAGTAGGTACCAACGGATTCCCTTTAACATGTCACCCCTCAAAAGATATATACCACTGTCCCAATTTTAAAAGCGCGTTTGTCACTGCAGTAGGTATGTTAGCGGGGAATATTTGATGATCCTGTCCACAGTTTAGCGATCTTACAGTTATGCAACAAGCCTAGTCCCGCAAAGCAACGCCGTGGCAGGTGCCTGGCAGATAAGCGGGCGCTGCGAGATGCGTTTGGTACGTCTGAAATATATCTTATACTCTGGAGTGGACATACCACATGCGCCGTACGAAATGTACTGAAAAATACAAATTACAACAACCCGCTCGCATCTACAATATAATATGCAAATATCTCTATTTCAATAATCGGCATTTGGCAATCGTTATCATTATGTTGACATGTTTATTAGAATGCGAGGAACTTTACCTAATCGTATCAAGGGTTTATGAAAGAGCATAGCGAAACTACATTATTGGTTGTTTCTTTTTGGCAGCGCTATCAGCGCTTTTGACTCGTAGTAAGCAGAGGCCACACAAAGGCGTGGCAATTGTTCATAATTTACATTTATTCAGTACCTACATTACTACTTTGACTCTGGTCAGTAATCAAGAGCACGTCAAGTTCAGCGGAATCGAAGCGGAGCGGTGCACAACTCACTGTTGTGGAGCGTGTAGATGCGAGATCAAAGATGTTGCTGTTAGAGTGCTGCCCAACTGTATGCTTGTTAAACTGTGTTCCTGTCAAAGCTCGTGAATATTACAGGAGCGCGGCGCACTTCCCACGCTGGGCGGCTGTAAACCCGATCTTTGTCACCTCGGGGGTTTTATTACGTCGCATTGCACGCCGCTTTACGATTTAACCGACTTCTAGTCTAGCGAAATAAACAGCTCCTATTCCGTATTGAAGCCAAAATAGCAATGCCAAAAAAACCGATCGAAAGTAATTTAAGTAATTACGTAATTAGTAGATATTAACTACTTAACCGATTCCCGATACGCGTAAGAATAAATGTAAATTCAAATTTAAAACAAACCCAAATCAAAATTAATCACGTTGAAAAAAAGGGGATTTTTTTAAAAAATCGGTTTAGAAATCTCGGAGAAATCGGTGTATAAGTATATTGAAAATATTGGTGACATAAGTGTTATGCGTATTACTTCGTACATTAGAATGATATGCGTGACTTTGATATAGACTTATTAAAAATTACAGTTTTATTCGATAATAACCGGGAGCGACAGATTAGCGTGCTTTCTGAGGCACAGAGGAAGTTGGTTACCCACCCAGTTACTGACGGTGATCAACATTGCTTATCCAGCATTTATAGGTAGACTAGCTTATGCTCGCGATTTCATCCGCGTGAACTACACAAATTTCAAACCCACATTTCACCCCCTTTGGGGTTGAATTTTCAAAAATCCTTAGCGGATGCCTACGTCATAATAGCTATCTGCAAGCCAAATTTCAGCCCGATCCGTCATGTATTTTCAGCTGTGCGTTGATAGATCAGTCAGTCAGTCACCATTTCTTTTTATATATTTATATATATGCGGTGATGCTTGGCCCCAATACCCCGCACCCAAGTTCTACTCTACTAAAATAGTACCTACCTTCGAGCAATCCATCAAGCAATTCGTTCCATTCAATTAGTCACAAGACAGAATCTTAAGTGAAATACAAGTATGTAGGTAGGTACCTATAAGCAATTTTCCGTTTATACAGAAAATTAATATGCAAGAATATAACCTCAGCGGTATATAATATGACCCTACATATTGTTCCCTACGTTCGTTATAATACCGTATATTATTCACAACAAGCACTCTGTAGGGCTGGCATCTACGGAAGAAAATCCAATTAACATAATAATTATTATAAATGTGAAAGTATGTCTATCTGTCACGGCCCATTAGTTTAATCGTTTTTTATTTCATCCTGGGACTTTTATCCTGGAAAATGAAATAGTTCCCACGGGATTGAAAAAAGCTTGATCTAAATATATAAAAGGACAGATCGGGCTGAAATTTGGCATACAGATAGCTATTATGAGGTAGGCATCCGTTAAGAAAGGATTTTTGGAAATTTAACTCCTAAGGGGGCGAAATAGGGGTTTGAAATTTGTGCAGTCCACGCGGACTAAGTCGTGAGCATAAGCTAAAAAGGAAATGGTGACTGACTGACTGATCTATCAACGCACAGCTCAAACTGCAGGACAGATCGGGCTGAAATTTGGCATAAAGATAGCTATTATGACGTAGGCATCCGCTAAGAAAGGATTTTTGGAAATTTAACTCCTAAGGGGGTGAAATAGGTGTTCGAAATTTGTGTAGTCCACGCGGACGATGTCGCGAGCATAAGCTACTGATTTATAATTTGTAAGATGCTTCATTGCAGCGTCCGATAGCTGTACTGGTATAATCTTTCGTGTACCTAAGTTCGAGGAGCCGGTCAGCTAGTGTTTGTATGTGGAGACTGCCACAGTACAGATATGTTTAATCATACAAAATTCTTGGTGAATAGGCAACCCTAGTCCCTAGGGTGAACTATCGAATACATAAACAGTTTGAATTTAAAGCCCTGTGTTAAAGCCCGACGAAATGTGAGTCACCACAACTTTGTTTAAACTTTGGAATAATTATATCTGAATTCTTTCCTAACTATACGGCTCTATTCAAAATGATGATTAGGCTCTACCAAAAAAAAAAACCGGCCAAGTGCGAGTCAGGCTCGCGCAATGAGGGTTCCGTACTACAGTCGTGTTTTTCGACATTTTGCACGATAATTCAAAAACTATGATGCATAAAAATAAATAAAAATCTGTTTTAGAATGTACAGGTGAAGACCTTTCATATGATACCCCACTTGATATACTCACTCACTTCGAAAGTTGAAAATACTTATTATTAGTTCATGACCACAATTTAATTTTTTTTGTGTGATCTAACCCTAAATTCACGGTTTTCAGATTTTTCCCCAAATGTCAGCTATAAGATCTACCTACCTGCCAAATTTCATGATTCTAGGTCAACGGGAAGTTTATGTAGGTTTCTTGACGGACAGACAGACAGACAGACAACAAAGTGATCCTATAAGGGTTCCGTTTTTCCTTTTGAGGTACGGAACCCTAAATAAGTATGTGTAGTGAGTGCCATGGTTAGTAGTTAGTAGTTACTGATTATAATATGTATTCTTAACCTGATTATATTGAGCTTAAAATATAATAAATCAATTAGCGTCCATAGCTAGACATAGGCTTTGCCAAAGGCAAGGGAAGGAAGCTTAGGTACCTATATCTCATCATCATCATGATCAACCCATCGCCGCGCCGGCTCACTACTGAGAACAGGTCTGCTCTCAGAATGGAAGGGGATTTGACCATAGTCCATCATGCTGGCCAAGCGATTTTTTGCTCTATATATGTTAAAGCAAGTGATATTTTATCATCATTATCATCATCATCAGCCTGTGGACGTCCACTGTTGGACATAGGCCTTCCCTAAAGAGCGCCACCACACCCGGTCCTCAGCCTTCCTCATTCATCCACTTCCCGCCAGCCTCTTTATATCGTCGGTCCATCGTGCTGGAGGGCGTCCCACACTACGCTTGCTTAAAATTAAGTGATATTTAATTTCTTAAAATACACATAACTTCGAAAGTTAGAGGTGCGTGTCCGGCATCGAACCCCCGACCTCCCAAATAGGAGGCGGACGTTCACACTACACGCCACTAGGCTATTACGGCTCTGTTTATCTATGTTACATAAGAAATTCTACAGTACGCGGCCGAAAGTAATGTACATCGGCCTTTAGAATGACATTTCGGCTTTGTAGAGCGTTGTCTCTGTCACTCATACCTATATGACGTTTTGTCGGTCTCAACGACAGGGACAACGTTCTACAAATTTGCTATCTCCATCTAAAGATCGATGTAGGCATATTACTTTCAGCCGCGTACTGTAAGTAGGTATAAGAATTTCCCACGGGATTTTTCAAAACCTAAATCCACGCTGACGTAGTGGCGGGCATAATCCAGTTTAGAATAATCTCAACATTGGCACCGATTCTAAGCACAACCTAATTTTGGAGTATTCGCAGCCTCTTCTTACTATTGTAATATGAAAAGGACAGAAGCAGTTTGACATTTCTAAATTTAATTTTTAGATGGTAGAACCCGTGATTTTAGCACGCACTCGCGAACCTACTGTTTAAATTTGTATTGTGCACTAAAATTTAGAGTCTTTAAATGTGAAAGTTGGGTTCCGTTCCTTTTTTAGCATTGGTAAAAAGAATAGGATGCAGATGCTCTAAATTTGGTTTAGAGAGAGACTAGAGATCCGGGCCATTGTATTGTTTAGCTATAACAAATGTGGATGATAACATCTCGTTAATTAATGTGGTTTGGACGAACGTGTCCCATATGACCGTGACCACCGACCGAGTAATTCAAGGAAAGGACACGTCAAATTCCGCTGATTACACCTAACTTGAATTACGTGAGATAATGGTGGCCTTTAGGTCGGAATTCCTCCTATTACTATCGGTCCCGTACGTCAGTCGAGCATACTATGGACCGTGAAAAGGTAGCAGACAGGCAGACAGATAAACACACTTTCGCATAATATTAGTATAGAAGTATATAATATTTTGACGACCTCCCTGGCGCAATGGTAAGCGCTGTGGTCTTATTAGTGGGAGATCCCGGGTTCGATTCCTGGCCGGGGTTTGGAATTTTATAATTTCTAAATTTCTGGTCTGGTCTGGTGGAAGGCTTTGGCCGTGGTTAGTTAACACCCTACCGGCAAAGAAGCGCCAACAAGCGATTTATCGTTCCGGTACGATGCCGTGTAGAAATCAAAGGGGCATGGGTTTAATAAAAACTGCCATACCCCTTCCAGGTTAGCCCGCTTCCATCTTAGACTGCATCATCACTTACCACCAGGTGAGATTGCAGTCAAGGGCTAACTTGTATCTGAATAAAAAATAAAAAATAAAAAATATATATGTATATTCTGAACTAAGCCATAAAATTCAGATGGAACACAAAACAAGAAGAACAAAGAATAAACACAAATACTTACAACACACGAATTTGAATTCAGAGTTGTGCAAACACGAGCGAGCGCATCCAGCTGGAAGTTAACGTCGCTAACGAGTTGGCTCGACCTGGACCATTGTGTGAGAACAGGCTGCGGCCTGTGCCACGACAGTATAACGAGATGTTGAAAGAATAAGTACATACTATGCCTGCTCCGATTGCTTCAGTCCCGAGAGGAGGGCTGATTTGAATGACACACATCGCCTGTATATATTCGAAAAGTTAGTAGGTATAGGGCTCTTTCTGTTGCG
Organism: Maniola hyperantus; assembly: GCF_902806685.2. Lineage (NCBI taxonomy): Eukaryota > Metazoa > Arthropoda > Insecta > Lepidoptera > Nymphalidae > Maniola > Maniola hyperantus. The sequence continues at coordinate 11,213,198 of NC_048547.1, read as the reverse complement.
TAATCCCATATAAATGACAAAGACAAAAAGCTCAGTGGGCATTAACTATTTTGAGTGGCCAATCAATCACAATTAATATGTTTTTCTATATAAATATATAAAAGGAAAAGGTGACTGACTGACTGATCTATCAACGCACAGCTCAAACTACTGGACGGATCGCGCTGAAATTTGGCATGCAGATAGCTGTTATGACGAAGGCATCCGCTAAGAAAGGATTTTTGAAAATTCAACCTCTAAGGGGGTGAAATAGGGGTTTGAAATTTGTGTAGTCCACGCGGACGAAGTCGCGAGCATAAGCTAGTAAAAATATAAATTCGAAAACGTTTTGTTTCCCGTGGGAATCGTTTGATTTTCTTATTGCTTGCTTGGTTGGTGGCTGGTTTTTCTTGCATGTTTAGCAGTGGAAGGGCTCGCGGTGCATATCGCATGTTGCACCATACAGATTTGTCTGTTTCTGCGGAAACACCTGTTTTAATATTTTTTTGTGCAAATGCTAAGCCTAATTATTATAGTCCACATACTTACTTACTTTCGGTACTTCTGACATGAAATTTGACACAAAAAGTTAAAATGGCGCGTGAGGAGTTAAATTTTACGCTTTATACATTGTTTTGCGACGTTCACGGGGTAATCACGAGCTTTCGCACCGAGATTCGCACGCCAGTGTAGAGCGGGCATGAGAGAAACAGTAACGCTCGGTATAAAAGAATTGATTGGAGCGTAAAACTTGGCGCGATGTCTTAAAGCCGATCCCGAAAGAAATCTCATTAAACCGACTTGCAATGAAGACTGATTAACGGGTGGATGGTGCGCTCGAGGAATACTGATCGTAAGATGTATCTGCTTTGATACGATGAGATAAACGCTTTAATTTAAGCTTTCAATGGCCGTTTCCTAAGACTCGGTAAATGGGGTTTTCTCCGCGGTCTTTTATATTGATATCGGTTTTGTGGTGACCACGATTTCGACTGATTTTACTGAATGAATATAGAGAATGAATGTGCGATAGTGTAATGTGCCAACATTTAAATTTAAAAGGCAATATTCTAAGGAACAATACGCTTTTAACACGACTGGCCAAAAAAAGGAGTGTAATGTCTTCAGGGTTCATGCGTGTATGTGAGTTTCTTTTTTCCACCATAACTTTAAATGCCTGAACAGATTTGGATTATGGGAAAAAAGGAGTGTTATGTCTTTAGGGTTATGTGTGTATGCGACTTTCTTTTTTCCACCATAACTTTAGTGTTTAAATGCCTGCACAGATTTGGATTATGGGGAAAAAGTAGTGTAATGTCTTCAGGATTCATTTGTGTGGACTTCTTTTTTTGCACCATAACAAAATGCCTGAACAGATTTGGATTATGGGAATAGTATAAGAATCCTTACATTATCCCAAGTGACACTGGCTATAATTTTTGAAAAAAATTAATATATCGGCTGTATGTTGTCATTTTCAAATATGTACCTATCTATTATTTTTTTTCGTTTACTTCCTACAGTACCTACTATAGCAGTACTTCTATAGGTTACAGACTAAACCTATCAATTTGATAAATCACAATTTGTAATACATAGTTCTACAAAAACATATCAGTTACTTAAATGTATTCTAGTCTATTTGGTGGTATGGATATTTTTTAGTCGATTGGACTATATTATTTATTATTATTTGATTCATATTCAAATTAAAAAAACTTTTATCAATTTATTTGGAACATCACTAAAACAGTCACGTTTTATTATAACGAAGCAAAAAATAAAATCTCTACATACACCTAACAAACACGTAAAAATGAACCAAATTCAACAAAATAGTGAAATGGTCACGCTTTTCGTTTTGCAAACGAGAGAAATTTTCGGCTAGCTCTTTTCCGTTCTTTGTGACCTTTTCAATAATTTTCACGCGAGACTTGGGAGCATTTAGGGAATTTGAGAATTATTCAGGATTTGGAAGCGAAATGTGCGCTGTTTATTAATCCTGTTGGTTTTATAAGGAAAGGAAACTTTGAAGAAGGATAGTTAGTACCTGCTTGATTTGAAAAAGACAGAATTTAAAAGTGTAGAAGTGATATTACTACACTTTTCCAAATTTGCAGAGCTTGCATGCGTTTTTCATTGGATTGGACGATTAATTAGGAATAATAAACAATTTATTGGTTCGTTTGTTAAATGACCCCATTTAAGCACCAATAGAAAATAGCAATAAAATTTCACATTTGAAATTATTTTCAAAAAAATTATAGCCAGTGTCATTCGGGATGATGTAGCCCCATAATTAACCAAAATCACGTCAGGCAGCAGTTATGGTATTTGTGTATTGGTAATACACATACATACATACAATTTATGAACCCTAAAACATTACACTCTTTTTTTTACAGTCGTATAAAAAATTAAGAGACAAATAAAAGTGCATCATTGCATAAATCCAACCAAACGACAAATTCCAACTTTTAATATTAAAGGCGGCAAACGAACTCCTCAGGAACTAGGTTAAACCCCTTTTAAATAGTGTTTTAAACTACCTCCGTACAAATGTCAGGTCTAGATTTTATTCGTTCGCACATAGCGCACCACATTTTATATGTTATCAACGTTTTCGAAGGATTTAAGCCTTTATATACAAAGCAATATGTGCTATGTGTGTAACATACAATTTCCATCGCAGGATGTATGCGTGAAATTGGATGGTATCGAATGCGTCCATAATATGTGAACTTATTTAGTTTGTAAGTTTTTAGAATGACGTTGTTTAGGTTTAGGTTTAAAGACTTTATTTTCTCAAAAAAGAACAAAAGTTCACTTACATGAGAACAATTTTAAGCATAAATATAGAAGAAGACATAAATATAGAAGAAGATACGGTGAATTTATACAATAATAAAACTTATATATATTTTAAAACTATAGTGTTTGACAATATTTTTTTAATTTTTCTTTAAATTTTGGAAAAGATTTTTCGTTAAAAATGTCTTTAGGCAAGTTATTATATAGTAGCACTCCCTCAAACTGTATAGTTTTCACCCCACAATTAGTCCTAGCTTTAGTTAATTGTAGTTTATGTTTGTTTCGTGTACCATGTCTATGAGATTTTGTCTTAAAAGTGATTTGTGTATGTACGGACTCTAAGAGTATTTTCCTAACTAGTATGCATGTTTTGTATTTGTATAATTGTTTACTAAAATGATCAGATAGATCACTGCCTTTTTTTCTCTAAAACAAAGGCGCATATTCATGTTTATCTACATAATTTATTTACTTATATGGTTATGCTTTCTCAACTTTTTAGTTGTAGGTCAGAAAGAGATCTGGGGAACTTAGCCCGATGTATTGGTAGGGACTTTTTCGCTATTTGGGTTCAGTCCCGGGTCCCGAGTTGTCCTAATGTTCTCAAAGGACTGTAGTCTGCTAAATGCTAATTCGCACTAGGCCAACGCGGCGGACTATGGCTTAAGCTCTTCTCTTCCTGAGCGGAGATCCGTGCTCAGTAGTGGTTTCATCATGATAATCATGATGATAAAAAGAGAAAAACCCCGCCCGTAATAGTAAAATAATAAACCGTGGAATAGGAAAATATAATATTATTGTAACATTATAGCTGAAATCACATTTAATTAGGTTCAATATTTCAAAATAAGAACAGTGAAATATTAAATATTGACGAGCCTATAATTACATCCGATGGCGGAACTCGATTCCAATAATGATGCGGAAATAAATGAAAATTCCGTTATTATGCCGAATATTCCATTTTTCCAAAGCTATAGTACTATAGGTAGTTGAATGATGTAAATTAAATTTGCGATTAATTGCTATCAATTTTATTAAGTCATTACTTATTCGTATTTATTTAAAACTAGCTAATAACCGCGACTTCGTACGCGTGGATTTAGGTCTTTAAAAATCCTGTGAGAACTCTTTGATTTTCCGGGATAAAAAGTAGCTTATGTCCCTCTCTAGGTCTTAAACTATACCCATGCAAAAAATCACGTCGATACGTTGCTCCGTTTCGTCGTGATTGAAGGACAAACCAACAAACCAATAAACCAACAAACAAACACACTTTCACATTTATAATTAAAAATATTGTGGGAACTCTTTGATTTTCCGGGATAAAAAGTAGCTTATGACCCTCTCTAGGTCTTGAACCATACCCATGCAAAAAATACAAACCAATAAACCAACAAACCAACACACTTTCACATTTATAATTGGGAAGTGATAAGGGTAGTGATAGAGAGTAAAGTATGCATCCAATGATAACAGAGTACGCCGAAGCAGAATGGAATTTTTATCAACTAAGGCGCCATCTCCACGGACGAGAGAATCGCACCGACTGTCTCGCGCTGTGACAAAGTTCGATACAAACTCAATGTCCCAATCTCCACAGGGCGATAGTTTGTATCGAATTTTGTTACACGGCGAGACTGCCGCCGCGATTTTCTCGACCGTGGAGATGATGCATAAGGAACTTGATAGCACGCGCCCCGGGCGCGAAAATGTAAATGTCGTACCATAGAGTGCCGTGCATTTTGTTTTCATAGCTTGAAGCATCCCGCCCGCGCGCTGGACAAGCATCTATATCTGTAAAAAGTTACATCAAAATCGGTTGAAATAGCCCGATCTTAACGGCAAAATGTAGTTCATACTACACTTTTCCTTTAAAGAAAACAGTTTTTCTTTTTTTCTGGGTTCGTTTCCGCACTTACATGTCCGCAGTTGTACGTGAGTATATGAGCATATGGTGTACTTATTAAAAATATTAACAAAGCGAGCGAATATTAAATCGTTATCAAGGCATTTAAACACACACACACACACACACACAAAGCAACGTATCAAAATACAGACTTGAAAAAGTATCAACCTGTAAGTGTAAATTAAAACATAAATAAATATGTAGCGTTATTCTAATAACTGAGTTACAAGAAAAAAACTTGCAAACAGACGCTATTGCAATATAACGGTGTCGCTTGATTCAAAAGCATCCCGTTTTTTACCTATCACGATATACGACATAATAGCTCTCATTCACAAACTGTCATCATGCAACTGCATGTGCCATTGCCTCTTTTGAACTGCACAACAATTTAACTCCGGAACAGGAGACATGCCTCTCGTGGGAATCCATCAGTATATCTATCAACGGTAATAGCAGAATAGCGTGGCAGTAACTGTTTATGACGATGAGGCTATATGTAACGCTGTGGAGCGTGCGATATGGTTAACCTGCCCATTTAAATGAACGGTGTAACTGATCGGCTAAATATCCGGCTTGGGATACTCTAGAGTTCTAGACAGTATAATGTTTTCGGTAATATGTACAATTCGACGCCTTTGTAGTCTCTTTCTCTAGAATAACTTCTACTAGCGGCCCGCCCCGGCTTCGCACGGGTAGCTTATTAAAATTCTCATAGGTATCACAAATTTTATAGAAAATAAATATATATTGTCACTCAGGAATAATGTAGCTTTCTACTAGTGAAAGAATTTTCAAAATCGGTTCAGTAGTTCCAGAGATTAGCCCCTACAAACAAACTTACAAACATTACCTTTTTAGGTATAATAATATAATATATTAATATAACTATTATTAGCGGACAAATACACCTATGATTTGGGGATGATGAACGACACCACTTTTGTTATAAAAGACAAGAAAATGAACCTTTAAAAAATATAAAGAAATTATGCAACTTCTAATATATATATATATATAAACAAAACGCAACAGAACAACTTCAGTTAAACTCGAAAAGAATAACACGCGTTTGAAATCATTATTCAATTTCTCCAAAGTTTTAAAGGAGATCATCAAGAAGTCATTCAATCGAAACTAAAAGAAGTACAATAAGGTCAGGTGTACATCTTGATCTCTATAATAGGTTTATTCTCGGAAATATGAATAATTTAACACCCTTAATAGAATCTCTAACGCAGACAAGTACAGATGACGTAATTTTTGTTACAATACGGATAGAAAAAAGCACATAAACATTAATAAAGATTATAATAAAAAGACTATCACTCTAAAAACATAAACGCACCACGAAACATGACTCAAATTCGAAAACAAATCCTTTTAGAGAAAAGAATAACATGCCTCTGAAAGTTTAAGCATATTTTATTTATCCAAAAAACTGGCCAAGTGCGAGTCAGGCTCGCGCAATGAGGGTTTCGTACTAGTCGTATTTTTTCGACATTTTGCGTGATAATTCAAAAACTATGATGAATAAAAATAAATAAAAATCTGTTTTAGAATGTACAGGTGAAGACCTCTCATATGATACCCCACTTGATATAGTCACTCACTGCGAAAGTTGAAAATACTAATTATTAGTTCATGACCACAATTTTATTATTTTTGTGTGATCTAACCCTAAATTCACGGTTTTCAGATTTTTCCCCAAATGTCAGCTATAAGATCTACCTACCTGCCAAATTTCATGATTCTAGGTCAACGGGAAGTACCCTGTAGGTTTCTTGACAGACAGACAACAAAGTGATCCTATAAGGGTTCCGTTTTTCCCTTTGAGGTACGGAACCCTAAAAATGTAAAAGAAGATGACTAAGAAATCATTCAATCGACACATTGAAACCAAGAGATCTACTGAATGCTCAAGACATCGAATAAGGTAATTTTGCGGATGTTGACAACAAAATACATGACTATAATGTCAAGGCCGCTTAATTTGGCAATGTGAGATATGATGGCGTCACGACATTGAAAACATATTAACGGACGCCCCGCCCGAGCCTTGTCCCACTCTTATTCTTCACAATGCTATATCTAATCAAGAACTGGTTCTGCAAATTGACTTTATTGACTCACAAAAGCGGCTCAGCGGTGTCGCATAGATAATGAAACTTTGATCTAAATTTCATTCAACAGTCAACAACAGATTCTTGTGAAATGGCTATTGTGCGACGTACACAAGAGACGAGTTGTTTCCAAAGTAACGTTAAGTGAAAATGACGTGGGGATTGGCAAATAATATGAGACGCAGATATTTGGAGGTCACCTTAACAACCGTTAACTTCGCTTAGATTTTAAGTCTAAATACCTATACACAAGATAAAGTTGGAAACTAAAACCAACACAACTGAAAAACCATTAAAAACGTAAACAGATATTCTGCTTTAAAAGCAAAGAAAGTCATCTTCATAAATATTCAGGCCGGGGAAGAAATTGGTAGCGATTGATTATATTAAATCATGATCAACCCATCGCCGGCTTACGACAGAGCACGGGTCTCCTCCAGAGTGAGAAGGATTTTAGCCATAAACCAGGCTGGCCAAGTTGGAAAACTTCACACACCTTCAAGAACATTATGGAGAACTCTAGGGCATGCAGGTTTCCTCATGATGTATTTCTTCACCTTTAAAGCAAGTGATATTTAATTACTTAAAAACGCACATAACTCCGAAAAGTTAGAGGTGGGTGCCCAGGATCGCACCTCTGATTAGGGAGACGTCGGACGTCCTAACCACTAGACTCTCACAGCTTTGGCCTATGTCACTCTCCAGGTACTTAACTATACCGATGCTCACGTCGATCCATTGCTCCGTTGCGACATGATTGAAGGAGAAACCAACAAACAAACACACTTTCGCATTTTTAATACGGGTAGTGCTTAGTTGTAGAAATTGTGATATTACTAGGCAATGGACACTTGTTAAGCTGGTAATCTTGTAACATTTACTGCATAGAGATAAATTTACTGTTACAAGGTGGAACCAATAGATGCTGGAACCCAAAATGGTTAGCCGTTTCAAATTAAGATTTAACGGTTGTCAAACAAAAGTAATTATGACTTTCTAGCGCGCGCTTCGCGTGACAATATAAAAAAATGTTTTATTTAACGAGGCTAGTTATGAAAATAACTTTAACAAATCCCATTCACATGGTCTTTATGTCCAACCAAGGGATTTGTTACTCGATATTTAGGGTTCCGTACCCGATGGGTAAAACGAGGCCCTCTTACTGAGCCTCCGCTGTCCGTCTGTCTATCTGTCCGTCAGTCTGTATCACAGCGGCCTGTGTTTCGTGAACCGTAATAATAGGTAGAGTTGAAATCACGAATGTGTATTTCTAGTTTTCTATTGCAGCAATATAGATAGCTTGCATTCCGGGTTTCATTCATTACCGTCCCCGAGAAGTTACTTTTTAACCCGGATAAGCAGAGTTCCCACGAGATTTTGAAACCTAAATCTACGACGCGGGCCAAGTCGCGGGCATCAGCTAGTTTAGTATAATATAAAAATTAATGTTTGTGTGTTCGTTCCACGGGTTCGTTCCTTAGTTACCTATGCTTTCGCGCATTGTTCATGCGATTGCGTTGAAATATGTATCTATTATGCAATCTCACCTACAGCTCTTATAGTTTACTAGATGATGCCCGCGACTTATGGAAAAAATCTTTGAGTTATGTGAAAAAATAGCCTATATGCAAGCTATCGCTGTACCAAATTTCGTCAAAATCGGTTGAACGAATGGGCCGTGAAAGACTAGCAGACAGACGTACAGACGACAGAATGACAGACAGACAGACAGACAGACAGACAGACAGACAGACAGACAGACAGACGGACAGACAGACATACAAACAGACAGACACACATTCGCATTTATAATATTAGTATGGATTTTTAAAATGACAAGTTCCTTGATCCTTGTACTATGGAACTCTAATAATTCAAATGAGGCAACAGTAACTTATACTAGTCAAAAATCACAATAGGACGCGTGGGCAAAACGGGTTAACGATCCATGATTCAAAAATTCAAAATAGCTACAGAATATAAGAAACCGTTAGAAACCATGAACTGAATATTACAAGTAAGACAAAAATAGTATTTCTATAGAATTATAAATTTAGGCACGGCATTTAGAAGTTATCACTACTCATCACTACCCATATTACTAATGCAAAAGTGTGTTTGTTTGTTGATTTGTCCTTCAATCACGTCGCAACGGGGCAACGAATCTTCGTGGTTTTTTGCATAGATATAGTTAAACACCTGGAGAGTGACATAGGCTATTTTTTATCCCGGAAAATCAAAGAGATCCGACTTTCAAAAAAACCTAATTCAACGAGGACGAAATCGTGGGCATTAGCTAGTGTTGGAATAAACTCACACATAAGTCCCGCAAATTGCAAATGCGCGTGGCCGCCATTTTAGTGACGTTAGCACTAGACTGATGTTTCGAGCTGAAGGTATGCTGAAACATGGTTCCAGCGCAATAGCAATTTGCGGGACTTAGACATACATGAACCATGAAAACATAACACTCCTTTTTTGGGCTGTCGTTAAATAAATAAAGACATGCACCCCGTCCCGAGTAAAAACAATTACAAGAAGGCAGATTAATAGCAGTTTAATGAAACGATTAAAATGCCAAATTTCCGCGAGGGGGCAACCGCAGCCTGTCATGTCATTACTGCCCCGGGAGGCGTTCCTTGCCCCGCATCTGTAATTTGCCGACATGTTTAGGTTTTTCCAACACCGTAGGCTTTTAGGGCTACCAACGCTTATGCTTTTCCAGGATATTTTACTAAGGGCTGATTTGCCTATCACCAAATATTTTTACCGACCGTAGTCTACCGAGAAATGCTAGAAATAATTTGAATCCAAAAACTATGAAATGACTCAGCCCACTTTGAATATCAAACGCGTGGGATATGTTCTCAGACATGGCCCGTAGGTACCGTCTCTTTTAGACCCTCATGATGAGTAAAACTGAAGGAAAGATAAGCGTCGGCAGAAAAAGAAAGTCGAGACTTAAAATCCACACATGAATGAATGAATCAGGGATAGCAAACGTAAGAACAACTTTTCCGTTTGGCGAGAGATAAGATCATAAGAGGCATGAGAAAAAGCCAATACTCCTAGCGACAATAAGCCTACTGTTTTTCAAATGCCTGACAGCCCTAGTCATAGGGGCCATAATTGAAAGCTGTTTCTTAAACAATTAGATTGTCGGCGTGGTCGACGCTCGGGGCAGGGCCGCCCCGTAATTTGGAAACAAATAATTACTTTTGTTCGACATTTCCAACAGTGAAATATAAACACACGTCACTCACGCTATTTCGCTTTTGCTAAAACGATTATTGGATACCATCTTCGGTAATTACTAAAAATACACTCTCGTTTAGTCTGACTGAAGTTTATTTATTTGTTCAGAAGCTGATCCCAACGAATTTGTCTGCGTGGATTTAGACTATATTCTGGAAAATAAACAAAACGGAATTTTTAAAATCCTAAATCCACGCGAACTAAGTTGCGGGCATCAGCTAGTTTTCAATTTAATTTTTTTTTAGATCATTTGCATGCATTACACAAAATAATGAATATTTGTTATCTCTTCATTCAATAAAAGATATGGGCAGTAAATTAATCTATATCAGAACTATTTATTTTCTTAAATTATTCAGATCCCTACCTACCTTTCGGACCCACGTAATCTTTCTATTTTAGCCGCCATTTTGGTACTTAAAGTTACCTTTATAAAGAGTGTACTGTCATCTTATTAGGCAAGCTTCTTACAAGTTAGATTCAAAATAGTTCGCCCTTTAGCGGTTCACCAAACTATCAATTAACTTGATCACTGATCTATTTTACACGGAATTTATGTAAAGCCGGTGATCGAGAAACAGTCGAAGTAAGGAAATAGTTACCCAAGCGTACAACTTGTGCCCAAACTTAGTGAACCGGTGAATTGATTGAGTAATTATGGTCAACCTCAGAAATTCATTACGGATCTAACCACGCACGAAAGTTCATGCACCTATTCGTAACTATTACACAGGCTCACTTATGTTTATGGTTATACCAGAGGATGCCCGCGACTTCGTCCGTGTGGATTTAGGTTTTTTAAATTGCTGTGGGAACTCTTTGATTTTGCGGGATAAAATATATTATGTAGTGTATAATTGTTAAATTCAGGGCATAAATATCCAGCCAAATCAGTTTAGTCCACCACCTGTATCCAGCATTGGATATCCACCTGTTCACCACAGCAACCTAAGATTTAAATTTGTTGTAAATTGTCATCATCATCATCATCATGATCAAGCTATCCCCACGCCGCTCACAACAGAGCACCGGTCTCCTCTCAGAGTGAGAAGGGATTGGCAGACTTCACACACCTTTGAGAATATTATGGAAAACTCTCAGACATGCAGGTTTCCGCCCTATGTTTTCCTTCACTGTTAAAGCAAACTCCGAAAAGTTCCAGCCAGTGCCAAGGATAGAATCCCCAACTTCCGAGTAGGAGGCGGACGTCCTAACCACTAGGCTGAATTGTAATTAAAGATACTATAAAACTCCATACTGGCATAGCTCATACAGCTATATTTTGAAAAGACTAATTCTTGCGCGTGAGCGTGTGATTTGTGACACATACACAAAGCGCCACAGACTATTATCACAAAATAAAATGTGCTGTTATATTGGAGCGGGATTTATTCACCTTTCCACATCTACGAGCGTGTTTCAAAAAATGGCAGCCTGTTACCAGGCCTGATTGTAAAAAAACCGACCAAGTGCGAGTCAGGCTCGCGCAACGAGGGTTCCGTAATTTAGTCGTATTTTTTCGACATTTTGCATGATAACTCAAAAACTATGATGCATAAAAATCTGTTTTAGAATGCACAGGTGAAGACCTTTCATATGATAGATACCCCACTTGATATAGTAATCTTACTTCGAAAATTGAAAATACTAATTATTAGTTTATGACTGTTGCTAGATCTATGTCACCTATACCCCGTTCATTAGCATCATTCAACGCGCTTTTGGACAATAATGCTCAATGGGACCCATTTAATGATGGGTCTATAATACTGGTTCGGGAGTTACTGAAGTACGCTGAGAGCATTGCATGAATATGTCATTCAATGTTCTCAGCGTACATATTCAAAATTCTTTGATCTTTTATCGTTATGTATTTTACGTCTTTTTCTTGTACCTTTATTCGTATTTAAATTTATTATTAATCATCTAGTTAGTGTAAGTGGCACTGCCGTTCTAATTAGATATAAAATAAATAAAATAAATAAATAAAATTACCACAAATTCACGGTTTTCAGATTTTTCCCCTAATGCCAGCTATAAGACCTACCTTCCTGCCAAATTTCATGATTCTAGGTCAACGGGAAGTACCCTGTAGGTTTCTTGACAGACAGACGGACAGACAGACAGACTACAAAGTGATCCTATAAGAGTTCCGTTTTTCCTTTTGAGGTACGGAACCCTAGAAACAAACTATTTGTAATATATTACTTATTTTATTTTAATTAAAGTATATACCTACAACAACTTACAAATAAATGACCTCAAAGGAATTCTCGTAACATGCACAACAAGCTTAGAAACTGGAGAACACCGACCTGAAACAATAAGAAAATAGATTAAGCAAAGAGAAAAAATATTCATTTGCCAAACGTGAAACACAAGAAAGCAATTTAATCGCTTTTATTGCTCCTTGGGCGGAAAAAACGGGTTTTCATTCTTTTTGGATTGCACGATGTTTACTTCGTTGGTTTATTCTCACTAACACTTCGTTTTAACGATAGCGCTCAAAGTTACTGACAATGATACAAAAGACTGCTTTTTTGATTAAAAAATGAAGCCGGTGAAGTGCGAATCGGTCTCGCACATGAAGGGTTCCGAACCATCGTACAAGGTACTAATACCTAGCACCCATGGATTTAGGAAGACTCTCATAAGAAATTTAAAAAACCGGCCAAGTGCGAGTCAGGCTCGCGCAATGAGGGTTCCGTACTACAGTCGTATTTTTTCGACATTTTGCACGATAATTCAAAAATTATGATGCATAAAAATAAATAAATAAAAATCTGTTTAGAATGTACAGGTGAAGACCTTTCATATGATACCCCACTTGATATAGTCACTCACTTCGAAAGTTGAAAATACTAATTATTAGTTCATGCCCACAATTTAATTTTTTTTTGTGTGATCTAACCCTAAATTCGCGGTTTTCAGATTTTTCCCCAAATGTCAGCTATAAGACCTACCTTCCTGCCAAATTTCATGATTCTAGGTCAACGGGAAGTACCCTGTAGGTTTCTTGACAGACAGACGGACAGACAGACAGACAGACAGACAGACAGACCGACAGACATACAACAAAGTGATCCTATAAGGGTTCCGTTTTTCCTTATGAGGTAGGGAACCCTAAAAACTGTAAATTTTTTCAGAAATATTAGAAAGTTTATAAAATCAAAACATTCTTGCATAATAATAAAATATTGGTCTCTTCTACATTTCGTCCTCTAATATTAATTAAATCGCACGTGATAAAAATATGTAATGCTTTTTGCTAGACAATAAAACCGTCATCTTGCGAATATTTGGCAGCCTTTTAGTATATTAGTGTTGAATTAATAGCATAGCCAGACATTTAATTTGACTTACTCTGTAGAGGTCGAACCAGCGACCTTTTCAACTTGTGTGCATTGACCTTTACAAATGAGTAAGCGTACTCATCTGCGGCATACCTATATTTTACTTTACCTTACCTAGATATCTAATAGACCTATGCCTGCGACTTCATCCTGCGACTACACAAATTTCAATTCCCTATTTTACCCCCTTATGGGTTGAGTTTTCAAAAATCCTTTTTTAGCGGATGCCTACGTCATACGTCATATTAGCCACCTGCATGCCAAACAGCCCAATCCGTCCAATAGTTTGAGCTGTGCGTTGATAGATCAGTTAGTTACCTTTTCCTTTTATATATTTAGACTAGCTTATGCTCGCGACTTCGTCCGCGTGGACTACACAAAATTTCGAACCCCTATTTCACCCCCTCAAGAGTTGAATTTTCAAAAATCCTTTCTTAGCGGATGCCTGCGTCATAATAGCTATCTGCATGCCATATTTCAGCACGATCCGTCCAGTAGTTGATAGATCAGTCAGTCAGTCAGTCAGTCAGTCACCTCTTCCTTTTATATATTTAGAAGATTAGCATGAAATGGATTAATTAAATCCAAAGTTACGTGAGACTCCGTGTACAGAATTATAATTATATCTGGCACGGGAAACGCATTACAAAGCCTTACATGGTTAAACACACCACATTCGAAATAGCATGGAATCCTCAATAGTGCTTTATCCAATAAACAACGGAGAAACATGCTTTGGAATATGAAATTATTGATCTTACGTCAGTGCTATTGAAATTGAGTAGTTACTCTGTAGACGGGTTATGTGTAGCCTAGTGGTCGCCTCGGGGTCCGGAGTTTGCCAATCCACACTGGGCCATCGTGGCAGACTATGGCCTAAACCGTTCTCATTCTCAGAATAGACTCATGCTCAGTAATGAGCCGGCAATGGTTTGATCATGATGATGGGGTTTGATTCTGGCCACGCACCTCTAACTTTTCTGTCATTGTGCGTTTAACGGCAGAAATTGATAATCAATATTCAAATTTAAAATCATTAGTAAACGGTCGATAGCAACGTGATTTTGTCATATATTGTTATGGTCTTTTTTGACAAATAACAACGTATAATTTATCGACAGACAATAATTAACAATCAAATGTGTAAGGGCATTCCGAACCAGTGGTAGATGCATCCGACTATTCGAAAGTACTTTTAAAAGTTTATTCGAATAAAAAAGATTTTTATTTATTTATTTATTTAAATTAGTAAGCGGTCGATAGCAACGTTATTTTGTCGGTCTCTTTTAACAAATACGTAATAACGTAATAGCTAAGTAACTTATCGACAGATTACAGATAGAGTGATTTAATTGCGAAAAGGAAAACATCGTGACGAAACCACAGAATACGAAACCTGCAGGCCAAGACTTTTCCGATGATGCGTAAGCCAGAAGAAACAAAGCGTACGAGAGAGAAGAGCTACGTACGCTCTACAAAGGTGAGTCAACTTGTCAAGTGTCGTAGTTTTAAGACTTCCCTTTAGATACGTATATGTAACGTATAGTCTGCGACAGGTCGAGATCTGTATCGGGGGACGAGGCAGGGGGACACTCCGCACAGCCGCACGTCACCCGCACCGGGTTAGCGCGGAAGCTATGCGGGTTTACGAGGCGTTCCCTCCCCGATTGCCATCTCGACCTATCGCGTACTATATCTACTTCTTTTTTACATGTATAATATCACTACTTTAACCTTATTCAGCAGGTATAACGTCATCACGCCTCTACCTACGATCAATGATGACATCATGATGGCTTTCCAAGAGCAACAAGCATGTAACGTACATAACTACCTACTTGTCTAGATACCGATTATATACAGGGTGTCCCAACTAAACTAAAATTTGGCAAATCGGTACAGCGGTTCTCGCATTTTTATATTATACTAGCTGACCCGCCCTGGCTTCGGTCGGGTGGAATTTAGGAAATCGGTGTAGACGTAGAATTTTCAAAAATACTGAAATAGGCACCTACTTATTTATTATTTTTTCTTTTGCAACCGAAAACGTAATGTATGTATGTAATGTAACCACAAATTCACGGTTTTTAGATTTTTCCCTCATGTCTCTTTCCTGCCAAATTTCATGATTCTAGGTCAACGGGAAGTACCCTGTAGGTTTCTTGACAGACGACGACGTCTGGACGGGACAGCTAGTGCGAAATAAAAACGATAAGTAAATAGGAGAGCCTTATGCCTATACCTTGACCGCTCGCAATACCAAGGTCCTTTAAAACCGGTAGTACTTTACAAACATATCTAATAATACAATATTTATTTATTTATTTATTTATTTTATTTATTTTATATCTAATTAGAACGGCAGTGCCACTTACACTAACTAGATGATTAATAATAAATTTAAATACAAATAAAGGTACAAGAAAAAAAGACATAAAATACAAAACGATAAAAGATCAAAGAATTTTGAATATGTACGCTGAGAACATTGAATGACATATTCATGCAATGCTCTCAGCGTACTTCAGTAACTCCCGAACCAGTATTATAGACCCATCATTAAATGGGTCCCATTGAGCATTATTGTCCAAAAGCGCGTTGAATGATGCTAATGAACGGGGTATAGGTGACATAGATCTAGCAATAGTGCGATGATGTGGGACCACGAAAAGTTTATTTTTTCGTGGACGAAGATTACTGTTGGATTCAGGGACACGTATGCGACACAGTTGGTTATGAAGTTCTGGAGCATTAACATCTCCTCGCAAAATTTGACACATAATTTTGAGTTGGTCGCAAATGCGTCTGACCTCCAGGGAGTTGAAACCTAAGCAACCTAACAGAAATTTGGTTGGGTATAGGAAAGGATAATATCCATAGCAACGTTTATACAGGTATCTTAGGAAGGCCTTTTGTACTTTTTCTAATATAAGCCCGTACTTTGCCTCGTACGGATGCCAGACACAGGTGCTTGTTTCGAGCTTGCTTCGGACTAAGGCGTAATATAGTAATCGTATTACCAAAGGACTATGGAACTCCCGAGAGTTGCGTAGTACAAATCCTAATCTTCGAAATGAGTCAGCTGCTACGGTGTTAATATGGTCATGGAAGGTCAATTTTTTATCAAAAATTACACCTAGGTCTTTCATGTTCTGTACTCTGGGAATAGGGATTCCATCCATTTTATATTCATGTATCAAAGGATACCGAACTTTACCAAAGGTCATAACTGAACATTTGTCACGATTGAACTCCATTTTGTTCGCTTTACTCCAGTGATATACAGCTGTAAGATCGCATTGCAACTTGAGACAATCTTCGATAGAAGTAATTTCGAATATAAGTTTTAGGTCATCTGCATATAGCAAGCATTTTGCATATTTTATAGATTCTGGAAGATCGTTTATCATGATTAGGAAGAATAGAGGTCCTAAGATAGAGCCCTGGCTTACACCGGATCGCGTATGATATGGTTTAGACTCATATATGCCATATCGAACGAATTGCTGACGGTCACGGAGGTAGTCTGATAATACATGTAGGAGCTGAGGAGAAAGACCAATAGCACTGAGTTTTTTTAGAAGAATATCGTTATTAACTCTATCAAAAGCTTTGCGGTAATCAAAATAAAGTGCATCTGCTTGATGGCCTCTATCTAGGCAGGACGATATGTATTCAGTAGCTGTTAATAAGTTGGAGTTGACAGACTTCTTAATCCTAAATCCATGCTGTTCGTCACATAGTAAATTACTGATTTGCCGGCTTATCTCTCTATGCACAATTCTTTCAAATACCTTGGCAGGCGTTGAGAGAATAGCTATGGGCCGAAATTCCTCTACGGACGTCGTACCGGTTTTTTAGGTATTGGTGTAACTCGGGTCAGCTTCCATTGAGAAGGATATTGTCCAGTCTTTAAGATTAAATTAAGTACATGACAAAGAGGGAGACTAAGATATTTACTACACATTTTCAAAACATCAGCTGGTAAGTTATCTGGTCCAGTTGCGCAATTTACCTTCAGTTTATCAATGCCATATTTTATGTCCGTCACTGTAAACTTTGGGATGTGGCATATAGTACTATTTAGCTTGCCATCATTTAGACATGCCTCAACTACACGTAACTTTGGTACATCAGGAAGAAATACGTTTGCAAAGAAATTCGCAAAAGCTTCGGCCGCATCTACTCCTTTATGCATAGAACCATTAAATGTAACGTTAGGTTCAAATCCACCTTTAGACCGCAAGCTACTGATATAGTCCCAGAAACATAGAGGATTGGTTTTAATGCTTCTCTCAGCACGCCTTATATAATCATCATATGCTTCTGTGATACAAGCCTTCAAATTTGACCTAATTTCTGAAAACCTGGAGTAAGTTTCAACACATTTGGTTTTAATCCATCTTGTATGCAATTTTAATTTCAATTTTGTATCGCGTATAATACTACTTGTAAACCAAACTGGATAGCGTTTAATAGTACTTTTTTTTCTACTCTTTTTAGAGATGCACGAATCAAAAACATCATACATGATGTTATAGAAACAAGTTGTCGCTGACTGTACATCAGTTGCGCCCAAAAGACCATCCCAAGACACTGAAGATAATAGAGTTACAAGTTGCTCGTGGTCACATTTTCGGAAATTCCAATCTCTGGAGGAGCTTATATTACTAGGCTCCAATCGTTCAGAGTGTTTGGCTGCACGAGTATTCATTTTGATGTTAAGAGGAGGATGATATAAGTCAGGTGGAACCATTCCCTCCGTATCAGAGACTATTGCTTCAACACGTTCTTGGACAAGTACTACATCTAGAATACTCCCGTGAGAGTTTACAATGTTATTTCTTTCGGATAAGCCACAGAGAGATACAAAATAGGAGTAATAATGAACTATGTTGGAGGACGCACTGTTCAAGTTTAAATCTCCCAAGATTACCACTGATCCCTTTAATTCAAGAATAAAGCTTTCTATTTTACAGAACAAGTTCATGTAGTCTTCGTCGGAGGCACTGGGTTTTAAGTAAACGACACATATAAACATAGATCGACCCTGTATGTTACATGAAACCCATAGATCTTCACCATTATCGGTTTCAAACTCACGTCGTCGTTGTATAAGTATACCGGGACGAGCTACGATCAGGACGCCACCGCACGGCGAGCCTCTGTCACGGCGCAATACGCTCCAGTTGCCGTTGGCTATTTCTGCGTCTTCAACGGTTTTGTCGAGAAATGACTCCGTAACAGCTACTATGTCACAAGCTTGCAACAGAAGATTCATAGTCCAAGTTTTTGTTTTTGTTTTAAGACCGCGAACATTTTGGTACAAGATGTTAAAGGCAGCATGGTTTCTTGAGCTATCCATGCTGCTGTTAGTTTGGGTTACGAAAGGGCTGACGCCTGGCTTCCAGGTTGCCCGAGTTTCCTGAAGATTTAAGAAAATTAGTCCAGATCTTGATCCTTGCATTGATCGGCCATACATCTTCTGACAGACATTTATCGTAATCAGCCAATGGAACTCCGATTTTGAATGACTTGTAATTACCTTTAGGTACTAATTCCTCCACAGTGCAGATATCCGTAGAATAAAGTTGCTGTAAGTATTTCAATATATCTTCAGCACCCGACTTCATGTTCCACAGGTGTAGGTATTTCCTGGGTTCAACTGCTTTTAAAAATGTCGCAGATGAGCTCGCGGTGCCACAAATCATGTTGGGTTTTCGGGGCTTCTTCCTGCGGACTTCTACCCATTGTTCAGAAGGTTCTGATCCCTCCTGTTGTGTTGTAGTTTGAGAAGCCGGTGGATATGGCACATTATTTATCATCGACGGTGTAGTTACGGATGATCGAGAGAGGCGTGAGGGGCACTGCCCGGCGACTTGCCGATAACTTCGAGATTTAGGCGGGTTTGGCACAAGATTATTGATTGGTGAGAGTAGCACGGCAGGTTGAGGAGTCGCATTCGGTACACTGGCAGTCTCACCTTTCTTAGACTGCGCCTGCTCATCTTTGCTGTTTGCCATGTCATACATTTTAGACTGATCGCCAGTGTGAACAACTGCCGCAACAGTATCTAGGCGCGAAAAGTAACTATCACATTTTGTGTGGTATGATACCAGCAAAGACATCGCTTGACTCAGTTGATTTTTTAAGCCAACAATCTCTTCACGCAGCTCTTTAATTTCCAGATGAAGGTCATCAGTATTTTGTATTTCTTTCTCATCCACGTTGGAAGCGATAGCAGTTGCCTTTTTTCTGTAGGTAATATTGTTATTGGCGGATGAGCCTACGTGTGTCAGGCTGTTATCACCGCCCCTCTTCGACATACATGCACATTCGGGACAGGTCCATGCATCAGCATTCACGGAAGCTAGTTCTAAAATACCTGTACAGAGTTCGTGATATGATTTTTTGCAGTTGCTAATCATACATTGTAAAAACGCTTCTCCAGGAACAATAAGCTTGCAACAGGCTGCACAATCCATTTTAATATCTTTCTTCTTACTCGAAAATATATTTTCAATAATTTCAAATATTTAATTATTTAAATATGTTGTTTATATTTTGACATCGCTGTCATGAACTGGTTAAACAAGTTCGCTCACTATATAATCACTACGTTATTGAGCGATTTCTATTTTACAGGCATGAGGTACTTCCTCCTTTAGAGAAGAAGACCGGCAACTGGAAATGGTCACGGTTTCTTTTGCCGGTTAGCTTGTTTAATGCTTACTTTCAGGCATGTCGAGCAACCCGTCTAGGAGAAGACAGAAAGGTGAATTATTTTAAGTGGATTTTTTTCCATTTTGTTCGATGAAAGTGCTACTGGATAAAGCTGCAAAAGTTCTAGAAAAAAATATTGTACCTACTCCGTACATAATAATATAAAAACACATAGCAATAATCTTATTTTAGACCCAGATGCAGTAGTCCGATACTTTGACAATGGATTGGTGCAATTTTTCATCATATTATTGGCCACGATCTCACCTAATAGTCAGTAGGTCAATTCCGTAAAACCTGCATCATTCTTTATTACAATCTCAAATGTTATGATTGGCTGAATTTGTGATATTCTTGTTGCATTTGTTATTGGAGCGGATGGATGAGGAAGGCGGAGGACCGTGTTTGATGGCGCGCTCTTGGAAAAGCCTATAGTCCAGCAGTGTGCGCAAACAGGCTGATGAAGTGGATTGGATTGGATAGGCAACATCCCTATTGCGGTAACCTGGCGGAGGTAGGTACGGCGGTTTATTAACCCCATTGTCGGTTTTTAGTTGTTATCGTTTTCTTGTGTTCTATGCAGCATCATACCGAAGCGCTAAATTGCTTGGCGTTGATGACCGAAGTCACCGACGGAGTAAAAAAAGATTTTTTTTATAGAACCTAATTATATTTGAAAAAGGGACTTCCCCACTTATCTATACCACAGCGCACACCGCGTAGTAGGTATAAAATAGTTTCTCCCCTTCACTGACAGGGTCGTTGCTTTTTGCTGTACGCCATATCCACCGAGCACGATACGTTGCCTTTTATTTAAATTTATTTCCTGCTTGAACCCAGTAGCTTTATATCATACGTGACTTCCTTTATTGATGAGGCCGCCATGGATGATGAATCAAGGAATTCCAATAATGGCTCGTAATTTACATAATATATTATGTTAAACACGAGAACATCGTGGAAAATCGCTGATTGGAAGTAAATATCTGTAGACACACGTAGATACCTACTACCTACTTATTATAAAACTAGCTTGACCACAAACAGTCAGATAGTAATCGATGAAGTATTATGGTCTAAGAACGCGAATTAACATCTGTCTTCTAATTTTATAATAATAGTAATCTCTTTATTTTCAGATTAAAATCCAGCTAATTTAGTTCAGTCAACTACCTCTATGTAGGTATTACTATGCACTAGACTTGCTATTCCGAACAAAAGTTTTTGTGGGCTGCAATTCGTTTTTGCTTACTTAGCTTACAACTAGATGTCCACATCAGATATCTAATTTTACAGATTCATAGATGCTTGTTTTGCCTTTGCTTCAAAAACAGGTCGGCAATCGCAGGTCCAGCGATTGTAATTGGAAGAGGTCAGTGGGAATAGCCATTCCAATGTACGTAGATGTATTTTATACTAATAATTAATAGAAAAACTGCCTTATCTTTCGCACCCTTCTCATCACGATTCAGCCGTTACGAAGTGTAGCCCGGGTATACAGCAACAATTTTTTTATATCCAAGGTATCCACCCCTTAGTCCCCATAAACAAAATAAGTTTAAGAGACACGAGCGTAGATAATGATCAAAATTAAATTGAAACTGTACCTTCAGTGTCCTTTATAACTTAATTAACTTGCGTCGAAATAATTAGCTGAATGGGCTCGGGCCGGCCTTGTTTCGTCTGCCTCCAGCAAATTGTAGAGCTACCTGACGAAAGTACGTAAATGGCGAATTTCGTTTATTGCCTAACTAACTTGTGCCCGCGACTTCGTCAGCGTTGATTACACAAATTTCAAACCCCTATTACCCCTTAGGGATTAAATTTTCAAAAATCCTTTCTTAGTGGATGTCTACGTCCTAATAGCTATCTGCATGTTAAATTTCAGCTCGATCCGTCCAGTAGTTAAGTTAAGATGTTTGACTGCGGATGACGAGGTCATGGGTTCGATTCCCAGGTCGGTAATCATCAAGAGCGGTGATAGCCTAGTGAGTACCTCCTATTCCGGAGGGTTTGTTGTTTGATCTCGTGCACGCACCTCTATATCTTTTTAGAGTTACGTGCGTTTTAAATTTTAAAACAATGTGTATAAAAATATCATAAGGAAAGCTGCATCCCTTCTTCATCATTCCCTCAAAGGTGTGTAAAGTCTGTCAATCAACACTTGTTCAACATGGTGGACCATGCCTAACCCTACCTACTCATTTTGAGAGGAGAAACATTCTCTGTAGACTGTAGTGGGCCTTGGTTGAGTTGATGTGGATCATTATTTTCTTCGAAGAGTGCTTACAATAATATAATAATTAAAATAAAAAAGCGTTTATTCGCTTCGTTTAACATGCTGATTGTTAAACGACCTTGAACTGTCTTTAACTGCTGGATGGAAATAACTCGGAATAGATTTGTTTGTACGACGGCTATTCTTTGAACCAGGGGCGTTAGTTAAAGCTTTAACAATAACAGAAGGCAATACTAGAATTATTGCCTTTATTAAAAACAACATACGGCTCTGGTGGAATAAGAATTCTTATGTTTTGTGTTTTTATCCAACTTCACGAGGGTAACCCTTGTATAGTATGTAGGTATAATGCGTAAAATGACTTCTCGCCAGTTTAACTTTATGTGTCGAATTTCATGTCAAAAGTACGATTTTTTTAGTCCCTATTAGAAAGGTGAACCGAGCTTTTGACATATAACAGTAGTTAAAAAAAAAAACGACGAATTGAGAACCTCCTCCTTTTTTGAAGTCGGTTAAAAATGGCTCGCGAAAAGTCATTTGGTACGGACTATATCAAAAAATGTTTAGCTGTTAGCTGAAAAACAAAATTCAAGTAGGTATACCTACACCCGAGTGGTAGGTCCCTATTTAATAGATTTTTTAAAATCATTAAGTATAGTTTCTCGAAATCATTAACGGTCTAAATATTATATCAAAAGGAAAACATGTCAGGAATTCTTATAAAAAATATTGTTGTGGTTTCCCATTTCCTAACAACTCTACAATTATAACATAATAATATATGGATTGCGTTGCCTTAGATTTTGATCAATAAGCAGTATGCGCAAAACCATTCCCTTGGGATACTTATCTATTTCTACTTACCAGGCTTCTCGAAACAATCATTACCATTTCATATATTAGGTAGGTATATTCCTAGTAGAATTCAATATAACGTGCTTGGCATAATATTCAGCTAGTGTAGAATGGTAATGGTTTGAAATTCAAGCTTATTTCATAGAAAAGTTACCTAATACGAAGTAGGGTTGACGACCGACCTATATTATATTCTGCTTTTACTACCCATGCTTGATATTATAAAATGTGACAGTGTAAATATATGTCTGCTAGGTGTTCATGCCGATTTTGACGCTAGCTTGCACCCCATAACTGCATTTATTTCAGATCAGATCACACCAATAAACAAACACACTTTCGTGTTTATTATATTAGTAGGATAGTAATCTTTGAACGAACATATACGCAGGTAGAAAATCATCTTCAACACGCTAGCCAGTGCGGGATATATCTTGAAAATATTATTTTGTTATATTATGCTTTTCTAGAATTTAGATACCACGTAAATATTTAGGTAGGTACTTGCGCAAGTATGTTGCAAATAAAATTATTTTAATTTTAATCGGATTCTTAATAACAGTGTTTCTATTGTAGGTTAAAAAGTTTTATTGTAACCTATCCTAGAAAAAGCTGTGCGTTTAAATTGGTTGCAATCTGTAAATCCGTTAAGCCGCGACTCTCACGCCAGCCGGCGATCGATCACAGGCATTATTATATTGCCTTCTATGTAACCGGCGTGATTACAACCAATGATATCATGCCTAGCTGTAAAAACGTATTATTTAGCGTCATTTTCAGAGACGTAGAGACATCTCGGACATTTCGGTGTACATAGGTAGAAAACTCCTCATTTTTTGAAAGTCGGTTAAAAAAGTAGCTTATGTTACTGCTTGGTTAATCCCACGGACTAGAGAAGTAAGGTTAATCCTCTACTTGTCCTGTGAAAGTCCCGTTAAAATAGGTTCAGCCGTTCCAAAGATTAGCCCGTTCAAACAGACAGACAGACAAATATTTTAAAAACGTGTGGTTTAGTTCGCTAATATGAGGTAGGTAGTTATTACGAAATTACAGACAGACAATTAAATTTTATTTATTAGTATAGATTTAAACTAAGTTGTAGTAGGTAGCTTTTTAGGTAGAAGTAACTTTTCACTTTTTAGTCGCTACTCGTTACATGACCGCAAGCTTTCAAGTCAAGATTCAGCGCGGCGAAGCGGTTCAAACTGTGTGCATAATATTGCTAAAGGTCAGGCTACATGCGAGTTCTAACTTCCAACAATTATACGCGATTATACACAAGTGAAGTAACATTACGTTAAAACCAGTCGCGACTTCTATTTATAGTGAGTGCTAAACACAGAATTCATATTATTAGGTATAGAAGTGTTATGAGGATAATAACGTAACTGATTTTTAGCAAAAATGTGAGAATTTATTTACTATAGTGTACCGAGAAAGGTAAGGCAATAGAGCAAAACC
The DNA here is from genome assembly GCF_902806685.2 of Maniola hyperantus. Taxonomy (NCBI): domain Eukaryota; kingdom Metazoa; phylum Arthropoda; class Insecta; order Lepidoptera; family Nymphalidae; genus Maniola; species Maniola hyperantus. The sequence continues at coordinate 11,188,487 of NC_048547.1, read as the reverse complement.
ACGACGCGACGACAGGGAGCAAAGTTAAACAAAAAATTAGTGCTTGAATTTTTTTGGACATTGTACCTACCTACTCGTAATTTAACTAAACCTAATTACTTTACTTAAAAAAACCGACCAAGTGCGATTCAGGCTCGCGCAATTTGCACGATAATTCAAAAACTATGATACATAAAAATAAATAAAAACCTGTTTTAGAATGCACAGGTGAAGACCTTTCATATGATACCCCACTTGATATAGTTATCTTAGTTAGAAAATTGAAAATACTAATAATTATTAGTTCATGACCACAATTTAATTTTTTTTGTGTGATGTAACCACAAATTCACGGTTTTCAGATTTTTCCCCGAATGTCTGCTATAAGACCTACCTGCCAAATTTCATGATTCTAGGTCAACGGGAACGGTTTCTTGACAGACCGACAGACAGACAGACAGACAACAAAGTGGTCCTATAAGGGTTCAGTTTTTTCTTTTGAACACTAAAAACAAAGTTATTAATTATCGTTTTCGATTAGAACTTAAAATTCTGCATATTTGGAGCAATTTTCCGTTCTTTTTCTATTGAAGATTTTGTATAGCTACCTCAAAATTTTTCTTCTATTTCATGACAAATTCAGACTAACAAATTAAAAAGCCCGTATTCAAATACCACAGTTATTGTATTCACAGTTTTCAAATTATTGTGTGCTTCCGAAAGTCACAAAATTATCAAAGTGCGTTTGCCGCCGCACAGATATGCAATGAACCATCATCTTAAAGTTAATTTTACGTTGATTTGGATGCAAAACAAACTGATCTTTTTGTGAGTTGATCAAAATTGGCGACACGCTGGTTGTCCTGGTATTAAGACAGTGCATACCATTTCTATTATCTTTTATAGAGTTCTGTGGTGCCAAACTAACTGTAGCTGAGGTGTTTTATGTTTGAAGGCGAGACGCATATCTGCCTAGTTTTCCCACAATGTTGCTTAAGCCACTGCTCAGGGGTCATCTTTTCCTTTATCTACTTACGTCAGGAGTGGAATAATTAGTCATGGAGTCATTTGGAATAGTGAATTGTATAATGCACCTATATAATGAAAATGACTCTAGAACAAAAGACCTATATTCATATATATTACTAGTTGATTGGCGAGCTAGAAACTAGAAATAAAAAAAAGCGTGAAGCTCGCCCGACTTCAACATACATACAGTGTAGAAACAAAAGTTATTTTTAAATTTTGTAGTGGTTTTGGAAGTCGGTTTTTTTAATGAAAATGAAAATATTTTTTATTCAAGTAAACTTTCAAAAGCGCTTTCGAATCGTCGGATGCATTTACCACTGGTTAGGAACGCCAGTCCTACATACCTATTTAACTAGCTTATGCTCGCGACTTCGTCCGCGTGGACTACACAAATTTCAAACCTCTATTTCACCCCCTTAGGGGTTGAATTTTCAAAAAATCCTTTCTTAGCGGATGCCTACGTCAATAGCTATCTGCATGCCAAATTTCAGCCCGATCCGTCCAGTAGTTTGAGCTGTGCGTTGATAGATCAGTCAGTCAGTCACCTATTCCTTTTATATATATATTTAGACTAGCTTTTGCTCGCGACTTCATCCGCGTGGACTACATAAATTTCAAACCCCTATTTCGCCTGAATTTTCAAAAATCCTTTCTTAGCGGATGTCTACATCATTAATAGCTATCCGTCTAGTAGTTTGAGCTGTGCGTTGATAGATCAGTCAGTCAGTCAGTCAGTCAGTCACCTTTTCCTTTTATATATTTAGAAGATTATTTGGATTAATAATATGGGTAGTGATTATTATACTACGCACTGCTGGGCAAAGGGCTCCCCCTTACTCTTCCACACTTATAGGTATTTCACAGGTTTCTAACTCATCTCTAGGTACACAGTGTCGTAGAACTCTATTGATTTCATTACATATATATTATCTTGGTAGCCTTGTAGTAGTATATATGCTGCTCCATATCTTATATCCTGCCCTTGCTATATCGATCAATCTCAATGGTTATGTATATCCGACAAAAAAAACGGGCCGAATTGAGAACCACCTCCTTTTTGGAAGTCGGTTAAAAATAAAGCAAAGTGCGAAATCTCGCAACGGAGGTTCAAAGCAGTTTTTCTTTTTGTAATAAACAACCTGTTTGATTTAAAACGGACCATTATAACGATGTCAAAGAGACAATTCAACCTTATTAACCTTAGGCACTTGTCCGACCACCAACGATTAGCGAGAAACGAGTTGAGCCTAAAACTAGAAACGAGTTGGCAAGCAACGAGAAGGGAGTGTAGTTGAGATAGTTTTGTCGCTGGAATTTGAGCTGGAGTTTGAGACCGACGTGTACTCGTACCGGTTGCAGAGACAGTTATAGTCCGTACAAAATGACTTTTCACGCGCTATTTAACTCTATGGGTCAACTGTCATGTCAACGTAGAGTACGTTGACATGACATGAAATTTGACACAAGAAGTTAAATTTTACGCGTTATACATCCCGCGCAAACTGCGTGAGTGTTTTGACCGCCAAAAAGTGTCGCTGAGTAAATTTTTCTTTGATAACGTTTGTTTTTCGCTATGACAAACTAGTGGACAGAGAGTTTTCGCCGGCACAGTCAGCGATCAACTATTAATATATTTATTTTTACTGACACGTTATCATAATTCGAGTATAGGTATATTATGCTTATTTAGCGTGAAAATAGTCGATAGCTAGTCGCTTCCTCTTCCGCGGTGGGACAACTACCTTAACCTTAAGTACTGAAATTAATCTCGACGCTGAGATCCGTACTCCAGACCCGAGGCAGAAGATAAAAGATTCACTTATTTATCTGACGACGAGTGTCCGGTGAAATCTCGAAGTCATCCTTTTTCATAAACAATTCCGTAATTTTGGTAAAATCGCGTGGGGACGTTTTGTCGGTCTCAACGACAGAGACAATGCTCTACAAATCCGCTATCTCCTTCTAAAGGTCGATGTATATTATTTTCTGCCGCGTACTATACCTCATTATGTCATCTTATATAATTTATCAAACACGCTGTATAGACGGTATAGCTAGTACCTACTCGTAAAAAAAACCCGTACATCCCCGAGTAGGTATAAACTATACACAGAATAACAGACAAATCCTCGGTTGACAGACCACACGCCGCACGCTATTGTGATAGAACTTAAATACTTAATAAATCTTTGACGTACCTAACTTGCCACCACTAAATACTCCAGTAAAGCTGAATCTACACTTACATAGCCTTTGATATGATTCTGTAATTTAACATGATTTTGTGAAGTGGTGATAATAAAAAAAGAATACCCGGCTGTGTGTTGTGGGCTCCTACGACCCGGGCGCGTTTGGAACCCCACAGCTTTAGTTTAAAGTTAACGTAATTACCTAATTGTCACCATTACATTAATATCTTACAAATTCCACAATTTGACAATCAAAAAGTGTATAATGATACCCAATTTGATTATTTGGTTCAAAGATAAATTTCGAAACTAACACCCGACTACTCTTCTTAATAAAATAAAATAAAATAAACGCTGAAATATACCTACTTAGTAAAATTGTTCTTCTGTCTATGTAATACTGTAGGTACTATGTTTATAGTAAATATAAATAATTTTCTCCTTTTTAATTTGACATCCCATTCGATACGATAGCACCGTGCGATCACTTTTTTGGGTACTGTAACATCCGCCTTATTGATTTTGTTCATCAACTTATCTCATCCGAACCATAATAAAGAATTGAATCATCAAAACCTCTACATCAAAAACTCAGTAGTTAATCAATTTCCATATTGTCGTATCGGAATCGGCGTCTATTACGCTATCAAATAAAACAAAAAAGGCAGCTTTGTGTGAAACAGTCATTATATCCGACACACAATCGTGGCCAACCTGTCGCAACATTCCCATCATTGAGTGGATGTCGTAATCTCATTATGCCGTTTACCCACGCCTTATCAAGATTTACTTACAGCATATTGTTTTTAGCTTTAACAACAATAAAATTAGTCTTTTTGCTATTAAGAGGCACGACGATAACCTTGGAGGTTTACCACCAGTAGTTCTGCTGTGTTACTTCATGTTTCCGACATTTCAAATTTGTTCTAAATTTTATAATGAAACATACTTAATATTAAAGTAGTTATATTTAATTACTTACTTAAGTATTTCCTTAAATGTTAGCTCCTCGTACTATTGGGTCGTCTTCATTATTTCCGGGAAAATTTATAATATTTTGTGCTCGTTGCTATTAGATAGAGATAACTTAAATGATTAATTAGGAATGCTTATTTTATTTGAGTCAAACATTTAAATCAAACCACAAACTAACACACCATTTTGGTTTTGGACCGTCCAGTTTTAGACCCAGTCTTGCGTAGTCTTGTTACAGAAGAAAAAAAATTTAAAAATCATGATAAACCCAAATCACAACAAAATAATTTGAATTTACAGTTGCCAAAAATAGAAAAATATTAACGGAAATCTATGTGTTTTTGTCAAGATTATTACTGTAATTGTATAGTAGGATGGTGTACAGTAGGATGTTGGATTATTTTATGCACGTACCGTCGTGCAAGAAATAACACTTTTTAATCTTTTTAAATTTTCATGGAGGCCATTTTTAAATTTTTATTAGGTATATAATATGTTGTTATGGCAGCAATAAAAATACACATTCTGTGAAAATTTCAACTCTCTACCTATTACGGTACACGAGATAGAGCCCACTAACAGACAGACGAACGGACAGACAACGGAGGCTTAATGATAGGGTCCCATTGTTGGCACCATTCGGGTACAAAACCCAGAAAAAGAAAACACTAAGTGAACATTTTGGTTTTATCTAAAGCTTTTAAGGCCTTACCTGAAAACCTTTAATATACAAAGTGAAAATGCCATCTTCAAGTGACGGCTGGGCTCGTTACAAGAACAAAGCCGACCAACATCAAACAACTTGGGTACTTATTTCTTTTACTGCGATCACGTTTATTTGATTCGGGATCTTCAGAACTTTGTGCTCCATTTATTTTTTCTAATAAGGGCCCTTTTCTTGAGTTATTTTTAATTGACGAAGAGATGGCGAGGTTTTGTGACGCCGCTGTCTAGACTTGGGTGCGCTTTGTACTTTTTACACGACTACGACTACCCAAAAAGGGAGTGTTATTAAAATAAAGATATTTTTTATTCAAATAAACCTTTGAATCGTTGACCTACCACTGGTTCGAAATGCCTTTCCTACCGAGAAGAACCAGCAAGAAGCTCTGTTGTTTTCAGAGTTCATGTACCTAATATGTAGGTACATACCATCGATGGTACATACGAGATTTTTTAAATATAAATTAACATTTATTGTATTTATTTAATACACTATGGATTTAAAAAGATTATTCTATTATATACATTAAATTAAAACTAAAATAAATTAAATTAAATCTAAAACCTCAACGAGTTTTTTTTTATTGCACCATAACTTCTAAATTTCTAAACACGTAATGTTTTTTTTTTTGGTTTATCGTTTTTAAAACGATGTCAAAACTTTCCATTTCGTTGGAAAAAAAGAAAAAAAATCACAGCATGAAGCTAAGTGTATTTCAGAAAAACATGCAAAAATAATCCCTTACTCTGCGCGAATAACGTTAATCCTCGGTGGATTTCAAAAGCTTTCTCGGTGGGCTTTAAAAGCGATTTGAAAATCTTTTTTCCCACTTTTTCCAGGTCAATTTACTGCGAGGTCCGGTTAAGCGTATTATCCAGGGCCATTACCCCCATTCCTCTGTAAGACTAGATATCTCGACCTCATCCTGTATGCTAGGCCGATTAGCTACACGTCTATCACTGTTCAGTTCTTTTTTGTAGTCCTCTTTTCTATACTTTTGTGTGACTTTTTTTAGCGAATCAGTAAGCTGGTACAACTTGTGATACGTGCGAATAGCAAACAGGAATCGCGGTCCGTCTCTCCCCCACGTGATTATTATGATTCAATTACATGGAAATGCGTAACGCTCGCAATCGAGGGGCCGACTCACTACACTGCATTCTAAACAACCTATACAAAAACCGGTCAAGTTCGTATCGGGACACGGATTGGAAAGGGTTCAGTAGGCATTCCAATCATCAACATCAATCGATAGACATCCACTGCTGGACATAGGTCTCTTGTAGGGAGTTCCACACGCCACGGCCTTGGGCCCCTAAATCCAACGGCTCCCTGCGACTCGTCAGATGTCGTCCGTCCACCTTGTGGGAGTGGGTCTTCCAACGCTGCGTCTTCCGGTGCGAGGTCGCCATTCCAGCACCTTGGGACCCCGACGTCTATCGGTTGTACGAACTATGTGCCCTGCCCATTGCCACTTCAGCTATGCAACCCGGTGAGCTATGTCGGTTACTCGTAGAGTCATACCAATAGTTGACGTAAATTCTTTGTTCATCATGATCAACGCATCGCCGGCTTTTTGACGATCTCCTCAGCGCAGTGGTGAGCGTTATGGGCTTACAACGATGTCCCGGCTACGATTTCCGGCAGGGAATGTTTCGTAATTTATAATTTCTAAAATTGACACTGGTCTGGTCTGGTGGTCTACATAGCCGTGGCTAGTTACCACCCTACCGGCAAAGCCGTACCGCAAGCAATTTAGCTTTCCGGTAGATTGCCATGTATATTTAATTGCGTAAAACATACATAACTCCTAAAAGTTAGAGGTGCGTAGGTACACAATTTTTTTTCAACCAGCGCCAGCGCAGGAGATAGAGAGAAAGGGGTTTTTAAAAACTATTACTTATTTGACAACGGAACCCTAAAAAGTATCTGCACCGATAGGGGCATTGTATCTATCAGACACGGTCTCGATCACGAACGCATGATCAAACTGGCTCCAAACAATATTCCGTGGTGAGAAATGACGGAACGGGAACCTTTCGTGAGATTTTGCTAGACGTGTATCCCACAGCCATCGGTCTAGCCGCTAGCGCCTTGAGTTCAGTTTCTCTACTGACCAATCTGAGAATGGACTAGAGCTAGACTAAGTATACTCTATTCACGGAAAGAAGTTAGTATAGCGCTCTCTCTGTAACGTAATCCCATACAAATGACTGAGACGAAAATCTCAGTGGCTGGTAACTGGTAATTATTTTAAACAAATTAACCGGTAAGCTCAGATATGCGTTAGTCCTACCTACGTTCTATATTTACTTATTTTTTACCAAAACTAACTAAGACATAAATATATTGAAATATATCAGATATATTAAGGTGCATGAGATTTAGCTACCAGAAGCCCTAGAATGTGATAAAATAATCGTTAAATTTGCTTTAGTTTGTTACTTTGTTGAAATCGGGTTTAAACTAAATAAATAGGATTTGGATTGGATTTTATTACGCAGCAACGAGTCATATTCTGACCTTCGCCGTCAGGATTAGTTAGCTTGTTGCAAGAATAAATAATTTTACTTTGATTTAACACCAGGCTGGGTGATAACAATGACTAGCAATTTTTAAGAAACGTACTTAATTATATGGAAACGTATATAATGACATTCCGGCTTCGTAGAGCGTTGTCTCCGTCACTCATACCCGTATGATTTGTCGGTCTCAACGACAGGGGCAACGCTCTACAAATTTGCTATCTCCTTCTAAGCGTCGATGTACATTAATTACTTTCGGCCGCGTACTGTAACTTAATTCTGTCATCATTATCATTATTAACCAATTGCTGGCTTACTATTGATCACAGGTCTGCTCTCAGAATGAGAAGGGTTTAGCTATAGTCTATCACGCTGGCCCAATGCGTATTGGCAGACTTCACACCTTTGGAAACATAAGAGAGAACTCTCAGGCTTGCAGCTTTCCTTCACCGTACGGTTAAAGCAAGTGATATTCAATTGCTTCGAACGGACCGAACTCCGAAAAGTTTTGAGGACCTCCCTGGCACAGTGGTAAGCGCTGTGGTTTTATTAGTGGGAGGTCCCGGGTTCGATTCCCGGCAGGGTTTTAGAATTTTATAATTTTTAACTAGTCTGGTCTGGTGTGAAGCTTCGGCCGTGGCTAGTTACCACCCTACCGGCAAAGCCGTGCCGTCAAGCGTTTTAGCGTTCCGGTAAGATGCCGTGTAGAAACCAAAGGTGTATGGGTTTAATAAAAAAACTGCCATACTCCTTCCAGGTTAGCCCGCTTCCATTTTAGATTATATCGTCACTGACCACTAGGTGAAATTGCAGTCAAGAGCTAACTTGTATCGGAAAAAAAGTTACGAGGTGCCCAGGATCAAACCCCGGACTAGGAGGCCGACGACGTCTTAAGCGGCGGCTATCACAGCTTCAAATTTTCCTCCAAATCCTGTGTCATTCAAGGCCAAGTTTTTAGCTTATTTACTTTATTTACCACGCAAGCAAAGCCGCGAGCAAAAGCTAGTGGGTACATAGGTAATACATTTCTAATAGTTACACAACCTACAGTGCCTACAGTAGGCGGCCTAAAGTAATGTACATCGAACTTTAGAAGGAGATAGCAGATTTGTATAGCGCTGTCCCTGTCGTTGAGACCAACAAAACGTCATATAGGTATGAGTGACAGAGACAACACTCTACAAAGCCGAAATGTCATTCTAAAGGCCGATGTACATAACTTTCGGTCACGTACTGTACTTACTTAACCAACCATATTTCTTCAAAGACGCCTCGAATTAAGTTTTATGGTAAGTAGTAAGTACCTATATTATTCCGGTTTCGAGAACGTGTCAGCCCACACAGTTTGTAGTTCATTTGGTAACTACTTGATACATTCTATCAACTTTTTTAGCCAACTTCCAAAAAAGGAGGAGGTTCTGAATTCATAGCTTACTTTTTAAAGTACCTACTAGGCTTACATTGTCAAACCATTGAAATAGTACATAAGGACCATTTGTATGTAAAGCCTTCTTACTCATTGACAGTTTTATATCGACACTAAAGCTGATCATTGCCACTTCGACCGCATGAATTTAGGTTTCCAAAAATTCCGTGGGAACTCTAAATTTTTCGGGATAAAAAGTAGCCTAGGTATATCCGTTTCCGGAATGTATAATAATGAAGTACTAATTAATTTCTTCAAAATTAGTAAAACTGATGGGCCGTGGAAAAGCTAGCGGATAGCAGACAGATAGACACACATTCGCATTTATAATATTAGCATGGATATGGATTAAATGACAGTAAGACATACTACTAGTAGTTAACTTTTTACCCTATACCCTCATAATCTACGACGATAGTTTGAACCTACGAACCTTCAAGATTTTAGTCCGTTGATTGAGGATTCAATATGAAGAGTCATTATTCTATAAGCGATCTAATTGCCGAGTTGATTGTATGCGCGTGGCATTGCGATGATCACGGCTACATCAGTTGCATAACAAGCGTCCAGCTAACGGGACAATGGCGCGCGCTGGGCGCCTCACAGCCTCCGTCTACTGTGTATCGACGCAGGCGCAGGCTCGCCAGTACAGCTACTTCGACCGGTCATTTGCATCTGCCCAATTTCACTCATCGCTCAATACCTATACTTAGTTTAACTGCGAAATGTATAGGTATATTTGTTTACTAGCTGATGCCCGCGACTTCGTCCGCGTGGATTTACGTTTTTCAAAATCCCGCGGGAACTCTTTGATTTTCCGGGATAAAAAGTAGCCTATGTGTTAATCCAAGGTATAATCTATTTCCATTCCAAATTTCAGCCAAATCTGTCCAGTAGTTTTTGCGTGATTGAGTAACAAACATCCAAACATCCAAACATCCACACTATCACATTTATAATATTATTAGGATTGATTTGTCGTTCAATCACTTAGCAACAAAGCAACGGATTTACGTGTTTTTTACTCAACAAAAGGAGTGTAATATTTTCAGGGTTCGTTTTAGGTGTGTATGTAATATTATATGAGTTTCTTTATTCCACCATAACTTTTAATTACCTGCCCCCCGATTGTGTAAGAATAACCATTTCATGGCTATCGCAATCGTCAAGAAATTCTGCCCTTTGATTGGTTGATTCGCTGTTTACATTTTTTCACAGCCAATCAAAGGGCAGAATTTCTTGACGATTGCGATAGCCATGAAATGGTTATTCTTACACAATTGGGGGGCTGACAATTGTGTAAGAATAACCATTTCATGGCTATCGCAATCGTCAAGAAATTCTGCCCTTTGATTGGTTGATTCGCTGTTTACATTTTTTCACAGCCAATCAAAGGGCAGAATTCTTGACGATTGCGATAGCCATGAAATGGTTATTCTTACACAATTGGGGGGCTGATTTGTATGTAGGTATAGGTCGAGATGGCAATCGGGGTGGGGACGCCGAGATAGCGCGGGTGATGTGCGGGTGTGCAGGGCGTCCCTCTCTTCATACCCCGATTGCCATAACTCATCACAGGTGACTCGCCTGCTAGTTTGCCCGCTATTTTTATTTAAAAAAAACACTGCTAAAGTCGAACGTCGTCGCCGCGGCGCTTTCCAGTCTCCTTGAGTTCTTTGCCTTTTCGGGGCATCCAATATGTCCAATGCCCAACGAAATTCGTAAACTAATTCAATTCCAAAAATTCTCTGTGCCATCCGATTAAATACAAATGAGGACATTCCAGCGCGTAGCGTGAACTATCGCGTCATTGGAATGGAATTTTCGACCCCCGACTTGGTCGGGATGATGGCAGATTATCGTCTCTCCAAGTAATTTGTGCGGATTTGTGGTCAACCTTCGCTAAGTAAAATATTCGAACCCATTGGCTAGGCATAAGGCCGCCTTTGCATACGTAGTTTTAAGTTCTAAGATATATATATATTTCATGTATTTTCTACCTTATGTGCAATAAAGTATTTTACCTACCTATCTTCTTTTTATATAAAATAGCGAACAAACAAGCAGGCGGGTCACCTGATGTTAAGTGATCATCACCGCTCATAGACATTTTCAGCAGCAGACGTACCGCCAATGTGTTGCCGGCTATTCAAAATTTGTTGATCCGCCGTTGAATAACCCCATGTTGAAATGGTGCGAGGCGGGCGCTTGTTGTATTAAGTAATTCATTCCGTGAAGTGCCAAACATTTTGTCTTTACAGTATGCAGTTCGCACGCCCCGGGCGCTTGCTATGTCTTGCAAGTCGCTAAGAGCACTAACCCTTAAAAGTATAGTCCTACGGCGCTAATCACACATTACGAGACGAGACAGTACTCTAGCAAAAGGAAATAAACATCCATTTTAATTTTCGACCTTCCAATGTCCTAATCAAAACGACAAATCAACCATCACAAATGAGTAACCCACAATCCCTGATCGAATTTAACCCTGAATACCTATGTAGTCCGATCAAAAGAGAGTGAAATCCGACGCGTAGCATGAACTAATGCGTTTTGCTTGTGGGATAGATTAGGGGTTTACAACTATCGATAGCTTGATTATCGATAGTTGACCTCGAAACTATTCAGGATATCGATAGTTCTGATCGGCAGTATTGCCACGCGCCAATACTATTGGTAGCATTGCCAACATCAATGATATTGACCGTAAAGCACTATGACATAGTATTGACACGTTGCAGTAGTTACTATTGCCTTAACTATCCACAGACTATCGATAGTATATCGATAGGCAATACTACGATAGATTCCTCGACCTGACCGGCGTACGGCTGCCAGATTATCGTTTCTCGGGAGCAATTTGTATGGATTTGCGGTCGACTTTCGCTAAGTAACATACGTATAATTGATTGCCTGTCCTTAAGGTTGGTCTTCTTACGCGCTTCTCTAACATATTACGTCTAATTTTCTATAACTTGTTGTTCTAGATCTAAAACTAAGCCGGATATTGATTTATCTCTCCAGTGTCTAAGCCCTCAAACTATACATATATATATATATATATATATATATATATATATATAAAATTTAGTAAAAAATATATTTATTTTGAAATTTATGCCTTAGTTATGACAGATCTCTATTCTAAATCAAATTTTAAGGAGACTTCGTGCGTAAATAAACTACTTATGTAAAAAACTACACAATTGCAAAAAACTTTACTTATAAATTCAAATGTCTTTAGTTTGTTAAAAAATATTAACAAAGTAATTTGCAAAAATTAACATAATACCATAATACCAATCGTTGGTTCGCGTTGTTCACACTTCATGCATCTCGCTCTTGGGTATATCCCGCCCGTAAATGTTGATTGAAGCGACCATGGAGAGCACTCTTAATCCTGTATTACACATTGCAAGTGCCGACAAACACTGTTACAACATGGTTACAATTATTATATTACTAAATGATGATGATGATTTTTCTAAAATCCCGTGGGAACTCTTTGATTTTTCGGGATAAATAGTAGCCTATGTCCTTCCCCGGGATGCAAGCTATCGCTATGCTAAATTTCGGCAGACAGACAGACAGACACACTTTCGCATTTATAATATTAGTATGGATTACGTCCAATAGCGAGACCAATAAATAAGCTATGCGTCCAATAAATTTAATTAATGTTAATTGTTACGTCCAATATATTTTTCTTAATGACATTACTGCTGAGGTACATATTATATTTTTTTCTTTTAAATTGCGCCAAGATCTTTTGACTTTTGTATGGAAGAAGAAAAGCCACAGAAGTCGTCAAGCCAGTTAGCGCTGGCCATCTGGCCAGGTCATGTTATGTCCGTCACACGTTTGCAAAGTGCTTTGTCCGAGTGTGTTAGGCTCTTAAGACCTATGATTAAAATACTCTTAAATTTTGAAAAACTGCTTAACTCAAAAAGCTTTTATTTTATAACTTAATTTCACTGTAATAAATAAATCACTTAACAGTAACAACAAACAAACAAATTATTATTCTGTCCGTCTTTTTGTTAATTAGCAATGTGTTCGCATATTGTTCATTCGATTGAGTTGAATTTTTGTACACTTGTTGTTGGCACTTGAGTGAGGTTGCTGACAGTGTTATTAACTTATAATAGCTGGCTCGTGAATCTCATTGCAAAGCATACTGGGATTTTTCAATAACTAGGTATATAGGCTTTCACTTGACTGCAATCACAGGACGCTGGAGATAATGTAGCCTAAGGTGGAGACTCCACCTAAGGCTGCATTATCTCCACCTCCACCACACAATCACCTTCTGGCGCACTCCACCGTGGAGTACGCCAGAAGGTGATTATTCACTTTTTTTTTAAGGTACCAATATTGGCAGAAAAAGCACTAGCATAAGCTAGCAATTAATAAAACAAATGGATTTATGCACCAAAATATCTTTAATAAACATGACAAAGTAAAGAGAAAAACAAATAAAATCATCAATTTAAAGCTCCCTTGAGTTAGTTTAGTTTCTGACCAGAAAAATAAAAAAACCTGCTTTTGACGTGCCACATTTGCATTTTTCATTGCAATATATTTTACCTATTTACCTACTTAACTATAGATAAGTTCTCCTGGTTTTCCACATGTTGAGTTTTTTATTTTTCTGATCAAGTTTTAAATTAAATTAACCCTTTACATGCATATGAAAATGAAAATATGTACAAGAAGGTATAAGTCCGGCAAATTGCTAATGCCCATGGCCGCCATTTTAGTGGCGTCAGCACTAGACTGAAGTTTCGAGCTGATGGTATATTTTTACTACAATATACGTCAAATGACGTCATTTCGTTGTTAATGAGACATGGTTCCAGTGCAATATTCAATTTTATTATTATGTTTCAATTTTCTAAATTATGCTTCAACTTGATCCAGAGTTGCAAGCTATTTACTAGGGATTTGGGGGCTTGTAAGCTAGTGCAGTGTTTGCTTCATATTACTACTTTCTTCACACCACCAGTGACCTTGCTTCAATTTGATAGTGAGAACATGCAAAAAGCAAAATAAAAATTATAATTAACTACTTACTTAATGGCGCCGATTCTGTTGTCTTTCTCTAAACTAAATTTCGAGTGTCTGCATCTTTTACTTTTTAAAATTGCTAAAAAAGTAAAGTAAAACTTTACATTTAAAGACTCTTTTAGTGCACTGCAACTGTGCGCTAAAGTCACAGGATTAACCAGCTAAAAATTAAATTTAAAACTGTCAAACTGTGTCTGTCCTTTTCATATTACATTAGTAAGAAGAGCATGCGAACACTCTAAAATTTTGTTGTGCTGAGAATCAGTACCATTAATTACTTAAAGTAAATAAAAAGATAGATCAAAGTCTGTTCCATTCCATACTAATCACTATCCATATTATAAATGCGAAAGTGTGTTTGTTTGTTGGTTAATCCTTCAATCATATTGCAACGGAGCAACAGATGAGTGTGTTTTTTGCATGTATATAGTTAAAGACCTGTGAAGAGTGAGAAAGGCAAATTTTTTATCCTGGAGAATGAAATAGTTCCCACAGTATTTTAAAAGTCTAAATAAGACAAAGTCGTAGGCATCAGCTAGTATTATTCAAATTAAAGTGTCTCTGTTGACACCACCATTAAACCAAACTTGATGAATGACAAGGAGCTGACATCCTGGCCCCTGGGGCTGTAATATTTTGTCTCAGAAAATAAAAGATTTCCCAAAGGATTTTTAATAAAACGTAAATCCATAAGAACCAAATCATAGGCATCAGTTAGTTAAGAATATTCATCACAATAGTGCTATTTAAAAAGGCTCCCTTTCATCGAGTGAAGCAAATATGCATTGTACAGCATTTTGATGGTTAAGAATTGTTAACAGCCAACTCACAATTTTTGGCAAAAACTTGCCACGTACGAGTCAGACTTCCGCAGGTATCATATCAGGAGGGTACCATACTGGTCGTATTTTTTTACTATTATGCATAAAAATATGTTTGAGAATTTACAGGTAAAGCCCTTTCATATGATACCCCACTTCATATAGTAATTTTACTTTGAAAGTTGAAAATACTAATTATTTGTTGTAAGCATAAATTTACAGTTTTCGGATTTATTCTTTTACTTGTGCTATAAGACCTACCATTTCATGATTCTAGGTCAACGGGAAATACCTTATAGGTTTTCTTGAAAGACTCGATGGACAGACAGACAACGAAGTGATCCTAATAATTAATGACTTTTAAACATATTTTTAAACTTACATTTAAAAATCATTTCACAAAGAATGTGAGTTAAGTATTATTGAATTTTAACAGTCAATTTATGTTAAAATAAAACAGTGTGTCTGTCTATAGAGAATGAAAAATAACCTCCCAGTAGAAGTACTAATTTCATTTTTATAGCTCAGTGAAATGAAAATTTAAATGACAGGAAAGCTTGGGAATAAGTAGCTCTAAAAGTTTTGATAGTTCGAATAAGTTTTCAGTTATATTGTGAAAAGGTAATAAAAATTGATATTCGGCTAAGTTTGTTGTGGGCTTCTTCTTAGACCAGGGAATGGTTGAACCTTTATAATTTTAGTTTTAAGTAAACATTCACCATCACCTACCTTGCCTAGTAAACTAACAAAAAGTATATATATATAAGTACCTACTTCAATATTTTGAAATAAATGATTTGACTTTGAAACTGAGCACGCAGGGACTGAGATGAGCTTGAAAATAAACCAATTAAGTTGGTGCTTTTCAATGTCTTATTTACAACTAGATGATGGCTGCGGTTTCGGCTGTGTGTATTTAGGTTTTAAAAATCCAGTAGGAACTTTTTATTTTCCAGGATAAAATTTTGGAAAAGATGTCGGTTTCACTGTGCCAATTTACTTCTGGATTTGTATTAGACCAATCCAGTTGAAATCAAAACATTAATGCAAAAGTTGCCGCTATAGCAAAGTTGGAGTAGACTAACAAGAAACTAGCAAAAAACAAAAATGTTTTTGACTAATGAAACAACAATCAAAGAACGAATACAACATGCAATTTTAGTTTGGTTTAGCGCATGCAGTGACCAGTGTTATTGGCAAGAATGCGCGTAGGAGGCAAGAGGACAGAGGTCCGTTCTCACCTCTCAGAGACAGTGGCGCGGGCTCCAACGGCGTCGAAATCACCCCCGCGAGCTGCGCCAGGGCCTCAAGGGTCCACAGCACCCCCCACATGTCCCACAGCCGCATCACAGACACTCCACTATCTCATTATTGGCACAACATTCACTGAACATAACCAATGTGAACACCTAACTATGCTAATTCTTCGTGGGACGATCATACTTTGGAAAAAATCATAATTTGAACACTTTAATGTATATCACGTTGATATTACATTATGTTAACTAAGGTCCTTTTGGAAAACTATTCGAATGTTATTGAAACAAAGGCAGTTGCTGCACGTCATAACATTTCACCGCTGAACTCGATTTACATTCACTATCAACGACCCTCGCGAGTCGCGACTAGCGACATTTCTGTACGGTCTCGGTCGGTTGTCGTCAAACATTAGTGATGTGCTGTTTGAATGACGTTTGTATAATACGTTCAGAAAGTTACTTGTATCGATTGAAAATCGATTAAATAAACGATCGCTGAACTGCAAAAGTAAAAAAAAACTAATCTAAAAGAAATAAGATCGACATAATGTTGATTACATTATAGAGCCTTTTAACAATAACTTTAAACATTCTACAGTCTCTCTTAACAGTCGTAACAATAATAATATCTAAAAAATTAAAATATAACAAAATAGGTAGGTAACTAACTAGTTATATAGTTATGTATTAAAATATTCTGTAAACCTGCACAACAAACAATACCTACATACTTAGTGGGTGTAGGTACATGTAAACACTCGTAAGTTGTTACCGTTCAACAGATTTCTTATTATCCCGTTTCCTTTTACAAGTACAAGGAGTATATTCAATGAGTTGTGGTAAATCGGTCCTCTTCAAACTCATCACAATTTTAGCCATTTGTTCTAAATATGAAATTTTCATTTGTGGATCTTTAGGTAACATAAAATGACTTGCTGGTCCCCATTCTCCATTTACCAAGTGTGCAGGTTGAGAAAAATATCCATCAAAATTAAGTCCAAAAGATCCTAAAATGGTTGATTTAAGTAGTTACCCACTTAAGTTCAAAACAGTTTAAAGAAGAAAACTAAATTAAGGATTTAATAGTTATTATCTTAAAAGGTATTTAATTTACCATCACATTTGATGCCCAAATACACTATGTATTTTGGGTTTGGGTCAAAAAGCCATATTTTGAGCAAGTTCAAAACTGCAACTGTTTTATTTATAGACAACTTTCTGTCCGCCAACTGCTTTGCACTCTAAAAAAATAATGGTGTCTATATATCTAAATATATAAAAGGAAAAGCTGACTGACTGATCTACCAATGCACATTGCACAGTTCAAACCACTGTTCCAAACCATTGGGCTGAAGGTTTACAGATAGCTAGGTATTATGACATTCGCTAACAAAGGATTTTTGAAAATCAACCCGTAAGGGGGTAAAATAGGGATTTTAAATTTGTGTAGTCCACGCGAATGATGCCGCGGGCGTAGTAGATTAAAATCGTAAATTATTCTGAATATTACTTACATAAAGATTTTACGTATCTACTAGTAGATACTAGATAGGTACTTACTTTTCTGTCAGCCACCGTTTTCCACAAGCTTTCATCAAAAAACATCAAGTATTCCATTATCCGCATTTCTGGCGTAATAGTTCCAATACAAAGAGTAGAATTCCTAACTTTTGCATATCTATCGTAAGGATGAAAACTATTGTATTTATGGAATGTTGTATGGATATCAGCCAGATGGTTTATACCAACAAATCCCCAAACTGGCGGGCAAAACATATTTCTTAAAGGTACTTCAGCTATTTCAGCAGCAACTGGTGCTATATCTAGTCCTATATCTGATGTAACGACGACTATATTATTTTTGCTTATTTTTCTTAATGAATTTTCGAGAATAGTTGCATTATAGCAAGCAGGTCCAACGTTTGGTATAACAACATACATGTTCCTTGAAGCTGTAGCATTTATTTGTACTGCTATGTTTTCCATGAGTTTTTTATTCTTGTAAAGCCATTCCCCAACTGAATATGTTGACCTATTTAAGAAATTGATATAAACACAACCTGTAACTAGGTAACAACTTTATTAATGTTTAAATAAAAAAAATCATCTATTTGTACTTACCGAAAAGCTACATAACTTAATAATATCAAAAGATCTGTATTTGTAAGAGCAACTCCAATCTTGTCTACATATTTAACAACTTTCCTTGAGTAATCAGTTCTTACGTAATTACATTCATTTTCTATGAAATCCATTAAGCTTTCTGAGCATAGTTCATCGAATAAGTATATTTTACTAAAGCTCATTTCGTCAAATGTCTCCAGAAGACCAGAAATTAGAAACATAGCTAAAGGATTTCCAGCACCCCAAATACAAATAGAGAAGCTGGTTTTCCGAACACTTTCAATATGTTTAGTAAGACTTAATCTCGTTTCAGTTTTAACTTCCTGTTTGATTTTCTTTTGAAATTGGCCAAAATAATCTGATAGGTGATCGAATCTTTTTGGTGCAAGGAATGCATCAAATTGATAGTAGGAATGTGCATATTCTAGAAACTCACTCGCTCCTCCTATGTAAATTGGCACACTACCAGCCATTAATAGCTCTTTCCAAACAACAGGCGATTCGATATGGTGCCATTTGTTTTTTTTATTTATTTTAGATAGCCAAGGCTAAAATTACCAGACATATTTACGGAATGTATGTACGTAAAGTAGTAAAGAAATATTCACATTTGCACATTCGTCATACTCAATAAAAACCTTTGAGTTGAATGCCGTCAAATATTACAAGAGATTACAAGTATCTAACATTTTATCCGCAATAATAAGAATTTTCGGTACCAAAAGTTCAACAGCGGTGTTCAAAACTGTCAATTGAATAAAAAGTATCAGTAGTCATGACTCATGACTACTGATACTTTTTACTCAACATACTGTTAACATTTATTTTATAGATACAAGTACCCTACATTACCAACATTACGGAATAAGTTAGAAAATAAATCCAAAATAATGATAAAATAATAATAATATAGGTACAGAGATAGCTTGCATGCCGGAAACGGACATAGACTACTATACTACTAGATTTTTAGAAAACCTACATCCACGCGTACGAAGTCATCTAGTAATCCATAATTTAAGAACCAACCTTCCATTCTGAAACTGGTTTTTCAATACGTTCATAACAAAATGTAGGTAAATTTTGTGATAAGTAATCTGCTACCAAGCTAATTTCAGCGAACAAATTGCATTGTGATTCCCCAGCTATTACAATGCGAATACCCATATTGAAATCGCCTTTATCTTATGTTTTAAATTTCATAACAGTACAAAATACAACCTAAACTTTAGATTAATTAAATATATTTAGGTTTTTGAGGCAAATTTCTAAAAAAATTAAACAGATAGAAATTGTCAGCAGTGACGTTCTTAGTTTTTTTATAGCTGTTAGCTGTTATTAATTTTATGATGAAATGCTTTTCTAAAAAGTTCGAACTATTTGTTTAAAATGACAACCCAGGTATTTATTCTAAGTGACAACCGGTTTTAGTCCATAAAAAATGACTCCTCGCGAGCCATTTTAACTTTTTGTGTCAAATTTCATATCAAAAGTACGATTTTAGTCATTATTTTAAAGATGACGCCTCAATTGCGGTAGAATGACAATTACAATGTCACGATCGCAATCACCTGTGAATGTGCTTGGTTGACGCTCGCTAACTATTGGCCACAATGCATTGTTGCAACAAAAATCGCACAAATTCAGCCAATCACAACAATTGAGATTGTAATAATGATTGATGCTGGTTTTACAAAATCAAACTACTGTACAGTGTGCAATACAAACTTTTGACATGACTATTGTCATTGACCCATAGAGTTAAAATGGCGCGTGAGGAATCATTTTTTACGTATAATAAAAAAAAATTAATCCGTAATCGTTTGAAGAAAGTTAGAAAGTCAATAAAGGTAGAAAATGCATCGGTGATGAAAGCGCGAACAAAGAGAATATTAACACATATTTAAAGCTCAGAGACGATTCTTAAAAATCGTTTACAAAAATCGATAATCGGGAAAGATAAATAAATAAATATACTATAGAACATGTTTCTGAACTTTAAACTGTCAATGTCACAATTTGTCAAATGTAAATGTCAATTTTTATATCATTGAAAATTCTTTGCTTTGTCCGTTTTTATTAATTAATTCTTTGTGGCTTTAATTAGAAACAAGCCTAATTTAATAATATAGGCTTATTTATAGCGTCAGTTAAATTTATTGAACATAAACTTCGATGATATAACCTCTTCAAATCCACAATGCAAAATGTGGAACGTATATGGGGATTTTGTGATCTATTCGTAGATAAAAGCTATGACCTTAACAAAGTGAATTTAATTGAAAAGCTTGGTTTCAACACCATAGCACTAAATACACATGTCGAAGAAGTAAGCGAAGCGCCAAAAAAGAAAAAGAAGAAAAGTGAACCGACTGAGACGAAAGATTTCGTTCCGTTGCCTGTTGAGATACCGGAAGAAATGAAAAAAAATAGTAAGCTGAATATTTTACAGAGAGTTACGATAGAATTTTCGGACTCCAGTATTGCACCCAAGCTCAATAAGTCGGAGAACATTAGGAGATACGATATAATCGCTGTAGTACCTAAAACCTTACAGGCTTTTCAATATGCTTGTGGGAGCCTCGATATTGATGTGATAACATTTGACCCTCAAATAAGAATACCGTTCAAAGTAACTCGTAAGTTGTATAGGCAGGCTGTCGAACGCGGCATATTTTTTGAATTGATGTATTCAGCTGCTATAAGAGATTCAATGTCCCGGAAAAACATTATAAGTACTGCGCATAATTACCATGCAGTTGGCAAATCTAAGAACATCATAGTCACAAGTGGTGCAGAGAGCTGTTCACAGTGTCGTGGCATCCATGATGTTATCAATCTAGGATTTATACTTGGGTTAAATGGTAATCAGTGTCTAGAAGTGATCAGAGATAATGCACACAGACTTATTCTCAAAACACAAGGAAGGAAATGTGGCAAACATTATATGGAAGTTTGTAATTTAGAAGTAAATGAAAATAAAACACATGAAGAATAGAACCAAATTTATTATTTTAATTTTTTGACTGTCACTATGCATTCAGTGTATAAAAACTGATATTCATTCATCTTAAATGGAATTTGAAAACAAAGTAAGTAAATAATAAGAATAAAATTAGTTTGGATTTCAGATGAGATTTTTACAATAACAAACTTACCACAGTAACAATATTAAATTGTAGCCTCTAGTTCATTAAAATTTATTATAATCTTAAATAAATAATAATTTTTAAAAAACTTTTGCACTGTCAATAAATTCATAATAAATGAATACCTTAAATTAATGTTAAAACATAACATAAGATCACATAAATAAAATCACAGATTACATTGTTTCTTAACACTTATGTAAATGTAGTTATAATAATAATATTATACTTTAATGAACAATTTCTAAATATTCTTTAAATAAAGTAATATAATTATTGCATACCTTTCCTATTAAAACCTACCTCATAGCAACACATTTTTAGATTGTTTGCAGTAATTTACTGCATAGGTTACTTTTTGCGCCTTATACTGAATACAGATACATCACTGGGCCAGGTGTTATAAATAGGGTCTTGGACTTAATTATGGAAGAGAATAATTTAAAAAAGTATGATTTTAATTTATTTTCAATATAGTTATTAACGTCACGCTGTACAGGAAGCGAATAATGACGTCACAATGTATTTTTAAATTTTTTAACATAAAAAATATTTTCCAAATAACTATGTTTTATGTTAAAAATTGAAAATTATTTGTCGTTTACGCATTGTGACGTCATTATTCGCTTTCCGTTCAGCGTGACGTTAATAATTATGTTTTAAAAAAATAATGTTTTTTTTAATTATTATCTTTAATAATGAACTCTAGCCCCACCACAATACAAAAAATTACATCATTTTATTAATACAGTTCAAGATCCTATTATTGTGCACACATGGTAGTTTATCTCTGTAGGCCTAACACCAAAGTTTGATGATCACAATCACCTTATTAGTTGCTACTTGCTACTTGTTCTATCCGTTCTTCATTTCAAAGGTTTCTTTGTTTCTCACTCAGTTTTTAAATGTCCATTTTCAATTTTCTCGTGGTTTGAATCAGTCTTGTCAGCAGTAACCGTGCTTTCTGTTGATAATCGTGCGATAGGCGACATTGGTGGCAAGTCCTCGGCCAGTGTGACAATATCGGCGAGCCATTTAAACCTGGTCAAAAATAAACTATTATTTTACGTAAAGTTAACTTGTTCTCACTTGAGAAGATCCACCTATAATTTTGATTGGTCGCTGAATTTTTTACTGATAATCAAAATCACTATTGGCGGACAGCTGCCTAAGGTTTTATTAATAAAAATAATAAAAATTGCCTGTGTAAGGACGCTTACACAGGCAATTTTTTAAGCAATTATTGCTCGGCAACACGTATAGATCAATCTGGAGCAGATTGATCCATAGTCCATTATGTGTTGCCAAGCAATTGCTTAAAATATTGCCCGTGTAAACGCACCTTAACTTGTTAACATCAATGCAACTATTGACTTATTATTCTGATACAATTTAGCCCTTGACTGCCTGCTATCTCATCTGGTAGTAAGTGATGATATTCAGAATAAGATAGAAGCGGGCTGATTTGAAAGGGGTATGGCAGTTTCATTAAACCCACAGCCTAATCAGTTTCTACCCGGAATCGTAGAGGAATGCTAAATCGCTTGGCGGCACGGCTTTGCCAGTAGAATGGTAACTGGTAAGTCTACCCAAGCCCACGACAAAAGCTACCCACCAGATTAAAATTCGTGCACTAATATTAATTACGAAGCCAGGGTAGGCATTAGGTAGGTCCACTGCCCTATACGTAAAAAGCAGTAACTGCAAAAAGTAGTTTTTTGAGCTATCACCATAAAACAGCAATTTTCAAAACTAATAAAATAATGATGCGTAGGACCAAGGAGTTTAGTTACTTTTTAGTTTGACCCTACATGTGGCATGGGTATATTTCATATTGTGGGGCATGAAATATGAAATATGCTGCCAAAACCCTCAAAGTAATTATAGTTTTAAAATGTTTTTGTGGATCTTTCCATGTGAGAAATAGCTTAACTAAATAAGCTATACGAAAGATGAAAGAGATGGCGTGAAGTTCACGTCGATTGTGCAGTTTTAACTTTCTACTTTCTAGGCGCATACAATACCAAATGAGACTGAATACAAACTATTTTTGACTAATTAAACAAATCTAAGGAATAGCAATGATTAAGAAAAGCAGTAGGGATGTAAGCAATTAATCTATGCCAACCAACAACCGCTATAATACACTAGATGGGTCATTTCGAACAAATATTTTGTGAGCCACAACTCTGCCTTTGTTTATAACTTGATGGTCTCATACTAATTTTGACAGCTTCTTAGAACACAGTTTTTTGGAAATAATCATCTAGTGCGTTTCATAGAGGTTGTTGATGCTAACAAAATAAATAAAGAAAAGCAAAAGAATTATACGAAGCTGATAATAATATTGAATGAGGTATGGTGTGAAGTGAACATATTTTTTATTGCATAACTTTTCTTAAATCCTTAGATTGCTTTAGATCTATATGCAAGCTGCTAAAATGTATTGCATGTATTCCTGATTTAGGTAATTTAAAACTACCCACAAAAAATCTTTAATACTATACTTAACCAAAACTACGAAGCAAATGACTGATCTACACTAAAGTACATTAAAATCAATAAAAATGCGTTATTTTAGCATTTCAAATAATATGTACAAAGAAGGTTTAGTTTTTACTTAGTTAAACTACCATTAGTTAAACTTTAAAGGTGTGAGTCTGTGGAGCAAAATAAAAAGAACATTTCCATTTTTTCATATTATATTTTTCAAATGCATTCTCAACGTTTGGTACAGATAATACAAAATGTATAAAACTCACACTATTATCATATTATGTTCTATTAACTAAATCATAGAAGATTCACACAAGGCTTAGGTATAAGCAACACACTATAATATTATGTAACAGGCTAAGTACCTAGTACAAGGTTATACTTGTGAAATCTATTTTATATAATATCAGTGAATCTCGACAGCACCACATATATTTATTTAACTATTTGAAAATATTCTAACATAAAGAACTCTGTAATTTTCTATTTATTTTCTAAACATTTTACGTTGATTTCCTTGATATTAATTGTATATTCTATTTCTTTCTCTACAATTAAAGGCAACTAGTCGAAGATTATTAATTTTCTGAATTAATGTTAAATAATATGTGTGCGTTAGTAATGGCGGCAATGATAAAATTAGTCACATACGTCTTTAGCACATCGACGCACGCATTTGCACGTGGTGTGCTCTAACACGACAGGCATAAAGGCGTTAATATTTTCGCTACCGCGTGCAAATGCGTTGGTGTGCTAAGCGCGTTAAGACGATTCACACGGCATTTGGTTTTAGCAGGATAATCTTACTGAATATGTAGGGCCGCATACATTGAATATAGAAACATTCACACGTTGTTTATATACTGCAAAAATGAAAACAGTTTTAACCGTATGACCTGTGAACAGTTCTGTGTGCGCCACTAGGTATTTGGTAAAACTTATCCTACAAAAAGATGAGCGGTGTTAATGCCGTATGAACTGGATCTTAGGCTTTTAACCTGCAATAACCCCTAAGATTTGATGCGACTAGACAATAATTTTTAAAGCCTCAAATTTTCACTATTGAAACATCTAAAAAAAATTAAATGCTAATGCAGGCAAAAGTACAGCCCATGCCTAGCATGACTCGAAATAACTATTTCCCTAATTCTGAAACGATTCTCAAAATTCCAGGCTACTTAAGTTATAAAATATAAACATTAGGTAAGTAGTGTCGCAAATTAACTTAGAATCGAGAAATGTTCTATTTTATCAAATCTTGAGTAAAATATTTCTTGGCCATGCTAGAAAAGCTGTGAAGGTGTTAAGCTGTGTGGACAAACAAATATCGACTGAAACCTTACCTAAGTTTACGTTAAGATTAATATCGTAGCACATAAAAATAGGCCTGAACTAGCAATTTTTACACCTAAATATTAGTGAAAATTGAGCAAAGAAGTATAATTATAAAGGTACTTTCATTAAAATTAGAGTTGCCAACATTTTTTCGGCTAGTATTTAGCAGAGTAAGCTGTAAAAATATAGTATTTTATGCAGAGTAAAAAAGGATAAATCAAAATTTATTTATTTGTAGATATAAAAGATGAAAGTGATTTTGTTTTCTCATACTTATACTATTGTTGTTCCGGTTTTACAACTTCTAAAACCTATGATCTCACAGTCATCAAATCAAACCCCATGTTTTAAGTTTAATTTTTTTTCTTGTACGCAATGCAAAATTTTGTTTCTATTTCTTTAGAGTCAATGTTGTTCGGAAAGTGACAGCTTTTCTATTACATAGCGAGTGAGGTAAGTATTTATTTGTCAAAAAAAGATCGATCCATCCAATTGAAATATAGTATTTTTGCGTACTATTTGAGTAGGTAATATTTCTTCAACAGTATATAATTAGTAATTCGTAGGACCGAAATATTATACATTTCGTACAGTATTATCGTACGGTTGGCAACCCTAGTTACAAGTTGTCTCAAAACACTTAACCAGAAGTGTCTTTAATACACAATTCTTTAGAAATATAATAATGGGTTAAGACTTTTCTTGATATGTGGAGCAAGTCTTATAACCCTAAAGATCTACAAGTACGACCTTTTTATAACTTTTTGTATCTTAACTTAAAACAGTCTTTAATGTCTTTCATTTTATTTTTATTTCAATAACATTTCACGTCTAAATTCAGCCGAAAATTTTACAGACAGATAAGGTACCAAATCAGAATATAAAAACACATCACAATTCAAATTCACGCTCATGGCAAAACATTAAAACGAGTTGACTTTGAATATAACTTGAGTTTTACATTTCTTTGGGGTAAGTTTTTTAATTCGATGACAAGTCACAATCTATCGCTTTCTAAGTGACATTGCAAGGTGATAACTGATAAGCAGGGCCGAAGCCCACTAAGGCTGAGATCTATAGCGCACTTTGACTTTGCTCAGACTTAAGATTGAGTTAAAACGAGATAGATTTATGTCTCTGTCTCGTTTTAACTCTGTCTTAAGTCTAAGCAAAGTCAGAGTGCGCTCTATAGAGCTCACCCTAAGTCTTACCCTATTCTTTGTATACCTATCACATCAATGCAAAACCCAAGGTAAATAATAATCAACTGTCTATTATTATATAATAGTTTATAGCACTCGTAAACTATACCGAATTTAAACATTATCTTAAACATAAAAAAATAAATAATCTCCCCACATAAATTCAAATAATAGTTAACAAATTCAGTCTCATTGGTTAAAAAAACAAATCAATTTATTTAGATCTGCATCTTTCCTCAAAAACACACAATCTAATTTCTAAAATAATTAATGTCAGAATTTAAAAAAATAATTTAAAATACGAATTGTTCATATACCTAATAGTAAATGCATAATAATTAAAATGCAATGTTATAATCTAAATTAATTGTGTAATGTTATTTATACTTATTACATCATTAAAATTTCCTATTTTTATTGTTAGTTAAAAAATTAGGACCAAGGATATATTTCGTAATTTAATAATAATAATAATTGGGGTAAAATAGTATCTTACACAGGGTAAGGCAGTTTGGTCCGTACATAAAACATTGTAATAACAGTCATGGCAAACTAAATTAACACTAAATAATATTTTTAAAAGTAGGTAAATATTTATGCCACAGTAATTATATTATTACAGTATCTGGCAGGAAATCCTCCTTAAGAATGAGATAGCGGTTTAACGTAGAGCATTGTTTCTGTCGTTGAGACCGACAAAACGTCACATAAGTATGAGTGACAGAGACAACGCTCTACAAAACTGAAATTTCATTCTAAAGGCCGATGTACAATATTTCTTGCCGGCTACTGTACATATTTTTGTAAACGCGAACTGTTTTTATTTATTGTGAGACTTGACTCCTGCCAAAGAAATTAAGTGAAGCTTAAGTAGTACTACCATTTTTATAAGTCGCATCGGCAGAATTCGTTTGCGCAGAAAATTCGAATATATAGCAATGAAATACCCACCTTACTGCTTGAAGTTAAGATTTTAAACAAAACAGAGACTCGTGCTATCTATCGCGCTCATAATTCGCGCATAAACATGGCGCGTAGGCAATGAACAACAGCGGACGGATGGAGCTGAGATATATTCCCGTCAGTCAAAAATAAGATATCTGCGCAGGTACATAGTCGTAACTTATAAAAGTGGTAGTCCTGTAATATGACAACAACGCGGGGTATACAAAATCTTTAAAGTTCCATAACTTTTTAATTTGTTGACATAATATTTTAATGATTCTTTCATATCTTCTAGGCAAGCACGCTCCAACATAGACCTCATCATTGCTCTGTTTCTCAGGCATGATTGTCGTCAAGAGCGAGACTATTTTACAAAAAAAATTTACTTAAATTAATATAATTCACTAAAAAATGGAAACTTCTCCAGTCTACAACAACGAAGGCGAGCGAGCGTTGGGTGTCTATCAACCGGTGGGGTGATTACGTAAAAAGGTGCAGTAGCGACAGCAGTAGCAATCCGACAGTTCATTTGCTGTCTCTCTTCCTCTTTTTCTTATTTTGATTTGTGGCTACTGCTGTCTCTCTCTAGCCGGACGTTTGACAGCAATGATCGCGAGATTTACGCCTGTCGCAAGCCTGTCGCGAGATACGTAATCACCCCCGCGGGGTGATTGCGTAAACCTTGCAGTAGCGACAGCAGTAGCAATTCGACAGTTCATTTGCTGTCTCTCTTCTTCTTCTTATTTTGCTTTGTGGCTATTGCTGTCTCTCTCTAGCCGGACGTTTGACAGCAATGATCGCGAGATTTACGCCTGTCGCAAGCCTGTCGGGAGATACGTAATCACCCCGCCGGTCTACATTTCGTGGCTTCACAGCTCGGTCTGTACATGGGCCGACACAAACGAGTCAGTAGTTGAGGAAAGACACAGTGTGCGCGAGCGTGTTGATGTTCTCCACCAACCTGTTGTAGAGCTCCCGGCGCACGCTGGCCGTGAACTTGCGCGCCAGGCACAGCGTCACGGTGGCCGCGAAGATGGCGTTGTACAGCAGCACCAGCTTGAAGTTGCCGAGCCACTCGATGCGCCCGAACTCGCCCAGCAGATCGAAATTTGTTATACCTGCAACAATCATGTTAAATTATCCATACTTCCATACTAATATTATAAACGCCAAAGTGTGTCTGGCTGTCTGTCTGTCTGTCCGCTAGCTTTTCACGGCTCAACCGTTCAACCGATTTTGATGAAATTTGGTACAGAGGTAGCTTGCACCCTTGCACATAGGCTACTTTTTATCCCGGAAAATTTAGGAGTTCCCACAGGATTTTTACAAAACCTAAATCCACGCGTACGAAGTCGCGGGCATCAGCTAGTATAAAATATTTCTTTTTAAAGAATATTAGCCATGTTAAATGACTCATATTCCCCTTTCCTCTCCAACTAAGCGTAAAGCTTGTGCTAGGAGTAGGTACGACAATAGTGCAATGGGCGGGGTTTGAACCGTCGACCTTTCGGTTTTCAGTCCACTCCTTTACCCGTTGAGCTATTTAGGCATATTTATTAGAGATTATAAGAGATTGTATTAATAAGACCCAACAATCCTTAAAAATCCTCGAACGCGAAGCATATTCCACAAGCAGGAATAAAACACTGGATAAAACTCCACAAACCCCTAGTTCTTTCCACAGACCGGAATGGGTTCCGGTTCAATACGTAAACATCAGAATTTTAATCGCGAGGATGGCAAGCTAGCCAGTATGTGGAATCCAGTGTACGACACACAAAGTGAATAGTGACGTTGTGAGTGTATTTTTTGAACAAAGTGTTCTCGAAAAATCTCTATAACCCGGTCTCGAAAGGTCTTCTTACCTAATATCTTAACGAGCAGTGGTTGCGCAGTGGAGTGCGCGAGCAGCACCGCACACAGCGCGATGATCCTCGCGAGCGGGGTCCGCCTCGCGCGAGGCAGCACGCGCAGCGCACGCATGGGCGTGGCGAGCCCCGTGAGCGAGGCCGCGTGCAAGTACAGGATAAGGAAAGCCTCCAGTGTCGCCCCCGCCCAACCCAGTTTGGATAGCGATGCGATGCCTAGTGTGAATTGCTGGAAAGAAATTTCACTATATTGAGCTTTAGAAAGTTGAAATAATATTATCTTCAAAGTTTTATCAAGAAAATTAAAAATAAAATAAAAAGTGTTATTTCTTGGACGATGCGGTACAGAACCCTTTGTGTGCGAGTCCGGCTCGCACTTGACAGATTTTTTAAATCAGTTCACTATGATAATATCTTCTTTTGCATAGATTACTTGAGAAAAGGATGTCGACTACTTTGTTCCTGTCGAGTGAGCATAATTTTATTTTTTTGTGAAAATATTAGCAATTTTTTTTGGCTTGCACTTGACTGCAATCTCATCAAACAGTAGGAGACGATGCAGCTTAAGATGGCTTGCATAGAAGGTGCCTATTCACAATTATTTTTAAGGTTATTATAGCTAGCGGGTAAAACGGAAGCCGGAAGGGAATTCCATATTATTCAAGCCGTGCGTATTAGAAACGAGGAAGCAAATAGCATCATACGAGTCCCTGGAATTTCGACTATGTAGGGGTGCAAACATCGGCGGTGCCTCGTGATTCAATAGTAAAATGGCGATGGGGGAACAAGCTCTAATAGTTCCTTAGGACAGTCTGAAATATATTCTGTAGAATACCGACAGACAGGCAATTCAGCACTCACCCTCGTGCTCAACGGCAGCGCCTTGATCCCTATGAGCAGTTCCAGCATGTTCTGCAGCACCATCAGCACGGTGATGGTGGTGAGCGCCAACAGCAGCAGCATCGCCAGCGGGTACACCACGTTCCGCTGCAGGGACGACGTCTTGCGTTGGTTTTCCACCTCCTGGGGATTGAGAAATTTTGCTAAGATATGGGTGTACATCTCCGAAATGCTTCGTATGTCCTTTTAAAAAGACATTTGGAACTCTTTGATTGATCGGTGGGGATATTCAATATGGGGATATTATTCAAAGCAACAATCTTATGTAGTCGCTCATTAAGACCAGTTTGCAGAGCCCCGTTCCTCAGCCTCAGTAATGGCGTCTCCTTAGTCAAGGCTCCTGGTTCGCCAAAGAGCTCCAAATGTCCTTTGAAATAGACATATTGCTGATGGGTCGGGATATGTCCCCGATAACTGGTCTCGTCTCGTCGGGATAACTCACCTTTCTCAAAGCAACAATCTTATGCAGCCTCTCATTAAGACCAGCTTGCAGAGCCCCGTTCCTTAGCCTCAATAATGGCGTTTCCTTCCCTTCCTTCACCGAAGAGCTCCGAATGTCCTTTGTAACGGACACGTTGGGGTTGATCGACGCGGATATGTCGCCTCGGTCCGGATACGTCGGCTCCGGTGATATGTATCCAACACCTGACAACAAACACAAATCCCTTTATTTATTAAAATCCTCCTAGTTTACTCAAATTGTTTTGGCAAAGGTAATTTTAACTCAGAGAATGACTAAGACAGCAATTTCCGGAATCATCAGTGTTGATAGTTAGATAAATACCTATAGACAGTTGTTTTTTAACAATATAATGAGGAGGTTTCCAGGCAACGTTCGAGATAATTTTCATAGATGGCGCTGAAGACTTTCACCACTAAAGATGAAAAATAATACCTATACCTATCTGATCTATGCTTCAATGTTTGGGTCGTGTCAATTAATGACATATTATGTAGATGAAGAGTAAGAGCTAGCGTGCACTGCAATTTTCCTTACGTTTTTTCCCCACAAAATCTGTGAACTATAATAGAAGTAATTAATTAATTTCGCATCCGATTTAAATTTAAAAATTTAAAGCATAGATCATATAGATATAGGTATTACTTTTCATCTTTAGTGGTGAACTTATTCAGCGCCATCTATGAAAATTATCTCGAACGTTGCCTGGAAACCTCCTCATTACATATCTAGTCTTGATTAAGACGGTCTCCCTTACAAAAAAGCACGCATGTATAACTTTTCGGAGTTATGCGTTCTTCTAAGTAATTAAATATCGCCGTTATAACCACAACGGTAAAGGAAAACGCCGTGAAGAAACCTGTACGCCTGAGGGTTTCCCATAATGTTCTCAAAGGTGTGTGACTTGGCCAACGTGGTGCACTATGGCCTAGTAATAAAGATCACCATCGAATATTTTGCAGTCAAAGCTAGCTAGTTTTAATATAAAAAATTCCGTTTGTAAATTGATCGATTGGTTATGCATAGTAGGTGTTATACGCTTCTGCTTATGATTATATTATCGTATTGGATATGAAACATAAATATATAAATAACTCTCGCGTTTTTGCGATGACAAACAATAGAATGAAAGGAAAATCTAGTTAAAATAGGTATAACGAGCTATTCTTTGACCTAACTAACAATAGCATTGTACAGTACGAGGCAGAAAGTAATGTACATCGACATTTAGAAGGATTTAGCAGATTTGTAGAGCGTTCTCCCTGTCATTGAGACCGACAAAACGTCATATAGGTATGAGTGACAGAGACAACGCTCTACAAAGCCAAAATGTCATTCTAAAGGCCGATCTACATTATAAGTCCCGCAAATTGCGATTTCGCTGGAACCATGTCTCATTAACATCGAAATGACGTCATTTGATGTATATTTAAGTAAGAATATACCATCAGCTCGAAACTTCAGCATAGTGCTGAATTTATACTTTCTGCCGCGTAACGTACTGTAGCATATTTTGTGCAGAGCAGAATACGACTGTACAATGTACATTGACGTAAACAAAGGCCAAGGCCTGATGGGTACATTATCGGGCAATAAACTTGAAAAAGATGTCTGTTTATACCCGTATATTATACCACAAAGATGTTAGTTATCTTTGTTGTATTAACCAGACAAATAGGTACTATATTTAGATTTATTAAAGACAAGGAAGTAAAATGCTTCATATGAATAGGATTATGTTGATAGCTGATGTAGTACTTATGGGAAAAAATTATATTGTTCCATATCCGTATTGTCGTACAAGATCACTATTACATAATAGCACTTTAAATGATTTTTATTTGTAAAGACGCTATTAATTTAAACATCTGCCGTGTGATCATTCTGTCATCATCATCAACCGATAGACGTCAACTGCTGGACATAGGTCTCTTGTGGGGACTTCCACACACCACGTTCTTGTGCCACCTGAATCCAGCGGCTCAACTGCCATTGCCACTTCAGCTTCGCAACCCAACTTTCCTTCTGTAGCTGGAAAGTACCATGAACTGTGTGTACCTAATAACCGTGACGGACCTATCACTTACGATTTAGCTTACCACAGACAAAAGCTTTCACCGAGACTTGTAATAGGTGTGTTGGCAATGCTAACATTATTGCGGTGAAAAGATAACAAATAAACAAAGACGTAGACAGAGATTTCAATTCACTACTTGTAGTTGTTCCTTCTAACCAACATGCATCAATGTAAGTAGTTACTTTGTAAAACGTGAAAGTTTGGTACTATTGTTAAACTGTTAGAAAATCAGCACTGAAAATATTTTTGGAAATCAGTACGGCAAAAATAAAATCCTTTCAGTAGGTACACAGTATACCTATGCACGCTGCCGCTGGTTTGAGTTTGAATATTTTGTAAATGGCCTGAGAACCAGAGTAACCAAAAGCTGAAGTTAGGCAGGCCACATAGTTCGAAAGTCCGATAGACTTTGGGATCCTAAGGTGCTAGAATGGCGACCTCGACAGCTTGGAAACTCCTGGATTCAGGCGGCGCAAAATTGTGCCCTGCTAGGACGTCCAGCAGTGGACGTTTGTCGGTTGATAGTGATGATGATAATGATAACATCCTTTTTGATAAAGGGTACAGAAACAGCTTGCAAATAGGCTACTTTTGTCCCGCAAAATCAAAGAGTTCCACGTGATTTTTAAAACTTAAATCCAAGCGGGCGAAGCTACCAGCATCATCTAGTCTAAATATATAAAACTAGATGATGCCCGCGACTTCGTCCGCGTGGATTTAGGTTTTTAAAAATTCCGCAGAAACTCTTTGAATTTCAAAACAAAATTGAATTACAAAAGTAGCCTATGTCCTTCCCCGGGATGCAAGCTAGCTCTGTACCAACCTTCATCAAAATCGGTTAAACGGATGAGCTGTGATAAGCTAGCAGACAGACAGACACACTTTCGCATTTATAATATTATTATGGATGAAAAGTTGACTGACTGACTGATCTATCAACGCACAGCTCAAACTCCAGGATGAATCGGGCTAAAATTTGGCATGCAGATAGCTATTATGACGTAGACATCCGCTAAGAAAGGATTTTTGAAAATGTAACCCCTAAGGTGGTAAAATAGGGGTTTGAAATTTGCGTAGTCCACGCGGACGATGTCGCGAGCATAAGCGAGTATGTTATAAACTTATAGCCACAGATAAACAGGCCTACCCAATGAAATGAAGCACATCCATCACTATAAATTGGCCTTGAGCCAAACGTTAAATCTAACTGATAGGCAACAATGATCAAGCGAACACCCACTGTTGTCGGTTAGCTATATCCACTAGTCACTTCTTATTGTGAATGCAAAAGTGTTCGTTTGTTGGTTTATCCTTCAATCACGCTGCAACGGATCGGCGTGTTTTTTATGGATAGACTAGCTGACCCGGCAAACTTTGTACCGCCTAACAGTCGATTCTTTAATTTTTAGGGTTCCGTACCTCAAAAGGAAAAACGGAACCCTTATAGGATCACTTTGTTGTCTGTCTGTCTGTCTGTCAAGAAACCTACAGGGTACTTCCCGTTGACCTAGAATCATGAAAGGCAGATAGGTAAGTCTTATAGCACAAGTAGAGAAAAACTAGCTTTTCACGTGCCAT
This sequence comes from Maniola hyperantus, assembly GCF_902806685.2. NCBI lineage: Eukaryota > Metazoa > Arthropoda > Insecta > Lepidoptera > Nymphalidae > Maniola > Maniola hyperantus. The sequence goes on along the minus strand of NC_048547.1, from coordinate 11,154,359 downwards.
CCGTTTAATTGATTTTGACGAAATTTGGATAGAGATAGCTTGCATCCCTTTAGAGCGTAATCCCTGCCTGTTGAGACAGACTAAACGTCATATAGGTATATAGGTACGAGTGACAGAGGCAACGCTCTACAAAGCCGAAATGTAATTTTAAAGGCCGATGTACATTAGTATCCGCCGCGTACTGTAAGAATGTTTCATACAAACATCGAGGTCTGGATTTTTATTTTGAGATCTAACAAACGTAAATGGATCGGCCGTGAAAAGGTGACAAACGGACAGATATACACTTTCCCATTCATGACATTAATATGCATTTACTAAAAAAAAAACAAAAAGCAAAAGAAGAATACATAATCATACTAGCTGATGTCCACGACTTCGTCCGCGTGGTTTTAAGTTTTTAAAAAACCCATGGGAACTATGAATTTCCGAGATAAAAAGTAGCCTATGTCACTTTCTAGGTCTTTAACTTTACCCGTGCAAAAAATCACGTCGATCCGATACGACGTGATTGAAGGACAAACCAACAAACAAACACTTTCGCATTTATAATATGGCTATTGATCAATTTTCAATCCTCTCAGTAAATAGGCGATATATAGTCATCTCACCTGTAGCCAGCGAAGTGTTGATACGCCGCCTGATGGTGTCCTCTTCAAACGAGTAGACATAATACTCCTCATTGAGATCCCTCAAGAACTGCGGCTTCACCAGGACGCCGCCCACCACGCCGAAAAGTCTCACGAAGCCAAGCGGTGTGAACACTGCACAAATGGGAAAAAGTCATAAGTTTTTAAAAGTAAAAGCTTTTTAAGGTTCCGTATCTCAAAAGCAAAAAGGCACCCTTAGTTGTCTGTCTGTCTGTCCGTCTGTCAAGAAAACCTATAGGGTACTTCACGCTGACCTAGAATCATGAAAGGCAGATAGGTAGGTCTTATAGCACAAGTAGAGAAAAACTAGCTTTTCACGTCCCATCCGTTTAATTGATTTTGACGAAATTTGGATAGAGATAGCTTGCATCCCTTTAGAGCGTAATCCCTGCCTGTTGAGACAGACTAAACGTCATATAGGTATATAGGTACGAGTGACAGAGGCAACGCTCTACAAAGCCGAAATGTACTTTTAAAGGCCGATGTACATTAGTGTCGGCCGCGTACTGTAAGAATGTTTCATACAAACATCGAGGTCTGGATTTTTATTTTGAGATCTAACAAACAATGAACACGTCTAGAAATAAATCACAATTACGTTTTAGCAGCACTTGCTGTCTGACGATGTGATGTTACCTAGAGTAGAGACATGTAATTTTAGTAATATTTTTTGTTTTTGTTTACTCTATTTTTATTTTCGCAGCCTCGAATTTGAAATAAATCACTAATATTGAGCTCGGAATAATATTCTCAACAAGTAAAAACAAGTTAGATATTATAGAAAAAAAGTTTGAATGCTAAAATTCTAAAATCATGCAGACCTCCTTTTAAAAATACTTTCTATTCATAAACACCTCAACACCTCAACACTTGTCAGAAGGCCCAACTCACAACGGTAACTATGTAAACAATTATGTCAATACCGCAACCCACGCTTAGCTACCAGACTCAGATAATATAAATAAACAATTCTTATAAAGAATTAAACAATACTGATCTTGGACAATATACAATGAGCATAAACAGAAGATTATCAAACCCAGCACTGAACAATAACCAGCAATATGAACTAAACGAAGAATGGAATAACTTCATGAAGAAGATAGGGGAAGTATCTGGATTAGTGAAGGATATGGCAAGTGGTGACAAGGACAAGGCTGATGCGGCTAAGGCAATAGCTGATGAGTACCTTAAGGGCAAAGTTATTTTAGATGAGGACGTAAAAATGAAGGTGAAAGATGATCGGACCGTGATCAATCTGAAAGCTTTTCAATCACTCGAAAAGAAAGACGCTGTGAGTAAATTATAGAACAAACACATGCTACGTAGCTTAAGTACCTGCCTACTTTAAAGTTTAAATTAATAAAAGAAATTGTTTTATACAAATTGCCAATGTGTATATTATATCTTTACTAGCAAATAGCAACCCGCGGCTTCGCTCTCCTGGGAATGTCGTAAAAGCTGGATTTATTTCTTGTCTTAATTATAAGGCAACTTCAGTGCAAAAATTAGCATTCTAGTTCAAGAGTTTGAGCTGGATGTTGATGAGTCAGTCCTAGATAAGTCAGGAATATTCTTTTTAAGATTTTTAGATTTATGTTAGAATTAAACTAGCTAAAAATTTTACTCTAAGATTCATTTCTATTTTCTGTAAAATATATATTATTGAAAAAACAAAGAATTCTAAATATATAAAAGGAAAAGGTGACTGACTGATCTATCAACGCACAGCTCAAACTACTGGCCGTATCGGGCTGAAATTTGGCATGCAGATAGCTATTATGACGTAGGCATCCGTTAAGAAAGGATTTTTGAAAATTCAACCCCTAGGGGGTGAAATAGGGGTTTGAAATTTGTGTAGTGCACGCTCACGAAGTCGCGAGCATAAGCTAGTGCTTTATATTTTAGCATATAAAAGCCTACCTTAGTAGGTATAGTACCCACCATTTTGTAGGTACTATACCTACAAAGTTCAAACAAGATTTCGGTATGCGCATTACAAAGGAATGCGAGATCTGCGTAATTGTTTTTTCATCTATGAACATAATTACTGATCAGCTTTTATATTCTGTGTTAATAGTATGATGTCATAACGTACAACAATCGCTTAGTGTACACAGTAGCATTAGATTTGTTTCGCAAATAGGAAGGACAAATAGCTACTAGTAACTGCAAATTAGGTTATCTGTACGCTACGGTACTCGGTGCGTGTATAAGTCTAACGAGAGCCTAGTATTTGCGTAGCAATCGTTCTGTAAATTGACTCTGTACGTTTACATTGTCCAATACACAACACGACAAGATAATCCTGGGAATATTATGTTTATATAGAAACTAACTTAAAGCTAGTGGAATAAGACGTCGGCCTCCTATTCGAAAGGTCCGGAGTTCGATCCCGGGCACGCATCTCTAACTTTTCAGAGTTATGTGCGTTTTTGAGAGTTAAAGACTTGCTTTAATGGCGAAGGAAAAACATCGTGATGAAACCTGCTTGTCTGAGAGTACTTCATAACGTTCTTAAAGGTATGTGTAGTCTGGCGCACACAAAATCGGCACTTGGCCAGCGTTATGGACTATGGCCTAAAACCTACTGGTTGATCATTTACTGAGAGGAGAGAAAGATCATCTACTTAATATTGTGCCGGGCGATGGGTTGAAATGAGGGTGATATCAATTAAATGTTGCCTGCGACTAGCTATTCAGTATGCGTATCTCCAAAGAAAAAAGGAATCCATAGGATAACTTCGTTGTCTGTCTACCTGTCTGTCGTGTTTGTTAAGACCTGTCAAGGAAATCAAAATCAAATATAGAAATTTCCAACTGCGCTCTGTGCAGTAGGTAGATATGCTGCAATGCAATAGGAAACAAACTAGAATATCTAAAATTGGAGTAAAGTTCTAGTATGTTTCCTGCCATCATACTACATGTTTGCAATGTTATAGATAAAAACGTAGAATATTTAGGTCGCCTAATCGATTGGCGCAAATAAAAAACATTATAAATAGTTAAGACAAATCACATGTCAGTGAAAGCGATTTGGCTCGATTAGCGCTATGAATCGCATATACATATAAATCTCTAGTATGTACCTACTCAGTTTAGGAGTACCTAAGTACACGAACAAGAAGTAAAGCTAACACGATAGAAAGCTAAGTTCGTAAGTTGTGTGTAAGGAACAATTAGAAATCTTTTATTGACGATACACACGTAAGAAAATGTATAATATGAGGATAATATTATTTTATTGATAATCTACTACTTATTGATAAAATATGAGAATTTTAAGATTAATTTGGCAAATATACGCCATCGCCAAAAAGACTAAGGACTAGGACTAAAGGACATCAAGAAACTAAAATTTCTTTAATTGACTCAACCGGCAATCCGGGACCTTCTGAAAAACAAGCATCCGCGATCGCTACATAAAAGAATGCACCGATATAGTCAAACATCAAATAAACTAAAAAACGTTCGCACGAACGTAGGTACGGCGAACAAAGTATTTTCAGTCGATACTTTAAAATAATCAATTTATTGCCTCATCAATACAACGCACCTACAGCTGGGCAGATACTTTGATCTAAACATATCGCATACAGAAATAGAGGCAGACTCTTTATAGACGTAAGTTTATGTCGACTTTCCTTAACTAAAAAGGTTGTTTATGTTTACTTCCTATGAAAGTAATGCCTACGAAAGCGTGCGATCATTAGCGACAAACCGCACGACAAAAAGTTGCTCTATCCACTTCTGTCTGTAAGAGAAAACGGAGGTGCGCCTACATCGTAATATCGTCACAGGGAGAAATCGAAACGGCCAACTACGCGCGACTGGATAAGATGTCCTATTATTTATTAAAAAAAAAACTATAAAAGTTACAATTCTACCACTTGACTGAGAAGGCTCGCGGCGGGAGGGCGACAGACAACGTTGAATTCCTTGAATTTTACATCAACTGTCACCCTCCCGCAATTCGCGCTCTACCTCAGTCCTCACGAGCAGTCTCAGTAAAACGGTATACTTAGACATATTTTACCTATCTTACTTTATTCAAACAGTTACGAAAGTGGGGCGTAGTATGCCACTGAAAAAAAGTTGTGGAATATATCTATCTTTTTGTTCACGTCAGACATCTGAAATCTAAAGATATCAGGACCTTTTGGGGAAGCCATCAGATTATTATATTCATGATTCCAGTTTCCACTAAAACTTTTAGGTAGTGGAAGGATATAGAAAGCTTCCGAATCTGTTGAGACTTAAACCTGTTAATAACTTAAATACCCTCAAGGCAAGAGTGAAGAGGCATTTTCTAGGCAAGCGCGCTCCAACCTAGAACCCATCATTGCTTTTTATTAGGCATGATTGTTGTCAAGCCCAAGCCTTTCTCACAATAAAAAAAAAGAAAGACCTGTACGAAATTTTAAGTCTCTTGTGTGAACCTATGCTAAAGCTAAGCAGGACAAGAGTGCAATGTTGAATATTGCGTAATTGCTTGAGCGGCGCGCGCGCATACCTGGCAATCCACAAGATTTCTATTCACAACATTTTACCATTGGAATGTTGAACCAGAATTGGTTTCCACTGATTTGTTTAATCACTTTAATCTATATTCAACGAAACAGAAAATCGAAGTAAATACCTACTATTTACCTATTCTGTGTAAGGGCCCACATCGCATCAGAACTAAAGAATTAACGATTTCGATTCTTTTTACGACTATACAGACATACAACTTTGATTTGATGAACTTTTGAAATTTGAATATCGAGAAACTTAAAATTTAAGTTGATAGTGCATCATATTTGATAATATTTAGATTTATGAGCAATTCTAAATGTAATAAAAATATACCTACTTATAAATAAATAATATAATTAATTGTTTAAATGCATCCATCGCAGACAGAACTATGGCCGAATTCTATATTAAGCTGCCAAAATACACTATCAAAATAATATATATTCCATACTAATATTATAAATGCGAAAGTGTGTCTGTCTGTCTGTCTGCTAGCTTTTCACGGCTCAACCGTTCAAACGATTTGGATGAAATTTGGTACAGAGATAGCTTGCATCCCGGGGAAGGACATAGGCTACTTTTTATCCCGGAAAATTAAAGAGTTCCCACGGGATTTTCAAAAACCTAAATCCACGCAGACGAAGTCGCGGGAATCATCTAGTATGTAATATATATTAAAAAATTATCGATTTCATCAATCATGATAACAATGCACTGTAAATGTAATTTATAAAAGATTATCACTATCAATATTATCAGTACCCTTATTTAAATGCGAAAGTGTGTTTGTTTGTTGGTTTGTCCTTCAGTCACGTCACAACGGTGCAACGGATTGACGTGATTTTTTGCATGGGTATAGATAAAGACCTGGAGAGTGATATAAGCTACTTTTTATCCCGGAAAATCAAATAGTTCCCACGGGATATTTTAAAAACCTAATTCCACGCGGACGAAGTCGCGGGCATCAGCTAGTAAATAATAAAGTCTGGATGTTTATTGGTTTATCTTTCAATCACGACACTACATGGCAACAAATCGACGTAATTTTTTGCATGGATAATGGATATAGTTAAAGAGAGATATATATCTAAATATATAAAAGGAAAAGGTGACTGACTGACTGATCTATCAACACACAGCTCAAACTACTGGACAGATCGGGCTGATATTTGGCATGCAGATAGCTATTATGACGTAGGCATCCGCTAAGAAATAATTTTTGAAAATTCAACCCCTAAGGGGGTTTGAAATTTGTGTAGTCCACGTAGACGACGACGTCGCGAGCATAAGCTAGTTTTTAATTTATTTTCAATGGAATTTGTAGGACAAAATGCATTAAAAACATAAGGACGTCATAATAATGGACCTTTCTTAGTTTGGACGCGTTATATATACTTAGAACTTTTGATAAATTGTAGGGAGAAATCGACAAAGACGCGTGGATGGCAGAAGTGAGCAAAGATGCACATCGTCGAGCTCTGGATCGCAAGATTCGCAAAGAGAAGGCTGACACCCTCAAGACTCAAGCAGTTAAAGCATTTCGTCGGCAAGAATACGACAGGGCACTCTCCTACTACAATCGTGCCATCGAACAAGTCAAGGACAACTCTATGTTGTACTGTGATCGTGCATTGACAAATATCAAACTCGGAAATTATGAAAAGGTAACTAATAACAACTTTAAAGTGTTTCGCAAGTGTAAGCAAATAACAATTTAGACGACATCAGAGTCTCTCTATTAGTGAGAACATTACAACCATCATGGATATATTTGTGTACGGTTATTAGGGGACACGGTGCTGGAATGGCGACCTCGCACGTGAAGAAGCAGCGTTGGAAGACCCCCCACTAGGTGGACGGACGACATCAGACGAGTCGCAGGGAGCCGCTGGATCCGGCGGCGTAAGACCGTGGCGTATGGAAGTCCCTACAAGAGACCTATGTCCAGCAGTGGACGTCTATTGGTTGATGATGATGATGATGATTAGGGGACACTAGCTATAATATTGGTACATTCAAAAGAAGACTGCATAGGCACCGTCTGAGCAGGCGCGCTCCATCTCCTGTTTGGAACGATTGCAGTAAAGCGCAAGCCTATACAGGGTGTAACCAGAACGCTAGCTAAAACTTAGCGCTATTGTTACCTAAACACAATCAAATACCAATAACCATTTGCCTCATTTTGTAGTTTTAGTAATTTAGTATTTTTCAAATCCGTAATGTATAGCGTGCAAAACTCGGGTCAATGTCCCGCCTGCGACGCGGCCTTGACTCCGAGTGGCCTACTTACGCAACGTTCGTTGACCTCTAGCGTCACTCAGATGTTTTAATTGCAATATATCGTGAACTTTTACGAAATATAGGATGTTTTAAATTTTATTCGCGTTTTTTTTGTGGTATATCAGTAAGCTTCAGTACTACCACCCGTCTTCATTTTTGCTAGCATTCTGGTTACACCCTGTATAGTTAAAAAAAGACAGGTTCGATAACTAGCAAAAGTGTCACAAGAAATACAGTTATCTTATTTTTGAAATAAAGTAGTACGAACCACGAGGTAACAATTGGTGACAATTGAAATTAATATTCAGAACGAAGACTGCATTTTGGTATCGTATCGACTTACAAGACTGGTATATCAGTAGTCTTTTCACACGGCGACATTTTCACGCGTAGGTACAGCTAAAACTATTTACTGCGAATTAATGCGTTATAAAGCAGTTAAAGTGGCTTTTCTTTTGTAAACGTTCACGGTATATCCAAGATAGGCATTATTGCTACTTTCAATTTGGTGAAATTATTATTTTTCGTTAGTGATTTTTCAATTTCCGCACTCTCGATAGCTAAATAATAGCGCTGATATTTCACACGTATTATTTTACAGAAAGTGAATTGTCGTTTGCTAAATGTTGGCAAGTGGTTGTAAGGGCTAAAATTCACGAAAATAAATGAATTTAACTAGGTGTTTTTCCTTTTCTAAAACGAAGCGATGCGAGTGTTCTCGCACACTCTTTAACGTCTTGGCTCGAGCTGATGGCCATCCACGCGCAGGATTAAATGTAATAATTTTCAAGCTTTGTGAGCTTCTGCTTCCCGTTTTTTCACAGACTTAGTGTCACATAAATGAAAAAGCTTTTCACGTGATTTTTCACATGCTACCTGTGACATGGTCCATCTAGTTTATAGCGACTGTCGACTACGAGAGTAACTATAATATTGTCTTTGTGTGCAAAGCCTCTCAACAAATATTATTCCTAGCGGTAATTTATCTGTGCAGGTTTTCAACGACTGTGAGTGGGCTTTACGTCTGAATGAGAATAGCTTCAAGGCACGTCTGTACAAAGCAAAGGCTTATAAGGAATTGGAGGAATTCGACAAGCTGCAAGAATGCAGGAGAGAGTTAGATGAAATGTTCGCACAGCACGACGATCTTATAAAATACTTCCTTGATAAAAAAGAAGGCATTGATGAGGATGCAGATGGAGTAGAATAACAGGTTATTTAGAATTGTATTTTTAGTTGCGGATTGTGTTACTTTGTTTTTTTTTTTGCGTCAGCAATTTCCTGTTGGTTTGGTGGTTATATTTTTATTTTCAACATAAGTAGGTACTTAAAAAAATAAAAATGCAATGTAACAGGACTTATTTTATTAAAAATAATATAATATGAATAATGGAGGCAAGGTGGCGACAAAGAACTGAAAGCAGGCCAAGGATAAGTTATATGGATCACATTAAAAGATATTTAATATCGTATTGGTGAAATAAGAGATAAGGGAAATATAAAGATAATATGGAATTTGATAGCAGATATTTTAGAATTTAGAAATTAAAAGGAAAAGATGACTGACTGACTGATCTATCAACGCACAGCTCAAACTACTGGACGGATCGGGCTGAAAGGCATGACATAGGATAGGTAGTTATTATGGCATAGGCATCCGCTAAGAAAGGATTTTTAAAAATTCAACCCCTAAGAGGGTGAAATAAGGGTTTGAAAATTTGTGTAGTCCACGCGGACGAAGTCGTAAGTAAGTATAACCTAGTATAATATAATAACGTTGACAATGAGAAAAGCTCATTGATTAGATATTATAAGAAAATAGACAATATTCATAATAACATTATAAATGCGAAGTATGTTTGTTTGTTACCTTTTCGCGTCCTATCTAACCGATACCTATGAAATTTGGCACAGAGATAGCTTGTATCCGGGGAAGGACATATATTACATTAACATATTTTTGTCCTGGAAAATCAAAGAGCTCTCACGAAAATATAAAGCCTAAATACACGTGGACGAAGTAGCGGACTCATCTAGTTAGGATTTAGAAAAAATATTTAAACACTAAACAATCCCGCGACTTCGTCCGCGTGGATTTAGGTTTATAAAAATCCTGTTTAACTCTTTAATTTTCTGGGATAAAAAGTAACCTATGACCTTCCCCGGGTTGTAAGCTAACTCTGTACCAAACTTCATCAAAATCGGTTAAACTGTTGGGCCATGGAAAGCTAGCAGACAGATAGACAGACAAACACACTTTCGCATTTATAATATTAGTATGGATTGATTTTCTAATGGAATCCTATAACAGTAATAATCACTAATCAGTATGACGTAATTTGATAAGTACCTACCTACCTAATTAGCTGATACAAATTACAAATTCAACGACTGTTTTTGATAACGATAAGAGCCCGATTCACAATCGCCAAATAAACTTTTAAGTTTTTGTATTGGAAATCTGTCAACATCAGATAGTATATGTTTCGCGGTTGTGAAACAGGCCTTAGTTTTAATAATCAGGATATTACTACGCAACAAAACAAATTCCCTATTTACAAAATTTTCCATTAGTTAACTCGTTCTTGTAATGGCAGTAAAAACCATTTAGGTATAAGATTATTGTGATTCTTTTTAGACACAACATACAGGTTTATCATTCAACATACCAATTGTGATGTTTTGTACAGGAACCTACAATTGACAAACTTCTACAAGCAACGTTCTAAAATAAATAATCATAATATATCCTCAGACCTATGCATCCACCACCAGGTTATTAAAATCTCATTCTATTTCTATGGCATGTACTGCTGCATAGGGCTATGAACGTAGGGCTATTTTAGGTAGATATTGCAGAGGTATACCACCTCTACTCGCTGTCAATTGACTGACTGGCAGCTATCAATAATATTAAGAATAAACTTCGAACATCGCTCAAATATGGAACACATACAAAAATCCTCCTGTTCTCGCAACGCATCAATGAGTCAAAGTCAAAGTCAAAACCTTTATTCAAAGTAGGTAAAAAAATTACGCTTTTTGATAGTCGGTTTGCATTTGTAAGATGATGATACAGTAGTGATAATTTTTACGCGAACTTAAAACTAAAGCTACGAAGGTTGCAAACGCGCCCAGGTCTGAGAAGAGCCCACAACAAACTCAGCATTCCCTTCCATACAATCGTCACGTCAACAAGTCATTCCCTTCACAACCATCGAGCCAATAATATAGCTGATGTGCTCTATACTCGATTTCTCGCAGCCATTAACCCTTGCCAGATATTAAGTACTTACCACAAAAACTATTACGTATAAATATACCTAGTACCGTCAATTACTCCAAGAATCGTAGATACCTTTTGATATGCTTTTGATTCATTAATATATTCATTGTATTGAATAGACCTGTGTGCTGTCAATATATCAAGGTCGAGGTCAATGTCCTATACACATCGTGTATTGAAAACGCTTAGTCGCAAAACCGTATTACTTTGCCAGCTAGACAAAAGTGAAACTGGCTGTGTAACGGCCAACACAAACAGACGGAGTGAAGTGGAGTCGAGTATTTTTGATGATTACTTAAACTCATTTTAACATACTGCTGAAATTGGTAAACTGAAAACAAAACAGGGAGGATGCGCGCCGCACTAGTGATATGCTAGCTTGTCGCTCGCTGTAGAGCCTTTATATACCAAAGTATGCAGTGATTGCAAAACAAGTAGAGGTACCTACTTCCAATCTGAAGTTGCAAGTTGCAACATGACGGTAAGCGCAGGTCATAGACTAAGGATTGTGTAGTCTAGCTGAGATCTGTTTTGTACAATACGCAATCATACCTATGGTTCGCGACAGGTCGAGATGGCATTCGGGGTATGACGCCCCGCACATCACTCGCGCTCGTCCGCACCAGGTTACTGCGGGGGCTGAGTGGGTGTGCGTGGCATTTCCACCCTGATTACCATCTCGACCTGTCGCGTACTATACGCCTCGTGTTCAGATTGGTCAACTTGATTTGCTTGCACCATTAATAAAGCTATACGTTTGAATTGTTATCAAGAAATCCGCGCCTCAGCTCTGTCGCTGCGCCTTGACTTCCTCCACGTAGAATTAGGTTTTTAAAAATCCCGTGGGAGCAAAAATTAGCCTATGTCTATCCCCGGGATGCAAGCTATCTTTGTGTCTGTATCAAATTTCGTCAAAACGTCGGTGAAAAGCTATCATACAGACAGACCTGGGGAACTCTTTGATTTTCCGGGATAAAAAGTAGTGACATAGCACTCTGAAAGTCTTTATCCATGCAAAAATCACGTTCGATCCGTGGCTCCGTTACAGCGTGATTGAAGAACAAAGCACACTGATATGGGTAGTGATTAGTATGGATTTTAAAATTTCAAATTCAATGTAGGGCAAAATATTTTCGCTCCCGTTTACATTATTTACCTAGGTATGTATTGTGGTCTATTGACAGCACATTATTGGAATCAAGGTCAACACCAGTTCACGCGATGTGCTTATTTTAAACGGACGCATTTTTGCGTGGCTTTAACAATTCCGGATTCAATATGGCGACTTATCTGCCTACCAAATTATGCGACCTGATATTATGCTTAGATAATATTAAGCTGTGATAGCCTAGTGGTTAAGACGTCCGCCTCCTAATCGGGAGGTCGGGGGTTCAATCACGGGCACGAACCTGTAACTTTTCGGAGTTAAGTGCGTTTTAAGTAATTAAAGATCACTTGCTTTAACTGTGGAAAACATCGTGAGGAAACCTGCATGCCTGAGTTTTCCATAATATTCTCAAAGGTGTGTGAAGTCTGCCAATCCGCACTTGGCCAGCGTGGTGACTATGGGCAACAACTCTTCTCAACCGTGCTCTGTAGTGAGCCGGCAATGAATTAATTATGACGACGATGATAATAATAATATTATGCTACCTATATATTATAATATAACTAATATTTTCCCTATGGGTTATATCGAAAAACCTGGCACGGTAACCATTAATTATATCAGCTTATCAGGACGCTGAAAATGTCTTGAATTACTAGGGCTTTAAGTTTAAAAGTGTTTATTAGCATTATGTTGATACATAAGTATTAAGTATGCCAAACTTTTGAGTTTATGACGCTTCTGCCAGAGTGAACTAGAGTAAGGGAACTCTCGGTTTAATCCTGAATAACGTGCCAGTGACGTCGAAGCCATTTTGTTAGAAGTTCCCTAACTGTCGTGAACTGTGCTTCTGCATTTGACTGAAACCTATATAATCAAATCGAATTAGATTTCGGATCGACCATCGATACCTATATCTGATTGGAAAAGATAGCGTAGAAATTATCGTATTTTAAGGAACTCACCAAGCAGCATCAGAACTCCGACGAAAGATACACAGGAGTACAGGAACGGGAGATATGTCCATAAATCTGCGAACAAAAATAAACAATGCATATTTTTTTGAGGGTTCCTTACCTCAAAACGAAAAAAGGAACCCTTATAAGATCACTTCGTTGTCTGCCCGTCCGTCTGTATGTGGTGTATGTCAAGAAACCTATAGGGTACTTTCCGTTCCCTAGAATCATGAAATTTGGCAGGTAGGAACTTCATTTATGGGGGGAGTGAGTGGAAGGGAGAGCCTCAAACTATTGAGAACACATTAGTATCCCACCCCAAGGTCATAACAAAACATTGGCCACGAAACAATCGAGGTGCAACTACACAGTCAATTAGGCACAAACAACAAGGAATCATGATCGGCTAGTTTAGTATGCATTCATTCATTATAACGCCGTACGCAGTCGACATTGTTCTGCTGACCCTTTTTGTATGTTTCCTGCTCACAAAAGAGAGAATCTAAAATTTTAAATGAAAATATCATTTTTCAAAAATATCATTGGTATTTGGAAAAGTAAAAAGTAGTAAGTAAAGGGAAAGTGTATTTCAGGATTTTTGGAAATTCTACCCCCTCACTGAATTTCAAAAATTGCACTTGACAAAAGCAGGGTCAGCTAGATAGAAATAAATACTTACTTAACAAAGCATCAAGGCTGGATCTGTCTAACCATGCAGAGATGACGTAAGCAAGACCAAGCATGGCCACTCCAAGAAGGGCCAGCACGGTGAAGGTCTCGTACACTCGTCCCTTCAAACCTCTGTAGCCCAGAAACCCACTGGACTCCGAGAATAGATATGCGAATGGCAGGAACACAAACAGAGAGAGGTTTGAGAATAGAAACACATGATTCCATAGACCTAAAAAAAGTATTGAGTTAGTTATTTATTCTGTTACACAAACTGCAATAATTGTCTTATCATTTAAGTGTTTAGACTACCGTGACTGATTTCTATTATACATGTATGACAAAACGGATTTACTCACATATTTCGTCAACATAGCCCGACTTGTTTCGAACCCATCCCATCGTTTTGACGCGTGCGCGAACTGAGTCCCTGTGAGAAAGGAACCTGTATGGGTTCCAAACTAGTCGGGCTTACATCGACGAAATACGGGAGTAATACCGTTTTGTCATACATGTCTTATCATTGTTTTGAAATAGTTATTAATAAATTGTATATTGCAATTCATTGATTGGTATATATTGTACTTTATTGAAAGCCATTAAATACACCAGATTATAGAAATAACACTAACTAGTAGTAAATAAATACTCTTATTTTGAACATAATTAGCATTTCTTCTGTTTTTTATGGTTCTGTACCTCAAAAGGAAAAACGGAACCCTTATAGGATCACTTTGTTGTCTATCTGTCTGTCTGTCAAGAAACCTATAGGGTACTTCCCGTTGACCTAGAATCATGAAATTTGGCAGGAAGGTGGGTCTTATAGCTGGCATTTGTGGAAAAATCTGAAAACCGTGAATTTGTGGTTACATCACACAACAAATAATAATTTGTGGTCATAAACTAATAATTAGTATTTTCAATTTTCAAAGTAAGATAACTATATCAAGTAGGGTATCATATGAAAGGGCTTCACCTGTGCATTGTAAAACTTATTTTTATTTATTTTTACGCAACATAGTTTTTTAATTATCGTGCAAACTGTCGAAAAAATACGACTGAATTACGGAACCGTCGTAGCGCGAGCCTGACTCGCACTTGGCCGGTTTTTTTTCTATTTTTCTGTACTAAGAAAATCTATTACCTACAAGATTAATATTAAATTATTTAGGCGCGCTCCGCCAAGCACTAGTCATAAATTTATAAAAAATTAAGCATAATTTTGTTTTATCTCTGAATTTATATTTTTTTCTGAATTTTATTTCTGACTATCATTTCTACATTGTTGCCAATGCAATGACTATGTTTGAATAGTGCAATCACTAAGATATTTGAATAATGCAATCTCTGTGGTTTTAGAAACAACTATTTATTAGAATAAAAAAAAATCTTTCTGTTTCTAAATAACTACCAAAAGTGTGCTTACCTTGTATAAGAGAGCTGTTCAGCCACTTGACATAGTAGCTATTTGGGTACAATATGAGCACTTCATTGCTGACTATTGACACGGGCAGCAACAGTGCCGAGCCCAAGGACACGGCCAGAGCGAACGTGCACAGCCATAGACTTATCCTGTAGACCTTCACTTCGTCTTCGTCAACGCTGAAGTAATCTTCACTGTCCCGCCGACGAAACTTCTCAATCAACATGAACGAGAAGAGGTACAGTAGTATAAACAAAAGCAGGAATATCTGTGAACAAACATATTTACTATTAGTTTTGTACTGTTAA
Organism: Maniola hyperantus; assembly: GCF_902806685.2. NCBI lineage: Eukaryota > Metazoa > Arthropoda > Insecta > Lepidoptera > Nymphalidae > Maniola > Maniola hyperantus. The sequence goes on along the minus strand of NC_048547.1, from coordinate 11,139,161 downwards.
TACGCGTTGAATTATTATTATGATTAAAATACAAAGTGACACGAGAGAAACTTACGATCTGCTCTCGAACATTGTTATGAAATATTTGCTCCCTTAAGTCGGCCTCCTCATCATCCATCGTTTTTTACTTAACTTTATCTTCCTATAGATATTCTTTTGGGTATAATGTTAAAATTGCACTTCATTTTTGCAAATGATCGCAAACCATACTTTCCCGAAATCTCAAATCACTAAAGAACTTTTAACTTTCAATGAAGATTTTCATTTCTATCACAATCAAAAACTAAGATTTACCTGATAATTATTTTTGTATTTTTAAAATTTAAATGAACGCTCAGACGAATGATTTAAAACAAGACTAATTTTTTTAGACCTTTTTTGTTTTTTTATGGCGCTGTCACGTTGTCGCCTATCAACCACTGTCAAATATGACTAAAATGTCAAATATGAAAATTATCTCTGTCTATGGTTAAAGCTTTACCCAGATAAGCCAACAAGTCTGCTGTCTGCTGCCAACTTAAGCCAGTTAAGGTACCTACGCTACGCGCTTTATTCACCATCCATCCCGGCTGTACTTCAGCACAAAACAAGTAAATAACTAATGAGAAATACAATGACGCCACGAATTCAAAGTTTGTTTTGCAACTAAAGTTGTATTCCTTCCTTGTAAAAATCGGTTACACGATAAGGGACAAAAAATAGGTTAGCTACGTCTCTATTTATTACATTAGTAACTTTATCTGTGCTCTCAATTTAGTGTGAATGAGAAAGTAGACGTTCCTATATCTAGCTTTATTACTCTATCTACGATTTCAGTGTTTTTCTATCTCTATGAGATACAGTCATAGACAATCTATGTCTATGAGTGGTTACCCCCCCAACCCCTATGGCCCCCTCTGTCAATGTCATTGATGTCATTTAAGCAAGTGCCAAAACAAACGTAGTGATCTTGTAGTGATTATATTCTCTTTGGCCAAAACTCAAAAGCGCCGTCAAGAGCGCCGTGTCGTTGGTCGTTGTCGTTTATTTTTATTTACACTTCTAAAAGTTAAAATAAAAATAATTATGATAATGGATTCGAAAAATCTTTGAAAGGTCAACATGCTAGGACATCATAAAGAAGTAGAAAACAGTTTGACCGAGAAGAAAAATGAAACGGGTATGTTACGTATGGTTATGTGTATGATAATAATGTCTTTAATTCATTTTTATCCATACTAAATCATAAATGCGAAGAGTCTGCCTGCTACCTTTTGCGGCCCGTGTGCTTAACCGATTGCGATGAAATTTGCTACAGAGATAGCTTGCTTTCTGGAGATGACAAAGGCTACTTTGTATCCCGGAAAATCAAAGAGGGGATCTTTTATAAACCTAAATCTACGTGGATGAAGTCGCTGACATCTAGTCTAGTGTCTAATAAATTTAACCAATGTGGTAAACCAGCCCTGAGTGCAAAGGCGGGCAGTACATTGGCAAACATCATCTAGAATGTGCAAACTATTTTAATTATTTATTACCTATACATTAGTTTCAGGGTTGGATGTAACAAGTATAAAACCAGAATTTTCTGTTAGAATAGTTGTCTGTGATCACTATTTAACAAAGCCTTTGCCTGGGATTGATGTTATATATTCAGAATTCAGAGGATCAGATATAAAGCAGGTAATAATATTATAATTTGCTTGCGGGTAGGCTTGCTGAACATGCTGTACAAAATATTATTATAAACCTTTCTCATTTCATATTTTTAATGATGTTGAAAGCTGTATAAAGGATCCCATAAATTAAATTAGTACCATAGACAAATGGAAAATTGCATTGTTTTATATTATTCAGAAATACTACAATTAACAAAAAAAAATGAAAGTACCTAGAATGGGACAGGTCGAGATGGCAATCGGAGTATGAGGCGGGGGGATGCTAATCCAGTGCAGGCTAGTGCGGGTGACGTGCGGGTGTGCGGGGCGGCCCCGCACCTCATACCCCAATTGCCAGCTCGACCGGTCGCGTACTCACTATACATTTTCTTTACAAATAATGTATAAGCCGTTATTTACTTAAAATAATGACATTTTTGACAAAAAATTTGCCATGCACGCTCACTTAATTTTTAAATTGGATTAACATTTGTAAACTAGTAACAATGTGAAATTGTATAATATAATACCCATATTATTCTGTAATAATATGGGTACAATTTGCCTGAAATAAATAACATTATTATTATTATTATATGTAATAGGTGCCAGTTTTAAGAATATTTGGACCTACACCTGAAGGAAGAAAAGCATGTTTGCACATACATGGGGTTTTCCCTTATTTTTACATACCATGTCAGACTCCAAACCCAGAGCCACAATTTTTATATCAAGTAAGTAGTATAGATAATAACATTCATAAATATATAATATTATGTACTCCAATTTTGCTAAAGATAATGCACAAACTAAATGAATAAGTTAAAAAGTAGTGTCGTCAGTTTAGTTCCACAACGTTCCCTAAATAAAAAAAAACTTTTATTAATCTGCCCATTACATAATGATTTACTAGTTAATTTGTCCAACAAATATTTTTTTCAAAGAATATACTATTAGCTATATTAACAACGTATGCAGATCACAGAGGCATAGAAGCACTGCTTACCCTAGTTCAATGTTCCTTTCTCTATAACCTGTCACTAAATAGGTATCTACCTAACTAATGTCTACCCTAGTTTTAAAACCTATGCACACCACTGAATATTAATCATGACTAATATTCCCCTAATCCCTCTCACTATTAGGCATAAAGTTTGTGTTGGAATAGTGCAATGGGTGGGGTTTGAATTGCTGATCTTTCAGATTCCACTCAACCTTTAACCATTGATCTATTGAGGTTTTATTACCACCTACATTGTTTTTCTGTCATGAAACCGGAATAAATAATTTGTGTGCTGAAAACAAAATAAAACAAGCTCTTGCTCTTTACAGATAGCAGCCAGCCTAGACAAAGCTTTAAACATTGCTTTAAAGCAAGCAACATCAGCAAATCAACATGTGTACAAAATAACTTTAGTAAAAGGATTGTAAGTACATGAATCTTTAGGGTTTCATCATTTATCTTCTTACCCCATGCTGCAGCTGGCATTTGTCAATACATTCAACCAATTTACAGTCATGATATAGTCTACCAGTTTATTCAATGTCATGCTGTACCAAATAATTTTTCGAACTATACCTTTTATGGTCACAAACCTGGTGTTCCTAAGCCAATTAATGGACTCTCAATTGAGCTACGCAAGAGCGATATTTGGGAGACGGCACTTACGCAGTTTTGTAGTCTACCACCACAGAGTCTACCTCTTGCATTCCCAAATGTTGTTACATAGAAAATATGACCCACGCGGAAATTACCTATATATCCTTAACTAGTTTTTGCTCTGAGCTTCTTTTGCATTTTTGCGTTAAGGCAATTTTGATACGAAAGTGAAGCAGTGTTTACAGTCTGACTATGCTACTGAATTGTGGACGTTTGATCTCAATCATCAGCCCAGTAGTTTACGAGACTTGCGCTCAAATAAAAAGACACAAACTTATCTAGGTATTAATGATGAAGAACTTAATATAGGTAAACTGTTATTTTCAGACCCTTTTATGGATTTCATGATAAAGAACACCTATTTTTAAAAATATTCTTGTATAGTCCTGGTCTTATAAGACAAGCAGTTGAACTATGTAGTAATGGAGCAATTTTGGGACAATCTCTACAACCACATGAATCCCATTTAAATTTTACATTGCAATTCTTCATTGACTTTAATCTTTTTGGAATGAGTAACATTGATTTACAGTCTGTGAAATTTCGTAAAAATGGATTGTCACAGTATAGCGACGAACCCACTAAATCATTTGACGACATGAGCTGGGGTTTGAAACCTGAAAGCAGTTGTTTTTACGAAGCAGATTGTATAGCGTCTCATATAATAAATCGTCAAAAAGTAGGCAAAGGTGATGGTATCGAAAACCCCGGTCTTGAGGAAGTGTGGAATCAAGAAATAGAAAGGCGAAAACAACTAAATGTATCGATAAGTTCCAAATCGTTATCTCAAGGCCGTATAGGCGTTGAAGAAACTGATACACACAGTAAATTTGAAAAAATCATGGCTTTAAAATTATCAGATTTAGTTGATAAACCAGTAGATGTCAATAATCTAAAAGAATTAGTGCATTATCCAGCGGAAACTCAAGATGGTTCAGAATTACTGAATGCTACTGATATAAGTAATCATATACGAGATAGTACAGTAAATTTAAGTATTAACACTACTTTAAGAAGAGTGCAAGAGGAGTCAAGTTACGATATGGATGATACTGTTGTTAATGAAGATGTTGCATTAAATAGCAGTTTTTCTTTAAAATATAGCCAGGTTTTCTGTGAGTAACTATAATAACTGAATTTTATTGCATGTATGCCAAAAAACTCTCTTATTTCATAATTGTAAAAAGTAATATTTTATTTTAGTGGACAACGATGATTTAGAATTGGTTGATATATTGCAAGATCTAGATGAACAACCAGTTGAAGATGATAGTGTTATGGGTACCCCAGCAAACGATGATGTCGATAACGAAACAGAATTTGATGATGCTGAATATTCACAAATATTTAATGATGAAACTGTTCTTCTGGATCCCTATGCTTGGTACGTTATTTTTGTTAGTCATGTTATACTAACCATCCCTTTAAATTCATATTTGCGAAACAAAAACTGTAAAAAACTATTTTTCTCTATTTTAAATAAGTTGAGATTATAATAAGTGTATTATTATCTAAATATATGTATTTCAGTTAAATAATTACAGCAACAAGGAAGATAGCGAGGAATCGCCAAATTGGAATGATTCTTTTTGGGATGGAGCTAATATGCCACAGTTGGATGGAACTTTTGACGATGACCGTTTGTAACCTTTTCTTAGTTTTGAAACAATTTAATTAAAGTATGTAATAAATGATTATGAAACGACTCTTTATCTTTTCAGATGTAAAGAAAGTAAGAAAAAGAAAAATGAGACCTCTTAAAGTAGGTTTATCTAGACCTAAAGGTAAAAAGAAAATAGATTTAAAAAAATTATCTGAAAAACACAAAATTAAGACAGATCAAGACAAAGGAAGTGATAGTGAATCAGATGAAATTAATGTGTCTCGAGAAACAATTGAAGATATATCTAGTTTGCATCTTAAGAGAACATCTAACTTTAATTCTCCTCTAAAAGACAATTGTGATGTGGGAATTTATAGCAATAATCAAGATAGCGAAAAGTTCATTTCGACTCCATGTCAAAAAGTAGATAATAAACAAATTGTTGAACGTATTTTATTTAAAGAAGAGGCAAGGTCGAATTTAGCTAAAAGTATATATGATAAACGAAATAAAGATACTAATGCAGCTAGTCTGTACGATATAAATAAAGAATTTCAGCCAGTGGCAGGCCCATCAAATATTAATAATGTGAAAAATGATTCGATGAATATTTCTTTTTTAGACAATTATGATTTAACACCTGAAGAAGATGTAGGAATAGAAAGCTTTTATGACAGATCGAAGATATTCGATTTATCTATTGAGGATAGAAACAAAGCTGAAAACGAATATATTGAGACGAAAAGTCAAAGTATATTAGAAAGTAAAGCAAATATTTTATATTTAAAAACTGAACAAAATTCTTTGAATTTAGCCAGAGATCAGAAAATCAACAAAACTACAAAAATATTAACTCCAAAAATAAGGCCGCCTACTAGAGAATTTATTTTATCGACATTGGAAAAGTATTCTATTCCAAAAACTAAAAATCCCGAACCTTTTTACTCGTGCCACAAAGATGTTGGTGATAAGGTAGAAATCGGTCAAATGGTAATAAAACTAAACAGTAAACTGGCTCGAGACCAAAAACCTTTTGATAAAGTTTTAGATGTAACTAGTATAGAAGAGTGGCGTCAGTTATTATTTTTACAAACTAACGAAATCTCTGAAGAACCTTCGAAGCCTGATGCACTGAAATTATTACTAGCTAGCAATAGACAATGTATATTGAGACCTTTGAAACGACCACCATTGCGTAGTGAAGTTATAAAATGGATTGAAAATAACAAAAACAATGCACAAGCTGATGAATTGCCTCATAATATTACTGAAGATATTCGCGTAAATATTGATGAGCTAGAAAGTTCTCAAGCTATAGGCCTCAATGAATTAAACAACACGATTAGCTTAGAGTCAACAGAAAAGGTAGGTACTTCTACTCTCGTCGATTTGAATATGGTAAGCTGAAACAAATGTTTTATTGATACTAACATTTTTATTGTAACAGGAAAAATCGGATTTAAATAATACGCTTCAAGTCACAATGCAACCTGATGGGTCATATCTTTGTTTTGGAAGTAGTGAAAAAAATAAAGAAAATTCTTTTCTAACCCCAATAGTAGAGGTAAAGTAAATATCAAAATGTTTCTATAATATATAAAAATACTGATTATGTTTATAATTGGGAATGTATTTTGCAGACCGACTTTCTTACATTAATGCTTTTAGAAGTACATACTTCAGTTAGAGGAGATTTGAATCCTGATCCAGCTTTCGATCAAATACAAGCTGTATTTCTTACAGTTAAAAACGACTGTCCGCCCAATCACCATTTACAAAGAAATGTTACCGAAATATTTGTTGTCGATAGCTCAAAAGAAACAAAATACTTAGACAAATGTGTGTTTAATTACAAAATTTGTTACGTAGATGACGAAAATGTCGTTTTTGAAAAGATCATAGATTTCGTAAAAACACACGATCCTGATATAATGTGTGGATATGAAATCGAAATGAACTCTTGGGGTTACGTGATGGAAAGAGCACAAGTATTGGGTTTGGAAATGATAAAAGAGGTTTCTCGAATCACGGAGAAAAATCGTCAAAAACGCTATAGACATGATGAAAATGAATTAGAAGGCAGAGTAATTGGGAGGATCACATTCAACGTGTGGCGCTTATTTCGATACGAGCTTGCTTTATCAAGCTTCAGTTTTGAGAACTGCATGTATGAAGTGTTGAAAGAAAGAGTGCCGTCGTACAGTTTTGCTCAACTGGCCGAATGGTGGAACGACCAGTCAAGAATATTGCGATGGATTCCCGTGGAATATTACATGACCAAATTAAACGGAACTGTCAGAATGTTAGATAAGCTTGATATAATCAGTAAGTTTTACTCCTTGATCTGTTTGTAATAAAAGCTTACGTTCTTAGAGTTTTTGTGGAAATTACAGACTCTGGTTGAACTTTATGTCATAAAACTTGCTTCTCAAATTTTTTCTTACTTCTGAGGGTTGGAGTAATAAGTAATTAATCGTTAGGTTAGGTACATGTCGAATGCAAATCTAGGTACAGTACGCGGCCGAAAGTAATGTACCTTTAGACGGAGATAGCAAATTTGTAAAGCGTTGTACCTGTCGTTATATTATTATGTCCCTGATGTAGGTATGAGTGACAGAGAACGCTCTACAAAGCCGAAATGTCAAACTAAAGGGCGATGTTCATTACTTTCTGCCGCATACTGTATCTAAGTAGAAAGAAAAGTCCTGACTCATCATGGCCCTACCTGAACCCTTGGACCTAGAAAACTGAAATTTTGCTTAGAGTTTCCATTTAAAATGTAGACTAAGGCCGGATTTTTCTGTTTCCACAAGATCGAAGCCACGGGCGGTCGCTAATAAGTTCACTACAACATAAAATCCCTTGATCGATGTTAATGTCTATCAAAAGGTTGTCTATTGGAGAATCTCATACTCCTAAAATTCTCTAATACTCTGCTAGAAGCAAAAAGGTTGCCTTTCCATGTAGTTAGTTATGTAACTCCTGAGTCCTGACTTCAAATTTTTTTTTAAAGAGTATTAGCCAAGTTTCTGAAATGTTCCCCTTTCCCCTCCAATTAAGCGTAAAGCTTGTGCTAGGAGTAGGTACGACAATAGTGCAACGGGTGGGATTTCAACCTGCGACCTTTCGGTTTTCAGTCCGCTCCTTTAACCATTGAGCTATTGAGGCTCTTGATTTGGACTTGTGAAATCTGATAAAGAATATTTACTTCTTTTTCTATTTATACTTAATCATTCGATGTTTTAGATCGTACATCAGAATTGGCGCGACTATTTGGTCTTCAATGGTGGGAAGTGCTGTCCAGGGGATCTCAATTTCGAGTTGAATCGTTAATGCTTCGTGCAGCCAGACCGCTCAATTTGGTCGCGTTATCCCCCACCGTGAAACAGAGGGCTGCCATGCGCGCTCCAGAATGCTTACCTCTTATATTTGAACCAGGTAAAAAATGAAAGTTATGTTACTTTTTCAGATGCTTAAAAATATAATCAAACAAATCTCACTAAAACTAATATTAATCCGCTTTCTTTAATTTTTATAATATCCTCTACCCTAAGGTTGCCTGGAAGAGATCGCTATTTCAGCGATAAGGCCGCCTATTGTACATGCTATCTTTGTTATATGTCTATTGTTTTTGTTTTGGTGTACAATAAAGCATATTTTACTTTACTTTACTTTACTTTATTATACTTTATGATTTCATATTGGTTGAGATTCAATCTTCTATTTGGCGGTCCAGAGTCTCTAAATTTTCGGAGTTTTAAGCAAATTGTCACATACTTTAACGGTAAAGTAAAACATCGTGAGGAAACCTGTATGCCTGAGAGTTGTGTGTGAAGTCTACCAATCTACTTGGCCATCGTGGACTATGACTTAAATCCTCCTCATCCTGAGAGGACATGTGGTCAGTAGAGGGCCTGTGATGGGTTGAGACGATGATGTTGATGAGTTTCAATTTATTTCAAGTTCTAGCGATACTGCACTTCCACTTTTAGTTCTCCCACTCCAGGGTGGGCTATATCATATTTTTCAAGGGATAACATAATGGCCCATAGATGAACGGCATATTGCATTTAACATTATTCAAGGCGCTATCATTTCAGATATAGCGACTAGCATGTAATTCAAATCATATGTGAATATGTAAATATAATACTTTCAATACTTACAAATTACATAATACTTGTGATAAAATTCCTTCGACTTCAATTCAATTTCCAGAATTGAAAACTTTGTTGTTGTTTCAGAATCTCGTTTCTACACTGATCCTGTTATAGTATTGGATTTTCAAAGCCTGTATCCATCAATGATGATAGCCTATAATTACTGTTTCTCTACTTGCATAGGAAGAGTGCAAAACATAAACGGGTAAGCATCACTACCCATATCATAAATGCGAAAGTGTGTTTGTTTGTTGGTTTGTTAGCTTATTAGTTTTTGGTTTGTCCTTCAATCACGCCGCAACGGAGCAACGGCTCGATGTGATTTTTTTGCATGGGTATAATTAAAGACCTGGAGAGTGACATAGGCAACTTTTTATCCCGGAAAATCAAAGAGTTCCCACGGGATTTTTTAAAACCTAAATCCACGCGGACGAAGTCGCGGGCATCCTAGTCTAAATATATAAAAGGACTGACTGACTGATCTATCAACGCACAGCTCAAACTACTGGACGAATCGGGCTGAAATTTAGCATGCAAAGAGCTGTTATGATGTAGACATCCGCTAAGACAAACTGGCTCACCAGTTTGGCGAAAAAATAATGTAAATATTTGGTGTACCTACGCTTGTTATAAAAAAAAAAGGATTTTTGAAAATTCAACCCCTAAGGGGGTGAAATAGGAGTTTGAAATTTGTGTAGTCCATGCGGACGAAGTCGCGAGCATAAGCTAGTTACAGTATAAATTAATCATTTACAGTGAAGCTCCCTATGAATTTGGAGCGTGGCGGTTACGAATACCACATACTAAATTGGAGACATTAGTAAAAAATGGCCTCATCCATTGGTCGCCCGTAGGAGTAGGGTTTGTCAAGTCGTCCGTCCGTCGAGGGGTCTTGCCGGCCTTGTTGCGCAGGATCCTGGCGGCGAGGCAAGCTGTCAAGAAAGGCATGAAGCTGCAGACGGATGAGGCCGTGAAGAAGGCTATGCATTCGCGGCAGTTAGGTATGTTCATATTTAACCGTTTAAAAAAGCTGTGATAGCCTAGTGGTTAGGACGTCGGCCTTGTAATTGGAGGTCGGGGGTTCGATCCCGGGCATGCACCTCTAACTTTTCGGAGCTATGTGCGTTTTAAGTAATTAAATATCACTTGCTTTAACGGTGAAGGAAAACATCGTGAGGAAACCTGCATGCCTGAGAGTTCTCCATAATGTTCTCAAAGGTGTGTGAAGTCTACCAATCCGCACATGGCTAGCGTGGTAGACTATGGCTAAAACCCTTCTCACTCTGAGAGGAAACCCGTGCTCTGTAGTGAGCCGGTGATGGGTTGATCATGATGATATTTAACCGACTTCAACAAAAGGAGGACTACATATTCGCCCATATGTAGGTAGGTAGGAATGTAGGTATGTAGGTATGTAGGTCCGCGATTATCTCAAAGGCCAATGTACCGATTTTGATATTTATTCACTATAGTATTTTCATACTTTCAGAAAGGTTTTAGTATATAACACACCTAGGTACCATTCTTATATACGAAGTGATAAGTGCATTAATGTAAAATTATATCACCAATGTTTTTGATATGGATACCGATTTCTCCGAGATTTGAATAAAACCTAGTATTTTATACTTAAGTGGTGATGGAGTCTAATCTAGAACAAAAATTTTTTGTCTCTTTGGTGATCAGTTTTTCAAAAGATTCAAGAAAATGGTTTGTTGAAGGTTTGAAGCTAATAGCGAACGTGACGTACGGATATACAGCGGCCAACTTCAGCGGTCGAATGCCGTGTGTGGAGGTCGGTGACAGTGTGGTGGCCAAGGGCAGAGAGACGTTAGAGCGCGCCATCAAACTGGTGAAGAGTAGCCAGTGGAATGCCAAGGTTCGTATGACTTCGGGATATAGGTTTTTAAAAATCTCGTGACCATTCTTTGATTTTCCGGATTAAAAGTACTATATGATAATCCAGGGTATAATCTATCTCCATTCCAAATTTAAGGTAAATCCATCCAGTAGTTTTTGCGTGAAACAGTAACAAACACACACACAAACTTTCGCCTTGATATTATTAGTGTGATCCTAGACATATGTGATTTTTCTTTGGATAGGTACATAGTTTGACCGACACAATTAGGTATTTGACTCCAATTTTTTTATTACTTTATTATAACTAGATAAAAATAATAATGAAGTGAAAAAACTTATTAAATCGATCAAATAACAAAAAAGTTATAAGCATTTAAATATTTCTGGCTAGACAGAGATAGCGATTTAGAATTTTGACGTCACATCTAACTAATGCCATAATAGCTTCGTGCGGTTTCATACAAACTTTCGTTTTGCGAGAAAGGGATAGAAGACCCTCCCACTCCAAAATTAAAATGCCTGTAACTTTGTAAATCTTTGTTGAATTTTAATATTTTTTTTAGCGTACGTCATTATTTTTATCCTAGTTTATAATTAAGTAGGTAATAATATTTATCAAATTCAAAAGTAGGAAAATACCCAATTCATCGATTAACGAGGCTGAAGTGTCAATGGGCGGAGCACATAGCTCCAGGGACTGATAGACGTTAAGGTTCCGAAGTGTTGGAAGACCTCATTAGGTGGACTTCAGGTCGATTTCAGGATCGAACCGCGAGTATCCTCACTCTGGTTCATTCTGCCCAGGTGGTGTACGGCGACACGGACTCTATGTTCGTGCTGGTGCCGGGCGGCACGTGCGCGGAGGCCTTCCACATCGGACAGCAGATAGCCGACGCCGTCACCGCGGACAACCCCTCGCCTGTTACACTCAAGCTGGAAAAGGTACTTTAAAAAAAATAACGAGCAAGTGGGTCACATGATGTTAAGTGATGATTACTGCCGCCCATTAGAAAGAAAGAAAGGAAATCGTTTATATATTTACAGTGGGACAAGGCTCTTTTGGCGCGTGGCTAAAATCGAACTAACGTTGCCGTCAAGTGTTCCCTTTGAACAAAGGGAACACTTGACTTGTTTGAAGAGTCTAAGCCTTTGTTCTACAACTAATGCCCCCCTGTCAATTTCATTCAAGTGCCAAAATAGCCTTGTCGTACTGTACACCATTCATTCGCAGGAAACCATTGCATTTGCAGCAAGGAATAAATTTTTAAAGCCAATCCAAAACTTGAGACTGTATAATTTTTATTATCAAACGACTGCTTGTCGCTATCTGTAGACACTTCCTATATAATATGTCAAAAACCAATGTTCAAAGGCTCTAAAGTTGAGTCCGGTTTATCAGAAATTGTCTGTCAGAAAAAATACTGATGCGCGTCAAAAGGCACCGTGCTCATTCATTTTGTACTAAACCCTGGCGACGTCAGGTCGGATCGAACGTCCGCTTTTGATATTCGCGGAGTGCGACAAAGTTTTCTGATAGAAAATATCTGATAATGTTTGGCTGGACTGTCAAAGTTTAAACTGGGGAAGTCAAAATAGATCTTATAGATTGCAGTGAAGCTTGGGCCAATTGGGTATTTGACTCCAAATTTTTTATTACTTTATTATAAACTAGAATAAAAATAATGACATAAATTGAAAAACTAATTAAATCGATCAAATAACAAAAAAGTTATAAGCATTTTTAAATATTTCTGATTAGACAGAGATAGCGATACAGCAGTTTGACGTCACACCTACTAATGCCATAGTAGCTTCGTGCGGTTTCATACAAATTTTCGTTTTGCGAGAAAGGGATGAAAGACCCTCCCACTCCAAAATTTAAATGCCTGTAACTTTGTAAATCTTTGTTGGATTTTAATATTTTTTTCAGCATACGTCATTATTTTTATCCTAGTTTATAATAAAGTAATGATATTTATCAAATTCAAAAGTAGGCAAATACCCAATAATTATGTCAACTCAGAAAACTCAATGTAATAATTAATGCTTAAAAACAGGTATACCAGCCTTGTATTCTACAAACGAAGAAGCGCTATGTGGGCTATATGTACGAGAGCCCGGATCAAGAGAAGCCCCTATACGAGGCTAAGGGCATAGAAACTGTTCGCAGAGACGGCTGTCCCGCTGGAGTTAAGGTGAGACCTAGCTCTAAACTATTCACCCTATTTAACCCCCGACGCAAACAAAGGGGTGTTATAAGTCGTCGACCTCCCTGGTGCAGTGACGAACGCTGTGGAGGAGTTCCGGGGCTCGATTCCGGCAGGGGCAATTCCAATTGATAATTATAAACTTGTCTTATGGACTCGATCCTGATAACAATGCAATATTTTTGTACTGCAGCGGTGGGATAGCACGCGGGCTCACGCGGCTGAGTTATTCAGTTGGTTATCCGATTTACAAAATGGACGAATTATTAAGTGAAGAAGCCGTAGTGGCTTTCTTATGCGAAGAAGCAGAAAAACTAAAAAGAAAATCTTTTGGGTCATGTGAACTGCAGACTAAATACTAAGCTATGTCGCAGTAGCAAGCGGCACGGCACGGCGCGGCGAAGCGCTTCAAATTATTCTCCGGAGCCAACACTACCGCATCGCGCCCTCGCCGCTCCGCTGCCGCGTTGTAATGCGGTTGAGGTCAAATGAATCAATAGAAATATCGCGCCGCTATAGTATGATTCGACCTTTATGGTAAAATTGACCTGTCAGCTTTTAGCCGTAATAAATCCGTATTTGAACGTAATCTCTCTAATGCTGAGATCTATAGAGCGATTGAGTTAAAACGAGACAGATATACATCTGTCTCGTTTTAACTCTGACTTAAGTCTAAGCAAAGTCAGAGTGCGCTCTATAGATTTCACCCTAAGCTACGATAAGAGTTGTAAGTTTAAAAATTAATTTCAGCTGCTTCAACGTTCTTTATGTGCGTTATTCGAAACTGGCGATATGTCTCTCGTCAAGCGACTGGTGTGCGGCACTCTGTCCAAACTGACTGACGGCAGTCTGTCGCCGCAGGAGCTGTTCTTTACACGGGAGTATCACGGACCCGCAGGGTATCGCCCGGGGGCCGCCGCGCCGCCTAACGAGATCGCCAAGTAAGTCCACTTTACTGCGTGTCTTTTTAACTAGGACAGTATGGGGAGATCCAAAATCATATACAGGGAAACTGTCTTAGGAACTTTTAGATGTTTTGTGTAAAAACAATTTTGGCATAGTCAATTTTTTGGACAAGCTCATATGGGTTCTCCATAAAATAAAATTAAATTGACTAAAATTTTTTTTTGATGCCGATCGACTCAGTTTCATGTCAGGATCATTTCATTGAAAGAAAAAATCGTGATAGCAGAAGTGGGTTAAATCATAAATGTTTTTTCATGGTAATGTATGACGCCAGGCGACTGGTAACGCAAGCAGTTGCGCGACGTCGTGTTATCTCTGCACGTGGCGAATGCGCGTCATTGATTGCAATGCTTTGCCAGGCGGCTGGTATCGCGTGATCGACGTCGCGCGCCGCGCTCGGGTGAGCGCGTGTCGTGGCTGGTGTGCGCAGGCGCGCCCAACACGCCGCTCGTGCGTCTCGCGCACTCGCCGCGCGAGCTGTTGCGCGACGTCGCGTTATCCCCGCACGTGGCGTACTACGCTACGAGGGTATTATTGCCGCCGTTGCACAGGTGCCTGTCTCTACTCGGCGTCGACGTTTTTAAATGGTAAGCTTATTAGATTTTCTTATAGCCCCATTACACGACATAAAAGTGCAAAATACCAGGATTCGTGAACAAAAGATTTCCTCTGCCAGAATTGGTCCTTAGGACCCAAAGATTGATTTAAGAAGTGGAGTCACCAAGATTATAGATGTAAATTGTGGAGGGAGTGGGAGGTGTATTTAGGTGCTGGAACTGCAGCCGCACCAATTTTAAAATTAAAATTAATACCAAAGATATCATTATAAAAAGATAGGCAAAGCACATTCGTATTTAAAAAGTGAAGACAAATTCACACGCGTGCGTGACACGCTTGTGCATACAGTACAGACTACATATTATACTGGCGGGGTGATTACGCTCCTTTGGATAAAGCGACACCTATGGGCATACTTCAAAATATGGGTTCCATTACCTATCTTAATAGAAGTCGTTGGTTTAAACATTAAAATTAAACAGGTGGCAAGAAATCGGCTGGAACCGCGAAGCGCAAATAGAAAGATCAAACGCAGCGGGCGGCATCGTGCGCTACATGCAACGCGGCCGCTGCGCAGTGTGCGGCGCGCGCGGCACTCGCGCGCTGTGTGCCGCCTGCGCCGCGCGCCGCCGGCCCAGCGCCGCGCTACTCGCCGCCAGGCTCGCGCGAGCCGACTCGCACGTGCACTACTGTTACCAAGTGAGTGAAATTAAAAATGGTAGTAGTGAATTATCGACTTGTCAAGGACAGCCCCCCAATTGTGTAAGAATAACCATTTCATGGCTATCGCAATCGTCAAGAATTCTGCCCTTTGATTGGCTGTGAAAAAATGTAAACAGCGAATCAACCAATCAAATGGCAGAATTTCTTGACGATTGCGATAGCCATGAAATGGTTATTCTTACAGAATTGGGGGGCAGGACGTGTTTCGACAATTGAATTATTTCAGCGTTGGTAAAATGTAAAAATTTTCAAAAAATAAAAATAAAAACCGACTTCAATTACCACCAACACTAAAAAGTAAAAAATAATTTAATTTATTACCCAATATATTATGTATACAAGAGTTATTGTAGTTCTACAGTGTTGGTGGTAAGAGAAAGAATTAAGTTTTTTTTTAATTTTTTTTATTTCACAATTTGTAGTGGCCCCATTGTACTAAAATATGATATGCCTGGTTAAAAACCTACTGTTTACCAAGCTGTTACACTAATCGCGAGCAATTTACTCTTATCTATTCAGGAGTTCTGTTCTCCATCTCCGAAGATATTCATCAGATCTTCACCAAAGTAAAAAAGACCACCTCTCAAGTATGACCTACCAAACAAAAAATAATCATTAAAATCGTTTCATATTTGGCGGAGAAATCGCGTAACAAACATACAAAAAGACATATATTCGAATTGAGAACCACCTCCTTTTTTCAAGTCGGTTAAAAATATGATATGCCTGGTTAAAAAACCTACTGTTTACCAAGCTGTTACACTAATCGCGAGCAATTTACTCTTATCTATTGAGGAGTTCCGTTCTCCATCTCCGAAGATATTCATCAGATCTTTACTAAATTAAAATGGGACCACCTCTGAAGTATGTCTTACAAAACAAAAAAAGAATCATTAAAATCGTTTCATATTTGGCGGAGTAATCGCGTAACAAACATACAAAAGTAAAATAAAAAAATACATACAGTCGAATTGAGAACCTCCTCCTTTTTTTGAAGTCGGTTAAAAATCTCATACACTATGATAAAAGAGCTATAAGCGCACGCATTGAGTAAAATTTTCAAACGACTAACTTTCTAATGGTCATGTACTTAAAACTGAGCCTTTACTAGTTTGAGATAAAGAATAAAATTTTTTTTTTTTTTAAATCAAACGACCGCTTGTGGCCATCTATATCTATACACTTCCTTTAAAAAAATCTATTTTCGTTTTATCGTTTCAGATCTGTAACTGTTGTTGCGGTCACCCGCGTCACCGAGAATGTGAGAACACGGAGTGCCCTGTGCTGTGGAGACGAGTCACGGCGCTTCAGAAGGTGCAGCAGATACGAGACATTACAACTAACTTGCCGCCAACGTACATGGAAGAAGGAATTGATTTTTAGCATAATATAAGGAATTGTGAATATTTAAAGAATTGTGAAAAATCATAAAAATTAATAATGTAATTAATAATTAATTAATCATATTGTAATAAATCATTATATATTTTATGCTCTTTTGTTTTTAGGCTTCCGTACCCGAAGGACTAAGGCTCTGCTGCAGACAGCAGAGCCTTAGGCTGTCTGTCGGGACTGTATCTCGTGTACCGTAAATAGGTAGAGTTGTAATTTTCACAGAATGTGTAGGTATTTCTATTGCCGTTATAACAATTAATATAAAAAATTAAAAAAAATGGCCCCCATGAAAATTTAAAAATATTGGTATTACTTGTACTGTACGGTACCCTTCGTTTGCGAGTCCGACTCGCACTTGACCGGTTTTTTAAAAAAGCTTGAAAAGCGACAAAATGGAATAATAATAAGGAGCCTAGCAGATATTATTATATTATGTCTTGCAGACTGCAATCTGCAAGCAAATTGGCAAATCTGTCCTAATTATCCACACACGATTTTAATTTATTGTAAAGGCACACAAAACAGGTTGTAACTATAGTCTAATATAAAAACAATAGATAGGTAGATTTTTGTGATAATGCTGGTAGCTGGTATATATGGAGTTATGATAGCTTATCCTTCACTGTAGGCCTTTAGAGGACTTGAATCCAAGGCTGTATAAAAGAAAAACTGTTACTGTCAGTCACACTGTCAAGTGTCATGTCACATTGACATTATTGACGTCAAAATTGTTTTGCTTGTGGGTATACTTGTGGGTGATGTTTGTTTTTGGAATTTTTACTTATTTTTACCAAAATAGGGTTTATTGCCATTGTATTCTCTTCAAAAAAGAACATAGCAGATAACAGTTTCATTAAATTGCTATATCGAATAAACGTGTAAACCCAGTAGGTATAAAAGTTATCACAGGTCAACAAGTTTTGTGATAAGTGTTTCCCGCCGAGTAGTGTTTCCCCAGTAATTCGAATACTTTCCTCAATCAGTTAGTTACTTAATGGTGCTGTAATATTTAGAACAAGTGTAATACTGCGTCATGTTCCAAAACGTAGAACTTCGGAAGCTCCCTGCTGATGCACTGTGCAAAGTTGTCAGTATTCTGGAGATCAACAACGATTGGAAGAGGGTAATGTCTATTATTCCAAAAAACTTACAAAGTGAAGAATTTGAGCCTAAATACAACAATGAGCAAATGCGGTAAGTTACCAAGCAGTCTCGAAGCCCCAATAGCTTAACCAGTACGGAGTGGACTGACAACCGAAAGGTCGACGGTTCAAACCCCGCCCGTTGCACTATTGTCGTACCTACTCCTAGCACAAGCCTGACGCTTAGTTGGAGAGGAAAGGGGAATATTAGTCATTTAACAAGGCTAATATTCTTTAAAAATAAATAAAAAAATCTTAAACTTTCTGAAAACTGAACTTTAAACTTTCTAAACGGATCAGCCTGACTGCCCAGCGCAGAAATGCAGCCAGTATTCTTGGCACCATTCCACGCGGTCATGATTTATATAGTAATTAGATAAGGCTAGCTTTAAGTTTTATTGTAATATTCTCTACAAAAAAAAAACTTTCTAGTATTTAAACCATATTAAAACATACTAATATTGTAATTTGCACAATATTAGTACTTGTCAACTACTTGGCCAATTTCAACAAAATCTGGCATAGATAAAGATTTTATCCTGAAGAACTTTTGTCTAAGGTGAACAAAGGTATCCTATGAGATTATTAAAATTATATTTTCTGAGCTGCAGCAAGTTAGTCATGGTATTAGATTTTTTATTATTTACTAGCTTATATCTGCAACTTCATCCGTGTGAACTTAGGTTTTTAAAAATCCCCTGGGAACTCTTTGATTTTCCTGGATAAAAAGTAGCCCTTGTCCCTCTCCAGGCCTTTATCTATACCCATGCAAAGCCACATGATCCATTGCTCCATTGTAATGTGATTGAAGGACAAACCAATAAACCAACCAACAAACATACTTGTATTTTGTGTAGTATAATATTATAATAAATATAACTTTAAGAACTCCTAAATACTAAGCATTTAAGTAAGTACCTACTAAGTTCTTTTTTTTAGAATGATAGAAGATCATGCAAAATCTACCAATCAGAAATGCACTGATATACTTATGGATGAGTGGGGCACATCAGGCAGGTTCCGACCCACACTGAGCACTTTGAAGGAAATTTTAATCAAAGCCCAAATATTCAGAGCTGCTGATGAAATTGCCATAATGTTGAATGGTAAGACTTCTTTGGAATTATAATTTTTGCTTCTACCAAGCCATCATACAGATTTATTAAAACAACTGATTATATTACTTGTAGCTTTTTATTTATGTATTTGTTTATTTTTATTTTTTCATGTACCAAAATTTGCTTTTTGTTTATGAAGTAAGTTAAAAGAATAGAATCAGATAAAAAAAATTTGCTAAAAATGATAATTGATTTTAGCGTTTAAACTACTGTGAGTGATTTCCATTCTAAATAATATCTGTCCCGGCTGTACTCACGAGGTCAAAACCACGGCGCGTGCGCGAATGGACTCCCTCGAAAAAGGACCCCGGATGGGTTCGAAACTAGTCGGGCTAACATCGACTAAACACACAGCTGGGACAGATATTAGTTAGAATGATAATTGATGTTATAAATGTTTTTGTTAAATAGAATCCTTGCCTGTACGCCCAAGTTATGGCCCAGCTGCACCGGTTCCTACGAATGTGACTGAAATGTTAGAAGATGAAAGTGCAGAACAAAGATTACAAGATATGAGCACAGCTGTTAAATCAAATACAGACCAAATGTGTACCGGGCCTACCAGGCAGATGAAATCTATAAGTGATATGATTGAATTCACCAAGACATGCAGCAATCAAATGGAACCAGCTCGAGTAAAATCTGTAACTGATCTTATAGCATTTTCAAAACAACAGCAAACTCAAGAGTCTATGAACATACCAGATTTGAGTGCCATGCTTGGCAAGACTAACAGTGCTAATTTACAATCGGCTACCTCCACTAATGAGTCAATAGACTCGGAAAGTTCTAAGCTGAACAGCATGCAAAGTAATGCAAACATTGCTATGCATTACCCAGAAGCATATCAGACCTCCTTTCCAAATGTTAACATTTCCACAGAAATAGATAGTGCTATACTTCAAGACACTAATTTGATTCATTTTGACTATGGTATTTTAGATTCTATTACAGGAAATTTTTCTGAGTTATTAATTGATGATCCAAACCATGGTCTTAAGGGCAGAATAGGAAGTGGAGGTTTCGGAGATGTATTTGTTGGAAAAGATTCAACTTACGGAATGCTCGCTGTTAAAAAAGCTCACAGCCACTTAGCCGTACACCGTAGACCAGAGATTGCAATGAGAATATTTAACGCAGAAGTCAAGTACCTCTCACAGTTCAGGCACAATAATATAGTTCCAATACTGGGTTTCTCTATGAATGGCCCTGCTACTTGCATAGTATGTGAATATATTGATGGTGGTTCACTACAACAGAACATTGAAGCCAAAATATTGAATGAACTTCAAAGAATTAATATAATGGTAGGAACAGCGGAAGGCTTGAAATATTTGCATACTAGTGACAACCAAAGTAAAGAGGGCAGTTCAATATTAGAGGTAGTTGGGGAATCAGATTCACAAAACTCTACAAAGCATTTTGTTCATGGAGATGTTAAAACTGCTAATATACTATTGACAACAGATTGTGTTCCAAAGGTAAGATATTTATTTAAAAAATCTTTGTGTAGGTGATTTAGACCAAACAAGCAAAATGTTCACACTATCCCCGCTAACAATTTGTTTTGGATAGAGACAGACCAATATTCAGTCTCTTTTTATCTACATTAATTTGACAGAAATGAGCATTTGTTTGGTTGATCTAAACTCTAAATCCACCTAAACAATCACCAGTCGTTTTCCATTGCTATTGCTAAGATTATGATAACCCTTTCGGCTTTCGTTTTACCTGCTCTATAATATGTATCTTCAAATACAAAAGTGAAATACTTGAGTAGCAGTAGAATATCTTGTAAGTAAGTCCATGATATGCAATGAACCAAAAACTTAATTTGCTGTAATCCGCTGAAACAGGTCGAAGCTTAGAAGGACCTTACAATGCACAATTGCAAAGTTTGCAATTGTGCATTGTAAGGTCTACACTCTATATCTCCTGAGGATGCTCCGGTGTCGGGGAGAAACGTGCGTCGAGTGTGTTTTGGGATTTGTGTGGTACTGCGTGGTGGTGGTGCATATTGCTTGCAGAGTGGCTGCTTTTCCTGCATGGTTAGTAGTGGGAGGGCGGGCGGTGCATTTCGCATGCTGCATGTTGCATCATACAGATTCGACCTGTTTCAGCGGATTACAGCAAATTAAGTTTTTGGTTCATTGCATAGTAGAATATCTTTTAAGGAAGCATGTTCCACCTTAGGCTTCATCGTAAAACTCTTGGCAGAGTAGTTGTGGTCATTACAAAGCTTTCTAATCCCCTGCACGACAATGCGCTTGATGGAGTTTCACGCCACGAGACGTGTCAGAAGAAACATCGCCTAAGTTGTTTCTTGAGAGGTGAGGGGTATCACCACTTACAATTTAAGTCTGATTGCAGTTTTTTTGCAAATTTCTGTGCAACATCAAAATTAACATTTTTTAAACTTGTTTCAGCTATGTGACTTTGGGTTGGCTAAACAATATGATTCAACATTTGTTACAACATATCCTATGGGAACCTCAGCGTACATGGCACCGGAGGGCCTGCATGGCACCATCACACAAAAAATTGACATTTTCAGTTTTGGTATAGTGCTTTTGGAACTATTGACAGGTTTGAAACCTATTGTCGAAAATGACAGAGAAAATATTAACATAAAACATTATGTTGAAGAGAATGTTGTAAACAATGACATTACGCCGTTATTGGATCCTGTTGTTAAAATATGGGTAAAAGCTGACGAAGTCTATAAATTGGCCAAAATGTGTTTAGAGTATAACAGGAAAAGTAGACCTACTATTGTTGAAGTTTGTAATATGTTAAATAGAATTTTGAATGAATAGGAACATATCGCGGGCTTCAAACCATGGACATGTAAGCAGAATTACGATGTTTCAGGATCTGTACCCGATACCGAAGGTCCGTAATCCGGACCCCAACGGGATCCTATTATTAAGCCTTCGCTATCCGCTGGGCGCTAACAGACTAACGGACGGTTAGTCTGTTAGCGCCCAGCGGACTATCTCGTGAAGCGTAATAGGTAGAGCTGAAATTTTCATAGAATGTGTATTTCTATTGCCGCTATAACAAATAATAAAAAATTCAAAATGTCTGCCATGAAAAATAAAAAAAGTGTTATTTCTTGTATGATGGTACGTTACCCTTTGTGTGCGAGTCCGACTCGCACTTGATCTATTTTTCTCTTTTGATGCTATTCAATCTCGATATTAGCGTGACCAGACCTAGCAATTTTGATGTGTTTGAAAATCATTTAGAAATTTTCCTAAAGTGTAGGTTAAAACACAATCATATGAACTATAAAATAAGAAAGACTGGTGTTTTATATGTTGTATAGAAGCAGGCGTTACTTTGCGGAAGTCCATGATATAAAATGAACAAAAAGCTTTATTTTGCTATAATCCGCTGAAACAGGTCGAATCTGTATGATGCAACATGCAGCATGTGGAATGCACCGCCCGCCATTCCACTGCTACCATGCAGGAAAAAGCAGCCACTAGGCAAGCAATACGCACCATCCTTTTGACATGAAATTAGACACAAAAAGTTAAAATGGCACGTGAGGAGTTAAATTTTACGCGTTATATATGTTTGCATCTGAAACATAAGGGTTCTGTGGATACACCTCTATGGCTTGAAGCCCACAATAAATTTTATTATTAATTCTAAATTCAGGATTATTCCTAGGATGATTTCTTTGTCGTATCGCTCTTGGCAGAGCGGTCGTGGTCATCACGAGGCAACGTCTTTGAGGGCAGATGTTATATGCCTCACGAGCATTCGCCATTTCTCCCTGCTGGCTGACAGCCTGGTACACTCGTGCAAAGGACCGCCCACAGCAGACTTAATTTGGTCGGTCCATCGCATGGGTGACCTTCCTCGCCCTCTGGTGCCCTCCACCCTGCCCTGCACGACAAGACGCTCAATGGAGTCACTCTCACGCCGGGAGACGTGCCCGAAGAATTTTAATATGCGACTCTGTACTATCGACGAAAGTCGTTTTTTAATGCCGAGTTCTTGGAGTATAGAGATGTTGGTACGAAATTCGGTCCATGAGACTCCTAGCATGCGCCTCCAGCACCACATCTCCAGAGCATCAATCTTCTTCTTCTCGACCAGTCGCAAAGTCCACGTCTCCGCAGCGTATAAAAATATGGGGAAAACAAGTGTTTGAACGAGCCGGATCTTCGTAGCTTTTGTAATGTTCCTGTTCTTCCATATTTTCTTCAGCTTGTCCATCGCAGTTCTTGCTATCGCCATACGTCGTTTTACTTCTTCTACGCAACCTCCATTGTTCGAAATTAAAGCACCAAGATATATGTAGGATTGGACAACCTCGCAGTTCGCAATCTGAGTGACTTCGGGCGAGTTATTGTTGGCGCGGTCTACAATCATCATCTTAGTTTTACTGCGGTTTATCTTTAATCCGAACTCTAGGCTCACGCGCTCCATTTTGAGAAGTAGTTCCTCCATATGACGAGCACTGGTTGCAAACAGGGTGGTATCGTCAGCGTAGCGCAGATTTGATAGCTTGTAGCCACCAATAGCAACACCGTCTGTCCAGTCTTCAAGAGTAATGCGCATTATGAGTTCGGTGTAAGCATTGAACAAAAGCGGTGATATTATGCATCCTTGGCGAACACCTGCACTGGGATGGAAGTCTTTTGACAAAACATCATCCGTCCGCACCGATGCAGTCCCATCTTCGTAAAGGCGTCTGAGAAGATGAACTAAGTGTTGCGGTGTACCCATGTCCAGCAAAACATTCCACAGTTTCGGCCATTTCACAGAGTCAAACGCCTTGGAGAAGTCAACAAAGCAAATATATGTTGGTTTGTTGAACTCTCGTGCCTTCTCTATAACCTGGCGAACAATAAGGATTTGCTCACGTGTACCCTTTCCCTTAACGAAACCGGCTTGTTCTAGTGCTATCTCCTTGGACAGAAAGGTCTTCAGTCGCTCATTCAGAATGTGTAACAAGATTTTGCTAGCGTGCGATATAAGTGCAATAAGGCGGCGAGGATGATAACAAATTGGAAAAGAATATGTTGTGATCTTGAAACATTTTATTCAAAACTCTAGAACTGTGATTAAGAAACAAATATTATATTTACAAATAAATATATTCATCGAGTTCTTTTACTCAATACATAGATTTTAAGGCAAGAATTCTTGTTTTATTTCTTGTACCCGTTTCTTAAAAACATCATTATTATCAATGGTATTGGCTTTCTCTAAATTGGCAATTAGCTTTTTCTGTTCATTATCTTTGCATAAACAAATTAGAATTATAATAAGCCTTTGAATTTTTAAACTAATATCATCTTTCTGAGATGTGTATAAGATTTTTAGAAGGATAGAAATGATTTTGTAGTCTGATGACAGTTTCCATATACACCAGCAATGTATGATCCATTGGTCGAGACACTGAAAATAAACAATTAATTATTATTGTGGGCTAGTGGTTAGGACGTCCGCCTTCAAAGCGGAGGTCGAGGGTTCGATCCCGGGCATGCATCTCCTTTCAGAATTAAGTGCGTTTTAATAAATTAAATATCACTTGCTTTAACGGTGAAGGAAAACATTTCTTTTTCCTTTATAAAAAGTAGTGCATCCCAAATTCAAATATATAAAAGGAAAAGTTGGCCGACTAACTGATCTAACAACGCACAGCTCAAACTACTGGATGGAGCGGGCTGAAATTTGGCATGCAGCTATTATGACGTAGGCATCCGCTAAGAAAGAATTTTTAAAAATCAAATAAAAATAAAGTTTTGAAAGGAAAATTACTGAATTTCTATAGAACCGTAACTCATTTTATTATATAAAAGTTGTTTATTCATATGCTTTATGCAGCATTTTGTTGCTGTTTCATCACTGATAACTAAACATAGGACCTCTAGAACTTGCGGTTTTTCATTAAGTCTAAGATTAAGTCGCAATGATTCTAGGTTATATGCAATTTACCTATAATTGTGAAACTAATTTAAAAAATCCGCAAGTTTAAAATTTTTAATTGGTTATTTAATACTAGGACAATTATTATCATGAATTTATATTGTGTGTAAATTGGTGGGTCAGTATCTGTCATTTTCCTTTTGTAGTCCACGCGGAAGAAGTCTTAGCACAAGCTAGTACTGAATATGTAACCTAAGATTTAACTTTAAGATTGTATATTTTTATGATGTAAGTACAATACAGTATATTTTACTTACTTACCTCTAAAGTATTCACTAATAAAACATTAGCAACCACTTCATGTGTGCAAAGATCCAAACAGTCGCATATAATCATTTTGAAACTGTTTCTACTAACACAGTTCATTTTGTGTGTCTGTATAATGAACTTTGTGAACTTCAAACATTCAGCCTTCCTGTATATGTTTGATTCAGTAATTATCTGATCTAGGATTCCAGAGTACATATCATCCATTTTATCATGCTAAAATAAAAAATAATTCTTATTTCAATTTTCAATAGATTTTGTAGGGCAAAATCCATCATATCTAAAATATATTAATAATATATTGAATAAAACTTTAGTATTTCTAGTTAGAGGTCACAGCAGCACAAAATCTTTTCCCTTTGTTAGTTAAGACACATTAAACAGTATTTTAAAATTCTTAATATTAACAACCAAACCATTACGCTGGGAAAAAAAAAGAAATATTAAACATCAAAATACCTAACATCTTTTTTAAATTAAATGGTAGGCTTACCTTAATATCAGCAGGAAATATTCTACACAACTGTATAAGACATGCGTGAGTCAATGCTGTGATCTTGATGTCTTTTTCTAAGAATGTTCTTTTCAGGCTTCTATAAACTACTTCATAGTAATTTCCACCGTCAAAATCCTCCAGTTTCTGTGGACAGAAATGTAAAGAAATGTAAATGTATCTGTTTTGGAAGGGGTATGGCAGTTTTATTAACCTCACAGACCACCACCTATAGACGCCTAATAGCCGAAACACTCCCGCTCGCCAAGCTTAGGCACTTGCTGAGCATTAAAGTCGGCCCACGCCCGTTCGGTACCCTCATTCCGCACATTGTTTTGATTACGTGACTTTTAAGTCCACCAATCAAAACAGCATTCTGCCCTGTCCCCCGCTAACATTTTACGATTTGTTTTCATGCAAAACCTTGTATATGCGTACTCTAGGAGTTGAATTCTCTGTGATAAAACCTATACCCCCTGATCAACTTCTATGTAGCACCATACTGGAAAGCTAATTGCTTGGCGACACGGCTTTGCCAGTAGGGTGGTAACTAGCTATGGCTGAAGATCAGTAGACCAAATCATATAAATTAGAAATTATAAATTCCCATATTGCCCCTACATGAATAGAACCTGGACCTCCCACTAATAAGACCACTGCACCAGGGTGGTTGTCAAAAGGCATGGGTGCAATGGCACAAGTACCTAATATTCTTCTAAAAAAAAAACTTTTATGTACATACCATACATTGTAGAGCAGCTAAACAGCATGACAATCCCTTAATTTTATTTGTTTCTATGTAATCATCAATCAGTAGCAGCAACACTGGAAAGACCCTTTGCGGTTTCACTTTAACTCTATATTTCTGAAATTTTTAAATAGAGAGGTACGTATTTAAGTTTTGGTATTGTGCAATGATCAATAATTATTAATATTAAGTAAATTTTTTTTTTGTTTTTTTTAAGAATAGTAGCAATGTTAAATGACTTATTACCCTTTCCTCTCCAACTAAGCGTCAAGCTTGTGCTAGGAGTAGGTATGACAATAGTGCAACGGGCGAGGTTTGAACCGTCAACCTTTCGGTTTTCAGTCCACTCCTAAGCTATTGAGGCTCTCAAAATATAACAGATGTGTCAGATTCATTATTAAACACATTTTTGTAAAATTCTAGGTATATAAAAATCCTATTAGAGCTCTTAGATTTTCCAGGATAAAAATTATACTAAGTCCATTTCTAGGATGCAAGCCATCTTGTAAACAAATAGATGATGCCTGCAACTTGACAGTCTCAGAAGCCATTTACAGTATCATGTGTCAAAAGTGAATGCTGTCAATTAAGGCACAATGCCCTGTTTCATAATTTTGTTTTTTTACGTCAATAAAGGCAAGGATCACACAACTGATAGCTTATATTACTTTATTTATAACTAGCTTATGCTCACAACTTTGCCCGCATGGACTAAACAAATTTCAAATCCCTATTTCACCCCCGGATGAGTTGAATTTTCAAAAATCCTATCTTAGCGGATGCCTACGTCATAATAGCTATCTGCATGCCAAATTTCAGACCGATTCGTCTAGTAGTTTGAGGTGTGCATAGATCAGTCAGTCAATAAGTAACCTTTTCCTTTTATATATTTAGATTATTAATTATTAATTAGTTAAAATATGTGCATTTTTTTTTATTATTCAGATACAAGTTAGCCCTTGACTGCAATCTCACCTGGTGGTAAGTGATGATGCAGTCTAAGATGATAGAGGGCTAACCTGGAAGGGGTATGGCAGTTTTTATTAAACGCATACCCCTTTGGTTTCTACACGGATTTAGGAAATAAACAAATTATCAAAGAATTATAAAAAGACCCATGGATCAGATTTTTAATTTAATTTAAACAACTTTATTGTTAACAAAATTACAGAGAGTAACAATACAGGATACACTTAAAAAACAAAGGGTGACTTTAACACTTAAGTGATCTATCTCTTCCAGGCAACCTATACTTAAGAACTTATTAGAACTGTAAGACAGGGAGTCGCACATATCATGCGTAAGTACTCTATTATTTAAATTCTAATTATTTATATGCTTGAGTGAGAACGGATTTCGAATGTATTATGAATGTAACATGTTTTGGAAAATCATAGTGTATAGTAAAACAATAGGAAAGGAACATACCATCAAATCTGCCAATATCAAGCAGAAAACTTCAATTAAGCTTGGATATTTCTTAAAATCTTCAGATGTTAACTTACTGTGTAATACTTCTAAGCATTTATCAAATATTTTTTGCACATCAAAATTACTCTTTTGAAGCAGCACAACTTCTAAAGGTAATTCACCCAACACTTCGAAATAACTGTTTAGTTTTTTAGAGTAGTGTTTAG
Source organism: Maniola hyperantus (assembly GCF_902806685.2). Taxonomy (NCBI): domain Eukaryota; kingdom Metazoa; phylum Arthropoda; class Insecta; order Lepidoptera; family Nymphalidae; genus Maniola; species Maniola hyperantus. Next base: position 11,111,035 of record NC_048547.1, on the reverse strand, counting down.
TTTTTTCATTGTTCCACGGACATTCACACTCGCACTTCAGCTCTTTGTATAAGATATACAATAATGAAATTACGGTTGAAGCTTCTTTGTTGTCTCGAAGTATTAGATCTCCGAGACTTTCCACGAGAAGTTCAAAATTGTGGTCTAAATTTTGATTGCGATGATCAAATTCTACGTGAGTTGTTACCTCGCCCTCATCATAATTTTTCGATAATTTAGGTATGAAACAGCGGTTGATGCTGTCTAATAATTTGGTAATATATTTCATTTTTCTAATTCTTCTTTTTTTAATAAAAATACTTAAAAAATTTGTACTCGGCCGGAAAATATTAGTAGTATTTTTCTTTGCTTTTATTTTTCTGAATTTGCGGCATTGCGGTTGTGTTTTGATCTTGGTTTTGATCACAGAGCACAGACCAATCACAGAGTACATGGTTTTGAGTTTTTTGACTTTTGAACACAGAAGTCAGAACACTACCGTAGATAGAATAATAGGTAGATGGAAGTACTGTGTAACCGCGTATGAGATAGCGATAGCACGACGTAACGATGAATAAATAACACGACAATTATTATTACCATTGTTTAGTAGTCGATATATTTTGTATTAACCGATCAACAATATTTGCATTAAACGTTTTTTATGTGAAAACAAGTAAATAACTCATGAGAAATACAGTTACGCCACGAATTCTCAAAGTTTGTTTTGCAACTTCTTGTATGGAAGTTGCATGTATTCTTGAAAAAAACCAGTTCCACGATAATGGACAAAAAATAGGTTAGCTGCGTCTCTGTTTATCACATTAGTAACTTTATTTGTGCTCTCTTTTTAGTGCGAATGAGAAAGCAAACGTTACTGCATCTACCTTTATTACTCTATCTACGACAATCTTATGCGCCTACATAGTAGATAATCTATGGCGCCTACCTTTTGAAGAAATAATTTTTTTAAAACTGGTTTTACGGCTCTGGGTTCTAGCTTTATTGAGCCTTGAAGAAATATAAACGTCAATGTCAAACTCAGACTAGTTACCCCAAATCCCGAAATACCTATAGATATTTTGTAAATGGCTTACGGCACAGAGAACATTGAATACCTATAGGGGTAGCCACGGGGTAGCTTTACTGCTCTGAGTTTATGTTAAAAATACTGGCTACCCATTAAAAATGAAATAATTTTGTTTCTTTATAATATGTAATAACTAGTTATCGTAGATAGAATAATAGGTAGATGTAAGTACTGTGTAACCGCGTATGAAATAGCGATTGCACGACGGAACGATGAATAACACGACGATTATTACCATTGTTTAGTAGTCAATATTTGTATTAACCGATCAACAATATTTGTATTAAACGTTTTTTATGTGAAAACAAGTAAATAACTCATGAGAAATACAATTACGCCACGAATTCTTAAAGTTTGTTTTGCAACTTCTTGTATGTATTCTTGAAAAAAACCAGTTACACGATAAGGGACAAAAAATAGGTTAGCTGCGTCTCTGTTTATCACATTAGTAACTTTATCTGTGCTCTCTTTTTAGTGCGAATGAGAAAGCAAACGTTCCTGCATCTACCTACTCTATCTACGCTAGTTATCTAATTTTAGTATTTGTTGTTCAAGTACAGGATATAACTGAAACTATACACAAGTTTCCAGTTTCTAATATAAAGCTAATGTTTTTACGGCTCCGTAGTAAACAAGGAACATAGTTTCGCCATGTCCGTCCGTCCGTCCTTGGTTAGGTAATCACAGAGACTATTAGTGCTTAGTGCTAGAAATCTGTTATTTGGCATGGGTATAAATATTAATCACGCCGACAAAATGGTGAAATAAAATTTTGATAAATATTTTTTTAGGGTAAGCTCCCCTACATGTAAAGTGGGGATGAATTTTTTTTCTCGTCTACCCCATAATGTGGGGTATCGTTGAATAGGTCTTTTTAAAATACTGTGGGTAGGTGTAAGTGTAAGTAAGTGGTGAAATAAAATTTTGATAAATATTTTTTTTAGGGTAGGTAGGTGTTCTTACACTAACTTGGTGTCTTCACAAATGGATAGATAGACGGACACACTTTCGCCTTTATAATATTAGTAGTGTGATACAGCTTTTTCATGAATATACCTATAGGTACCTACTTATCAAAAATTTCGCGCTCGCTTCTCTTTTGTTTTATATTAGTTGATGCGTGCAAGGTACTTCGTCCGTAGGTATGAGTCTTTCTTAATCCTGTGGGAACTCTTTCATTTTCCAGAACAAAAAGCCTATGTTAGTTTTCGAGTGCAAACTATCTCTGAATAGTACCATATTTTGGTTAAGAAGTTTTATCTCACCCTTACTTCTCTCATTTAAAAGGCCCTTATATTTTAAAATTTTATTATGGCCGAAGTCGTTTTCCTTTCGTTTTAATTTTTTTTCTGTTCTGTTTTTTTAACAAAAATTGCGTTCGCTACACTCGCACCTCCCACCTCTATTACTGAATATCGATAATTCGATATCCACCAGCTAGTATTGATAGTCGATACAATGTTAAATTCGATACTGCAAGTGCAGTGTATCCATTCGAAATCTGTGGGCGAGGCGCTATTCATTATGAGTGACCTTGCGGACTGCGGTCTGCAAGTCAACAATAGGATCGAAGGAACGTAGATAGCATTAATTGTTGTATTTTTGTAACGAGAAAAATATTATATGGGCTGTGCTGTGCTGTGGGAAAGGGAAAAAAGTTTAGTACAATACGGCCACTTTTAAAAGTCGGAGGAATGTTCGTACCACGTTCGTACTAGGTACTAAACAAGTGGAAGGTGTCAACTGTCAACTTCGTCAGTCGTATTGTCAAGTATATTGTTCATTTTAGTTCTGGGCCCATGCCGCATATTACGGTAATCTTTGGGTTATTGAGCTCGGAACACAGAGTACTTTGTAATGCTCAGAATTTCTGAGTGTCCGGTTGTCCATCAATTAAATAATTTAAGTCCGCCAACAGTGCTTACGGTCGCATTTCGCGCTTCCCGCCAATTTTAAATCAAGATAAACAAAGAAAATCCAGTCATCTCACTACAACATTTGCTCATTAGTCGTAATTAAATTACAATGGAGACAACTGCGGTTCAAGTGAAAAATTGGTGATAATAGACTTTTGCTACCTAACTTTATGGTGTTTACAAGCTAATCGTAAATTTAAAATTGGTATATTTTTATGAAGGGATATTTGATATACCTACCTAATATTATTATGATGTCCCCCGTTAGGTTCGAAAAAAGTGCTGACTTTAGAGTTTCACTGTGCCCAAGTGTATCTATGAACAACCTTTGTGATAAAAAAATTGGTCCGTGATGAACGGAAGTCAAAATATCTTCCGTAAATGTGTTGTAACCTGATATTGAATGGAACTTTGGAATCACCCACGCAAATAATTGTCTGTTATTATTAACATAACTGTTACTGTTCTGTGATAATTTACCTATTTCACCTATGCCTAGTAAAAAGAAAATCAAGTCGCCTCAACAGCTATGGGAAAACATTTCTTCGATCTTTGTTACATTTGTTGAGAGAGTTTTTTTCTCTCTCGGAGTGATTGTCGCGAGGAATCCATGGAGAGTGATTGTGGCAACATGGGTGTTCGTTCTATTGTGTTGCGGTGGACTATTTACATTTTATATGGAAAAGAATCCTATGAATTTATGGGTTCCTCCAGATTCAGACTTTTATTATGACACTCATTGGTATATTGATAAGTTTGGGACTGGTTTTAGAATTCAGAAGGTACTGATAACAGCAGATAATGTCTTAGATCCATCCGTCTTTCGTTTAGTTAAAAATATTACCAATCATGTTAATGCACTCAGTATAGATTATCAAAATAAAACTTACTCCCTAAACGAATTATGTTTTAAAGTTCCTGTGGTTACAATAGCTGATTCTAATTGGAAACCTAGATCTGAAGACTCCTTAAAATCTAATATTAGTAATTCTGTACATAAACATGATACATATGATGTAGAATATTTAGATCCTTCCCTCTGGTTAGACGACGGGTTTTATTGCGTTTTGCTTAGCAGTTTTCAGTTAGCTTGCCTCCAGTATAACGTTCTAGATATTTGGAATAACAATGAAACAACAATTCATGACATTACAGAAAATCAAATTATCGATCAAATCAATACAGTCAAAGTAAACCCGATTACAGGTCATCCTGTAAACTACACGAATCTGTTAGGAGGAGTGGTGAAAGATGAAAATGGTGCCATAGTAGCAGCTAAATCACTTTTAGTGACTTGGTATATGTATGTAAACATGACACAAGTTGATCTCAATGAAGTTGGAAACTTAGTCGGGACTGAGGAGTGGGTCTCTGTTCCTTTAGCATTTTGGGAACAGGAGTTTTTAGACTACGTCCAAAATTTGAATTTCAATGAAACAAATGTCAAATTGTATTATGAAGCAGGAAGAAGTTTTGCAGATATAAGCGGTCAAGCGATGTTCCAAGAAATGGATAAGTTATCTGTTGGCATAATACTGATGTTTTTTTATGTTGTGTGTGCAGTTTCTCGATGTAACTGGCTAGAAATCAGATTAACTTTAGGTAGCATTGGGTTATTAAACGTTGGAATGGCCTATTTAACAGCAATTGGTTTGTGTTCTTTAGTCGGCATCTCGTTTGGCCCTGTTCATTCATCTTTACCATTTCTTTTAATGGGATTAGGAGTAGATGATATGTTTGTGATGAATGCGTGTTGGAAAATGGTCCAAGCTACAGATTCACACAAAAGCACTGCTGTCAAGGTTGGCCTAATGCTGAAGCATGCAGGGGTATCTATAGTGATCACTTCGTTTACAGACATTGTGGCATTATTAATTGGCGCTATCACAATATTGCCATCATTAAAGTCGTTTTGTATATATGCAGCTGTAGGAGTGTTCTTTATATTTTGTTATTCTGTTACGTTTTATGTAGCAGTTTTTACATTAGATCTTAAAAGAATTAAAGAACAAAGGAATGGCCTAATATTTTGTTACAAACATAAAACGGAAATAACTTTGTCAACTGAAACGACATTATTTCAGAAATTATTAGCCTATGTTTACAAGAATATTATATTAACAACTTCCGGTAAAGCAATAATCATTTTATTTACATTAATTATGACAGGTTTTAGTATTCATGCAATATTTAAATTAGAACAAAGATTTGACCCAAAGTGGTTCATCCCCGATGATACATATTATAAAGAATTTTTGAATATTCACGAGAAGTATTATCCTGATGAAGGTCAACCTGCAATGGTGTTTTTGGGCGATATGAATTACAATGCGGAGTTTATAAATTTATATGACATGATACAGGTCATAAGGAATGAGTCATATATAACTGAAGTCATAACCTGGGTAGAAGTTTTTCACGGTTACGTCTTAAAAAATTTTAAACGTGATTTATTAAACAAAACAGAAGCTATATCAGATGAACAGTTTAAAAAATACTTGTCAAGATTTTTGTTTAGCCCCGTTGGTGGGAGGTTTCAAATTAATTTTAAATTTACAGATAATCTTTCTTGCGGTAAAACTATTAGCGCCATTACAGCTTCATCAATATCGTTCAGGTTTATCAGGTTCGAAGGACCTGCGGTATATATTCCTGCAATGCATCGTATTAAAGATATCGTGAAGTCGGCTAATATAACGTCAGGGTCTGGTTATCGCAGTGTCTGGTCTAAAGTTTTTGGAAATTGGGTCACTGATGAAATTATTGCAATTGAAGTTGAACGAAATATAGAATTAGCTTTATTTTGTGTTATGGTTTGTACAATTGTACTAATAACGAATCTTCAAATGTGTTTGTGGATATTTATTTGCGTTTTGCTTACTATAGTTAATGTTCTAGGTTGGATGCAGAGATGGGGCATGACTGTCGACATTGTTTGCTGTATTGGTCTCGAACTTGCGATAGGTTTATGTGTAGATTACGCTGCGCACGTTGGTCATACTTTCTTAACTATCACTCAAGGCAGTCGTAATGAAAGAGCTTTCAAGACGGTCACTTCGATTGGTTCTGCTGTGTTGTTAGGTGGTGGATCTACGTTACTTTCGTTATCGCTTCTTAGTATGTCTAAAGCATACACATTCCAATCATTTTTCAAAATATTTTTACTTGTAATACTTTTTGGGCTCTTTAGCGGTTTGCTCTTTTTGCCCGTAGTTTTATCATTAATCGGACCGAAAGGGCACAGGAATCGTGATGAGAACGAATTAAAATCTCCAGAAGCTGTGGAGTTAAATAGAAAGGTTCACGATAAAGCGAAACAAATAGCTGAGGGATAATTTTAGAGTGATTTTTTTGTATAGAAAATGAGTAGGTACATAAACCTTGTGAAAATAAGTTTGAAGGCTAGTTATAATAAGATAACGAAAAGTACAAATAATTGGTTTCAATAGGCGCTTCTTATAAAATAGGTAAAATCAATAAGTATGTAAAAAACTCCTGAATATTTTTTAACTTACGTAATGTTAATGTAGTAATGTAATATATAATTTATTTAGTATAAGTATAGCTAGATAAAAGCAAAGAGTTGGTGCTAGCAAATTATTAATGTATGTACATTGAATTAATTACTCAATTTACTCGTAAATATATTGGAATTGATAATTATATAGGTAGATAGGTAAGTAATTTTTCATATCTGAGACGCGTTAATGTTTTATATAATAATGTTTACATGATGATTATTATTATATGTTGTCACTCTGATATTATTGTCTCAATAATAAAATATGTGCTAATTGGATTAAATTAATGAAAGCTATGATGTAATCCATATTATACCTAGTTACTTTTCTTATATTGTGTTATTTTTCTTTTGTTAGTGCTTTTTCCGCACAATACTAATGTTTTATACCAAAAATGTATCTCGGGTAGAAGACTGGTTTTTCATAGACCAGGGGAACTAGTTAAATAGTTTGAGGACATGAATATTTTATATATTTTTGTATTTTAACCTTGAATATTTTTGTACTACTAATTAGTTAAAATTTTTATCTTATTTTTTGTAATCATAAGAAATATAATATTATAACTAAAATATATTATTAAAAGGAGTCCCTTTAGGCAAGGTTCCGAAGATACTGGCAGCGTTCCCCCTTTGAATAGCTAGGCTAATTCTTTGTCCAAGGTATAGAGCTGCCAGCTCTTCGGTCTCCTGTGATGTCGACATAATCATAAGTATATCTAACTTTGTAAGATACATTGTTGTTACATATCTGCTCACTAAGTACATGAATGACATCAGATATATTTTTTAAATAAAATAAATTGATTTGATTGCAGAATTGTTTATTTTTTAATGTTAACTACTGCGTTGACTCGATTTGTTATCGTGCGGATTTGATAGCGAGGAATAACATATTGTCATTGTGCGTATTTGTTATTGTATTAATCTTCTTATCTAAATACGTACCTATATTACAAAATTAAAGTTTGTGTGTTCGTTAATTACCTATGCGTTCGTGCATCGTTCATTCGATTGAGTTGAAACTTAGAATTTACCTACAGTTGTTGTTAACACTTACGTGAAGGTTCTGGCATGACCACTATAAAGCATAATATAAAAGGTGAAGTGCAAGTTGCACTGCAACGCATAAGCTAGTTACCTACAAGTCAAATTGCTAAAATTATGTCAATCCATGTATCAATCAATTTAACGGGCAGTATCGCAGGCAGATAGGTACCTAGTTAAATCCAATCCACGTGTATAGTGCGTGCAAATAAAGTTGTCTAATTTGAATTCTGAACACGAGACGTATAACTGCGCATTGCAAACAAGTCGTAATTAAAAAAAATTAAACACACGACTGCTCTTTGTGTCACAGTGTTACACACGGGGGTGTGACTCAACGGGAATAACACCTCGAAAAACAAAAAAAATGAAAAAAAATCACATCTGAAAATGGCGCCATATATTGAATTTTGTCAAAAAAATTATACCCACAGTGACACTCGGGATGATGTTAGTAAGGATTCTTACAATTCCCCATACATCCTAATTAAATAACAACATGAACCCTGAAAACATTATATTATATCTACCCTTTTTTCGTGTGAAAAGTAAAAAAAAACAGATCCCAGCTGGGCTTGTGTAGTTTTAGCACACCGCTATGGTCAACTTCAGATTGGATTACTTGTTTTCTCACTTATCTTCATCATGATCAACCCATCGCGCCGGCTCACTACAGAGAACGTCACGTCGTTTTGAAAGTCGTCTACCACGCTGGCCATGTGCGGATTGGTAGACTTCACACACCTTTGAGAATAGTATGGAGAACTCTGAGGCATGCAGGTATCCTCACGATGTTTTTCGATGTTTAATACATAACTACATAATATGTCCAGTCCAGCTGTGGACTCCTATCGGTTGTTGATGATGATGATTCCCCTACACATAAAGGTTTTTTTTCTCGTCTTAATCATGGTGTGGGGTACCTATCGTTTATTGAGATTTCAGAAATATTGTGGGTGTGTGAAAACTAACATTTTTCGATTGCAAATTTTTGATATGTCATAGAGAATTACTTAAGTAGATGAAGTAGTTAGTTGTATAAGCTTGACCCTACGTAGGATTGCGATGAAGGCTCTCGGAAATGATGCTACCATATTACTCATAAATAATCACTTTAATCATTCTCTTAGTTTTACTATAATAACTGCTAACAACACTATTCTCACAGCTTGCACTTATAAACAACACAGGATCTCTCTCGAAAGTGTCCGCTAAAACCAACGAACCCTCTCGTCCAGCTTCCAACCGTCAGGGTGGGAGAAACCCAACCTCATTGGTCCCACCGCTCTGCGCCAACCGGCGTCAACCAATGACAAAATAGTATTTGAAAATTAGAATTGCCAACGTGACAATTAAGAATCTGATTGGTTTCCGCCGTTTTACGCCAACTAGCGTCAAAACTCCAGAATGACAACTGATAGTCTATTTAAAAATAAAGTTGCCAATGTAAAAATAAAAAATATAATGCAATTTTGAAGCTAATTAAATTAAGATCCTAACAGTTGTAAGATGTGTAGGTAAAACAGCTAGTATATTGTGAATGGCGACTACGGAACCCTACACCGCGCGTGGCCCGACACGCACTTTATCGGTTTTTATGTAAGTATAAAGGTTCGTACGCACCTGAGCGGCGCGGCGCGGCGCTTCAGTCCGACTGCAGAACGCGTCACCTCAGGCCGCTCGACGGTGCCTACCGCACTACAACTTCAGTACGCGGCACCTCGCGTCTTTTTGTTGTTTCGGATTGACTATGCTGCGTAGGCCCTATTGGCCGCTACAGCGTCACCGGGGGGGTACTTGCGCGTCACTTTTATACCCGTTCGCGTACGAGCAACAACGTCGCAAGATGAGCGACAGTGAAGAGGATTTGATTATTATTTCTTTGTTGTGCAGAAGAAGAACGAATTATCGAAGAGAAAAAACCGGCCAAGTGCGAATCAGGCTCGCGCAATGAGGGTTCCGTACTACAGTCGTATTTTTTCGACATTTTGCACGATAATTCAAAAAATATGATGCATAAAAATCAGTTTTTGAATGTACAGGTGAAGACCTTTCATATGATACCCCACTTGGTATAGTCACTCACTTCGAAAGTTGAAAATACTAATTATTAGTTCATGACCACAATTTAATTTTTTTTGTGTGATCTTACTCTAAATTCAAGGTTTTCAGATTTTTCCCCAAATGTCAGCTATAAGATCTACCTACCTGCCAAATTTCATGATTCTAGGTCAACGGGAAGTACCCTGTAGGTTTCTTGACACACAGACGGACAGACAGACAGACAGACAGACAGACAGACAGACAGACAACAAAGTGATCCTATAAGAGTTCCGTTTTTCCTTTTGAGGTACGGAACCCTAAAATAGGGGTTCGAGATTTGTGTAGTCCACGCGGACGACGTCGCGGGCATAAGCTAGTATAATATAAACACAAGTACAACAATAGGTAGGCATATTTCCGAAACTATTAATTCTACCTAGATGAAGTAGGTAGGTATAATATGTACATAATATATTATAGTTATTTAATCAGGATTATTTTTACCATTGATGTTTTCTCATAACGCTCGGAGAGACATTTATACATTTAGACACTGGGAAGGGGGGAAGCCGACATCCTAGGGGTTGGGACCTTTGAGGATATACTTCTAAGAGCATGAGGAACACGTCATGTGCCAAAAATTAAACCTACGTTATTTATTTTGAGGTCTATCTTGCCGATTCTTGCCTGTACTTTAAATACCTAACAAGATGCGCGTGTATCTTATTCGAGCGACGTACGCATACTGAAGCGCCGCGCCGCGCCGCTGGGTATGTCGCACTAGCGTCACTGCACTGCGCGTCGCTTCGCTGCGCTTCAAAATATTCTCTCCAGCCGTGCCGCGCGGCAACGCGCGGTGAAGCGCTGTGCAGCGCCGCTCTAGTGCGATATGCGCCATACAAAATGATAGAAATGATATTTTGAAGCTCTGTGCCGCGACGTGCAGCTCGCTGAAGCGCCGCGCCGCGCCGCTCAGGTGCGTACAAACCTTTATAAAACTGGCTATGCAAATTCTAGCGCGTGCTGCGTTCGACGCATCGTAAAATAATCTTCATCGAGATTTGGAATTTGTGTCATTGTGATATTGAATGCATGCTTCGATACTGGTGATAAGGCACATTGGTGAAGAGTAGGACTAGGGGCACATGATTAAACAACTCAATATGTTTAGTAGTAACCTACCTTGTTGAACAATGTACTTACTTATTTACTTACTATTTAAGTGTAAGACTAAGATCTTCTGAACATGAAAACTGAAAGTTAGTATAAGTCTGACTGAAGTTTCGAGCTGATGGTATATTTTTATTTCGGCGACTGATGTTAATGAGACATGGTTCCAGCGTAATAGCAATTTGCGGGATTATACCTACCTACTGATGTACTCGTAAACGAGACTTGTCACTCGTCCACGTGACACGTCTCCTTTGTCATACCTACCTATTATTGAAAGAATCCCAAATATTTTAGCCCAAGATAATTTATAGATAATAGTTATAATTTATAATAATATATAATAGTTTTTTATTTGAAATGTAATGGGTAGGTACAATCCGTCTCATAGTGATAGAAACAAGTCACCCACAGAAACTATTTTGTCTGAAAATTGATTTTGTTGCTCGGCAAAGTTTTTTAATTTTACTTACCTACATAATATAGTACATATATTATGTATATGTATGTATATTCTTTATTGTACCTACCACGAAACAAATGACAGTTTTAAAAAAAAGGGTACCTACCTACATACATACCTAGGTACCTATTAGGTACCTACACGAAACACTGCAAGAAAAAAAGGAACTTGACTAGTTTTATTCTAACAGCTGTCGATTTACGAGTTAACGACCTCTGATCACACGAGTAGATATCCCTACTCTGATCTCGTACCTATACATAATAATTACCTATTTATATCTTATCAAAGGAGCCGAGCGTATTTAATTAACCGTTCTTGTGCCTATTTGTGTAGGTACCTACCTACTTAGATTTATTTTAGGTAGGTAGCTATTTAATGGTGCTAATTCATTTAGACAAATCTGTAAACTATAAGTCGAAAACATCGACCTCTATGTACTTATACCACTACCCATAATATTATAAATGCGAAAGTGTGTTTGTTTGTCTCTCAATCAATCCATTAAATTATTAAAACAATAGTGGCCAGTGGGTGGATGAGCAGGGCCATCTTTAACCTATTGGAGGCCCTGGGCACATTAGAATAATTGGGCCTCTAGGCTCTATGATCTATGACCATGACAGAGTAGTGGGTCGGGGGTATCGATGGTCGGGGGTAAACAAGAAGGATCGAATATAAGATCAGTCTTGACTATAGTTAACTATCTCTATAATCCTCTGTTTGAGTGGGCCTTTTTCACCTTTGATTTTTTGATCGAAATAAATATGTTTTTCGGTAATAAAATATCGGTCGGTCGGTTATAGTTTGGTGATCTAGCAGGGACTAGTGAGCCCCTATCTATCGTGGGCCCTGAGCACGTGCCCAGAGTGCCTAGTGGGAAAGATGGGCCTGTGGATGAGGAAGGTTGTAGGCAAGCGTGCTCCATCAGGCAGCATCATCATCACTTGCCAGCTGGTTTGATTGCAGCCAAGCGCAGAGGGCTAACTAGTCTATTGATTAAAAACCGGCCAAGTGCGAGTCAGGCTCGAGCAACGAGGGTTCCGTACTACAGTCGTATTTTTTTAACATTTTGCACGATAATTCAAAAACTATGTTGGATAAAAATAAATAAAAAATTGTTTTAGAATGCACAGGTGAAGCCCTTTTATAATATGATACCCCACTTGATACAGTTATCTTACTTTGAAATATGAAAATACTAATTATTAGTTCATGACCACAATTTAATTTTTTTTTGTGTGATAGGTATAACCACAAATTCACGGTTTTCAGATTTACCCCTAATACCAGCTATAAGACCCACCTACCTACCAAATTTCATGATTCTAGGTCAACGGGAAGTACCCTGTAGGATTCTTGACAGACAGACGGACAGACAGACAGACAACAAAGTGATCCTATAAGGGTCCCGTTTTTCCTTTTATTTATTTTATTTTTATTGAAAAGGTTCGCTAGCGATTTTTACAAAAATGATCTTAAATTACATAAAGTTAAATTACATGACGTTGTTTGTAAAATCATTTGAAAGCAAACACTACATGCACATTCACACAATTTACATATGCAAACAATTATTAATCATATAAGTAAAATAATACAAAAAGTAGCTAAAACTTTCCGAAATAGTGAAAACACAAAAAACAAAAATTATTCAAGGTGCAATGGTAATTAAATAAATCTAAAACTATAGTAAAGTTAAGTTAACCTAGGAGTAAGAATAGTTAAAAAAGAATGTTTAGAAAAGTGATAGATATTTCTGCGAATAAGTAGGTACACAGAGAACGTTTCTTAACACAATTAGTTTGATTGTCTAATTAAGTTACTTATAACTAGTTTTCGAAACGTGCCAGGTGGATTTATGTTGATATCAAGTGACTGACTGAATTTATTACATAATTTACATAATCGAGGGATGATGGAGTTGGCGCCAAAGACAGTTCGGGTGCGTGGAGGTACAAAAGGAGTAATAGCGTGACGGGGATATCTCTTTGGTGCTGTGAAATTGATTTTATTTAGTAAGCTGGGGCAATCTAAGTTGTTTCTCAGTAATTTGTATAAAAACATTAGATCTAGCAAATCTCTTCTTTGTTCTAGTGTCATCATTTTAAAATAGGTTAGTCTTTTTTTATAAGAAATTACTGTTTTGTAGATCTTCGCTGAGTATGATAGGTGCCACATAAATCTTTTCTGGATACGCTCTAGCCTTAAATAGTGAGTTGCATAATGTGGACGCCAAACGATACTACAATACTCTAGTTGACTGCGGACAAGGCTATTGTAAAGTGTGATTTTCGTCTTAGATTCTTTAAAAGTTCGACCTTGTCGCATAATAAATCCCAACAATTTTGAAGCTTTGTTTATTACATTTTCTATGTGGTTAAGATAGGTTAGTTTTCTATCTAACGTAACACTCAAGTCTCGTATTAGCTCTACTTCCTTCAGACTATTGCCATTCAAATTGTATTGTGTTGGTAAGATATTGATCTTTCGAGTAAATTTAATATGAAGACATTTATTAGTATTAAGTTGCATGCCATTAGATTCACACCAGGTTGTTAATCTATTTAGATCGTTCTGTAGTAGAGTTGAATCATCCGGCGAATATATTATTCTCATAAATTTTAGATCATCTGCATATAAGTACGGTGTAGAATTTTCAAAGCAAAATATAATGTCGTTAATATATATATTGAACAGAATGGGCCCAAGATGCGACCCCTGAGGAATACCTGACGTAATCATACTTATTGAAGAGCTAAAACCATTTACTACTACATAAAAAGAACGGTCATGCAAGTACGATGTAAGCCACTGCAACACTGGACCAGAAAACCCATAAAACGATAATTTTTCGACTAGAATACCGTGAGGCACTTTATCGAATGCCTTCTTGAAGTCAGTATAGATGGTATCAACCTGTTTCTGCGAATCAATAGCATTGGATAAGGCGGTTGTGAAACTAACCAGGTTAGTGGCAGTGGACCTACCTGGAAGAAATCCATGTTGATGTTCGGAAACGAAGCGCTTGAAGTGAATTTGAATCAATGGACATACTAACGATTCAAAGACTTTGGCGAAAACGGAGAGGATCGATATGGGCCTATAGTTGCGAATATCCTTCTCATCGTCACTTTTGTATATCGGGACAACTTTTGCTCGTTTCCAAAGAGATGGAAAAGTGCCAGAGCATAAAGAGGCTTTAAAAATTAGATACAAAGGCAAGGTTAAACAAATAGCGCATCGTTTTAGAAATGCCGGTGGTAAGTTGTCAGGTCCCGCACCTTTCGCAACATTTAGGCCTTTAAGCTTTTTAAGAATATCAATCTGACTTATTTCTATAGTAGCAAAGTTCTCGCTATTACCTAAGTTGAGGATTTTTCGTAAATGAGAGGAAGAATCTAAGTTACAGTAGCTCTCAGCGCCATCGTAAACCGAGGCAAAATGTTTTGAGAACATATTACAGATCTCAGCTCCACTAGTAGATGACAAAACCCCATTATTCATAGCAGCTGGATAAGGGTTAGTATTTTTCCGTTTGCTCTTCAAGAACGTCCAAAAGGCTTTCGGATTTTTCTGAATTTGCTTCTCCAAGTCATCGTTATACTTTTGAGGTACGGAACCCTAAAAAAAGATATATAAGATCAAATTTTAAATAAATTAAGTATGTCTACAAAATTATAAAAGTGATACAAAAGTAAAGAAGTGATAATTAATTACTTAATCAATCATCTGATAAAACTGCGACGTATTAGGTAGGTACACAAAATCACCTGACCTTGTAGGTATGGCGATGTTGACCTACCTTAATATACCTATATCTATAATAGCATTTTCTTTAGGATTTAATAAAAAACTAGCGACCCGCCCCGGCTTCGCATGGGTAAAATGTAGATACTAATAACTAATGGTGGTGTCAGTGAGGAGTGATTAGTTAATAATCCATACTTCCATACTAATATATTAAATGCGACAGTGTGTCTGTCTGTCTGCTGGCTTTTCACGGCCCATCTGTTCAACCGATTTTGATGAAATTTGGTACAATGTTACCTTTCATCCCAGGAAAGGATGTTACATATTTTCATACTCTACTTTGTATCCCGGAGAAATAACATGTTCCCATAGGAACGCGGAAAATTCAAAAGCATGATATTATCGTTCAACCAATTTCAACGGGATTTGGTATAAAGTTAGCTTAGGTACCTACATCCCGAGAACGGACATAGACTACTTTTATCCCGGAAAAATAACATTTTCCCACGGGAAAACGATAAATTTAAAAAGCGAAGCGATTTCGGTTTAAAGAATAAGTAACTAAGTAAGTTGTCTACCTACTCTTTAATATTAAATCCAATTACTCAACTATAATTATTAAATAGGTATCAATAATTTTAACGTAGATCAAAAATGCAACGAAAATAGCACCTTTTAATTTTATTATGGCCTGGGCTGGGATTGATGCCACTGTGTTGATGCCATTAAAAATTTCTAGCTTCATAATTATAATGTTTTATATCGACTTAGATATAGCCTATAGCTACCTATATTCGTAGTAGGTATCCAATAAAATATTGATTATGCAATAGGTAGGTACAATTTCCTAATCATATTTAAATAACCTGCTTTGTTTATCGGAGGTTTATTTACCTAAGGCCATCAGGCCACAGACGGGAGAATCGCTATATCTATATTATCAGCAGCCATATTCCTCATTTCGTTTTCGACCTTGCTTTTTCTCTATTATTGATAGGCAATAAAGAGTTGAGTGCTAGCTCCTAAAGAGGAGCAGCCACTACAAAACAATAACCTATACCTACCCTATTTGCCTCCTCAGGACCTCAGTCCTCGGACTGATCGCAAATCACAAAATAAAAAATAAAAAATTATCATCATTTTTATTTTAACAACTAGCTTAACGTCTAACGTCATAATAGCTATCTGCATGCCAAATTTCAGCCCGAGCCGTCCAGTAGTTTAAGCTGTGCGTTGATAGATCAGTCAGTCAGTCAGTCACCTTTTCCTTTTATATATTTAGATATGTTTGAACAGACATAGCTCCAAAACGCAACCAAATCTTAGATCAGCCTTTACGGGGTTTATGTAAAAGCTTCGCCCGCGTGGCCTACAGGAAACAAATGGCATTTTTTTTTCAGAAACAAACATTATAACATCAGGACACGCACTCTGAACAGCACCGAATAACACATATAACCTTCCAACCCCCATTTCACTCCTTTAGGGGGGGCGGGGGGGTTATTTTCTCATAGTTAGCTGACATCTAACCTCAAGAAAAAACTTCGAGTCAATTATAATATCAATAATTAAAACTTTCCCATAAAAACTTACATCCCCTATTTTACCACCCTTATGGGCGAATTTTCCTAAAATCCTGGAACACGTATTTCTTCATTTGTAATCGAAAACCCAAATACCAATTTTCATGCAAAAAACTTGAAAACTGACCGACTTTCATACATACTTCCATCCCCCATTTAACCCACATAGGAGTGGAATTTCGAAAAATCCTTTCTTAGTGGATACCTACTCTGTACAAAGAATAGACCCTCCGAATTTCATGTCTTTAAGACCAGCGGTTTAGGCTGTGCGTTGATATCTATGTCAGTCAGTCAGTCAGTCAGTCAGTCAGTCAGGACTTTGAATTTTTTATATATATAGATAGATTATAGATTATTTAAAACTAATAATCTAAATACCAATTTTCACGTCCCTAACTTCAAAAACATAGGACTTTCATATAACCTTCTAACCCCCATTTCATCCCTTTAGGGGGGTGTTTCTCATAGTCATTTCTTAGCTGACACCTAACCTCAAGAAAAAACATATTTTCCAAATATCAAGTTAATAATATTAATAATTAAAACTTTCCCATACACTCTTACATCCCCTATTTTACCACCCTTATGGCAAATTTTCCAAAAATTCTAAAACACGTATTTCTTCATTTGTAACCGAAAACCCAAATACCAATTTTCATGCAAATAGCTTGAAAAATTACCGACTTTCATACAAACTTCCATCCCCCATTTAACCCACTTAGGGGTGGAATTTCGAAAAATCCTTTCTTAGTGGATACCTACTCTGTACAAAGAATAGACCCTCCAAATTTCATGTCTTTAGGACCAACGGTTTAGGCTGTGCGTTGATTTCACATACAAACTTACATCCCCTATTTTACCACCCTTATGGGCAAATTTTCCAAAAAGTCTAAAACACGTATTTCTTCATTTGTAACCGAAAACCCAAATACCAATTTTTATGCAAATAGCTTGAAAAATTACCGACTTTCATACAAACTTCCATCCACCATTTAACCCACTTAGGGGTGGAATTTCGAAAAATCCTTTCTTAGTGGATACCTAATCTGTACAAAGAATAGACCCTCCAAATTTCATGTCTTTAGGACCAACGGTTTAAGGCTGTGCGTTGATTTCACATACAAACTTACATCCCCTATTTTACCACCATTATGGGCAAATTTTCCAAAAAACCTGAAACACATACTTCTTCATTTGTGACCTAAAACCCAAATACCAATTTTCATGCAAATAACTTGAAAAATAACCGACTTTCATACAAACTTCCATCCCCCATTTAACCCACTTTGGGGTGGAATTTCAAAAAATCCTTTCTTAGTGGATACCTACTCTGTACAAAGAGTAGACCCTCCGAATTTCATGTCTTTAAGACAAGCGGTTTAGGCTGTGCGTTGATATCTATGTCAGTCAGTCAGTCAGTCAGTCAGTCAGTCAGGACTTTGAATTTTTATATATATATAGATAGATTATAGATTATTTAAAACTAATAATCTAAATACCAATTTTCACGTCCCTAACTTCAAAAACATAGGACTTTCATATAACCTTCTAACCCCCATTTCATCCCTTTAGGGGGGTGTTTCTCATAGTCGTTTCTTAGCTGACACCTAACCTCAAGAAAAAACCTATTTTCCAAATATCAAGTTAATAATATTAATAATTAAAACTTTCCCATACAATCTTACATCCCCTATTTTACCACCCTTATGGGCAAATTTTCCAAAAATTCTTAAACACGTATTTCTTCATTTGTAACCGAAAACCCAAATACCAATTTTCATGCAAATAGCTTGAAAAATTACCGACTTTCATACAAACTTCCATCCCCCATTTAACCCACTTAGGGGTGAAATTTCGAAAAATCCTTTCTTAGTGGATACCTACTCTGTACACAGAATAGACCCTCCAAATTTCATGTCTTTAGGACCAACGGTTTAGGCTGTGCGTTGATTTCACATACAAACTTACATCCCCTATTTTACCACCCTTATGGGCGAATTTTCCAAAAAACCTGAAACACGTATTTCTTCATTTGTGACCTTAAACCCAAATACCAATTTTCATGCAAATAACTTGAAAAATGACCGACTTTCATACAAACTTCCATCCCCCATTTAACCTACTTCGGGGTGGAATTTCGAAAAATCCTTTCTTAGTGGATACCTACTCTGTACAAAGAATAGACCCTCCAAATTTCATGTCTTTAGGACCAGCGGTTTAGGCTGTGCGTTGATATCTATGACAGTCAGTCAGGACTTTGAATTTTATATATTTAGATAACTAGAGCTTACTTATTACACCATCAACAGCCATATCCTTTCAAGTCTATTTTTGAGCTCCATATAAGCAGATTTTTGAATCAGCATTACTCCATAACACAACCAAATTTTTGGTAAGTTTTTACATCATTTGCATGTGTAAGGCTAGACGTAGCTGTCATTCTACCGCAGTCAAGCTAATGTATTGGGACATGGATAATATCACAGAATGTAGGTAGGTATCGTGATTTCGTCCAAGGAAGCCTGTAGAAATGGTAGATATGATAATGGTGACACATTATCATTAATCAATGTAAATACCGACTTTACTTAAAGGATTTTAAGTTTTGACGAAATTAAACAACAGTTTTTATAAAAAATTTGTTTTATTAAAAAAATATAATAAGTATAAAGTAAAGGTATAACTTCATCATGCCTTGCGGCTTGCCTTAAGGTATTTAATTACTAAGTATATACATTTTATAATTATTGTGATTATCTATATAAATAAAAGGAAAAGGTGACTGACTGATTGACTGACTGCTCTATCAACATACAGCTCAAACCACTGGACGGATCGGGCTGAAATTTGGCATGCAGATAGGTATGTCATAATGACGTAGACATCCGCTAAGAAAGGATTATCGAAAACTTAACGCCTGAGGGGGTAATATAGGGGTTTGAAATTTGTGTATTCCACGCGGACGAAGTCGCGAGCATAAGTAAGACTGCAATTTTTGTAGGTGTTTAAGTAGAAGGTAATATGTAAGTGATTTTTCCATCCGTGGTATACCTAGTGATGTGAACACGATTGTGTATGATTATTGATATAGTATAATAATATCCTGAAAATTTCAGCTTTCTAGCGTCATCCAGACCAAAGCTATGACTGCTCGAAAATACGACGAAACGCTTCGAGAAAAGGTACGTATCCGTCCTTTAGTTTGGCTCGTCTTGGCGGGGGCACTACCGTGCCCCCTGATTAGAGGATTATTATATAGTTATAGGGATTAGATAATATGTACTGATTTTTGGGTTCCTTAAATAAAGAAAATATTTTATGGACTTTGATTAGGTACTTGATGACTCCGTTCAGCTATTGATTAATTACTTTATTGGTAAGAATAGGAAACAGGACCTGTTAAAGTTTATTTTGTATCTGGGTATACCTAAGTGTATTGATTATATTATTATTGTACTACTTATATTGGTTAGTTAGATTACCAAGCTTTTAGTACTACCACCTTCCACTGTGCAATTTTTCAATTGATAAGGTTGTGAAGACGATCGCTATTTTAGTGATTACACCGTATTATTGTAGGTGTACCTAGACTCAGCTGAGATCTATAGAGCGCACTTTGACTTTGATCAGACTTAAGATTGAGTTAAAACGAGACAGATTTATGTGAGAGATAATATAGTCTCTGTGTCGTTTTAACTCTGTCTTAAGTCTAAGCTAACCTAGACCGCGACCTAGTCGAAAGCTAAGTCAGAGTGCGCTCTATAAATCTCACCCCTAGTGGCATTGCTTTGCTCGTTCAATTTATTATTATAATTCAGAAATTACAAATGATAGACGCTAACCAAAATGGTGCAATCATTGCCATATATTATCCGACTAATTAGAAAGAGGCCTAAAATTTAAAAAATATTGAACTGCTGCCGCTCTCATGTTCGATATATCTATCGATAACACTTTACGTGCGCATACTATCTAAAAATAACAAAATAGGTACCTAAACGTTTAGAAAACTTAGAGGTCTCTGTATCAGGCTATGCAGATATCTGCTTGAAGTAATTATCCGATAACTGTAGGTATGTCATTGACTGTATGATATGTAACTAATCATACACTTACGATTAGGTATTATTGATACTGTAAATCTATCTGTGCAACTTCCTTGATAGATTCCACAGGGCTACAGTTCAAAATATGAAATCACGTGCAAGTGTCAGAGCTAATTTCTTCATTTTATTGCTTATCGTCTTACCATAAAAAATGAAACAAGTCGATGACTAAATTGACCTTTTTATAATTTTTGTATGGGAAACCTGTTACGTTTAAAATAAGCGTTCAACGCTCGTTTAAGTTTTTTGTGGTAAGAAGGCATCGGGAAGGCCGCTAAAATCTAGGTGTGACGCGGACCCAAAACTCTGGCAACGTGGTGATGATTCCCTGTATTCTTTTCATGGGCTGCTTCAATGGCTTGCCGTCTGCCGTGGAGACGCTGAACGCTTGCATGAACGCGGCGAACACTTGAAACATCGACTGCCGGGCGAAAGTTTCTCCTGCGCAGAGCCTCTTTCCTGTGGAATTGTAAAATATTTGATCTAAGGTATTATAGCAAAGTTGTCGATGCGATTTTTAATTATTTCGATTCGCTTCGATATTGTGGCAATCGAAGCGAATCGAAGCAAAAAAGACGCACCATCTTTTCATCGTTTTTGTGGAGGTAGAAGTCAACATGCTTTGTAGGTATAGATTGTCATATCGTCAGGTTACCGAATAATGAGGTCGCTTCGATTCGCTTCGACTGAAGTTTTTTAGTGAAAAGCTCAAACTTTAAAGCCCAAGCTTAATAATATGGTTCTCTATGGTAAACTATTCATAAACCTGAACCCAAAGGGGCTATAATTACTTAAGATCTTTCACGTGAGACCTTGGGAAGGCCTGAAAAGTCAAAGAGCATCTAAGGAGTTAAGAACTTAGAAGGGTTTAGTTGTTTAGGAAACTTGAAATTGGTAGTACCATGTGACTTGAACCGCGAAGCTCGAAATCTGATTCTCGATCTTTCTCACTAAACAGGATTAGCTGGTCTGGTGCGAGGTGCGAGGTATTGGTACCGCGGTTCCTTACCTCCTCTGGCGAGCGGTATGATGAATAGATGGCCGTTTGCCTTGGTGAGCACCACTTACTTACCGGCCCAGTTCGTTACATAGCGATAATATGTATAATAATTATCAAAACATGTGTCATACGTTATTATTGCGGTTGCAACTTAAAACGAATACAACGATCGAATTTAAAGCTAGTTCTAATTATTTACTACGGAATAGTCTCGTTGAGGCTCAAAATCTGTGTCTGGAAATATGGAGTGCAGTAGTGGTTGTGGACGTCCTCTGACAGAACAGTACCTTATGAAGTGCTATTACTGTAAATCAGGCTATCACTGTGAGTGTCTGAATATTAACCCACAACAATATACGACGCTAACTAAGGACTATTTGGCCTCCTGGAAATGTCCCTCCTGCAGCAACGTTTCTCGCAGACACAAAGGAAGCCGTGATAACACTCCGGTACGTAATTCAGTTATTCCGCCTGCTGAGGAAACGAACACGTCATCCAAACTCATCGAACGACAGATGACTCGTCCCGAATTTGACTTGCGTAGCTTTACAAATGATCTCCAGAATATGCTACAAATATGGCGCAAAGAAATTGACGACAGCTTAAATAGAATCAGTGGCGATATCAAAAGTGCTTTATCTGAAGTACAGCTTGAAATGCAATCACTACGGACCGAGCAAGCTAACTTGAAGAGTAGTCTGGCCAGTGTAACTAAGGACATCGCCGAACTGCAATCATCGGCCCAATTTCAATCAGAGCAGCATGTTCATATTGAAAAAAAGGTACGTGACCTTGAAGAATTTAAGAAGGACGCGCTAGGAACAGGTAATCTCGTTTCTTCCCTGGAACATAAAATCGACTCCCTAGAACAACAGGCGAGGCAATGCAATATTGAGATTTGTAACGTACCTGACAAACGGAATGAAAATCTACTTTCAATCCTAGATGCTATAGGCTCGGCTATTAACTACCCAATCTCGAACAAAGATGTAATCTCGATTCATCGAGTCCCACATGCAAATCAACAAAACAATCGCCAGCCTAAAAACATAATTGTCAAATTTACCACTAGGATTCTGCGTGACAACATTCTGAGTGCTTTCCGAAAGGCTCGCGGAGTACGTAGCGAGCAGATAGGTATTCAAGGTCAGTCGCAAATTATCTATATGAATGAGCATCTTACTCTTAAGAACAAACGACTTTTTCGCGAGTGCCGTGAGGAGGCTAAAAGGCTCAAATATAAGTACGTGTGGGTCAAAAATGCAACTATCCTCGTCCGGGAAAATGATACCTCGCCAACATTTGCTATCCGATCCACTGGAGATTTTACTAAATTCAAAAGTCGAGGCGCTGACAGAATGGAAACCTAGTTATTATCGAATAAACAACATAGACATTTTTTGTGCACTTCGTCTCGATCATCATGCGATTACAGACCTTAATTACTATGCAATAAGGTTTACCTATTACTGGTTTTGTATGCATTGTAGGCGTAAATTTGAAAACATACCTACCTTACTGCAATTATTATCGATTGTCGCCAGTAAACATACTTATTACCTTGTATTTAAACTTTATTGCTGGTATAGCGTTTTTTGTATGACAACGTTAGTAAAAACATGTTCATTTTCTTATTTTTTAGCTAATATAATGTATTCTAATCTCATTCTCCGTAAAATAAACCATACTATTTGTAAATGTTATATTTATGTTACTTATAATTATAAAATATCAACTGTTAATAAACAATTGCATTGTAGTTACCATGAAATTATTCTTAATATGCGTGTCACTTGGTGTCTAAAAATAATAAAATTGTTTAGTAAGTTAATGCGATTCAAAAGTCTAGTTATTTTTATTTTATTAGCATACAGTAGGTAGTTTTAATGGATAAAGTTCTTTCAGTGTATTATCAGAACTGTCGTGGATTACGGACTAAGCTCCACACGCTTTATATGAATATACTTATGTATGACTACGATTTAATACTCCTGACTGAAACATGGCTAACTGATGACATATTTGACAATGAACTCATTGACTCGAGATATCACGTATACCGTTGTGATAGGAACCGAAAGGCGACAGGGCGGCGGGATGGCGGTGGAGTTATGATCGCGGTGCGTCGCTCGCTGGCTGCCACGCTTCTTACGCTGCCAATATCACAGTCGGCCGCTATGCTTGCTGTGCCACCAATAGGCTACTTGACAATTTTTTTAAGTTGGTCTTAAATGGTTAACCACAGGGTTATACTGTTGTTTACAAATGCATGACGTCAGAGCACAGATAATCTATCGGCCAAACATGGCCGACAGTGTTTTCACCTGTCTAAGAAAAATATTTTTTTAAATTAAAGTTTTACGGTTTTTAGGGCGCAAAAAAATATAGTGTTAATTTTTTTGATATAACAGGACAAATATTAACCATTTAAGACCAACTTAAAAAAATTGTCAAGTAGCCTATTATTGATTATTTGCTAGTCGAGTTACTCACTACAGCTGGCCGCCACATATTTGGTGTAACATATATTCCACCGAATCAGACCCATGATGTATACCTATCTTATTTTAATTACTTACAAGAAATTTTGCTGCTTAGCAATAATATACACCTTGCTGGCGACTATAACATGCCGACAATAAATTGGATTCGACACGGCGCGCATATGGAACCGCATTTAACTAATAGTAATTGTTTAACTAGTCAATATCTTTGTCAATTCATGACTACATTGAATCTATCACAATATAATTGTTTTGAAAATTATAATAATCATATTTTAGATCTATTTCTATCCAGTAACAATGATTGTAATGTATCAAAAGCACTTACTGCCTTGGTGCCACCTGATGGTCATCATCCACCTTTCTATGCACTATTGCCCTTTGCTAATAGACCACATATTCCTTTAAATACACATACATACTTCTGTTTTAAACAAGCTGAGTACTCAATTATTAATGAAGAGATACTTAACACCAACTGGGAAATACATTTTAAAAACAAATCTGCTGATCAAGCAGTCAGTTTATTCTATGAAATAATCTATGGATTCATACGTAAGTATATCCCATCTAAAATTATAAAGGCAAAGAGCTTCCCAGTATGGTTTAATTCATCCTTAATACATATATTTAAAGATAAAAAAAGGGCTTGGATGAAATGGAAAAAATATAATAATGTGTCAGACTATGAGGTGTTCTGTATACTTAGACTTCGTTTTAAAAAAGAATCAAAACGTCGTTACAGTGAATACATGAACATAGTAGAAGATAGTATTAAAGTCAATACACGCTATTTTTGGACATACTTTTCTAATGTAAAAAACAATTCCCGCATACCTTATAATGTATTTTATAAAAATAATATAGCTAATAACCCGATCGATGCATGTAATTTATTTTCTGACTTTTTTTACTCGGTTTTTGTTCCATCTACTCTTACGAATGACTTCGACATAGATAATATTGAATGCACTGGTAAAGATGAAATAGTATGTGACATTATCAGTCAAACTGTTATCACGGCTGAAAATGTAATGAAGGCTCTAAACAAGTTGGATGTAACGAAGGGATCTGGGTTGGATGATATACCTCCAATATTTTTCAAAGCCACTGCTACTACAATTTACAAGCCACTGCATATCTTATTCAGTATGTGTCTTAAGCAAGGCATATTTCCAGAAAAATGGAAAATGGCTCGCATAGTACCTGTACATAAAGGCGGATCCAAAAAGAATGTAGAAAATTACCGACCCATCTCTATCTTGCCTGTACTTTCAAAGCTCTTTGAGCGGCTTGTACACGATTCCATTTATCCATTGCTACATAATATTATAATTCCACAACAACATGGATTCGTGCAGAAACGCTCAACAGTAACCAATCTTCTTGTTTTTGCTTCACAGTTATTTGAAAATTTAGATAACAATAGGCAAACAGACTGCATTTATACAGACTTTCAAAAAGCTTTTGATAGAGTAGATCATAAACGCTTATTAGAAAAATTAGCTTATAACGGTATACGTGGTGATCTTTGGCGATGGTTTAAATCGTACATATCAAATCGTACTCAAAGAGTTATTATCAGTGGCCATCAATCAAAATTGGTTATGATTACTTCTGGAGTTCCACAAGGGTCAATTCTTGGACCTCTTTTATTTATTATATTCATAAACGATATTCATAAATGCTTTAAGCATAGTAATTTTCTACTATATGCAGATGATCTTAAAATATTTAAAACAATTGAATTACGAGATAATCATGACCATCTTCAGGCTGATTTAAATAGATTTACTAAATATTGTACAGAAAATAAACTTAATCTTAGCCTAAATAAATGTAAGCATATTACTTTTACTAAAAAGAGATCCGCTAGCGACTATACATATTCGCTCTGTGGAGAAAGTCTAGAGAAGGTTAGTAATATTAAAGATCTAGGAATAATATTGGATAGTAAGTTACACTTAGACACGCATATACAAACCATTGTAAATAAAGCTTTTAAAATGTATGGATTTATAATGCGGACCGGTACTAATTTCAGGAGAGTTGATACATATCTACATTTGTATAAATCACTGGTTCGCTCACAACTTGAATATGCTGTTTGTATCTGGAATCCCTATTATAATAAATATGTTAAGAGATTAGAAAATGTACAGAGAAAATTTCTACGGAGGATGCATTATAAATGTACGAGAAGCTACCTTCCTTATGACCAGCTTCTTGAAAAATACAATATACTTGACTTGCAGTCGAGGCGCAAACAACTTGAAGCTATGCTATTGTATGATCTGTGTCATAATAAATATGATTGTATTCCTTTGACTCGTAAACTTTGTTATAGAATTCCTGCCAGAAGTCATGTACGCAGCACTCTAACACACAAACTTTTTGCTACTTCAAGATGCCGTACAAATTCTGGTGAGAGATCACCACTATACAGAATGACACAGTCATACAATGCATGCTTCGGAAATATTGACATTTTTTCCTCTCGAGTGGGCTCTTTCAAGAAGCTGGTCATGAATTATCTTAGGAATAATATTGCTATATTACACTAAGCCTGTAGGATAATTAGAATTTAGATAGATGGTATGGTACTAATATATTCTTTATTTATATTTTATACTACATTTATATATTTTTACACATGTAAGTATATTAATTAATAATAATAATTATGTGGTTGACGTAGTGGGTAGCACGTATATTATTACTAAGTTATTTTATTACTGTTTTTTATCCAAGCACTGCGTGCTACTGTTTGTTGATCCGAATAAATAAAAAAATAAAAAAAATAAAAAAAACCAAGGTGGAACAGCCATTTTAACAGGTTTTTTTTACAGTAAGAAATAAAATTATTAAGTAATTATACTTATATTTTTTGTAGGAAGGATAGGTAGGTACCTATCTATTAATTTTGGTACCTATTAGTGGGTTTTGCAAGGATATTAAACTAACTATTTTATTCTTATTTTAAATTTTAACCTCTTTGGATTTTTGAGGCGGGCTAACTTGGAAGGGGTATGGCAGTTTCATTAACTTATTCAGTAACATTTTTTTTTTTTTTTTTTTATTCATTATAGGTAGGTATACGCTTGACCACAATCACACCTGATGGGAAGTGATGATGTGGCCTAAGATGGGACGCGTTTACCTAGAAGATGCCTATTCACTCTTGTAACATTTATTTTTCAGTAGGTAACTTTATAACGCAGCTTTATAGTATTACGATCTATGCAATATTTGTTTAATGTTTTTCGCAACCATTAGGTATTCGGTATGTATCCTCATTTATGACTGAATTATCCGCTCGGCAACATTGTAAATAAATAATTGATCGTTATCGCATAAAAAAACCTACGGTAAATGTTTCGAATTCATTTTTGCAACATCACAGTTGAATGAACGACCTGGGAAGGACAACGACTGCCCTTCTGCCAATACAATACCTACAGAGTAAAGTTTTAGAATTACTACTTAAATTTTTTTTTAAAGCCCGACTTGTATTGTCACTGCATGGAGACGGTAAATAAAGGTAAAGATACTGATCAACGACCACTATGCAGTTGGCACTACGAAGAATTAAATTATTCCTTGAGTATCCCAGGGGTACTGCACTAAGGAAGAAATTTAAGAAGTTCCAACAGAATCTTTAAAAAAGGTAAATCCACAAGGAGGAAGTCGCGGGAAAAAATGCAACCTAAGTACTACCAACCTATTGTAAAACGAGGAACTGACTGACTGACATACTTATCAATTTAACCGCTCAACTGCTGGGTCTAGAAACTTGAGATTTTGCATACAGGCTCAGAATACATAATAGTACAGGTATATAGGTAGATACGTTATCTCTATGACGCGGACTCTCAATAATAAAGGGTTTCAACAGGGTTTTTGTACGGGAGCAGCAGGGCCGGCTTAAGCATATTCGGCGCCGGGGTGCGAAAGTTAGTCTGCGCCCCACCCCCCCACTAAAAGTATCTTATAATTACCCGCACTCATATAATACTCACTCAGTACGCGACAGGTCGAGCTGGCAATCGGGGTCGAAATCATTTACTATTTAAATAGAAAAATATCTCGGAAAATAAGTAAAACCTTAGACAGCGCGGCGCGAGCAAAGCGAGTGCGATTTTTTTTAAATATCGCACAAGGGAGGTGCATATTTGTGTTTTTTTCGAAACTCCCGAAAATTAAAACTAGGCACCCCGAAACGGATAAATGGCGAGCGAATCGAGCGCGAAATTTTCCACAATATTGCCCATAGGAGGCATAAGTATATGTATTTGTTTCCTTTTCGGCACCGCCCGAAATCAAATCTAGGTAGATAGGTAAATTTATGGGTGGTCGGCTTGCGCCCCCTAGGACTCTGCGCCCGGGTGCACCGCACCCCTTGAACCCCCGGGTAAAGACGGCCCTGGGGAGTAGCAAATGTGGGCTCCATCGTAACTATAGGAAGATTTTTCTTTGGCCGGTTGTCATGTCCGTGGACCCAGCTGGTCCAACTGATTTGTCTTAGAGATTGTATACTTTAAGTGTACCTACGTAGTAAAAATTTTTTTACGATTGGCTCCGTAATGAGTTATTGAAGATAACTATAGGTATATGACGTGATATCATAGGTATATGACGTGACCCCAGCTGGTGTCTGTATGTGGAGACCGCCACATCTTCTAAATAGATTAAAATATTTTTAGATTCAGTTAAAGCTACTTTATTATAAAGGGTTTCTTACCGGCTCCAAAAGGTAGGGATTTATCCTTGGACACTTGCAGCTGCCCATCCTCGATGAAGCGCTCTGGCCTGAAGTTCTCTGGATCTCCCCAGGTTGCTTTATCGTGGTGTAAAGTGAGGTAGTTAAAGGAAACTACGCAGTTCTGAAACAAGATATCTACGTTAATCCTCAGAATACTAAATACTAATTGCGCCTTACAGGAAGGTACAAAAACTACTAAGTCATATTTACCAATGAAAAGCAACACAGCGTTGTAAGTGGTACTTATCTTACTATTTTTGACCAGTTTTGCAGAGGAACAACAACCGGTGTTCTTCAATTAGCCTCCACATTTTTACTAACAGGCAAATCATAAACAATTTAGTATTGCTTGTATGGGTTTTAAGCAAACATTAAAAAAATGTAGGAACATAGCAGCCGGTTTTCTATTCCATAAACATAATCATAATTTATTATTGCAAATGCATATTCCAGCTCTTAATATTAGCAAAAACCTGTGTAGTTTGTTCATTCACTCCAGCCTTTACCCTATATTCCGTGTCTCATGTCTCAACGCAACCTTGTATAGGAAAACAGCCTTTTACCGTACCTACCATAAAACAAAATTTTTTCGCGGTCTGCGAAACTTACTTAGCCATGATAGTTTTCCTTTAAAATTGATTATAATATATACTACTGTTGTGAATTTTTTCACGTTCCTATACATATACTACCATTTGGCTGATAGAGGGGGGGGGGACACTTGACTCTAATAAAAATTAGCACTATAAATCATCATATTTTACAAACGAATCTAGAAGTCGGAAAATAATGTTCCCACACCCACAGTATTGTTGAAAGACCTATTCAACGATACCCCATACTATGGGGTAGACGAGAAAAAAAAAATCATCCCCACTTTAGTTACATGTAGGGGAGCTACCCTAAAAAAATATTTATCAAAATTTTATTTCACCACTTTGTCAGCGTGATTGTTTAATCGATCCATGCTAAATTACAGACTTCTAGCACTAATAGTCTCACTAATAGAGATTAACCGAGGACGGACGGACATGGCGAAAGTATAAGGGTTTCTTGTTTACTACGGAACCCTAAAACACCTAGGTACCTATAGGTAGTTAGTTGGTAACATTACCACAATAATAATTGCAGGCAAGTATTTGTTACTCAAGTTATTATTTTTAATAATATTCTCATATTTATCGTGGGAAACTAATGCGTGTCAGGTCTGAACGCAGAACACGCATAGGTAACTTAAAAGGTAGAATTCCGTAGCTAAATAGGTTTGGGTAAGAACTGTGGTGGTCATTATTTCCGTGTTAAGTTTTTCTTAAAAAAAACCTCATAATTATTTTAATTATTTAATTTATTTTAAATTAGGTAAGTATAGTAACGAGGTGATAAGTACGTTATTACCATACTTACGTAATATAGGTACCTATGTATTATACTCGAGGTAGTAAATCAATTTATTTTTGCCACGCTTTTCATGTTCGAACCCTGAAAAATTATTAAAAAAAAGAATATGCCGCTGTGTAGCGGTAATAGGTTTCTTTAAGTGTACTTCAACCTATTGTACAGTACGCGGCAGAAAGTAATGTACATCGGCCTTTAGAATGACATTTCAGCTTTGGAAAGCGTTGTCTCTGTCACTCATACCTATATGCAGTTTTATCGGTCTCAATGATAGGGACAACGCTCTACAAATCTGCTATCTCCTTCTAAATGTCGATGTACATACATTACATTCTGCCGCGTACCGTACAGAGGTAGCCTTGCGTTTCGGGGATGGACATAGGCTACTTTTTATGCCAGAAAATCAAAGCGGGATTTAAAAACTAAATTCACGCAGATGAAGCCGCGGGAATCATCTAGTTTAAAATAATTACACATATCCTTTCAAGGTACGGTACCCTCGGTGCGCGAGTCCAACTCGCACTTCGCCGGGTTTTTTTTTATAAAAATAGATAAGCAGGTAGGTACCTACGCCCCACACAGGAAACTCACTAATTAAGCTATCTTTATCTACTCATTTATCTACTTATAGATATATTTTTAGTTTTACTGCTAGTTTTTTTTGGTATTGCCTAATATTTTTTTACGTAATCTACCTACTTCATAAGTACCTACGTACATAAATAAAAGGAGAAACAGACTGAGTGACATATACAGTTCAAACCACACTTTTACGAAAAACTGTGGTTCAAACTGTTATAGAGAGCCAGCGCGTGCCAGACCTTCCTTATTTTATAAAAGCTGAAAGTTCCTCTGCATCTCTGTATTTAGTATCTATAAACTTTCTACACAGCATTGTACCGGAAGAAGTGGAACTCGCTTCAAATCATGGAATTTAACTTTGTTCTTCTGGGAATAAAAACAATAGCTTGGCGGTACGGCTTTGCCGGTATGGTGGTAACTAGCCACGACCGTCTCCCACCAGACCAGACCAGTGACAATTATTTAGAAATTGTAAATTCCAAAACTATCCCCTGCCGGGAATCGAACACGGGACCTCCCACTTATAAGACAGCGTACCACAGCACTCACCGATTGACGGATTGACAAGAGGCTTCACTCCACAAGCAGTGGATGTCTATTGGTTGATAATGATAATGATGATGATCATGAGAACTAAACTCATCCATGCGAAAGTGTGGTACGTCTGCCAGGTAGCTTTTCGCGGCGATTCCGTTTAACCGATTGATCCGTTGAACCGGAGGTGGACACAGGTTATTTTTATCCCGGAAAATTGAAGAGTTCCCACGAAACTAAAAAAATCTAAATCCACACCGAAGAAGTTGCCGGGATTTTTAAAACCTAAATCCACGCGTCTACGAATTCGTAGGCATCGCCTAGTGTTTAATATAATACTTAGTGTCCAATGCGCCACAATCCTTCATCAAAACAGCCTGTATCTATCTGAGATCTAGGCAGATTAGATATGTAAAAATACTAAATAGAGAGATTTAAATTTTCGATGAATGCTACGTTGTTTCCCTTGAACTAAATGTTTGTTACAAAGATTACCTCAGGTATGTCATATCCCCCGAACTTTGAAGCCTTCATAGCTCGATGAGGCACTCCAAGTGGCACTAGTGGCTCATACCTCATGATTTCGCGGATGGACGCTTCGGTGTACGGCATACTAAAACAAATTAATCTTATAAGGTACAACGCACACCAGCAGAGAGGAGTGGAGCTGAGGCGCGGTATCTTTCTTAGTTATTCAAAGAGCTTTTATTTACTTTTTGGGGCTCGTAGCTCACATAGGCGAAACTAAGCGTGCCACGCCTTCTCTGCAATATATCATGGGCAACCCATCACTAGCCCACTTATGAGAACGGGTCTCCTCTACTCCACCTGTATGCGTTGGCTCTAAGACTTCATAAATACAAAATATAAAGAGTCTTTATCTCTATCTCTACATAGTATAAAATAAAGTCGCTTCCCGCGTCTGTATGTATGTATGTATGTATGAACGCGTAGATCTTTTAAACTACGCAACGGAATTTAATGCGGTTTTCACCAATAGATAGAGTGATTCAAGAGGAATGTTTATAAGTATAGTTTAATTCTCAAAAAATTAGAGATCCCTAGAGAAATTGAAATAATGTGAATTAGGTCGGAAAAAATCCTCTCATTTGAGAGTTTGAGGCAGGCAATGACACCTCAATGACACCACATTAGTATCTACATTGCACCCATGCGAAGCCGGGGCAGGTCGCTAGTGGTATTATAAGTAGTTAGATAAGAAACCTCGCGCTACTGCAGTTTGTGACAACAATTTGGGCCCATCACCGGCCCACTAGTGAGCACGGGTCTCCTTCTTTTAGTATGAAAGGGGTTGAGGTCATAGCCTTAACCCTAGCCTAACCATTGGCGCTAGCGAAGTGTGGATTGGCAGACAAATATTTATTTTCATTTTTCGTACTTTCGTCTGTCGTCTAGCGTGGGCATGCGGTCGCGTCCGACCACTCTGTCGATTTCTTCGTGAATTTTGTCTTGAATTTCGGGTTGCAGCAATAGCCTTTCGACCAAAAATGTAAGTACGGCCTGAACCGCGCTGGCCGCAGGAAACATGTAGTCAGTACAAACAAGCTGGAACTGGTGTTCTGTAAGAAAATAAATCATTCAAACCTATTCATGTAAAATAGTCTCAAAAACATCTCACCATGGATCAATATGTCGATCGATTCGTGTCGTAGCATTTAGATGGAGATCGATCTAAATGCTAGTTTAAAGATTTCAAAATCAATTCTTTCACACACAATTTCTTTTAAATTTTTTCTTTCACAATAATTCTTCACATATTTTTAGATTCATGCTCAATATAACATCTGAGCTAAAAACCGCTTTGAACCGCTCTTGTTTCACTCAGATGGAGTTTCTGAAAATCCTTCAAGCCAATTGTGGCTTTGTACCTACTAATTTGTGACAAAATATTGTATTTATGCAAGGTCCTTAGATATTAATGGAAACTTACAAAGATAAGTTATTGGCCAAATTAAAAATTCAAAGTCACCGTGTAGAGTTGAGCCACATGATCACAAAATAAATAAATATCTAGGCGAATATTATTACGGCAGTGGACCACGCGGTAACCAGTGACCACCCGTTGCTCGTACGCTTGCCTTGAGTTGCCCACGCGCGGGTGGTTTACGCGCGAGAACGATGCTTTGGCGGCGCACCGCTCCTCCTCCCTTCATTCTTATCCTTTCTTATTAACGTGTCGGTCATATCATTTTGATTTTAAAATGAATGAATAAAAGCTTATAGAGGATAACTTATATGTGGACCATGCGATGTCCACTCGTTAACCACGCAAGGTTCACAACGCGGCGCCCATCCGTGGATTAGCTGCTGTCGACAACTAATGGACGACGAGGCTTCGGTCGGGTGCCGGGTGGCTCTAAATGAGATAAGACCTCTAACCTGAAAATGTTGTTCGTTTCACAGTCTCTTGCTCTTCTTTCCACTTTCTAATGTAAACATCCAAAAAATGACGATCGTACGTTTGGTCATGCGTCGCCATTGCTTGCTTTATCAGTTTCTGTTAAAAAAGAAATCTGGGTTATTAACATATTGGAACAAAAATCTAAATAAGCCCTGGGCGGGTTTGGAACCCTCGGAGCTTTAATTTTAAGTACGTATTAATTATCACCACTAGGTATATCATATCATCTTACAAATAAAAATTTATGACCATCAGGAAGCCTAAAATTTTACCAATTCTGAATAAATAATTTAAGTTTGAGTTTGGGTTTGAAATCTTAAATATATAAAAGGAAAAGGTGACTGACTGATCTATCAACGCACAGCTCAAATTACTGGACGGATCGGACTGTTTGGCATGTAATCTGCAGATAGCTATTATGACGTAGGCATCCGCTAAGAAAGGATTTTTGAAAATTCAACCCATAAGGGGGTGAAGTAAGGGTTTGAAATTTGTGTAGTCCACGTAGACGAAGTCGCGAGCATAAGCTAGTAGTACTATTATACCTATAATCGTAATTAATTATTTTGATTAGTGTTCTTATTCATAAGGTAACTAAGTACACATGGAAGTTAAATTCTATAAAACAAAAACAAAAATTGGCCAAGTGCTAGTCGGACTCGTTTGGAGTGACGAATTGCGACGCTTTTTCCCGGATGTATCCGGCAGACTCGGGGCCACCTGAGTCGCGCCGGACTACGAGACCTCACATATCTTCATCGAACACGGCTGTCTTCGGGCGCGCCTGCAAGGGATGACGTTGTACGAGGGCCCGGCGCGGCGTGCAAGTGCGGCTTTGGCGACGAGGATAGGCACCATGTGCTGTGGGAGTGTCCCCTTTATGAGGACTTGCGGGTGACGATGTTAGATGGGATCGTACGCGGGGAAGCGGGGCCGGTCTTCTACACTGACCTCGTCTCATTGGCGGGGAACTACAACCGGCCACGGGAATTCGCGCACCATTGGCATAAGAAGCAAGGCAGTTCGGGGCGTACAGGTGCCAGGCCTGCACCACAAAGAAGCAGCAGCGGGGATCTCAGCTGTGCTAGTGACGTCTATCCCCCAAGGGAGAGAGTGACCATAAGGGACAAGGAGGAGACATAAAATAATTTGTAGGCAGTCAAGAAGGCGCCCCGGGAAAACGCCAAGAGCATGTACCGAACCGGGCGCCCTGCCGCGATTCGACCCATATACTTAACCGAGAGATTGGTGGGCAGAATCCAAAGTGTCACGTTTCCGGAATAAAAGCTATCAAACTCTATATCTAGCCACCAGTACCACTTTGATAGCTTATAATATCTTGGAAATGTGACACTTTGGATGATTATGTCAATACTTAATTATTGTTTGTGTTGATACCAGTACAGATTGATTTAGTACAGATTTTATACGTGATCGCACTAAGTTACTAGGCAGGCCTGGCTCCATACAAAAATATTCAAACCCTTTAATTTAATCTGCCATTACCTAGACTGCGTTTCCACTGAAGCGGAGCTGTGCGTGGCTGTGCGGAGACGTGTTCAAAAGACCAATCAGCTTATTGATATACCTAATGACGTGATAATTTTGTCACGTCATCTAACAATAATAAGTAATTGAAAGCACCTCCGCTCCGCTCCGCATGAGTGGAAACGCGCTCTTATTCTACACTTTCCTTCGTTTCTGGTGATCGTATTATAATACTTATTAACCCCTGCCAGATTCTGGCAGGAGGTTGCCACAACACTTAAGTGTCTGGCAATGCATGACGAGATTCCTAATAGGTAGGTACTTACTATTCTGAATATTTTATACTTTGACGTAAGATTTTTACTTACCTACTTGTTATCTCTCAAAGCCACCATGATCCAAACAATCATCTAAACAAACGTTCCTCCCAGTGTTGGGGACAATATGCAGAGAAACTTACAGCTTTTATAAAATAACGAAAGTCTGTTGCGCGCTGGCTCTCTCTCTATTATTATAATCACATTCTATCATTCTGTTCTATCACCTGTGTCAAACACACGTAGCCTTAATCAAATAAAAATACTTAGGCCTATATGAATCAAAGGTCGATATCGGTCAAAGCCTTACTTTGGCATTTTATTTAAAGTATTTTTTAATTCCTGCTTATCTGCTTATTACAGACTGGATACCGTTTTAAGGATTCCGTAACAAAATGGTAAAACCTTGGAACTCTTAATCATAATCAGAAGCGACATGATAAAAAGCTTGTTATTTTTAAGGTTCTGTACCAAAATGAAACCCTGGTATGGTACAACATTGTCTGTCGGTCTGCCTGTCACAGCTGCTTATTTTAGTAAAATACTTAAGTACTTATTAATGCTAGCG